>NC_138954.1:15695000-16321250 GCF_965226115.1 Aulonocara stuartgranti | reverse complement strand
GCACATAAGCCAGCGGGTTGTTAACTCAGGGGGAGCGCTCTCGAACTACACCTCTCTTCAGCCTGGCACACACACAGAACTACCAGGTCCCCCCACCCCTTCCTGTACACCACCCTCACTACTTCCTGCAGCCCAACCAAACATGAATCTTAAAGGAACAACAACAGTGTGCAGAGAAAACCAACATGTCACTGTCCAGTAACACTTAACCATCGTTACAATACAGACGACCGAAAAGAAGTAAATAAACTTTAACAACTAGAATAAATTGAGTAAAATGAACTCGTTTAAGTTAAATAAGGAGAGCGTTTGCGTTTACAGCTTGAATTCCTTTGGAAAATTGCTGTTGAGGGTGAAATGCTTCATATTTATAAGCCTCAATGTGCTTGCTTCTGTCCTGCTTGGTTAACCGCTAGAAAGACTGATTTAGTTAATCCCGGGGGAATAAGCGAAGAAGGGTTCAGCGGGGTGTTCGCATGGATTAATGTCACAGGTTGTAGCTGAGTGAATGTTTACTTGCCCAGTTTAATTGAATTCCTCATGCTTACACAGCCATTACGGGTCGCAGATAGCCTGATTAGTTAACTCAAGCTTGCATCCCATTGACAGTTCTCTTCCACAGCAAACAATCAGCTGTAATAAGGAAAGATTCTCGAAATCAGTAAAAATACTGACTCTAATTCCCCTGATTCCCAAGTGGACTTATGTCCTCATTTATTTTATCTCAGCTTAAAGGTGCCTGTCAGATATACACAAAGAAGGTAATTGGTTTCAGTGTGTTGTTCCCACACACAATGTGTCTGTCACGCCTCAGCTTACCAGAGGAGACCACGCATTTGTCTTTGAAGGTTTATTAACAAAACCAGGAGACAAATTTAAATATGTAAACAAGTAACTTCTGCAGTTTATCCAGTGCACGGATGACTGGGCAGATCTGTTTATGTAGCACTTTTCAAACATCAAAGAATTAAAATTACTTTAAGAAGCGTACAAAAATATTAAATCAGCATTTAAGATTCATTACAATTAGATCTTATAAAATACAAATACATAAGGAAATTAATGGTAATGCTGTTGGTGGAGTGAAAAACATCAATCATCAATCAAAATAAAATAGCAATAAAATTAAATTAGATGCCCAAACCTCCAAAATTAGAGTGAAATTAAGACTTTTTTCCTTTTGTTATTTTGCAATTAACAAGAAAGTCCACTAAATAAAGACAATTTATAAAGGTTGTTCCTTACAAGCCTATTCAAAAGGTCCTCCTTGTCTGTTTTTACCCGAATTAAATGTCATCACGTCTTCTTATTTACTTTCTCTAACCAATGGCACAGTGGGGAATGTGTTACAATTTGCGAAAGAAGTAAACACAAGTCTAAACCGAAACAACATAATGAATACCAGGGGAGGGACGGAGTGACTGATTGCCTCTGTCAGCCTTTAAAGTCGAACATCCAGCCAGCATAGGTGTCAGACGTCCCTCTGAAGGACTTCTAGCCAGTCTCCCCGAGAGAGAAGTGAGCAGACAAAAACCACGCAGCACTTCATGGTCATCAGCCTTTCCAGTAATTCTGTCTTTCTCCTCTGTTTCATTTTCCAGACAACTGTTAGACAGCTATCAAAACAATCAAGCTCCCTCCAGTAGTATATTAATTGGTCTGAAGCAATTTATAGCCACTATAATTAATGGCTGTGGGTGTGAGTCACAAGCAAGCTTGCGCTCTCCATGCAAACTTTACGCCTAGGCATTAATACGAAAAGGGAGTAATTCTTTATTGACGTGCACTGTCCAATTCCTCTTTTTGATTGTCAGTGCTAATCCAGTTAGCTGACTTATACCGCAGTGCAAAGACAGGCACGGAGGACATTAGACTGTGGGGCCGCCAAAATTCTCAAGTCTATTTACTGGTATCAGCATTGCTTTAAAGATATCATACTGACTAAATACAGCAAACTACTTAGCTATAATGATGAGTGATAAATGGATTCCATCAGTCAACATCACAACAGATACTTCATGAATTTTTTACGATTAAGAAGCAGGATGAGCGTGTTTCTCTGCTTGATAGAGGGGCAGAACAGAAGAGCCTTGTCCAAAATATTTGTTCAGTCAGGGTTCAAAAGCGTCTCACGGTCTTCACCACTGAATAGGATGTCTAAACTCTGCCTATTTACCAAAATGTAAAATCGACTGCTGTCGCTGTTCCCCAATTATTTACGTGACAACAACAGAGTACAGTTCATCTGCTAAGATGCTTCCAGCTTCCAGTTTGGATTCGGGAGACAGACACGCTCTCACTTTTAAGATTAGGCTTAAAACGTTTTTTTTTTTTTTTAAAAAGCATATAGTTAGTTGGATCAGGTGGCCCTGAATCCCCTCTTAGTTACACTGCAATAGGTCTACGCTGCTGCGGAATTCCCATGATGCGTTGAGTGTTTCTTCTTCAGTCACTTTTTTCACTCACTACCTCTCTACATTTAATTATTAGTTATTATTAATCTCTGGCTCTCTTCCACAGCATGTCTTTTGTCCCATCATCATCCGCTCACCCCCAAACCGGTCGCGACAGATGGCCGCCCCTCCCTGAGCCTGGTTCTATCGGAGGTTTCTTTCTGTTAAAAGGGAGTTTTTCCTTCCCACTGTCACCAAAGTGCTGACTCGTAGGGGCTCATATTAATGTTGGGGTTTTCTCTGCTTTACAATATAAAGTACCTTGAGGCAACTGTTGTTGTGATTGGTGCTATGTCAATAAAATTGAATTAGAATGCAGACCTTCAGTTCAGTTTATTTTGTCAAACTACTCTTTCCATGGTCAAAGTAACAATGGACTGCTCAAGACTGTCCTCTTAACTTTTTACTTTACTTTTAAGGTTCATTCGAAGTAGAAATACTATTTGATATTCACAGACAGCCATTTGATCATACTGAGAACTGCAATGTCATGACATTGCATAGCTGCAAAGGATATTTTTTTCCTCCCACATATTTTGAAGGGTGGAAAACAAAAGAGTGTAATAGTCTTTGACTTTGCAAGTTTCTCTTGTTTGTACAGTTTCACGTTGCCTAACCACACAACACATGCATTACCTGTCTGGTGCACAGACTGTATATAAAAGTAGCCATCTTGCCTTTCCCCATTGATTATAGATGTCTTGTTATGAAGCCTCAAGCTGAGCATTTTTGCTGTACATGTAGCTACCTTGGTGTTTTGAAATGGGACGAGACAAACAAAGAGTGCATCTGACTGAGAAGCAGAAAGACAGTGCACAGACGTGGGTAGTGACTTGTCAGTTACAAAGCATTCCCCCTGCTTTATTGCCTTTCTCAACACTAAATGGGGCAATAATAAACATTGCTCATATTTTTTTCTGTAAGATGCTGGAGTTGCATGGAAACGTCATGACCCATATGAAGATTTAAAATTGTAATTTTGTTGCAAAAACATGAAGGATGAAAAAAGCTGCAGCCTTCAATGCTAAGTGTCTTATTTTCCCTTCTTATAGAGCAAACGAAAAGAACGTCTCTCATATTGTCTGTTACTCACCAAACATGCAAAACAAGCACGACTGTCATGTTTTCTTTCTTTCCTTGGTTCCTTTGATTTCTCAGATTATTTAAAGAAGTGGTCACTGTCCAGCCTACAATGAGAGAAAGACTGCTCTCTTAACGGTGGCTTGTAAGTCCTTGGCTTCAGAGTTCTGGGCTTTTGCTGCCAAATGGATTTTTAAAATTATGATCCTGCCTACGTTATTGGACCAACCTACAGTGAGTTGTTTTGCAGTAAGATACCATGTTGATGCCTCATATTAGTGTGTCTCAAAAAAAATGAATATCTGGATCTGAAAAAAGATCTTTTTTTTCACAATTGAAATTCCAAAAGATTAACTTTCATATATTCTCTATTCATTACATGTAAAATGAAGCATTTCAGGAATTTGGTGTTTTAATTGTGATGATTATGTTTTATAGCCCATGAAAACCAGAACCCCAGTAACTCAGATTATTAGTATATTGCCTAAGAGCAATCACAAAACAAGAATTTACAATACAGAAATGTAATGTACTCAGTACTTGGTTAGGGCTACATTTCCTCATGAGCTCCTGCATCGGTGTTGTGGAGGTGATCAGCTTGTGGTACTGCTGAGGCGTGACTGAAGCCCAGGCTGCTTTGATGGTATTTTGAGGTCAGGTGTTTCTCGTGGTCTTCTCCGTGGGTTCAGGCCAGGAGAGCTGACTGGCCAAATCAGAATCAGAATCAGAATCAGAATACTTTATTGATCCCTGGGGGAAATTATTTTTTGTTACAGTGCTCCATATTAAACCAACATTAAGACAAGACAGACAATACGCTAACTAAGAATAGTACAATATATACATATATATACATACATACATACATAAGTCACTTATAAATAAATATTTGGAAAAGAAACATGTGTAGTTGTAGCAGCAAACAGTGTGTTAAGTGGATGCGTTGTACAGGGAGATGGCCACAGGCAGGAATGATTTCCTGTGTCATTCAGTGGTGCTTTTCGGTAATCTCAGTCTCTCACTGAACGAGCTCCTGTGACTGACCAACATGTCATGGAGTGGGTGGGAGGTGTTATCCAACATTGTCTTTATCTTGGACAGCATCCGCCTCTCCGACACCACCTTGAGGGAGTCCAGCTCCATCCCCACAACATTGCTGGCCTTACGGATCAGTTTATTAAGTCTGTTGGCATCTGCGACCCTCAGCCTGCTCCCCCAGCATGCAACAGCATAGAGGATCGCACTGGCCACCACAGACTCATAGAAAATCCTCAGCATTTTCTGGCAGATGTTGAAGGACCTCAGTCGCCTCAAAAAATAGAGACGACTCTGGCCCTTCCTGTAAAGTGCTGTGGTGTTTTTAGCCCAGTCCAGTTTATTGTCAATGTGTACTCCAAGGTATTTATAGTCCTCCACAATGTCAACACTGACCCCCTGGATTGAAACAGGGGTCAAGTGTTTCCTGGTCTTCCTGAAGTCCACGATCAGTTCCTTGGTCTTTGCCACGTTGAGCTGCAGATGATTCTGCTCACACCACGTGACAAAGGAGTCGACCACAGCCCGGTACTCTGTCTCATCATCCCTGCTGATGCATCCAACCACCGCAGAGTCATCAGAAAACTTCTGAAAATGGCAGGTCTCTGTGCAGTGGCTGAAGTCTGTGGTGTAGAGGGTGAAGAGGAAGGGGGAGAGGACAGTCCCCTGTGGTGCCCCTGTGTTGCTAATCACCTTGTCAGACACACACTGTGGGAGACGTACATATTGTGGTCTTCCTGTCAGGTAATCAACAATCCAGGACACCAGAGAAGCATCCACCTGCATCGCTGCTAACTTATCACCCAGGAGGGTCGGCCTGATGGTGTTGAAAGCACTGGAAAAGTCAAAAAACATGACCCTCACAGTGCTCGCCGGCTGGTCCAGATGGGTGTAGACACGATTGAGCAGGTAGATGATGGCGTCCTCTGTTCCGAGACGAGGCTGATAAGCGAACTGAAGGGGATCCAGATGTGGTCTTACTATGGGTCGCAGCTGGTCCAGGATGAGCCTTTCCAGGGTCTTCATGATGTGGGAGGTCAGTGCCACGGGCCTATAATCCTGGGGGCCACTGGGACGAGGCGTCTTTGGTACAGGGACGAGGCATGATGTCTTCCACATCACCGGGACCCTCTGCAGACTCAGACTCAGCATAAACAGTTTATGAAAGACTCCACACAGCTGGGGGGCACAGGCCTTGAGGACAAGGGGACTCACTCCGTCTGGTCCAGCAGACTTGCCTGAGTGAAGTCTCCTCATTTGCATCTCAACCTGGTATTGAGTGAAGGTGATGGGTGGGGGAGGGGTGTCAGGAATCTCACAGGAGGCAACATGTGAAGAGAGAGAAATATGCTCATTAATAACATGGTCAACAAACCTTTTGGTACTAGGTTTGGCACTGTGGCGAGGTGCTAAGTCCTGCTGTGGCTCTTGATGCACTGACATCGGCCTCAGTTCACGTCCAAGTCCTTGGACAATCTTTTCTTTACAATCTTTACAAGGCTGTGATCATCTGTGTTGCCTGTACACCTTTTTCCTGTGACGTTTCCCCTCCAATGATCTAAATAAGCTTTAATAAAGCAGTCTGCAAACTTTTCAGTACTAACATTCTGTGGCTTAACCTCCTCATGGAGGATGTTGTTGATTGTCATCTGGACAACTGTCAAGTTAGCAGCCTTCCCCATGATTGCTGTTACGTTTACTGAACAAAGCAGAGAAATACATGCCATGTATACTGTGTGAAAAACAATTTACTCAAACTGTAAATTAAATATTCTAATAATTTGAAATATTTCTGATCAAAATTAAAGCAAAAAAGATTGGAATATTTCACGTTGTATGTAATGGATATTGAATATATGAAAGCTTTCCCTTTCGAAATTTTGGAATTTTCCTAGTTGGGTTGACTCAGCCTGATGGGATTTTCAATAAACATTCTTCTCTATAAGAGGTACAACACTTGGACTCAGTTAGAGCCAGCACTTTGCTAAATTTGGCTGGAAACCAAGAAAAGGACAGAGAAAGCTATATTTAGAAACATCTCTCAGACCTAGAGTGTCCATGTTATCAGTGATTTCATCAAGTGGAGCTTCAAGTGGAGCTTCCTGGATATTTTTCTTGTGTTCATGGAGTCAGTGAACTTTTGAACAATGGACTATTCACTGTAATTTCCTGGAGACCTGAGCCCTTGTTCAGGCAGGGGGGTAAGAGCAACAGATTCAGAAATAAAAGCTCCAACAATACCATGTAACACAAATTCCACTAAGTCAGCAAATTAAGATCCTCCCCTTCATTATCCAGATAGCCCTGGAGAAAAGTGTCTATTATCACAGGTTAAGGATCACCTCACATACTGGTAAAAGTAACCATTGATTCGATTTTAAGATGGACGTTTAATTTTAAGTTTCATCCTCAAAGATCAGAGAATTAAAGTGCTTCCTAGAAAGTGACCTGGACTTTTCTTATCCTCTCTTGAAGCTGAAGTAGTCCGTCATTCGTCAGACTTAAAAGGTCGTCTGGTGATGACAGCACAGGTTACAGGCTTGTCTCGTGTATGACTTTGAGGAAAATGGAGTTATTCAGAAAAATAGAATATTGTCTTATTTGAGAATAAAATGCTACAGCAGTGTTCTCTGACCCTTAGACAAACCTGTGAAATTAGTTTTATACATTTCTGAAAAGTTCACTCTTTGAAGAGGCCGGATCTTCGCACCATGCACAAAAATGTATCAGATGGATTTTTTTTTTGTTGTTGTTGTTTTTTAAGATTTGCTTCTTGAGAGCGTTGTTTCCAAACTGCTCTCTTAAAAGGATAAGGGAAAAGTCACCTTTTATTCCCCTTAACTGTGCTTAGAGCTACAGTAATTGCTGTCTTAGATGGACAGAAATTAATTTTTGAAAGCTCTTTGAAGTACCCACAGTGAAGCTTTTCAGCCTTTCATACTCAGTGTGATTACTTTGGCAGCTGTATGAAGAACGCCGCTTGTGCCTGATGAATAACTGTCAGCATGGAGTTAGGTATTAAAACAAACTGGGGAGGGTTTCTGTCATTACTACGAAATACAAAGATCGTTGTCTCCTCTGAAGCCGTAATGCATGTGAAGCAAAGATACAGTGTACACCACTGCATCTTTGCAAGCGCCAATTCGAGCACCTTCCTTTTGCTAATGTGACAGCCATTTTATCAAGGATTCTCCTGTGTTTGGGTCAATACTGAAATATTGAATTTCCTCATTAATCGCTGCCCATTTCCTGCTTGCCATAAGAGAAAGCAGCTGCGCTGTACACTCACTGAGGCCACAGACTCTGATTATTGCCATTTAAAAATCTGATCACTTCTTATGATGTGAAAGTGGACCAGCGGATGGTAGCTGCAGATACTGCACTGGCATTAAAATGTGTGAGTAGTATGTAGTCCTGGCTTATTCAGATGACCAGTGAGTACTTCTGCATACGTGCAGAATGAAATAAAGGCAAATCTAAAATTGTTTTTGCACCATAGAAGCTCATGGAAATGAGGTGTTTTGATTGCAAAAAGAAAATAAAATAGTGCTGGTCAAAGGGGACCTCTTTTGTTAAACTGCAGCTCCTTGTTTTTATTCTGGCTGCCCCTAACAAATAGAAGGTTTTGAGGATCAGTCTGTTTGCACATTTGCACAAATTGCATTCATTTTTGCTCTGTTCTGATAAACTATTTACATAATTAAGTCATCATTTGAGTGCTTAAAAAGATTAAACATCCACTGCTTCGGGCCTGAACTGTGAATGTCTGTTGAAATTCCGAAGTTGAACTGAATTAAATATTTTGGAATAATGGACTTTTGTTGGACAGAACAAGCCATTTCCTGCAACACGCCTTGGGAAATTGTAATGGACATTTTTAATGTTTAATGTTTTATGATTTACATCATTGGATCTAATGGAAATAACATTATGTGCAACCCAACAACAGTCTGTCAGTCACAGCAGTTGCATTTGCACACTTTGATGAGATTGACAATGGTTAAAAGTTCTGGGAAAGAAGAGAAAGCAGACTATGAGTTTAGATCATTGAGTGGCTTTTCTTATTTGTTTTCTTCTGTTTTTTGTTGTTTTGTTTTTGTTTTTTGCTATTTAGCATTCAGTCCCTCCGGTCACTAAAAGACGTCATCACTTAGGCGAACCCTAAAGCCTAACTCCCAGAAGGTTCGGGGGTCTGAGGTTTAAAACATTTTGAGATGAATTCCAGCATCCAGCTCTCACCCTGCATTTTAATGAGCCTATTTGCATACTTGTTCATCATTATCTCTGTAAAGCTTATTGATGTGAAAAGTGTCGTCACATTAATGTGTTAGCTCAGCACTTTCAAACTTGGCTCCTTTTCTATATTTTGATTTTGGAAATACATGAAAGGACTTGTCGACATGTGATGAGAGGAATGAGGGAAGACAGTTGGGCAACACTTACATAAAGTCACTGTGGCTTGAATTCTACTCATGCAGGACATTGTACCTCCCAGCTGTGACTGCTGGCCTTCCTGCCACAAAGATAGCAAGCTAATTAGGATTTTCGGAAGATTTCGGATGGGCAGGTCTGACACTTTACCTCCACAGTCAGTATTTAAACGAACCTTATACTTTTTCAAAAGATGTTCCAGTAGTCACCTATAACATTCCCTTTGTCAGATTCAGCACTGACAGTCTCGACACGGTCGGGATACAAAGTGGCTGATGAGAAGGAGGACTTGGATATCTGACATCAGTAACCATGACACGTGTGAATCCAGCCTCAGCTCCGTTTTCTTCTTGCTGTAGAGTGAAAGAAGGTGCTCCCAGGCCACAGAGAAGCCATGATGTACTGAACTGCTGATTTCTTGCGGCAGCGCATTAACCAGTACACTTAACTTAAAGCAGCTGGAAAAACTCCACAGTGTATTGATTGAGCAGTGGCTTGCACTTCACTTAGAGTGCACCTATTAATTACACGAATACACTGTGACAACTTTAGCGTTTGTTGTAGTTGAAGAAAGATAATTCCATTTCCCGAGAGATGATAAAGAAGAGCGGAGATGGTACTTACACAACATCAGTGCTGATTTTCCTGAAAGCATAATGAAGAAGTCTCTAATGAATTCACAAACAGAAAGTCTCAGTGCCTCAGCAAACTGCCTGTACATTAAGTCATGGTTTAAAGATACCTTCTTTAAGTTGTTCTATCTGAACCCTTATAGTTTCACATTTTTATGCTTTTTTTTTTCTCCTGTTGGTTGGCTATCTTCAAGGTTTAAGAGCTTTCTGGTTCCCTTTTTGTTTTTATGTACACACACGTCAATGCTCGACTAAAGTGTGCTACACCTTTAAAATATTTTCTGAACTTCTTGATTTCTTAAGAACTCCCATCGAGGTTTGAGGTTGTTTGTCTGTTATTTTATTGCATGTGTCAAATTTTAAATGGCATTTGGTGGGAAAACAACAAACAAATGATTAGTTTTTGTTGCATCCTGATGTTGCAACATAGCGTGTTGCTCGTCATTTCATGTCACGAACCCACACTCTGACCTTTTATGTGTTATTTTAGTCTGTAGAATATTTATTTGTAAAAATAATGAGCGAAATGGGCCCCCACCGGCATGCTATTCATACACCATCCTATAATATCACATTGTTTGTTTTGAATTCAGGAATAGATTTAAAAATTAAAGGGATATTTTAGCAATTTTCACTAAGCGCATTATTTGACCTTAATCACTACAAACAAATATTTGCATATGAATGCGCGCAACTTAAAGCTTTTTGGTTCCTGCTGGTCGTTTGCTTTGTAGGCTTGAGCTTAATCTGGAGACTGAAAAAACACCACATTCTGACTGCAGTTTAGTTTTGTTAACACTAAAACTATTCGGTCAATTCGAAACATTTTGTTCAATTCAGTAAATTTTATTACTTACTGAATTTAAGGCCATGTTAAATGACTTGACCTGCTGACTGCAGATGTTTTGCCTGAATAGAACATTACTTTTACTAAGGCATTTGTTCTATATTGACACTGAAGTTTATACATTTGGGTTGTGGTTATTTAATTTGTTTATTAATTAATTAATTCATGTATTTATTTTGCCAGTACTTAACTGGTGTATGGATTTATATATCTATGTGCTATTAATTTATATTAATTTATGCAACTTATGACAGTACTGCTGTCCTTCTTGGACTGGACACTGTAAAAAATCCTTTTAATCTCAAGAGTTTTATTAAAGGTTAAAAAAATAATAAGCAATTATTCCACCTTTATATTGTAAGGTGAAGAGCCCACTATATTAGAAAATCAGAGGCTCTCTTATGAGCAACACTTGGGAGCAGTAGTGAAGAAGAACTCCCTTTTAACAGGAAGAGACCTCCAGCAAAACAAAACTAGCCTCAAGGAGGGACAGAAAGCTACCAACAACCAGTTGAGGGGTGAGGGGAAAGAGAGAGAAAGGAGAGAAGAGAGAGAAAGATTAAAACACACAAATAGTTGGCAAGAAAAGGCAAAAAATAATGCTGTACATCTATAAACAATGACCGAAGGGTGAACAGGAAGTTTATCCCTGGATATGTGCAGCTACACAGGAATAATTGAAAAAAATCAGCTGTTGGCCCAAGAGGTTAAGTCAGCAGACTAGCCAGTGGGTTTGCAGACAAGCCTTATATTCATGGACATTACAGTTTGTGTCACACTGATCACAGAAAACGTGACAAAAAGCGTAGTGCTGGACACCTTTTTTAATCAAAGAAATGCAAAATAAAATGATAAATATGAGTGCATGTGCACTATGCATGCAAAAGTACGTACCATCAGTACTTACTGCATATGACTGATGGTGTACGTACAGTCCGTTTCCGGCTGGCACACATTAAATGATAGAGTTAGGGCTATGACAGTGTTAAGTGCATATGGGGAGGTAACAACTTAATTAATAATGTTAGAGCTCTTAAAGCTGCACCGATCAATATTTTTACATTAGCCGAGAAGTAAATGACGGTGAGTAATGAGCAATGTTGTTGTGTTGTTTGTCGTAATGTAACCAAGAGTCACCCTGCAGTTTACCCTCAAAGTGTTTTAGTGCCTTCAGTTCATTCATTCGGTCGTATTGCCCACAGCCTTTTCTTTCACATTCATTTCCACTGCTTTCACAAGCATCAGGAGGCAGATTTTCTTTCATGAAAGTCTGGTTCAGAATGATTCGCCTGCCTCCAAACTGCAGAGAAACAAAAATTAGCAACTAGCTGGTGAACATTGTGAAACTGTTTTCAGGTGAAGAACCAGATATTTCTCCTGAGAGTTGGTGGGGACCAAAACAGAGGTGAGAAGGAAAATTGGAGTCAGAGATGTGTTGAAGCAACATCTTAAAATTTACAGGGAGCTTGCTATTGGACTTCCAATTGGTTGCAAATCCTTTGTAACACGGTTGTTATTAGATGTGATGAATACGTTCTGCTGTTCCACCCACAAAAAGCAAAAACCATATCTGATTTTAATTTTTAATTTTTGATGATCTCCCATGTGAGGTCGTCTCCTTTTGCATCTCCTTTGCACATGCTGCTTAAAGTCCAGTTTTCACCACATATGATGGTGAGTGACGATTGTGTTGGTGTAGTGTTAAGGTTCAAAATATTGGGGATGGAGACAAGAGAAAAACCACAATAACAACACTGGTCCGGTCGGGTTGAGTCAAACGATGATTTAATGATCACACACGTGGGAGATGGACACTGATGCAGACAGCCTCAAAATCTCAAAATGGTGGAGCATTGCTCAAACTTTTATAGCCTCTGGTGCCTCCACCTTATCATACAAAGCCTAAACATTCACATGCTTTCTCTCACACAGCGCCTAAGCTACGACCTTGGCTCCCTGTTTATCTGCTCCTGCTGAAATGGGGCAGAAAACTCCAGCACACTCTGTTCTCTTCTACTCAGACAAATTAGATTTCTTATAACTCAGCAGTATAATGCATCATAAAACAATATCATTCATTCACAACAAGTCAGCAGTTTAATGTAATGCAAATCAGTTTAACTAATGCAATAGTTATCAGCTTCTTCTAATTCAGGAGAATAATGCAAACTAAAACTACATAATAATTCACAATCTTTAATTAGGGGTATAACATGGCATAAAATAATATTATAATCTAACAATTCCCCCTGATGAGGTCATTAGAATAATGACCTCACAAACACCCTGTAGCCCAGTGTGGCCGGGTTCATCTCTTCTCACTCCTGAGGTCCTGTGTCCCCCTGACGGGCAAACCATATGTAAGATGACCTCTGTGTTTGCGCAAGTCAGGTGCAAGACAAACTATTACTACAAGGATAGCAGGTCCAGATGACACTCCCCTGTTCTCCCACAGCTTTATTTGGTGTTCCCTTATACCATTCAGACGTAGACTAGAACCTCTGTCCGAAGAGCTCTTAACCTTTATTTTATTGCTGCAGCTACCAGTGTCGTCCAGTTGCGTGATCCTCTGTTCTTCTTACTTCAACCTCAGGGGTTAGACAACCCTTCAGTCGTGACACAGATCAGGGGATTATTCTGCCCCTATTTCAAACAACGATCTGTGTATCCTCGGGTCCTGTGTCTCCCGTGTATCCTCCAGAAAAGAACAGGAAGGCGTCCCCCTTTTGCCCAAGAGCCTCTCGAACCTCGTTGGTCTGGTGTTTCCGGATTTCCGTCAACCCCTTCATGGTTATTGCTGTATTTATGGGATTCATCCTTTTGAAGTGACTAGCTGGAGCCCAAACGCCATGACCCTTGGACCCAGTTGGTGTCTCGGCAGTCACTGTATCTGTCTCTGCTGCGAAGGACCCTCGTATCTCTGTGGCCTCGTCTGGTGTCTGTTCCTTTCTCTGTAAGAGACAGAAAACCAAAACACCTCTCTTCCTAACCCTAATAATCTAATGTTGTTATCTACTGACCTTCTAGTGATTCAAAATTGGTCTAAAACATTCAGAATGTCCCAGGGACTTATTCTAATCATATCTTATGTGTGTGTAAGCGTGTTTGCATTTAGCCCTCTGCACTCAAGGCGTTTCCTACACTTTATCAGTCCGGACAGTCACGCCGAACGAAGCTTCTGACCTTCAAAAGGCCGAGTGCCAACTCGTTATAAGCACATTTGCAAGGTGTGTCTGAAAATTATTGAAACCGCTCTTTTTAACAAAAGACAAAGAAATTAACAAATCTTCTAAGCGCTATTCAGTTCATTTCAATGAGTAATGATTAAACATGAAAGTGATAGTTTATGCTTTTTCACTGATTCTCTAAAAGGTCCGTCTTCTCGGACCGCTATTAGCTTAAGCTTTACCATTCCTAAATTATTAAAGACACAAATGAAGTTATAAATTGTTCAAATAATCCTTGTTTGATGTTAAAGCTCAACCTTCCCCCCCTTTTTTGACACATTCCAATGTGTCAAATCAACGGAGCTAGAACATTCAAAAAAAAAAAAAAAGTTAGGCAGCTACAAAGTTTCCCAGACTCTTAAGGTGATCCGCGTGTAACGTTCTGACTCAGGTATTTAATATTTTAATAAATGTCGTTTAATTAACTGCCACTATTTAAACTAACCTTAAAGACATAATTGAAGAAAAGATCACAAAGAATAACATGATATCAGTGTTTTGTAAGCGCGTGCAGCCCTCTATGCTCGAAGCCTTTTCCCTCCATAGATCAGTCAGACATTCGCGCTGACTGTAGCTTTTAACCCTTATTAACTTGAGCACAACTCTACAATGAGCAACAAGTTGCAATATGTATGAAAATGATCATGGTTACACCTGCAATGAAAAATTATATCATTATCCTAACACCTGTAAATAGAAGATTCATCAGAGGTTATAACAATCACAGGAACACAGATGTTAGTATAAGGTCAAAAGCTTCAATAAATGATCATCGATGCAATGCTTGTTGCATGATTCTCATACAATAATAATGCTGACATTAAAATAACAGTAAAACACCCCCTTTTGTCCCATTTCACTTGACACCTAAACGTTTATAAATGCCTCTTTTATTCTTAATTTTATTTCCCCTTTTTCTCCCCTTTTTGACCACAGCAGGGGGATCTTAGTTTTGAATCAGCCATGAATCCAGCTCACCTGATTCATCAGTGAGCTCCACCATCACTGGCGTCTGACAGGGTGGCGCTGCATACTCTTCCTTTAATGTCGCTATTTTCAACCTGTTAATGAGAGTGTTTAAACCTGAAGTCGACTACGTCCACAACAAGTCAATACAGCTGTAAATGTGGCCAATTATCAATCTATTACCAATCAATAACAACAGATAACTTCTATTTTATGCATGCTTTTAATCAACCACTCACCCAGAGGATCTCCAATCCCAGGAAATGCCTTCTCCTCCTTTAATGAGTCTGTCATCCTTCCATGCCCTGGTAACTGGTCCATCCAGAGCCATATGATCTCAAATATACATACAACAAGCCAAACCACACCTTGGTCACACCAACCCCTTTCCACCCCCAAGATGTCCAATGCCATCCTAGTATGGACTGTCAAATGTGGCTTTAACGCTGACTGTTCTGACAATCCATTTTATAACGTTCCTGGTCAGATTTGCCAATCTCTGCACCAGGGTTTTAAACTTTTCGCCATTTTCATTAGGTTTTATTTTTTATTTAGTTTCGACTCCAGATTTTCAATTTTTTGCCAGTTGTAATTAGTTTTTACCAATTCTTTGCTAGTTTAGTCTAGTTTTTATTTTCTGAAAATCCTTAGTTTCAATTTAGTTTTATTTGTGTTTTGCAAAAGTTAAGTGTAACAAACTCTCAGTTCCATCATATCAATCATGCTCTTCTGCTTATCCTTGGGTGTTGAGACTAATAGCTATTAATTCTTGCCGCACCGAGTGTTCCTAATTTTGGTTGAAGTCAATTGATAACCTTTTCCATGCGATTGTTTCACACCTTTATTTAGATGTCCCAGTCCTGTTATCTCGGGATACATCACGCTGCCTTATCTGGGGTTAGCTATTTTCTTGGGATGCGAGTTAAGTGGGTGAGCTCTTCAAAGAGGGGGAGTGTGCTCCCCCTGATGAGGTCTTCTAGGTAAGCTAGGTTAACCTTCTTGTGTGAGCTTTTCAAGTGCACTTTTAAGGTTTGTGGGATTTTTTTTTTTTTTTTTATAAATGTCCCTCAAGACCCCCTGATGACCCAGTAATTCATTTTTGCACACTGTAGTACACATTTAGTTTTTTGCTTGTAGCTCTCATACTCTACTTGCCACTCCTCTAAGTTCTGATGTTTCTTAGAGAGGACAACAGTACCTTTAAAATTATGTCACATGTGTGGGGGTGTGGCCTTGCCAATTGTTTTTCCCACCTTTTCAAAATGGCTGGCGTGCCCACAAGCACATTTTATGGAAGAGAGAAAGGTAAGCTTGATATTTACATTTAAAATGTTTTGTTAAACTCAGATTCTTATTTTATTCAAAAAATAAACATCTAGTAAATAATTTCAGGGGTCTTTAAGAATTAGGCTCATTTACTTTCACTGGGAACATGACTAATTTATTAATGTGTGCTCTACACATTGGGACTTTATATTTATATTTATTTCACTTTTTCCTAATACCCAACTTTTGACCAAGGCGGAGAGAATTCTTAACACAATTATTAAGGGAGATTCAAACATAGATTTTTCAAAATATGAGAGGGTCAGGACCCACTAGAAGCCACACAAAGATTATCGAGATGCAGTGGCAGATGTAATAGAGAAAGACACAGGGCCACCTGAAATCTGTCGTCCTATCTGGTGCAAAACCAACATGTAGTAGAATCTGGAATTTTGATTTTGAGTTAAAAATAAAATATGGGTAAAATGCAGAAATCTTTTCCAGTAAAGTAAAAAATAAGAGTCGCAATTATAGTTGAATCCATAACACCTAATTGTTTCTACGAGATCACGTCGTTGCTGAGAGTTATCAGTGATCTCAATGTGTGAAAAGAACTCACAGTATCTGGGGTTTAAGCTCCTCTTAGCTGAGAAACCTGGGACAAACATGTGAACAAGACCTGAATAATACCAGTAATGAAGACTTCTCTCCAAAGATCAATAAAAGGAAGCCCCAATCTGATGAGAGTCTAGCAAAATATGGTTCACTCCACTTGCCTGAAATGGTTAGCAGTCCAAGGCATTTCAGTTGTAGAATGATTGGGTACAACAATGAAACAGATGTGAGATGAGGGAAGTGCCAAATGTTCCTTTGTGTCTCCAAATAAAATCAGTACTTCCTCAGATATCCTAAATAAATTGACTTTTGTGAAATAGAAAGTTCAGTGCCATCACTTATTCCTAAACCAATAGTTTACAGCTAGTGAAGTGTCAGTGACTTCTGGGTTGGTCCCTGATCTTCATCTTATGAGATTTCTTATAACTCAGCAGTATAATGCATCATAAAACAATATCATTCATTCACAACAAGTCAGCAGTTTAATGTAATGCAAATCAGTTTAACTAATGCAATAGTTATCAGCTTCTTCTAATTCAGGAGAATAATGCAAACTAAAACTACATAATAATTCACAATCTTTAATTAGGGGTATAACATGGCATAAAATAATATTATAATCTAACAATTCCCCCTGATGAGGTCATTAGAATAATGACCTCACAAACACCCTGTAGCCCAGTGTGGCCGGGTTCATCTCTTCTCACTCCCGAGGTCCTGTGTCCCCCTGACGGGCAAACCATATGTAAGATGACCTCTGTGTTTGCGCAAGTCAGGTGCAAGACAAACTATTACTACAAGGATAGCAGGTCCAGATGACACTCCCCTGTTCTCCCACAGCTTTATTTGGTGTTCCCTTATACCATTCAGACGTAGACTAGAACCTCTGTCCGAAGAGCTCTTAACCTTTATTTTATTGCTGCAGCTACCAGTGTCGTCCAGTTGCGTGATCCTCTGTTCTTCTTACTTCAACCTCAGGGGTTAGACAACCCTTCAGTCGTGACACAGATCAGGGGATTATTCTGCCCCTATTTCAAACAACGATCTGTGTATCCTCGGGTCCTGTGTCTCCCGTGTATCCTCCAGAAAAGAACAGGAAGGCGTCCCCCTTTTGCCCAAGAGCCTCTCGAACCTCGTTGGTCTGGTGTTTCCGGATTTCCGTCAACCCCTTCATGGTTATTGCTGTATTTATGGGATTCATCCTTTTGAAGTGACTAGCTGGAGCCCAAACGCCATGACCCTTGGACCCAGTTGGTGTCTCGGCAGTCACTGTATCTGTCTCTGCTGCGAAGGACCCTCGTATCTCTGTGGCCTCGTCTGGTGTCTGTTCCTTTCTCTGTAAGAGACAGAAAACCAAAACACCTCTCTTCCTAACCCTAATAATCTAATGTTGTTATCTACTGACCTTCTAGTGATTCAAAATTGGTCTAAAACATTCAGAATGTCCCAGGGACTTATTCTAATCATATCTTATGTGTGTGTAAGCGTGTTTGCATTTAGCCCTCTGCACTCAAGGCGTTTCCTACACTTTATCAGTCCGGACAGTCACGCCGAACGAAGCTTCTGACCTTCAAAAGGCCGAGTGCCAACTCGTTATAAGCACATTTGCAAGGTGTGTCTGAAAATTATTGAAACCGCTCTTTTTAACAAAAGACAAAGAAATTAACAAATCTTCTAAGCGCTATTCAGTTCATTTCAATGAGTAATGATTAAACATGAAAGTGATAGTTTATGCTTTTTCACTGATTCTCTAAAAGGTCCGTCTTCTCGGACCGCTATTAGCTTAAGCTTTACCATTCCTAAATTATTAAAGACACAAATGAAGTTATAAATTGTTCAAATAATCCTTGTTTGATGTTAAAGCTCAACCTTCCCCCCCTTTTTTGACACATTCCAATGTGTCAAATCAACGGAGCTAGAACTTTCAAAAAAAAAAAAAAGTTAGGCAGCTACAAAGTTTCCCAGACTCTTAAGGTGATCCGCGTGTAACGTTCTGACTCAGGTATTTAATATTTTAATAAATGTCGTTTAATTAACTGCCACTATTTAAACTAACCTTAAAGACATAATTGAAGAAAAGATCACAAAGAATAACATGATATCAGTGTTTTGTAAGCGCGTGCAGCCCTCTATGCTCGAAGCCTTTTCCCTCCATAGATCAGTCAGACATTCGCGCTGACTGTAGCTTTTAACCCTTATTAACTTGAGCACAACTCTACAATGAGCAACAAGTTGCAATATGTATGAAAATGATCATGGTTACACCTGCAATGAAAAATTATATCATTATCCTAACACCTGTAAATAGAAGATTCATCAGAGGTTATAACAATCACAGGAACACAGATGTTAGTATAAGGTCAAAAGCTTCAATAAATGATCATCGATGCAATGCTTGTTGCATGATTCTCATACAATAATAATGCTGACATTAAAATAACAGTAAAACACCCCCTTTTGTCCCATTTCACTTGACACCTAAACGTTTATAAATGCCTCTTTTATTCTTAATTTTATTTCCCCTTTTTCTCCCCTTTTTGACCACAGCAGGGGGATCTTAGTTTTGAATCAGCCATGAATCCAGCTCACCTGATTCATCAGTGAGCTCCACCATCACTGGCGTCTGACAGGGTGGCGCTGCATACTCTTCCTTTAATGTCGCTATTTTCAACCTGTTAATGAGAGTGTTTAAACCTGAAGTCGACTACGTCCACAACAAGTCAATACAGCTGTAAATGTGGCCAATTATCAATCTATTACCAATCAATAACAACAGATAACTTCTATTTTATGCATGCTTTTAATCAACCACTCACCCAGAGGATCTCCAATCCCAGGAAATGCCTTCTCCTCCTTTAATGAGTCTGTCAT
This sequence comes from Aulonocara stuartgranti, assembly GCF_965226115.1. Classification (NCBI taxonomy): domain Eukaryota; kingdom Metazoa; phylum Chordata; class Actinopteri; order Cichliformes; family Cichlidae; genus Aulonocara; species Aulonocara stuartgranti. Next base: position 16,301,827 of record NC_138954.1, on the reverse strand, counting down.
CCTTCCATGCCCTGGTAACTGGTCCATCCAGAGCCATATGATCTCAAATATACATACAACAAGCCAAACCACACCTTGGTCACACCAACCCCTTTCCACCCCCAAGATGTCCAATGCCATCCTAGTATGGACTGTCAAATGTGGCTTTAACGCTGACTGTTCTGACAATCCATTTTATAACGTTCCTGGTCAGATTTGCCAATCTCTGCACCAGGGTTTTAAACTTTTCGCCATTTTCATTAGGTTTTATTTTTTATTTAGTTTCGACTCCAGATTTTCAATTTTTTGCCAGTTGTAATTAGTTTTTACCAATTCTTTGCTAGTTTAGTCTAGTTTTTATTTTCTGAAAATCCTTAGTTTCAATTTAGTTTTATTTGTGTTTTGCAAAAGTTAAGTGTAACAAACTCTCAGTTCCATCATATCAATCATGCTCTTCTGCTTATCCTTGGGTGTTGAGACTAATAGCTATTAATTCTTGCCGCACCGAGTGTTCCTAATTTTGGTTGAAGTCAATTGATAACCTTTTCCATGCGATTGTTTCACACCTTTATTTAGATGTCCCAGTCCTGTTATCTCGGGATACATCACGCTGCCTTATCTGGGGTTAGCTATTTTCTTGGGATGCGAGTTAAGTGGGTGAGCTCTTCAAAGAGGGGGAGTGTGCTCCCCCTGATGAGGTCTTCTAGGTAAGCTAGGTTAACCTTCTTGTGTGAGCTTTTCAAGTGCACTTTTAAGGTTTGTGGGATTTTTTTTTTTTTTTTTATAAATGTCCCTCAAGACCCCCTGATGACCCAGTAATTCATTTTTGCACACTGTAGTACACATTTAGTTTTTTGCTTGTAGCTCTCATACTCTACTTGCCACTCCTCTAAGTTCTGATGTTTCTTAGAGAGGACAACAGTACCTTTAAAATTATGTCACATGTGTGGGGGTGTGGCCTTGCCAATTGTTTTTCCCACCTTTTCAAAATGGCTGGCGTGCCCACAAGCACATTTTATGGAAGAGAGAAAGGTAAGCTTGATATTTACATTTAAAATGTTTTGTTAAACTCAGATTCTTATTTTATTCAAAAAATAAACATCTAGTAAATAATTTCAGGGGTCTTTAAGAATTAGGCTCATTTACTTTCACTGGGAACATGACTAATTTATTAATGTGTGCTCTACACATTGGGACTTTATATTTATATTTATTTCACTTTTTCCTAATACCCAACTTTTGACCAAGGCGGAGAGAATTCTTAACACAATTATTAAGGGAGATTCAAACATAGATTTTTCAAAATATGAGAGGGTCAGGACCCACTAGAAGCCACACAAAGATTATCGAGATGCAGTGGCAGATGTAATAGAGAAAGACACAGGGCCACCTGAAATCTGTCGTCCTATCTGGTGCAAAACCAACATGTAGTAGAATCTGGAATTTTGATTTTGAGTTAAAAATAAAATATGGGTAAAATGCAGAAATCTTTTCCAGTAAAGTAAAAAATAAGAGTCGCAATTATAGTTGAATCCATAACACCTAATTGTTTCTACGAGATCACGTCGTTGCTGAGAGTTATCAGTGATCTCAATGTGTGAAAAGAACTCACAGTATCTGGGGTTTAAGCTCCTCTTAGCTGAGAAACCTGGGACAAACATGTGAACAAGACCTGAATAATACCAGTAATGAAGACTTCTCTCCAAAGATCAATAAAAGGAAGCCCCAATCTGATGAGAGTCTAGCAAAATATGGTTCACTCCACTTGCCTGAAATGGTTAGCAGTCCAAGGCATTTCAGTTGTAGAATGATTGGGTACAACAATGAAACAGATGTGAGATGAGGGAAGTGCCAAATGTTCCTTTGTGTCTCCAAATAAAATCAGTACTTCCTCAGATATCCTAAATAAATTGACTTTTGTGAAATAGAAAGTTCAGTGCCATCACTTATTCCTAAACCAATAGTTTACAGCTAGTGAAGTGTCAGTGACTTCTGGGTTGGTCCCTGATCTTCATCTTATGAGATTTCTTATAACTCAGCAGTATAATGCATCATAAAACAATATCATTCATTCACAACAAGTCAGCAGTTTAATGTAATGCAAATCAGTTTAACTAATGCAATAGTTATCAGCTTCTTCTAATTCAGGAGAATAATGCAAACTAAAACTACATAATAATTCACAATCTTTAATTAGGGGTATAACATGGCATAAAATAATATTATAATCTAACAGTAGCCAATAATCTCCTGCCTTTTTAATACACTATGAGGGGGGCACACAATGGCACGTACTGCAGAGGAGGCTGTTGGGCTGATTGGGGCCAGACCTCGGCTCAATCGTTTTGGTTCCCACCCAGCTCTCGTCACTCATGCAGATTCTTGGCATGGAACTCAGGTCATTTTCTCTGTGCACAAGTTTTAGGTATTTTGTGAAGTTATAGACGTACAAGTGGAAGTATTCAGAACAGGATTTGAATAGATCGATCTAATAATGTTGGCACACAGTGCTGAAGTGCTCAAAGAGACAAATAAAAGTCACCTAATAATTTTGCTGGGTTGCTTAAACTTTTAGATGCACATATCATGAATACAAGACAATACGACTCACAGAAGTCAGCTGTCACTTGCAGCAACTAAAGGACGTAAGTGCACATAGCTGAATAAAGAAAAGGAACAATAAAGTGAGATGGAAGCATCAAAAAAGCACAAAGAAGTAGATATAAATCAGTAAATATAAGAGATTACTTAGTAGGGAAAGAAAGCTGGTCTGAACTGGTTAACCAGCCTTGTTATAAGTAGTCCTGGCAGGCCATTAAAGCTGTGGCTGAGGTCCCAGCATCAGTTACCTTATTAACTTTGCTTTAAATGAATGCTCCTCTAAGCTGATCAATTCTAGTCGAGACAGATTCTCGCCAGTGTGAACTGAAGTAGCCTCAGGCTCACATTCTGCAAATATACACCTCTGTCCATGAGTAAAAAAATATGCAGGAGGGCGCATTAATAATTGATGCAGTTACAAAACTCATGATAAGGAGACTGCGGCAGGACAGAAGAAGATGTTTGCTTTAAACTTAAAGGATCAGGTACATGTGTACTGAGTGACAAGAACTTAGTGTACTTATTTTAACCCATTTCAATGGTTTAAAAGAAATAAGTCAGATATGTATGTTACCCTCTAACATAATGCTTTGTATGTAAAAAAAAAAAAAAAAAAAAATCTTACCAATTACACACTTCATAACATGATTAACACGGGTGTCATATTTAGATTCTGTCAGGAGGAATTAAAAGTTAACTGAAAACCATGAAGGAGCAAATCTTTGACCTTTCAGAACAATCCCTATGCAGGTGCTATTAAAGAAAGCACTAAATTATTACTCCAGTGTAGCTTCTAAGGTGTGTGGCATCTCAAGCTAAATGTGAAGCTAATTGAGAATTCATCACATGTTGTAGCTTGAAAATGTCAGCTGGCTGTCAAACAGCCATCTTTTTATCTGCATGACATCATATTTATGATGTCTCCGAGGGTTTTGACCGGCTGCCACTGATTAAATGACAGTGAATCATTCAGTTTGAGATAAAACAGTAAAAGTCCCCAATGCAAGTGTTAAAGGGAAGTATTCACAAGTTAACACAAATAAATGTCTGGAAGCTTCCACTAGAAAAAGAATTTTAACAGAAGAGAATAGTATTTGAGTACCAGAGGTCAGTAATGTGCTTCACTTTCACGTTTGCCTTTCTGCTGCATCAATCTGGACTCTATCCACTGCTACCCGTTGAAACTCTATCTCTTGCATTCAATGTGCCCTCTAAGATCTTATTGTGGAATGGTTGATATTACAGTTCATTGCTGCTTCCCAGCTCCAGATATCCAACCCTTTCCCCTCCCTCGGGTGGGAAAGGGAAACCAGACACTGTCTTGTCCAGCCTCCCCTTGGTTGGCTAAACCTCTCTGCTACCATCAGTTTTCGTTAGGGCACCGCTGCAGCCACACGACATCTGACAACCGCAAAACTTGACTGAGGAAAAATTTGGAGAAAATGGGAGCTCCAGAGGAGGAAGCGCCACGTCCCCCATCAGACATCACTGTTTTCGGGGCCAACTGTACGCTCCACGGCCTGAGCCACATATTTCTGCCCGGTGGAGTGACTTTCCGGCGGTTGCTCTGGGCTGCTGCATTCAGCGCCTCGCTTTCCATCTTCCTGCTCCAAGTGGCCGACCGTGTTATCGAGTATTATCAATACCCCCATGTTACAATTCTGGATGAAATGGACAGTCCCGTCATGTATTTCCCAGCCATAACCCTCTGCAACTACAACACCTTTCGAAAGTCCCAGCTCCGGAGGAATGATATCTTCTGGATGGCTGGACTCCTGGGTGTGGAACAAGGAGACTTTGATGATTTCATGGCCGCTATAGGGCAACCCACAGACAGCAACACCAAGTTTTTCCCCAGCAAGACCTTCAACATGCTGGAGTTTGTGCAGAGGACTAGTCATAACATAGAGGAGATGCTGCTTGACTGCAAATACAGAGGCAAGGACTGTGGTCCAGAGAACTTCACCACAGTAAGTAAGGCTCCTCATGTAGGTGTCACCTCTTGTGTGATCAGTGTAGCCACTCAATCATTTAGGGCTAAAACCAAAAAATCCCAAACAAGATCACAATGAGAGGTTGAACATGTTCTCTCTGCAATATTTCATAATGTCTCAGCAGGTTAATTGCTGATTCATTATTATTTAAACAAAATATTTAATGGGAAGTGTCAAATCGTGTGTTAAAAATCTTTAATTTGAAATTATTAATAGAAAGCTTGAAAGCAAAATTTGAACAGAAACAAAGCCTCAGGCAGAAATACCAACAACTGTGAGCTGTTCAATATTCATTATAAAACTACGATTCCAGCGCTTCATTTTGCCCGGGGGTGAAGTGAAAAATGAGTCTGTTTATGTTTCTGAACACCAGGAGATCTGCTCAAAGACGTTACATTTCCAAAATGAGCACTGTCATGATGTCATGATGAGCATAATCATTCAAATCAGATATCGTTAGTAGAGGAGACATCACTTTGATTCAAATTATGCTGTCACTGCGTAATTTAGCTTTTTTTTCATAACATAATCCCTACTTTATTTTTTAAAATACTAGTATAAATGACATGTTTGTGAAAAGATAAAGTAGCTTTAGGGAGAACAATGGGTACGTGGGTGGAAGAGGAAAAGTTTCTGAGGAATACTAATAAAGCAGCACTTTATCTCTGTTTACAAAGCAGGAATGTGTTTCGTTCGCCTTTATAGTGATGCCAATATTTATGCTGGGTCCAGTTCTTCACTTTGTGACTGCTATTAGCTGTAATTTTTCTTGAAGGAGAAATGAAAGTTACTTTCTTAAAAGTGTCCTCCGAAACGTTTAATCTACTGAGGTGCCATATGGTTCAACAAATCTCTGCTGGCATCATGCATCATGCATTATGAAGCAAGCATATGCTGTTTTCAAGACCAGTAGGGTTTTTAACACGTTACTGTTTTTCTTTGTAAATACCTCAGAAGGATTGTCGTCTTCATCGTAGTAATGGCACCAAATGTTCTAAATATTTGTCTCCGATCACAAAAATCTAAAGCACATAATGTCACAGGAACAATGTCATTGTAGAGATGAAAAGGTAATTTGTCTTAACTTGTGTGCCTTCATTTTTTTTTTTTTTTTTTTGTGAACTCCAGTTTTTCCTTCTCAATTTTCAGGTCTTTACGAAAGAAATAAAATTATGTCAGCAGAATCTGAGCGGAACTTAATCGTCCTGCTGCAGAGACAGGGGAAGGGTTGTATTTCGATGAAATGGGCCATTGATTTGAGTGATGAAAACCCAGCCTGAGACGGGTGTCTCATGCTGCACAGTTTCTTTGGGAACCAGCAGTGAAACAGAGGCAAACGATTTATACTAATTACCTAGCTGTTCTAATGTAGCGCTACTGTTGCTATTTATTTCTTTTTTTGTTAGTGACAGTGATTCACATTAAAAGAAAAGGTTTGGCTTTTCAACTCAAACCAAACCTGACACCTACTATGAAGACTTGCACATTTAAATGACTCATCAGGTTTGAGTCATATTCTCAAAAACAACACAGCGCATATGAGCTAATAAAGATACATTTTGATATCGCTGTGATCAGTCAGATGACCTTGGCTTCTTCACATCCCTGCATACAAAGGGCACATTTCAGCTAAATGTCAGAAACTGGAGATGCTCGGAGGGCCTAAGTATAGAGGGGACTAATTAAAGATTCATAGAGCTGCCTGAATTCCCCCTTCCTCGATTCCCTCGGCCTGCTGATCTTTCTGTGGGAGGCTGAGAGGCAGGTCCTCTCATAGGAGATAAGATGGGATGGAATTGAGATTACCCATTATATACTTCAGCAACATCAACACAAAATGACTCACACAAGGTCTAGACAACATCCGACAATTAGCTCTGTGTATGTGGAAAAACCTGAGAAAATATATGCACTGAATCATTCAGATACCTCTGCTGATGCACTTAATTGATCCATTTTGGTATGGCTTTTAAAAGGACATCATTAGAATAAACATACGGCTCGATTTTCCTATTTAAACCTCTTAGTACAAAGTTTTGCAGCTATTCGACCATATTAGTTGTAGCATACTAATACTTCACTTTAGTTTGATAACATTTTTCAGATGTCCTTTCGGATCTATTTCAGTACATGCATGCGTGTACGTATGTGTAGCATTTTAGACAAAGTAACAGTGGCTGGAGAAACTTGGCATGCCTGACAGTGACAGGAAAGACCAGATGTTTCAGCTAATGAGCTGGGTATGGGTGCAGTCATATTGAGAAATCTCATAGGGGAAATATCAGCGCCCCCAAGTGCAATCACTCCCTTTGCATCAAGTAATGAAATATTTTTTGGGGGGAGAGATGCTGTAATTTGCTGGTGGAGAACGACTCTCGTATATTTAAAAGCTGGCAGATGGTAGAGGCTGGGAATGTTCTGCCCATGCGGTGCTCTAAATATGCATAGAAACATAGCCTTGAATGTCCCTGGATCAGTCTGTGGTAACAAGCCGTGCTCAGATTACAGTTTTTGGTAGCTAGGACGCTGTATATGACACAACATCACATTAAAGAAAACCATTTTTAGATTATAATATATATGATTTGCCAAATAAGTGTCTTGGTGGAGGCTTTACTTCATTATCAAATTAATCTCATGCCTCCATCTTGGTGCCTTACTGTCTGTGAAGTGGCGTGTGATTGATTACCTCATTAATACTCAAAAGCGTAAGCACCCCAACACACCCTGAATCATTGCTGTGGATTAAGCCTGCAAGACTAGCTCACACCAAATAAATCATCTGTCATTGTGTATATGCAGGATGCATGCCGAAGCTGGTGTAATATCATTTCAATCGATCACCAGCTCAGCACTTTAGCCGGCCCATGCCACTGCAGAGAGCTGATCCTAACATGTTTATCCCGTTACGCTTGATCTTCTATGTTGTCACTGAACTTCCCGTAGATCTATTAGTTTATGGTGTAACAAAAGACCTTTGGTTTAAACTTCCTTTTTAATATTACATTAAGTCTTGCCTGCCAAAGCTAGAGCCAGGAGCTGGTGTTTTACTTTATGCGCTGCAGTATTGTCTGGAGGCTGATGTTGGCTTTGGAGGTCAAAGAAAAGAAAAAGGTGAGTAAAAGAAGCAGAAGACAGGATTGAGCGTCAGAGATGCAGACAGAGAGAGAAAACAGGCAACGTGGAGAAAAGTACAAAAGAATAGCTCCTTATACCAGAGAGAGGTGGAAAGGGTGAAAAGCGACAAATAGATCTGAAGGGGAGCGCTGACACAAAATGGAAACAAATGAGAAAGACAAAACAGAAAAAGAGGCTGCGCTGTGCTTAGATTGAGGTGGGACTGGGACTCAGCTGAGCACTGACACCATCACTGTGATTCAGCCTGCTTTGGAGCAGAGCCACTGCCTCGATGCACAACTGGAAGCATTAGGAGAGATGAAAGGAAGAAGGTGTGTGAAGGAGCACAAAATTACACTGCTGCCTAGAGCATGAAAAGGAGAGTAGAGATAAAATAGAGTATAGTGCAAACAATGAAATAAACAAATCTGACGCACCGAGCGTAGATGACAGGCCAGATTACAAATACTTAATGTGTTTATTCCAGTACTCAGTATCAGAAAAGATTACTGTGAAAATCGCTGTTACTCTAAGTGCAGCATTGGCAGTCCAGTCAATGGCACTGAGGAGGAATACTGAAGGAATTCATGGAGGGGATGCTGTGTGAGGGTGCTTTATGCTGACTTGCACATCCAGCATACGACCATAGGCAGACATCGGAGGTGCCTGTTGACAGAACCTCTTAAGTTAATTGGCTTGTTAGGTGGAGACACCGGACACAAATATGGCTCTGTCCAAAACCAATAGAGCCATTATGTTTTGTTGTAGATTATCAGCCTCCTGGCATCATGATATTCAAACAACAGCATGCATTGTACTCCCAAGTTTTCCTAATCTACTGAACACAGATGGAGCACAAATGACTAATGGTTCATATCACAAGTTCTTTTGATTTTTGATTGCCTCAGAAGCCATATTTAGCTTTTTTTTTTTCCTCCACTAATGGCCTCTGGGATCTACATCCTGGTCTCTTAGCCAATATGTTATGCACTGCACCTTTCAAAGTGTGGAGTTGCTTTCTGAGATTACTCTTCAAGACTATTTGGTCAATATCATAGACTGTATATAAAAGATGAACCCACTGGTTTGTGATACCTTGTTGTGAAACATCAGCATTAGTAATTTGGCCATGTTTGTGCCATGTTGTTGTTGTTTTTAAGGCAGAATTGATCATATATGGACAAATGGAGTATACTGCATAGCTCCATTAAACTGACACCATCACCAGGTATTATTGCTAAGTAACATGCAAATGAATGATCCGCACAGCAGGCCATCTATTTTTTTCTTTCAGATAAATCCACTAAAATATCTGAAAACACCACAAACATGCTGCAGAGATCCAGTTCAGTCAATTAACAGGGGTGAAGCCTACTAAGCCTACCAGTGAGTTAAAGTGGAAATGGCCTAACTTTAAGCCTTAATGCAGTTTAAATAGTAAAGCTATAAAATAATTTATCACCTTTTTTAGTCATCTTGAAGTAATAAATTACCCATAAATACCAAAATAAATTTTTGTACCAGCATGTGAACATGTTTACATTTCTGCTATTTTTGTTACTTTGCATCGTCTTAATTTTTCAACCCGTTGCACCTTTAGACAGAAGAGCTTAGACATCACCTATTGTTGGAAATGCCTTATTATTAGGCCACACCTCTTTCAATACAGGTGTTTTCACTGCCACGAGCTTAAACTTGTATACAGTCAAGCACCTAGTAATGCAGTCTGCCTTAACAAACATTTTGAAAGATTATGCCGTTCTAAAGAGCTCACTGGATTCTGTGAGATTTCTTTCCTCCTAGATGACTAAGTGATTTTTATTTTTGTATGTACTGTATGTTTGTATTTATTTGTTCAGACTGCAGTATAGTAAGATTTAAAGTAGCTGAGTAGCTTCAGGGTTCACCTGAAGGTTCTGAAGGTAAATGAAAGAGAATCTAATATCTAAATGAGGTCTGTTCTGTGAATTGCCTCTAAATTTAACTTATGGGCTTCTTTCAGTACCGAGCCCTGGAAGAGAGGCAAACTGACTGTTTTATTAATGCTGAGAGTTTTAAAGTCGTGCTGCTATGGAATGTAAACGATGCAAAGAAACAGACGAGACATTTTTGTCTGAGACATATATCACCATATCGTCAGCATACATCTGTAAACCTGCCCCATGACTGCGGTGAATGATTTATATATTAACTGAAGTGGAGTGTTAGAGAGGTTAGAAAGGATGGTTTTTTCATTATTAATAACAACTCAGCGATTAATGTGACATGCTGAGTTAATAACAACTCAGCCTGTCACAGTCAGATATTATAAACGCAGTGTGACATGCTGCATATGAATGCATCAAAACACTATGTAACTCATTTATATCACACACACACACACATGCATACTTACATAGGGTCTTAGCCTTACTATATAAAGTGCCTTGAGGTGACTGCTGCTGTGATTTGGTGCTATAAAAATAAAAATTAATCGAATATAGTTTTATAGGTTAGAATAAGTGATTAATTAGTATTATTAACATACTGTTTTCAGTTACAAAGATTTCAATCTCTGTAAGGTTGTCAGAAAAATTAAATTTAGAACTCATACGACTAAGAATGTCATGATTTTATGTTGTGATTATGAATTGCAGCAAGTCAGCCACCAAGTGTCAGACCACATAAAGTACTGAGGCACCAATGTTGTGGTAACTCAGTAAGTGCACAGCTCCAAAACTACTCTGGCATCCTCTGGCATCTGCACAAAAATTCTGTGTCGGGAGCTTAGTGTCATGGGTTTTCATGGCCAAGCAGCTCCTGTAGGAGTAATGTGTGGGTGCCCAGGTACTTTTGCCCATATAATATACTTCATTGTTTGTTTTTTCAGTTGTGATTTTTAAACTATGAACGTGTAATTGGCTTTCAAAATTTGTATTCTGTAATAAAAGTCCTTTAAATGCTGGCGAGGGAGAGATTTGGTGTATAGCCTCAGGAACGTTTAAGGATATGCTTTTTATTCTTAACACATACATGAGGAGGGCAAAAAAAGTTCCTGATGGAATGCTGGGTTACACTGTGGCAATTTTAGACTGCTGGCAAGTGCTTATCCCTGAATGGATTCAGGGTACCAAAAGCCTCCAGCTGAGCAAACAAGATGTGGAAAAAAAGACATTATCCCTGCAAAAGTACCGGTGAGGAAATTCAAGGAGTGAGTTTATCAAAGTGTGACTGCAGGCTGCAGAGTGAAAGCTTGAGTGACAGCATTTCTTGGATTCTGCCTGGAATGGAACAAGGGAGAAAGACAGCAGGTGTAGCCAGCTGCATCTGTGTTTTATTGATACAGACTGCATCTGCCCTCCACCTGGTTTGCTTGGGAGGATATACTGTACATATGCTGCGCCAGAGATCTTTGTAATTACTCTACATTTTAAATAAGTAATGGGAGGGCACGTTTTTAACTGAACCAGAAAAAAACATGCTGCCTCAGCTCAACAAAACAGCACTTTTTTTGGGGGGGGGGAAATGTAACAAACAACAAGGACTAACATTTTTATGTCCAATAAATGTACACTGAATATGTTCCTTCTGAGCAGCTTTGGTGTATTTTTTGTTTAATTAATTTTCCTACGTTTAATAAATATTCCTATGGCAATATTTCTTCCTTTTGATGAATTTTATATGAGGCATTTCACAGTATAAGCCTCTCCTAGCAAAAATATCCACTCAGGGTTTCCGTGCACGACTGGTGCAGCATACAAAGTGGCTGTGTGAGAGGTTAGTTTCATTTAGAGGCAGGCCACAAGATGTCTCCCTCTGCTAAAGAAGCTGCCCGTCCAACAGAGTGACAGTCTGATTGCAAACATTTCTGCTCTGTCTGGCTGTCTCGTCCAGATTTGCATTTGTTTGGTCATTTTAAATCACAGTGTCTCTCAGCCTGTCTCTCAGCTGGCCTAAATCTAAAATTTGGAAATTCTCAGAGAGTTTTTCAAGTTTTCATGCAACGCCGAGTCTGACATGCTGCATAGCAATGAGGAATCCTGACCTCATAGAGAAAATGTTATGCTACTCAGTGTGCTCCGGCTTCATTTATTCAAGCTCTAAATAATATAAATTTTTATCTTAAAACTTTCAAGGCTGACACTGAATACTGTTTTTCTGTCAGTGCGGTTTGGCCTGCTGATCGGAAAATGTGCTGAGTGGAATAAATCAAACACGTTGCAGTCGGTGTAAAATGCAGTTCAAAGCCAACACAGGGTCATTTCTGTTTATGCATTAATCCTTTTGTCAACTGAATAAGCGACTGTTTTGATAAGCTTTAGATCAGTTTAGATTCTCCGAGGCTGACAAATGTTCTCTGATCTCAGCTTATCAAATGTTTAGATTTGTGTCTGACTTTAATATATGTTATTTGACTGGCGTTATTATAAAGGAGACGATCCCGAACTCTGCGGGGGAACTTTATATGATCTAATCAATACATCTTTTAATTAAAGGAAAACTATATATAATGTGCATGAGAGGGAGAGATTATTTAACAGACTGATTAATAATACATGTACTATAATAGCAGCATCCTTTTTATGTGCATTTTCAGTAAGCAGGCATTAGGGCATTGGGACAGATGAATTAATTATTTTCATTATTAATTAATCTGAAAGTTATTTTCTTGGTTAACTGTTTGCGCTCTCTATATGTTATAGAAGACTAAGAAATAACGAAAAGCTGAAAACAGTGTTTGGCATTTTTGCTTAAGATTTTCCTAAACAGCTCATAAATACCCTAAATGACTAATCAGCTAATTAGCTAAGCTTTAATAGTGAGTGGACATTAATGCTGGGCATGTCTTGTGTCCAGCTTCTTCTCTTCCCCAGCTGCACTCTGTGAGGTTGTGATGTGCATCTAATTGCTGCCAGGATTTCATTTGGTGTTGAACATTCTCACTGGCCCTTGAAGGAGCTCTCCCCTTTACTCAGTCAAAACTCTGCTCCTCCTCTAATGAGACCGCTGGGGTTTGCCTCGGCTTTGACATAAAAGAGGATGGTTAGTGTCATTCCCTGACAGCCTGAGGGATCACCGAGTTGCTCTTTAAGTCGGGCTAGTAATACAAAAATCTGAAAGAATAGATATTTCAAATGGTTCTGCTTTTCTTTGAGATGCTTATTTGAATTTGGTAATTTTTCTTATTATACCATGCTTCTTTACTGAGACACAGTTTAAATACATTTTCATCCAAAGGATGATAACAATAGCAGTATGTGAGCAGCAGACGTTTGTTTTCAGTACGGAGGATAGCAATTTTATTGGTAAGAAAAATCATTACATTTTGCCCAGAGTGCTATATATTCTTGTGTCAGTGCAGCACTGTGTTGGAGGGGATATTTTAATTAAATTAATGATTTGGGAAAGAGTTGACAAACAAACAGAGTTATGAAAGTTTTTCATATTAGAAAAAAGTTTGAAATCATTGCAGTGCTGTGATTACAGTCTGACACCAGATTTAAAGCTTTTGTCTTTATATTTGTCGTTAGCCCGGGAGTACAAAGCCCCTTTTTAATGCGATTATGTTGCTCTTCAATTCAGGAAATCTATAATTATTTTACACAAAAATGTATACAAAGAATAGTTACATTTGTCCAGTATTTACTTTTAAAGCTACAATACCTACTACTATAAAATCCCAGAATTATCAACTGACTCTAGTTTTAGTGTTTTTGGCTGAGCTCTGACTGTGAGAACAGCAGCTCCGCCAATCTGCTGTTCAAACCTTCTGTTTGCAAGGGGCAGCCAATCAGAGAGGAAGTTGACTTATAGCGAGGGTGGCAAAACTAAAAAAAAAAATCTGCATGAATGAAAAATGAAATAAGATTTTCAAACTGTGAGTCATGCAAAGCCATCTAGTAGAGACCAAGAATAAAAAAAAGTTTTAGCCGGAAAGAAGCATAATAGGTCCCTTTTAAGTACACGGTTTACTTTTGTTTGAAAATACCACATCGAAAAAAGGATGGATAGCCGCTGTCAGACAGAGAGCACATGTTAAGAGAGTAAAGATGATTGTCATGTATTGCTAGTGCGTAACCTCTGGAGATCAGAGTAATGAAATTGCGTTTTGGTTCAAACTGCTGACGAGGGATGATTCTGAGACCACGGGAGCAGCCTGCCACACGCCTCCAAAAATAAATGAGCTCAAGCAATTAACTTACTAGTTAAATGCGCTTCATATCTATTGGCATCTTTCCAAAGACGATGAGAATAGAGGAAGTCTGTACAGCTGGTCAATAAATGGAGAAACAAGGCAGATAAGACGGTATTGTTGGGTGTCCTACTCTGCTGCTACTCATACAGCATTAGTATTCTTGTTCTCCTTATTTTGCCTGGATGACTTTACTGGGTCTGAAACAGAGGTTGTCAAGTGTCGTGTCAGTACAAATCAAATATCAAAATTTGACTGGATCGCTGTCACTGAAAAGAGCTCGTCATGTCAGTCTGGTTTTCCTGCCATGTTGTCTGCTCGATGTGAGACATTTATTTATCTATCTATCTATCTATCTATCTATCTATCTATCTATCTATCTATCTATCTATCTATCTATCTATCTATCTATCTATCTATCTATCTATCTATCTATCTATCTATCTATCTATCTATCTATCTATCTATCTATCTATCTATCTATCTATCTATCTATCTATCTATCTATCTATCTATTTATTTATTTATTTATTTATCTATCTATTTATTCATTTACTTATTTATTTATTTATTTATTTTGGGGGGGGGTTGCTTGCCCTATGATATTGATGGGGCACATTAAACCTGGATCCTTCCAACCTGTACAGGTTTCTCAACCAATTCTATAATTCAATTTCTTCCTGATTTCCCTGAGTATACTTTCTCATATGTGCATATCCTAAATTTGTTAGAGGTCCCCCCCACTTCGCTTTATTATCAGTCAGTCTCTATCATCTGGCTGCATGCCAGAATACTTTAAAGCAGTCACCATTTGTCTGTTTTAAGACCCCTCCCTGTATCCCACTGTTTTAGACAATTATAGGCCAATTTACAAATTGCTGTTCATTTCTAAAATCCTCAAGAAAGCTGTTGCTCATCAGCTACTTGAAATAGGGTAACAATATGTTGATAAATTCCAGTCTGGTTTTCAACAAAATTATAGCACTGGAACAGCGATACTTAAAATTACTAATGAGATTCTTATGAGCTTAGATAAAGGTAAGTATTCCATTTGAGTATTGCTTGACTTATTCGCCCTTCATTTTTATTTACAGATTATAGAGTTTCTGGGTCAGTATCTCTGGCACTTCTCTTTTTCAAATTTCATTTTTATAACTACATGTCCTCCTCAGCACCCCTGATATGTGGTGTCTCCCAAGGCTCAGTTCTTGGTCCAGTTCACTTTTCTTTCCATATGCTACTCCTGGATTATCTACTAAATAGCTACAAAGGAATCTGCTGCTGTTGCTGTGCTAATGATACTTGACTGTAGTTTTCTGTCAAGTATCATTTGGCAATATCTGCTCAAAAAATTGCTACTACTCTTGACCAGCAAAGATCATCCAGTCTTGTTTTCTGCTAAACTGCAAATAAAAATTAGCCATTAGCTAGTACTGGCTTCAAGTGAAATTCCAGTAAGACTTGTATTCCAGGGGTTCGCCCCTCAGTTGCTCTTATTTTGAAACCAGAGGTGATTATTTTGAGATTGAAGCTCACAAACTTTGTGTAGTTGTGTAGTTTTATACAAACTGTGAAGCACTTTATAACTGTGCGTTTTGAAAAGCACTATGCAAATAGTTATTCTAATTAAAGTTATTATTATTAAAGATACCCTATTTCTCCAATTAAACGCTTATCCAGTTGTTTTTATAGAATAAAGTGGTTCAGATATAAGGCTAAAAGAAAAGCAATACTGGGCATCTGTTGTGTCTGGAGGGCAAAAAGGATGGTTGGTGCAGACATGACATATAGTAGCTGTTAGAGCTAAATTCAGCCAATTAATTTACTTGTTTTGCTGCTGGAAAGCTAGAAAGGACACAGAGGGAAAGTAACCATTATTACTGTATTGAAGCTTTAACCTTCTCTATTCTTTGTTTTTCAGTATCCAGGCATTCATTAATCTTATCAGACTATTAATATCACGACTTTTGAACACAGAGGAAACAGTGTTGCTTTATTTTTGTAATGCATTTGTAAATTTGGCTTTAATAAAATGGCTGGGTAGAAATTCTTTTTATATAATTCTTTCTTTGAATCACATTTTGCTTCTTTGAAGATTAATAAACAACCTATATTTATCCTGCACTAGTCAGAAGCTTTGTTTTTTTCTAATCACACTTACACTAATGTATACTTTGCTGTCAGCACTGATTTTGAGGACAGCACAAACCAAGACAGAATAATTTCCGATGAATATCTTGACGCGATCACCACAGACAGCACAATAATTTAATAACACGACATGTGAAAATAGAAGAGATACCACGAATAAATTAGTGGTGTTTCTTGGCACTTTAAAGTAGATTTGATGGCTGCTGGGCTGCTTGAAGTGCCATGTGTCTAATTCAATGTGACATATCAGACTTTCCTGTGGATTACGTGCAAGCATTTATTTTGAGCCCATTTTGCTCTTACAGGGGTAATTTGACATTTATCTGCTTAGGTGTGATGCAGGGTTTTGCAGACCATCATCTATATGTTGAAGCGTTGTACTGCCGCCAGGTGGCAGTGTCAAAAATATGTGGAACAGTTTCTTTTAATTGTGTTTATGTTGTTTATCTTAGCCCCTTCCCCAGAAAAGACAGAGGTTGTAAAGAACTCCTTTGTAGGAAAGTGTAACCACTTTAAAAAAAACAAAACAGTAACTGATCCGCAGCCCTCGTCAGTGCTTTTTATAAATGCTGTTTTAGAAGCTATATCTAGCTACTCCCTTCTTCACAAGGGGTCCCACAGTGGGGAGCTGTGTTTGAAGTAACATCAGATTCCCTTCCTGACACAACCCCAAGAGGTTAGCTTCTTCTGGGACTAAAGCAGGGATTGTTTGACGATTGAGTATGACGCTGGAGCCAGTTAGCTTAGCTTAGCATAAAGCCTAAAAGATCAGGTGAGGCTAGCCTGGCTCTGCCCAAAGATGACAAAATACTCTTAATATCACAATGAAATCATTTCATATTTATATAGATGATAGATTTTAGTTGGCTGTCCAAAGACTGTCTATACTTCCTTAGAAATTACAACCTGAAAAAGCAGAACGTTAAAACAAACTGTTGCCCAGCTCAGGGCTGATGCTCTGAGCTGATGAAGTAAAATGACCATGATATGTACATCAGATCTCAGTTTACTGCTCATCAAGGGGATCATTTTAGTGTCAGGTGTAATAGTTTGCTTTGTTTTTGTTTTATTAACATAAAAGGCCTGAGAAATTTCTGTTTGGTGTAAATACATCTCTTCAGATGCGGTAACCTCCTGGATTCTTGAGCAGCCAGGGCAGGGCTAGCCAACTGTGCTTCGCATTTACCCAAATACTAATCTCTATGCACATGAATCTGCCTGTGAAATGCACATTATCCCAAATAAATGAACATAAATGGTAGTTTATGTTGCTGAGCGCTCCTGTTGCTCTTGTCGCCCTTCTCTTTATTTATCTCTAGGAAGATTAATGATTGTATCCAACAGTTGGACGGTGACCACTGGTTGCATGCAACTTATTACAAGGCACTGTGGGATACTTTAAGTCCACTGCAGAGGGACAGCAGCTGTAATTTCAGGAATTAGCTTAAATTATTAAACGATAGCCGATCGGTTACTTGAATTCTTCATTTGTAATATCTCAGCCTTTTTGCAAAAAGCCAGGTTTATGCCCTCAAATACTGAAATAATTTACATGAATATGTTATTATTGTGTTAACAGAATCAGTTGGTAGATCCTCTCTGGCATTTAATCAGTGAAACCCAGACTCTACGAAGCCCGAGAGTCATTTACACTCGTTTGTGTTATATTAAAATAAGTTCATTCCAATTATTTTTTATTAGCTCCCACCATCCAAACCTGCAGATGACACCCTCTGGTCTAAGTCTGCACAGTAATAAAACATTTTTTCTTTCTATTTTTAACTTTGCGCAATAATTTTTTACAACCATTTGTCACCTCAGCTTTGATCAGGTTACCCAGCCAATACTCGCATTACAGATTGAAATTATTCCAGCTAAAATAATGGGGGGAAAGTATCACTTTCTGCCAAACACAGTCCTCTGATAGTCTCACTAAATGGAGCAAAGCACCTTTAATATCAGCCAGAGCCACATCTGCATGCAGCAGGATGTCAGCCCTCATTACTCTGCATTTGTGAAATTAAACTTGAAACTGGAGCAAAAGAAGATCACAGATCGTACTGTGACATATTTTTCTAACACATTTTAAAGGATATTTAGCTGTTTTTCTCCAACTTGCTGCCTCCCTTTCAGTCTTCAATTATATAGACATATCGACCCATGAGCGAGCGATGCTTCAATATTAAAGAACTTCAGACTTCATCTTTTTTTTTTTTCTAGAGGAATTTCTTTAGCACAATTATTTGTACTTTGATCAATACCACCACCAACCCCCTCCTCTCTATACCATTGGAGGTGCACTTCATCACCGGAGGAAAACAATTTCATCCAGTGGCTCCACCTCATTCTCCAGTCGACTGTAGAGGGAGTGAGTAGGGGGGCAACAAGCTTTATATTCCTTTCTGCGGGCTTCAAGTCAACACACTAAAAAGCATCTCTTCAATCTGTGGAAAAAGGGAGGAGTTGGGTTCTGGGCAGCTACTGCACAAAAAGAGAAACCACTGAAATCTGCAAGTATTGTCTGGCACTGGAGAGGGGGGATGGAGGAGTGAAAGATCTGAGCAACAGGGGTAAGCCTCTCCGAATTTTCAAAGTGATTACCTCTGGGAGTGAAGCTGTCGCTTACATCTGCAATTATCACGTCCATTTGTCTATTGACGAAGGAGTGTGGATAGTTACGCTGGATGTTTCTGTTAATGGAGTGATTCAGCTGTTTTTCTCATAAAGGAATCATTATGTAAATCAATTTTACATCCCCCAAGGAGCACAGTTCCTTTGTTTATATCTTCATGGCAAAGTGTTTTCAAGCCTGAACAGTGGGACAGCTGCATGTTAGGACTCCAGTTGCTGCTACCTGGATTTTTTTATACACACACGCGCTGTTACACACATATTAAGGTGCATGTCGAGAAAATGTGTAAATTGTAGTCTAGTGGGGGCAGCTGAGAAACTGCACTTGACAACGAAGCACTTTCCTTGACTCGCAATTAAGGTTTAAGACTCCACATCCGAATCTGTTTCCATGGAGCCAAACAAATCAAGTGATGCCCAGAAGCCCCCTCTTCAGAACCCACAGTCCAGCTCGCTGAAAGCAACATGGAACGAGATCACGGTGGATTTCATAATGAGGACCAAGATCCACGGTTTGAAGTTTGTCTTCTCTCCGGACAAGTCGAAACCGCAGCGGGTCATCTGGATCATGGCCTTCTTCCTTTGTCTGAGTCTCCTCTTCACCTGGTCCTGGAATCGAATCCTCTATTTGATGTCCTACCCCGCTGTCACCAAGATCTACATGGTCTGGGCTCACAACATGTCCTTCCCAGCCGTTACCTTCTGCAACAAAAATGTTTTCCGGGTATCCTCTCTGACTAAAGATGACCTGTATCACAGCGGCTACTGGTTGGACCTCCTGTATCATAATCACACAGTCATAAAGAGGAGCCTGTCTATCCTTAAAGACAATCACAAGCAGGGTCTGCTCACTCTCCTGGACTTCAGCAGCTACACCCCACCCCCCAATTATCCCACCAACACCACGGAGATGATGGGTCGGCTCGGTCACCAGCTCGAGGACATGCTGCTGGAGTGCAGGTTTCGTGGGGAAACCTGCACCTACAAAAACTTCAGCACTGTATGTACAGAAAGAGAGATGGTGTTTGCCAGGTGTGGATGTGAGCGTTGTTTATATGGGGTATTAATAATTCATGTTAGCATTTGACAAAGCTACAGCAGGCATTCTCTCCAGGTCTTTTAAGTCGTTGATGTTTCAGAGCTGCAAAACAAGCCTCTCCTGCTTTTTGCCTTTAAGACATGACAGCTGTTCCCTCATTAAAACCCATGTCTCCTTAAAATTCACTCAACAGCACAAACACAATGATGTGGCTTCAGTGTCTGCTGTATTTAAAGGTTTCGTATTTGGCTATGTTGACTGGCTATTTCCTGAGTCCCTCTAATGTCGTTTTTGCTTTATAACATGACAACATTTGGGCGAAAATTGAGCGCATTAATAATTCAGACGTCATAAATCAGTTCAAATTAAAATTTCAGCGTCTCTAATTAAACATCTGTTGGGCACGAGGAGGATATGCGTCAAAATATGCAGCTGAGTTTCCCATTTAAACGCACCAGACGTGGATCCATTACAGCCATTCATCTCTGAATAACTGAAGCGAGAAAGTGAGTGACATTTGCAAACCATAGTCCCGCTCTTCCGCGTGGTGATATCTTGAGTAAATACATTCGCACACAAACCGGTAGCTTATAACGTCATTAGAAAATATTAGCAAGGGCGACTGGGGAAGTTTCTGCAGTGGTAAGCCTGCATGCAGAGGGACTGAGAATATTTTAAACCTGGCAAGACACATCCAGATATAAAACCCTCACCTGTCACAGGCGTCACATTTAGCTCCCTGCCTTTGCTGAGGTGGGTCTGAACAGCTAGATCCAAGTCATAAAAATCAAACATGTAACTGTGACAGCTTCAGCTGATGTGAGACATTTACAGTGGGAAGTCTTACAGGCTGCAAGAGGTCAGCTACCCATGGTGGCTTCATAGCAACGGAGAGGCTTTAAAATCTTCAAATTCTCTGTTTTTGGCCAGATTGATGGCTTGCGATATGCAGGATTTACATTTTGCTATCTGTTTGTTGCTCTTGAGCAACTCATATTGGGTCTGCGGCATGGATGATTGATGCTCTCATTTGATCTAAACATAAATATGAATATTTTAAAACAGTCATAAATTGTATGATGTGTATAGGCACTCCCTCATTATATAGCCAGCAGGGAGGGGGGAAACTTATCTGTGTGAGATGGATGTGAGTCTGTCTGGGTCTGGATGTTGAACGCTGAATCTGATCTCTCGAGATCAGCTTTGCCATGCTGGCTGAGTTTTAACCAGCAGCCCTCTTTCTATGACCTTACCACAGTAGAAATGAATCCAAACTTCAGTCCTTCCTGCACATCAAAAATCTCATGCTAGCAGCACACATTTTTGTTACGATGATGAGAAAAGGAAGTCTATTAGGGCAGCTATGATCATTAAAACAGGACTTTAAGGTCTGTAAGTTTTCACTTTTACCTGAGATTGATTTCAATTCATCATTACATAAAATAATATTGTAATTCAAAAGTTTACAAGCACAGATTGCAAACTATACATCACAGAGTGAAACTTAGATAACATAAATTTAAATTAATACTTCTGAATTGGCAATGTTTTTGAGAGTAAGAACATTTGCAACTGCCAAAGTTTCATCGACACTCATTTTCATTTATTTATGTCCCCTTTTGGCTTCCGTACTATGATTCTCTTGTTTAGCCATAACTTATCGCATTTTAATGTGTAGCCGTTGATGTGAACACAAACAGCAGGTTGCTGCACACGTCATGATGATGAACATCTTGAAATGCTTATAGTTTGTTTAAATCTATGGAGAGTCGATGATTTTAATTCTACATTTTCATTCTTCTTGACTGATTTATATTTACTTGCTTGGTAGATGACATAGAAATTTTTCAATTATAGGTAAAAGCCATAAAATTGAAAAAGAAAAAAATCCCCTCTGGGGCACAGAACCTGAAATTAAATTATTTAAACATAGAAGAAAATCTACTATAGTGATTGCACATCAAACATTAAATCCTGCTAAGCTTTCCTGGCAGAGGTTTGGTCTATTAAGAAGTTTATAAAGCAAAATACAAAAATGTCTGCTTGTGTGTCCAGATTCTTCCCCCTCATATGTTTCTCATTAAGTGATGGCAAAATAGTAAATTCAGTCTAAATCACTCAGCTGCTACTGAGGAGCACTCATTACTTCCTCAAATCAGAGCCAGGTGCCTGTTTAAGACCTGCGCTGTCTTCTCTGATAATCACAAAATCTTTGGAATGATTACCTGCCCTGCACAATGTGAGACTGGCATGTAATATAGCTCGTGCTGCTGCACCGTGAAAAGGATCAAACTTTTTATTTGTGCTTATTTTTCTCTGTGTGTGTCCTATTTTTCTTACAGATTTACACACGGTATGGAAAATGCTACACTTTCAACTCGGGATTAGATGGCAACCCTTTGCTGACCACGTTAAAGGGCGGCACGGGGAACGGCTTGGAGATCATGTTGGATATTCAGCAGGATGAATACTTGCCTGTTTGGGGCGAGACAGGTCAGTGAAGCATTTTTACAGTAACATCTGATTTGCGCAGATTTCCATGTGGAAATCTCATCAGCTTGTTGGTTTATCCCTGAAGTCCTGACAACTGCCACAGTATTTTGTCATCTCCATGACAAGTGGATGCTCCACAGAGGAATGTTGTACATCTTTCACTTTACCTATAAATCTTTGCCTATATATTTTTTTGCACCACACTGAAGCAGACAAAGAAGTGATGCACTACCATGGTTAACCACTTATCATCTTGATATGTTTCTCCAGGTCTACAACTGACATCAGACCCAATAAAACTGCATTTACTGACTTATTGTTTCTCATTTATGGTGGACCACAACATAATGGGACCATATATTCATAAAATAAATAGCATGTAATTAATTCTGGTTCTAAATCTGTTTGATATTGAACCGGCACACTGACACAAGAGTTTATTTCTTATATTAGCTTCCATTAATATGATGAAAGCGGAGGGGTAGAAACCCTGGATTAATGTGACTGCTGGATCGCTAAACAGCACTGGTTTCCGTCGATGACCGTACATGTTGTTGTATTTTCTGGCGTGCTGTATCCACAGATGAGACCTCCTACGAAGCAGGCATCAAGGTTCAGATCCACAGCCAGGACGAGCCTCCTTTCATTGACCAACTGGGATTTGGTGTGGCACCTGGTTTTCAAACTTTTGTGTCATGTCAGCAGCAACTGGTACCTAACGTTCGGCCTCCTCTCCGACCCCAGCGTCTTTTGCTCTGCTTCATCCTGTGTTCGTCTCAAAAACCCTTGCCAGCCAGTGTCCATCACCTCTGTGTCACAGAGCGCGGAGCAAAATCAGATCCAGATCTTAGTATTACCTTTGTGTTGAGATGCGCGTCTAATGTGTTACATAGACAGCCGATGAGTTGGGTTAGAGTAAATGAAACTTAGTTATAGCCGCCAAGAAGTACTGATAGAGCAGGGCCGAGTAATGATTGCATGCAGGAATATGAGCATACTGCGCTTATCAGAGCCAAAAAAGCTTTAGACTGCACAGCATGCAAAAAATATATAGCAGCTCAGGGTGTTTAGTTTACTTTTTTATATTGAGTCTTCATTACTTGGAGCTCAGGAGAAAGAAAAAGGACAACAGGTTTTTATTTGCAGCACTGAAAATCATCTCTAGTGACACTAGAGTAAAACAGAAGCCAGCAAAAAACATTGAGGACTAATCCACACAGCCAACTTCAGCAGTCTTTAATCATCGGACATTATCGCTGATTAACTCTTTTTAAAAACCCACACTTTACAGTTTTTAAAGAGAGACTTAATGTTTTCTTATGACTAACTGTTGGGATCGGCATTTAGCTAAAAGCTGACTATATCTTAAAGGAAATCTACTAAAACTGTCATAATGTTGTTTATGTCAGTTTGGACCATATAAAGGAGCCTGGTGCACTTCTCGTTACATTATTTTTTCTCCCAACACCAGTAATATGGAAAAAGCATGCGTTATTGGATGAGAAAGATGACCCACGGCTGTTTTGTAGACACATTTTAATATGTGCTATGATTTGATGACACGGTAAAAAGAGAAGCAAAATGGCCCGTGGCCGGTTTGTTGACCGAGTCCACGACACTGGCGTCACTGAAGGATGAAAAGCAATAACTATAGTTAAGCCCGAATTGATTGAAAAGCCCGTGTGCAAGGTCATAACGCTGAGCTCACATGGAATTTCCATCCAAATCTAATGAAACAATACGGCACTTATGTGATCTGCCAGGAGAACAAATTCAGACTCTGTTGCTTTTGTCCACACTAGCGTAGCTCACAAAGACAAAGAAAAGTCTTTGATTTTCAAACAGAAACACTGACAGAATAAGGAAATATCCTCTGACAAACAGAGAAGCACTCAGTGTAAATCCCAAGAAAATGGCGGCAGTGCCACAGAGGATTTTAGGTTTTTGCAGTGATTACCTTTGAGATCAAGTGTATTTGTGCCGCAGGCTCCTTAAAAATTTCCACCGTATAATCAGTTCTTGTGAAGTCATGATGTAACGGACGCCTGAGCAGCGCTTTAACTTAGTTTCTTTAGCAGTTAATTAAGCCTAATTGAAATGATTTTGCTCCTAAATTGAATTGGCTCGTTCACCTCACAAGCTTCAGCGTGCTAGCAGAATAACATGGGATGGTTGAGGCACGGTTGGTCTCGTGAAACAGACACATGGACACCACAAGAGATGACAAATGTAACTTTTGGGAACTTGCATAGAAATGTATCTTTCTCTCATTTTTCTCTCCTTCTCTCTGCAAATGTTGTTGGTGCTCAGAGTGTATCATCATTCAGCCATTTCCAAAAAAAAATAAACCTGCTCTGTTACTCACCATCACAGAGTTTCCTCCAGGAGGCAAAAGTGCATGGTTTGCCATTTACAATCATGACATGAGCGCCCACACCACTGACAGCTGAAAGACGTGTTTATGGCTTAAACGATGTGATGACTTAATTAGATTGTCATTATAAACTCTGGCCTGCATTCGTTTCACTCAGTGTCCAACGAGTGACATTGCTCTCGGTGCAATAAGAATAATAGCACTCGTGATTTCGAGGCTTTACATTTGTAAATCTTCTGTCGGAGGAGTTTAATTTTTAATAAGAGACTTTGACTTGTGAGCAAAGAGAGACATCGATACTCCACCACCAACAGTTAGAAGCGATCTGTAGCTCAAGACTGAGTGAAAGTAAGAAGAGAATGGCTGAATGACAACCTACCAGTCCTGCTTGGGACTCTGACAACAGGATGTTTGTCTGGAGGGGTCATTTTCTGTCCCCTTGCCTTACTTTATCTCCTCTTATATTTCGATAATGATGTGGGCTGTGTTCCCTCACCCCTTACCCCTAGATGAGACGTCCTATGAGGCCGGCATAAAGGTACAGCTTCACACTCAGTCAGAGCCTCCTTTCCTCCACGAGCTGGGCTTCGGGGTTGCCCCAGGCTTCCAAACATTCGTTTCCACCCAAGAGCAGAGGGTAGCGTATGACTGACTGGGCTTGCTGCATGCCACAAAATACTGTATTGTACATACTCATTAACTTCCACACTTTCATCTCCTGGTCCCGCCCTCTCCAAGGAATGGACCCATGTGTGCCCCCACCATCCCCCCCACCCCCTCCTCTGTGTGGCTGAAGCAACGATATGTAACAGCATCTGCAGTCTGTCCTTGTTGCCATCTCTGCTCTCTGTCCTCACCAGCAAAGAGCTGGAAGGGTGTTTTATTTCTTTGAGCCATTCATCCAAATCTGTGTCTTTATCAGAGCTGTTGTTTGGCTTTACCCTTTCACATCCACATCTGCTTTTGTAAGCATTTTGTTTTTGCTTATATGTGTTATCGGGGTGATCCACTGGACCTCTGCTTAATCTCATCTGCAGGGACCAGACAATGTGATTCATTAGGTTTTATTACCCATGAGAACTCTGGCATGAGTTTATAGTCTTGATTATATTGGGGGTTTTATCTCCAGTGTATCTCCACTTATGAGAGTCTGTGGGCTAGAAATGGAGTTCAATAAAGGCTTAATCATGTTTGCCAGTTTAAATCCACTTCTTCTGCGAATCACACTCTATCTCTGTCACTTTGTATTGGCTAAATGACAGTTACATTGTCAGAGTTAGCACCTGGTTAGAGCTGGTGGAAATGATTGGGAATTACAGTGAACCTTAATGTGACAATGGAGGTGTAAGTTCTCTGAGAAATTTCCCAAGAAGAAGCCTTTGGCAGAGATTGTTGGCTTGCTCCCCACTGCAGTTAGCGGCTGAATGCGCAACTACCCAAGCATCGCCGCCCTTCATAAATAATTGGCTTATTTTTGTCATGAAAATAGGTAGCAGGCAGAAAACAAGACACTTAAAAGGGGGGCTGGAAGTCTTGTTGGTGGTTAGAGGCCACGCTGTGCAGCACACCACAGAGGAAGTCCCTTTAACGTCGAAGCAGATCTCACACAAAATGGGGCACGCTGCTGCAGCTCCAAGACGGATGGCGAGGTCTAATGTTAAGTGTGAATTGGGTCCTTAAAATTCACTTGTTAAATATTCTTCCCTAATGGATTCATTTAGAATTCTCAGAGTTATTCATAAATGTAATGACCTGCTCTCACCTTATAATGAGAGTTCTACCACTAATGAGACCGCAAACTGAGTGTACACTACATCTCCTCCTGATTGCTAAATTCATAGGGATATTCAGGGTAGTTGTGTAATAAACTCTCACGGGCATCAATGAGAAAATATAGGTTGTTAATCAACAGTAAAACCTCTTTAGAAAGCTTTCATTGACTGGATTATTTAGGTTAACCTACCGTTATATACTACTTATTACCATAAGAATTTTTCTTTAAAAAAAACTCCGTATGTTGTCTTTTAAATTCAATGAATCCTCCAGTAAACCGTTGATTGTTTTCAGTTCCGTTCTCAAGGTTGTAAAATTTGTCCATTGATTGTGGTGTCCTGTCTGTATCTACATATTTTACAGATTTCTCGTAAGCTTGTCTCTATCCCCATGGTACTCTGCTTTCTACCGGGGCCTAGACCTGCATCAGTAACGTTATGCATGATGTCTGCTTGCTGCTACACATGAGCGATGATGTTGTTCCGACTGGACGTTTTATGCCAGTATTGTCTGAGTGCACATTTTCATTCAAGTGCTTCTGTATTTTCTTTTCTTTTTTTATGTTTAAGACATTTGTGTTGGGTTCTGTCAGCTTGTTGTCTCCCTTTTTGAAATTCTGCTACACCGGGCTTGCATTATGGTATTTGATGTAATCCTGTGTGCTGATACACTGAGGGCAAAACATGTGCTGCTCACTCTTTCAGCTTCAGTACCTCCCACCACCTTGGGGAGATTGCAAGTCTACTCCCATAGACTCTGATTACTTCTCCACGTACAGCATCACTGCATGTCGCATCGACTGTGAAACACGGTACCTTCTGGAGAACTGTAACTGCAGGATGGTTCACATGCCGGGTATGAACTGAGAGTTACTTGACCAATAAAAAAACCCCATAAATCTCTGTGCCCTCGTGTTGCATTTATAAATAAGTAATCATTTTCACTTTTATGTTGGTTCAAACAGGAAACACAGCCGTTTGCACACCTGAGCAGTACAAAGATTGTGCTGATCCAGCTTTAGGTGAGCGCACACACTTTTTTTTTATTGGATTAAGTGTAAAATATTAGTGTGAGGTATTTGCATTAACAGCGGTGCCACAAGCTTGTTGTATCCTGTAGATACTACTTGTGTGAACCTTAACTTCAAATTACTTTAATTCCAGATTGTGCTGAAACAAAAGCAATAAAGTAAAAATCATTGTTTAAAAATCCCATTAGGAAGATTTGTGATGTGTCTGTGCTTCGCTGATATCAAATAAATCCTGCTGAGTTTTTTCCCCCCTTCCTCTGTTTTATGGCTTCAGTCATTATTTGCTTTCATGGAAAGTGAACGATGGCAGCGAATGTAGCTCTGTTGTGCGTTGTGTGGGATATTTTTAGCAGGGCCTCTGGATACAGGTTTGTTTGATTGTGATCGCAATATGAATGAAATATGAATTGAAATGACTTTGATCATCCACAGACTTTTTGGTAGAGAAAGACAACAATTACTGTGTCTGTCAGACCCCCTGCAACATGACTCGCTATGGCAAGGAGCTGTCCATGGTTAAGATCCCCAGTAAGGCATCTGCTAAATATCTGGCTAAGAAATTCAACAAAACTGAGCAATATATTGGGTAAGTATTATTAGCTAGTTATTTAGATAAAGGCCTCTTTTTCCTTTTCCTGTTGATGGATGGATGTACTGTGGTATAGCATGGTCTGAGTCTCCATCGTTCACCTTCAATGTAACAATAATGAATGATAGTTACGCAGGAGATGTGAGTTATCATTCGTTCTGTTGGGAAAATGGCCCTGGGGGAAATCTGATGGATGTGCTCGTGTGTGTCCTCTCTCCAGAGAAAATATTCTGGTGTTGGACATCTTCTTTGAAGCTCTGAATTATGAGAAGATTGAGCAGAAGAAGGCCTATGAAATTGCTGGACTTCTCGGTAAGATTCTTGCAGTTTCATATTTACTGTGAGAAAAAATAAATAAATAAATCTGACCTCAGAATCAGCACCCTCGGCGGGCATCCCCCCCCCCCCGCCGCATATTTCGCATATTGTGTTCATCCCTGGTGCTTTGAGGTTCCCTCTTTGAACTCGTGAAACAGGCTGAGCATGTTTTCATAATCTGATGCTCTTGCAAGGGCAGCTGCGTTTGTGAAGTTGGGGCTGGTTGGACAGTTTTGACAATTACGCTCAGATTCCTCAAAGAGATACAGAATTCAATGTGACAGCAAGGGGGAATGGTTTCACGCACCATTGTTTAATTACCCGTATCTGTTAATCTCTCCCTCTGTAGGTGACATTGGAGGCCAGATGGGGCTATTTATTGGAGCCAGTGTTCTTACAATACTAGAAATATTCGACTACCTATATGAGGTAAAGTCATGATCTTTGTTAAAGATTTCTAAGCAATAACTAAATGAATTCTTCTGTTTTTAGATCACATTAAATTCATTTTTAGTAACCTTTACATTTTTTAATTCAGTAGTAGAGAACTTATGGCTTTCTTGTGGAGTCTGGAGAGCTTAGCATAAAGCATAAAGTGTCTGCTACTTAACCTTTACATGCTGTTCATATTAGCTGCCTGCACAGTATGGTCTGGGTCAAGAATGGTCTCATAATAAGTGTTTATAACAAACTACAGATCTATTTAAAATCCAACAGTCCACATAGACAATCTCACCTCACAACAATCTTCTTGCTGTGAGGTGACAGTGCAAACCACATCCACTCTTTTACAGATTTAATGTCTGTGTTAGGGCACACTCTGACCCCTGTATGACCGCTGTTCCAATATATTGTCACTCCGGTGCAGTTTTACTATTTACTACTTTGAAATTCCCCCATGACTGTTCAGAGACCTTCAGGATTCCCTCAGAGACCAGAAAGTACCCGTCTCTGGGTTCCCCAGTATATGTTGTAGAAACACAGACAATTCTCATGACAGTGACAAGATTCCCATTGAACTCTGTCACCAGTGCCCACAAAGAAATGTCATGTACAATTTCACAGGTTTCTAAAACAACCATTTTCCTATATTTGACCCATGCTGGTGGATCCAACTCAGTAGATTCGATTTAATTCAGTTCAGTTTTATTTATATAGCACCAGGTCACAACGACAATTGCTTCAAGGCAAGCAAATGTAAGGTTACGATACTACAAACATGGATAATGTAATAAATGTAGTTAAACTGCAGAGATTCTGGTCAGATTTGACCCGGAGCACAAATGTAAAACAGTATAAAAGATATTTTCATTTTGGTGTATTTTGGTCTCTTTAGGAAAAGACATAAAATGTTTGTTTATCAGAAACACATCATATGTGATGTGAACAGTATGTATGGGTTAAAATGTTAAATTGGAAATAATTCTACTCAAAATATACCCAAAAGTATTCTTAACCTAAACATCTTAGACTTCAAGCTTTTATGCAATTTTTTTGTGCAAGATACGATGCTTCATCTTTATAGATGCTGTCAGCCTCAGTATTGATCCTCTTCACTCCCCAAGAAAGCAAACTATTGGATGTGTGAATCTGTAAATAATGCTTTTCTGATGTTTTTTAGGTGTTTAAAGATAAGCTTTTGGGTTACTTCATTCGCAAGAAACGGCCACAGCGCTGTCAGAGCGACAACCTGGTAATTTTTTAGTCCCTAAGAATACACTTGATTGAGTGAAGTGAATGTGATGTACAAAATAAGCTCAGGAACAATGGTCACAGCAACATCAAAATATCTGCTCACACTTGAAATGCTTTTAATGAACAGCACCAGAGAGAAAGCAAAGGCATTATGCCATCATTAGTTTCAATTAGCCCTGCAGAAACAAAATATTTTTCTAGAAAACACAATCATTAATCATACGCACATATTTTTACTGCACAGTGGGAATGCATAATTAGAGTAGTATTAGACGCATACAGTACTTTCTTTACATGATGAGAAGCAGCATAAATTATTCCGTGTAATGACAAAAAATCTGGGATGCACATAAGTATTCCAAAAGAACAAATTGACTTTGTGCCCCTTTTCTTTTTAAGCTTTTTCCCCAAGTGTTTTGCCACTTAGTGCGCTTAAATCTCAGTGCATGGAGAAGTAGAAGTAAAGAGTTTGACCTGGTTTTATTGGATTTTATTCATGACTCATAAACTCTGTTTATTGTCAGAGGTTATCTCATTTTATCCCACACACTAACCCAATTTTCAGTATTTCCACACTATATAGTAGCTTCTCAGCGTCACCCTCTTTTGTACTATTACAGAGCTGTTATTGTTATCCGGGTTTTACCACCAAAATTCTAAAGAGATTTCATTAACATGGTAAAAACAAAGCAATGGAAACTGTAGTACTGCGAGGCGTTTCAGTCATGCCCTAAATAACAGCATTTTCATCAAACCCTGTGGTTTAGCACGCTGCATCCGGAGGCATCTCCACTCCTCCTGTTATGCAAGTTAGGAAATGATTAATAACATACACACATCGTTTTAGGATTAGCAATGAGCTGTTGTTCAGGACATAATGTTAAATCAAGGCTTATAACATATAGAAAGATAGATTTTAATCACTACAGTTTAGAGATGGACCAATCCGATATTACGTATCGGTATCGGTCCGATACTGACCTAAATTACTGGATCGGATATCGGAGAAAAATAAAAAATGTAATCCGATCCATTAAATATCACGAAAGCACCTCACAAAACTTGCAACACGCTGTAACTCACCTCAGAACGTTAGCACGTCGGAGCAGTATGCATCACGTGATAGAGCGGCTGTGGCATGCGGGACCTGTCGGTGGTCTGGATAGCATTTGGAGCTTCGCTAGCAACCTGGCATTTCATCTCCGACAAAGTTATCCCCGAGAGAAGTAAAGCAAGTGTGTAAGTCCATCTCTGAATGTTTGTAAAGCATTCCCACGGCTGCTACTTCAATCGTGAAACTGCTTAAATGATCAGCTGATCGGCTTTTCTGTAGCGAGTCCGTCTTTCTTGTTTGTTTTTGGCCCACTTTGCACCAGAAAGAGGAAACCAGCGGCTGAACAACAGCAGCACGTTTAAGCTTGATAAGCTGTTGTTAGAATTTATTTAATATTACTTTCTACACCAGGATCGTTTTCTAAGTAGCTGACGCTGGTAACTGTGCAGGGGCGGATCTAGCAAAGTTTAGCCAGGGGGGCCGATAGGGCATGAACAGGGAAAAGGGGGCACAAAGACATACTTTTCTTTCTTATTCTCATTTAAAATGTCTAGCTTTTAATAAATAATTATCTGACACCCAAAGTTTTAATTTGATGTAAAACGAATAGAAGTCAATTACTGTATATAGTGACTATTAAGTCTAATATATATACCCTAGTAAGCTATAGTACTTTTTCCTTTGGGAAGGTACCATCTGTGCAGTCTGCAATTTTGTTGAAGAAAGATGTTGAATCTATTTAATATTTCTGTGCATTTTTTTTCACACTGCATCAAATTAAGGTTGATTACGTCGATTAAGCATCATGAGGTGGCACGTGAGGGGTGGTTCCCTATTTTTTATTTATTTATTTTTGTTGTTGCTGGGAGTTGGAACCCTATTAGTTAGGTTGCTTAATATTTACGCTAAGTACTCTTTAAAATACCAGAATAGGGAGAATGGTGTAGGTCTAAGTTTATTAGATTGATCAGTATTGCTGAACTATGAAATATTTTTTTTGTATACAGGTATAACAGAATAGCTTTAGTGTAGTTGTTGTTTTAAACTTGAGTATGAACTTGCAGACTTGCAAAATGCAGCAAGATATTTTAAAAAACAGTTTTGTTGATTAAAAAACACTATATCGGATTCATATCGGTATCGGCAGATATCCAAATTTATGATATCGGTATCGGTATCGGACATAAAAAAGTGGTATCGTGCCATCTCTACTACAGTTACACCCATGCAAATAGTGGGTGGTTTTCATATTTATCTAAACAAAATTCTTGAATCAACAAATTATTGCATAACATAGTTTAACTGCATGTACTTTACTACTTCCCAACACTCGCTGTGAAAATATCAGTGCATTTGACAAGTGCTAAATACCTTCTGTCAAGCTATAAATAGATTTTATTGATCATATTGTGCGTAATGCCACTCTGAAAGAGTTTTAAAAAGGTAGAGGTATAAATACAACAAAGTCCAGCTTTCTTTGTGTTTGCTGGCTTGACAGAACTTAAAACGCCAGTGATTATCAGCTTTCTCTGTTAACCTGAGCATTCTGCACCATTCTGTGTGTCCTCAAATAAAAAGGGGTGTTTGACACGGCAAGCGAGTCTTTGTGCACACAAAATGATCCCTATGAGTGCTGCCTACTCCTGTCAGAGATGTTAATAGATGATGATGATGATAATATAGTGGTAAATATCTATAAAGAACATAAAAATATAACAGTAAAATGCAACACTGTCGCAAATAAGACAAAAGACTAATGCTGCAGAAAATCGTTAAACTGGTGATTTAACGCACAAAGCAATAAAATAAACATTTTACCACTGAAATAAACAGCTGCTGTTTGTTTCTAATGCGACCACAGCACATTAGAGCTCTGAAGCTTTAAACTAGACACGTTTAAACATTAAAGGTTTCTGTCCCATCGCCTAATAAAGGAGACTTCAGTGCTTTAGTTTGTCAATAGATCAAAGTGAAATTAACTTTATTGACTGAACAGGTATTCTTGGTGTGTTGCAGCTGCAGTTCCAGCATTGTAAACGAGATTTAGCAGCAGATTAGGATCACCTGTAAAACGTTATTTCTCTTTCAGCAACATGGAAATTCAAGTGACAAAGGGATGCACAGTTTGCATCGCAGCAACTTTACACTTTCATTTGTGATGTTAGCTAAACAAGTTGCACATATGAAATATATTTTACCAGCAGATGCGGTTCACTTAAAACACGCTCCTCAGCCAGCCTAAATATTTTAAACCAAGAAAACTCAGAATCTGCTGTTATCCATGTTACCACGGTGATTTAGGCAGGTAAAAAAAAAAGCTACTTGACATAGAAAACTCTGACTTTTAGCTCGACATAGCTCCCTAAGCCATGGGTCTCACTTTGTAGTGCACACCTCAGGACTGGTTTAAGTTTTACCTCTTTGATAGCCAGGAAGCTTCTTCAGTAAATTGTTGAAGTCTTTAGGAGAACTGCATGTTAAATTAACTTGTCTGAAAAGTATATACAATCAAAAGTAGTAGTAAATGTAATGTATCAACCTTTCTACTTTAGCTGACCGGATATATTTCTGCTTGCAGTATGGTAGCCAAAAATATTTTTTAAAAATCCACATTTTCTCAAACTCAACGTTCACTGAAAATAGAGCTTGGTATAAGAGTATAAATAGTGTACATTTTTTAGTATCATCATTTTTTCTTTATATTTAGAATTCCATTATCTATAAAGCTACTTGAGCTAGGTTCTTTGATATTTTTAAGGCAAATATCAGATACTTTCAATGTGGAATCTCAGGGCTGTAGCTCAGGTAAACTTGAGTGATGGGTGCTTGAAGTCCCTAAAATATCTGGATGCCTGATCTGTGACAGCAGTTTCGGAGACTGGTAGAAACTACAGTTTTCCAGATGTGAGGCTGATTTTGGTTCATGTCTTGGAAATATTACAATGAATTTTGGTGAAATTGCGTTTTTTCCATGTTTAAGCTTTAATATGTGTGGAACCCTTTATCTGATTTGGACTGTGCTGCATAATCTTATGTGCTCTGTCTGTATATGAGAGAAGCCATAACTAAAATATCTGTCCCCTACCTGCAAAACAATGTTTTTACAGGCCTCAAAATATGCAGTCAGAGATTGGGCATCCAAATATTATAAAGGATCTATCTTTCTGTTAACTTGAGCTACAGAGAGTCGACCTTCACAGAGGTAGTTGCACTAAAAGAATTTGAAGGAGCTAGCTCAACAGGTTTCCTAGATAATGGAATTTTTAAAACAGCCCCTTAAAAACGATTATATAAAACATCTAAAAACACTACCTAGTTACGGTAGGGACCTGTTGTTTATGTATTTTAGCTAATGAAATCAGATACCTACCTGCAACATCTCTTCTTTTCTGGTGCTGTCATAATGAAAAGCATTTAAGCAGATTTTTGTTAAGTGCAGAAATTGCCTTTTGTCCCTGAGTTTATTCAATCTGCCAATTTGCATTCCTTGGCTTCATGCTGGAAATGAAAGCTGTGCTCTCTGTCATACATTATTAGAGGTAAAAAGACAGCATGCAAAATAAGTTGTGGCCAATTCTGTCTTCAAATCTGTTTGAAAGTTGTGGTTTTGTTTCTGCATGAGGGCTGTGCTCTTGCATGCTTGGGTCAGTATTGAGTTTGTTAGCTGTTGTAGAGGAAACGATCAAAAATATGTTTAATGTCTTTTACAAAAGTGGAGGTTTATAGATTTTAAACAAAAATATCAATCAGGAGATTCGTTTAGTCGTTTTTTTTATTAAGAAAAATACTAAAACAGCAGGAAAGAAAGCTTTCATTTAGTGGGCTGCACTCAAGCTTTTATAGTGTTTTCTCTTCTGCACTCTGCTCCATTCATGTCATGTGTTCACCTCGTTACAATAAACCATCCTCTGTACTTCTTTTTTCTCACATTTAATTATATTTTTTCAACTAGTTCACTGTCACATCTCCACTCAGACAATCTGTTAATGAAGTGCTTTAATTGTTCAAGAGATATCCTTCTGGGTGACACTGACTTTAGCCTTCCCTGCTCATTAAGAAACCCCCTCATATTTCATTTTGAACGATCATCTTCCTTCAGTGCTTTAATGATATCACCGTGTTCCCTTGGGAGTTTAACTGATAGCATTTACATTGTATTTTATTTTCATTTCAGTCACCCTCACCCATCTTTCTTTTCATCATGTCTATTCCAGGAGTTTCCAGAGAACCCAACCAGCCCTGGTGTCACGCCTAATCATGCCCCCAGGTAGCACATCCCATTGATAATAGATGCTCCCTCCCATGCTGTCCCTCTCTTTCATACATACTTGAGATCATCACATTCATCATTTTCTCCATGGTTACAAATGATTTGGTTGGCAGTCAACAAAAGAGAGGGGTGATTATCCAGCCGTAGCGAGCACTTTTAATATCTGCCGCCGTGTAAGAACAGGTTAGTTGTTGTCTGCTTTGACAGAAGGGTGCTGGGCCGAAGGAAGGCTGAAGTTGGTTGGATTCTCCAAGTGCATAAAGATCTTATTCTCTGCAAAACTTGTTCCTTCCACCGAATAATGATGCTTTTTTTCTCCTCGTAGGATAAAGTGTACTCCTGTGAAAGCATATCACATATTTATTGAATTGCACAAAACTCTGAACAACATGAGATCTATTTGTTTCCCTGCAGCACTAAGGTCTATTTAGAGGCAATGCATTGGAAGGTCCGAGCCAGATAACATCACTAGATGCATTACTTTGTGATGTTATCGCAGGCCTGCATGCAGTGAGTTTGCACAAAGATAGGTTCTTTGTCGATGGGACTACCGGTGTTTGTTATCCACATATCTGCAGTTATCTGCTGAATAAGGGCCTTTGTACATGACGAAAAATGCAGACATATGTGGATGTTACTACTTGCATAACTATCAGAATTACACATGCTAGTGTAAAACCAGGACTAAAAATCTGCTGTTTTCTTTCTCTTCTCCCTCCTTTCATTCATCTTACCCCATCATCTTACCCCCTCAATTTATCTTCTCATTACATATGAAACATATGCAATGTGGCTGATGTCGAAACCCCTGAATCTGTTGTACTCTTTGCCTCATCATTGTGCACATATGTTTCTGTCATTCATTATCCTTTCATTCACAATCATTCCCCCATTTTTTCCTGTTTTTGATCAATTTCTCCTTGTTACATTGTTTGTTTTTTCTCCCCTCTGCATCCCTCTACGATTGTATTGGCTGCTCTCTTTTTACCTGCGGCTCATTTATTTCCTCCATCATCGGCATCATCATCGCTCCCTGCATCGCTCCTCCCTTAACCCGGTTGAACTCGTCTCCCCTCCTCCCCTCCTCTCTGTTTCTTGCAGAGCACCTGTGACACCCTCCGGAGTCACTCGGACAGTCTCGGATTCACCCCGAACATGTTACCTCGTCACCCGACTATAGGCAACTTTGAGGAGTTTGCTTGTTGACAACATAAAGCAGGGGTTGGGGATGGGGTGGAACATCTGGGTACTTGACAGCAAACTGTGAAATCATTTTAACAGAGAAAGGCTCTTGAGTGTATGCTCACAAAATGCGTAGTACAGTTTATCAATGCCTGAATAGAAATAGAATACTATCATCAGAAACAAAAGAGACCACTTCCAAAACACAACTCAGGTTTAACTGCCATGTCAAGGCATCCATGTTAATTTACTCATGTTTCATTCAGTAGATTTGTTTATGTTATCGAGTATACAATACGTGAGGATAAACGTGTTCAAAAAGAGGAATCTGAACTGTGTTGCGATGAGTCATGTGGTACTGCTGTGCTAGTATTGATGTACATCAATCAGTCTAGTTAAAAAAAAAGCAACAACAAACGCATGTGGATTTGTATGTGTAGCAGCGTTTATCAGTGTTATGCCTCCAGCATCTAACCAATGCTGTATTGAGTGACCTTATAGCAGTCACGTTTTAACGGAAGAGCCTTTTAGACATCTGCTCCACTTTTAATGAGCTGATTGTTGACATGAATTAAAACACTAGACTAGTGTTGAATGTTGCCTTTTGCTACTATGGGGCTTTAAATTGTCTTTAATTAGACATGTGCGCTTACCCACCTTTGAAACACGAGAGGAACTTGATGATTTGTATATATGCTGTTTTAAGACTCCTGAATTACATGGTTTTGTTGACTTTAGGCTTTTTTTAAGACAGTGAGGGTAAAAAAAAAAAAGAAGTCAGAAGGCAAAAAAAGGCAGTTGATTGTACTGTTATATTTCATTTTCAGTCATATTTCCATTTCTTTATATAGTTGCTGCAGAAATTGTCCCCATAAAAGCTGGCCCTGTTTTCAGTTGAATTCACTCCAACAGAAACAATCTGAATTTCTTTTGCCTTTCCTAATAGTTCAGTTGTTTTCATCACAATGTCTTAAAGATTCATCAGCACAATCCCCTGTGATAGTAATCTATTCTCTATTGAAAATGCTGTGAGTTTAAAAGGCTTGCTGGTGACATTCCTAAACTTGACAGAAATTTGTAAATACCCACAATCAAATGCCATGAAGAAATTCTACATTGCTCATGTGAAACATGTCATATATACATATAAATATAGATATATAAATTTAAAATACAAAAAAAAATCTTTCTTCATCCGTTCTTACACCACAAGGAATTTGGACTTTCTATCTAGGTGGACCGTCAAGTGTCTTTGAGTACAACATGGATGGCAGACTTTATTAGGTGCAAGAGACTTTGCCTCAATACATCTACAACTCACTGCACCTCAGCCCCATTCAGTTGATTTATATTAGAAATGCATTGTAAAATTTTACCATTGTAACCTATTATTATTACGATTATTATTATTATGATTACAGAATATGTAATAAGTCACAAATAACAGTTTGTGATGTATAAATGATCAAGTATAATAAACTCTATATTTACTCATCTTACTCCTCATGTACACAACTTTTCTTCGAACCTTCGTGTCAGTCTACTTCCTTTCTCGTTTAAATAACACAGAGCGTGTTATTTAAATATTTCGGTTATGATTTGTAGGTACTATAAATACTGGGAACCTTTTTTTCGTGAAACTTTCATGTATAACGCCAGTCAAGTGAGTGGTGTTCATAACTCTGTAGCTTTATTACTCTGTTGTCTGTGTATTAGATGACTGTTGATGTGAAGCACAAACCCTTGGAAATCAGCCATCACTGGAAAGCCAATGACTGGGCGTCTATCGTTGTAACTACCTTTTGTGGCTCTAGATTTAACTACACACACTGTTATGTGGTGTGCTCACAGCTCCGGCGTTATCAGGAACAAGACTGGTAATTTAAGCAGAGCCAGAGAGCACCTTGTGGAAGGACTTAATCCAAATGGAACTTTTGCCTTTCAGGAAGCAGACACTAAGAAAAAAAGGGTTAGTCAGTGGCATTGTGTTACGAGCAATAAATGCACTGAATCAGACAGCACTGTTAGCAAACTGACCAGAAAAAGATTGATTGAGGATCCAAATTATCAGTTTGTGATGTATGAAACAGTTACGATGGATGTAAACCGAGCAGCTGCCGCCTGCAACAATGATGTATGATATGACAAATAAACCATCATGAACTCAATAAGAGACGCAGATGCCAATTCATGTTACACAATGATCCTCCTCTGATGCTGTATTGCCAT
The DNA here is from genome assembly GCF_965226115.1 of Aulonocara stuartgranti. Lineage (NCBI taxonomy): Eukaryota > Metazoa > Chordata > Actinopteri > Cichliformes > Cichlidae > Aulonocara > Aulonocara stuartgranti. The sequence goes on along the minus strand of NC_138954.1, from coordinate 16,263,136 downwards.
GATGATTTTGAGTGTGTGTGTGATGCTGCTGGGCTACAAGTGACCCAACATTACCGCAAACTGTGGAGATATGAAGGCTTTACCTCTCTCTCGCCCCACCCCCTGCCTTACTACCAGTCAAAGAAGCAGTAGAGTGTATCTGAGCTGGCAGAAAATATTCCTTAACTATTTATTCTCATTAACTAATCTTTCATGGATATTTACAGCATAGTTACGGCCAAGTAGAAAAAAAAGTTCACTATATATTTCTGCCACCAAATACCTGAATTTGATTGATTTTATCCTAATAATTTACAGCACATCACCCATTTTCTTCCTTGCATGTGTATTCCTATTATCTCTGATCTATTAATGTAATATTAGCTATGCTATTCACTTTGTACTGTTCAAAGTGTATTTTCTTTGGAGTCAGATGAATCAAAACAGTGTTCTCCACATCCTGCACTACAATGTCCTGGATATTATGATTACATTATGATGTAAGAATCCTCCTCTAACCAGGCTTGGGACTGTGCAATACACAGAAGAATAGTTTTTGTGGCTTGATTAAACTGTGTGGCTTGAAATCAAACTAAAATGTGCCTTTAAGACAGGTTCTTACAGGTAACAAAGATTTTCCTGTGCCAACACACACATAGAGACACACACACACATACACACACACCTGGAGAACAAGAAGTTGTTTCATCTGGCTCTATATGCTATATGTGCATTTTATTGTAGATATGTGATTTTAACTCTAAGCTGTACATTAAATAGTTAACACACTTAACTATGTGTAACGTAGTCAGTTTTAAATAAAACTGTATTGGATGTTTGTTTGCTTTTTAAACAATACTTACAGAGGATGTTATGTGCCAGCAAAAAAAGGTAACATCCAGCTTAAATAAACCTGATAAAGTCTACAGTGAAGCTAAAGCACAACAGAATATTCTAAACGGGTAACAAAGGAGAATAAATACTGCAAAGGAGGGTTTTTTTTTTTTTTTTACCACTAGTGGTAATATGATAGTAGTTGTTTTGCCTCTGTACTCTATCACAGTGCATTTTAAATCACACAATAGAAGTTTCCAGTTTTAATTCAAGGGATTTTAGAGAAAGTTTCCCCATTAACTGTTATAATATGTGATTGAAGTGCAGACTTTCTCTGCAACAAAAGTTTTACATTAGCTGTTGAGAAATTACAGCCATTTTTAGACCCTAGTTTTTTCATAGGATATCAGTAATTGCACAAACTATCATCATTTTAATGATTGTTTTTAGCACTTAGATGAAACTCATCTGGATTCGGTGACTGCCTGAAGTCTAGTCTGTGCCATTTATTTACCGTAGCCATCTTCAGTTTGTGCATCTCTCTGAATTCTTTGTATTTCATAACTGAAAAGGATGCTCCCTTAGGTTGAGATCAGATCTCACGTTCAAGTTAACCTTGGATTTAAGTGATTAAAGGTTGTTTTCTGGAACTGTGCAGGCTCTAGTGGTTTTCTGGCAAAGCCTAATCTAGCCTTCTTGTTCTTGAGTGTAACCAATGGTTTGTACCCTTGTTGGCCAATCCAATCATTCGTTTTAAGAACATAGCTAACTGTTGATTTGGTCTCTCTGAAAGGTTTGTTTTTCAGCCTAATGATGATGTCCCTCACTTGAGCTTCAGATTTACAATTACAGTAACCTACGATACAAAACTTTAAATTAACTACTGATATCATGTTTGTTTCCTTTATCTTTAAATAACAGGTGAACAGGCCTCACCTGGCAAAGAAACAGCTCGTCAGTCAACTGTCCAATTAATTTTCACCCTCTAAAAATGGGGACTGTGTATAAAAATAGCTGTAATTCGTAAACAGTTCACGCAAAACTTTAAAAAACAACTTGAATTAAAGCTGAGAGCCTTTATTGATTGATTTAGACGCCGCTGTGACGGTGTGAAGAGGCAAAACTACAAAAATTATGTTTGTCCAAGAAATTATGGACCTTACTGTATAATTATTATACCCACACTCCTGTCCATTGTGTGTGAAATCAATCACAATTATTTGGAGAGTAAAAATAATTATTCGTGTGTCTGGAGGGTGGAATTGCACTCTTTTTAAACCTCAGTGATGTACAAGGTGAGACATAAAGAAACCCGTTTCAACACATGGAATCTACAAGAAAATGTAGAAAACAAACTGCAAAATGTATTTCAACCTTTACGAACATCAGCATTATAACCAAATTTACCTTAAGTGGCACTGATTATGCAAAATATTATTTTATTGTATAATGCAGTATTGCATTATTAATGTGTGGTTTTGATATAGGCTGGAGTTCTTTCATATTTGCCTCCAAAATTTATTGGACTATATATTAGAAGCGTGGCAGCAGAAGAACATGAGAAGTATACAGCACTGAATAACATGTATTTAGTTCTACTGTCCAGTGATTTTCATTATAGATGATTGTAACGTCTTCTCATCTAAGGTGTGCACTGCTATAGGATCACTCTGTCAATAACTGTGCACAAAATGACATGCTCCTCCCCCCCAAATTACTGAATAATCAAGCAGGAAATTCATTTTAAATCAAAGCAAACTTGTATTTATGTTGACTTTACTGAATACTGAGTCTTATCAGCTGAAATATACATAAAACATTTGCCCCACAGTCTACCAGCAAAAGCAGAGACTAGACAAAGTGCAAAATCCACTCATCGTTCAAATTCAATTTTAAGCCGTTTAAATGGTAAATGTTCTGCAAATGTTCTGTCAATACAAGTGGATGAGTGAAAACATGTTTTGTTTTTTTCATTATAACTTAATCCACACGCCCACACAACCTTCAAACATTTGAAAATCCTAAAAATAGCCTGCAAAACACAATAGACTGGAGCATACTCAGTTCATTCAAAGAGTTTTTGTACTAAATGAAAGTGTGCTACATTTAAAAAAAATAATAATTAAAAAGTGGATATTCCATCATTAATAAATACATGCATCAATTTTTTTGTTTTACATCAGCGAAAAGAAAATGAACCCCTTTCCTATTAAGACAGCTACTTCAAACACAGCTCATTATGGATGATTTCTATGGGATGACTAGAAGCTCTGTAACAATCATAAGCAAAATAATACTGCGAGCTGTTAACCATGTTATTAAGTAACTGAAATGGAAACAGTTAATGGTGCAAAAACAGTTATTACGCAAAAATACAGATTATCAGCAGATTATCTGGGTTTGTTTTTCCATTTTTAACAACTGTTAGAAAAGCATTTGAGAAAAGTGTTAGTGTCATGGTGATAGAAATGTAAAAAACAAATAAAAATGTTCAACAATGGTCCACTAGTCATTAACACACATATATATTAGCCCATTTACTGTTAATTGGTATAATCCTGGCTGTCAGTGTTCAACGTATTTTAAGGTAACGACAACTAAACAATCGGAAATAAAACTATCACAAAGTGCACAAAAGATAAATACAAAATGAGAGAATAAAAGCCTGAGAAACAGAAATGATCAGTTAGCCTCTCGTGCTATCCAAAAATCTTGTAATAGGTAATTGGAAAATGAGTTTTAGCGTTGGTATGTAAAATATCAGAAAACGCAAAAGTGCGTACAGCCCAAGTAATCAAAACGGTCTCTAATTGTCTCACTGTTTTCTACATTGTTGCCAGTCAGTTTTTAATTTGGTACTAGCTGTAGGAAAAAAGGCTCATTTATTCAACAGATACACTTACAGTTAAGTCTGATTAACAGCTAGCATTACCTAATGAGTAAAAAGAGTGATTAAGGTAATTAAATTTAGCTTTTAACTGGGGGGAATTCCCATTTCCCTTTGATTATTACCAAATGACATATTAATATTCAGGAAGCCCCCACGGAAGCTTTTTGAAAGCTTGTGTTACAAAAACATTGACTTATGCCTTAATCATTTTCAAATGAATAGCATGACTCTAAAGCCCACAAATCTATTAATGCAGTCTAATCGTAAACGGAAGCTCTGTAGCATCAGTGGCCTCTGGAATGTGTTAAAAATATTAAATCAGTAAATGTATATATGATGGCTAATAGGTAAACAGCTGTACAGACATGCCACATAAGAGTATGAGATCATTTAGAACGCCACCATTAAATTAGTCTGTCCACACGTCTCAGCCATATGTTTTAATAACCAGATTCAGGTGGTCAATATACCATCACATATTGAAAACTTTCAGATATAAATATTGGAACTGGCATCAAAACCTCTACAAATGATAAGACTTCAAATCTGCTTTGAAAACAAAAACATAATAGAAACAATATATTTACAAAGGCTTTTTAGGGGCTACTGTACTGCACTAAAATTGTAGTTATTCAAAGTGAATTCACCAAATGAGATTACCACAGATTCTAAGGGCCATTTTTAATTATGATATACCGCTTTCACACGTATAAGGTTTATGCGGTCCAACGTCGTCCCACATTTGTGCCAATTAACTGGAAAGTGTGTATGTGCCAAATTAAAAATAGGCTTTCAACTTAAAAGAAGCTAATAAATCCTTGCAGCGACACTAGGACTTTGTTCCTCACAGAGGCACAACAGAATGAATAGCAGGGGGAGTGTTTGAAAATCCAGTGAGGGATTTGCCTTGTTTTGAATTTTTCCTGAAGTCCCAAAAGAGAGCGGGGATGGTTGATTCTGGCAGCTGACGTTTATCGAGAGGCAGTTAAGCATTTATGGTGGGCAGAAATCAGCAAAGTAAGGATGCTGTAAGGCCTCTTCTGCAGAGATCCTCTGGACAGGATTACATTTCAACAGGTTCTGGGTGAGATCAAAGGATAGATTTTAAATTAGTGATTAGCAGTATCAGATTTCCTACAGCAAAACTTTTAGCTGGGCTAATCCATCTCAAATCATCACATTTTTTAAACATTTTTTGCTTTTTTTTTTTCATTTTTTATTTATTTATTCTTTTTAAATATTCTGCCTACCCACTTCCTGCATTTTTCCCCCAACACTTTGGAATCCAAGGCCATTTTAACATATCTAAAAACTATCAAATAGTTTAAAATTTTCATTGGCCTCCTTTACTATAAAAACAAATTATTGAATATTTGCTAGTCAAAATTAAAATAAAAGGTATCATATTTGAGCATATACTAAAAAATATATTATTGCAAAAGACATCGAGTGACAATTTTTTAATGTTATGTAGATGTTTTTCACAGTAATGGAAAATAAACATGAAATTCTTTTGTCACAAAAATAAACCAATTTTGTCATCGAGCAAATGTGACAAGTTACACCACAAAAATGTCACTAGACAGTCTAATCTAAATACAAAAAATTCTGGGGTTTCCAGGGGGTACTCTAATTATAACTGAGAAAATAATTTTGTTAAATATAGGCTTATTTTTGCATTTTCGCAACCCACTTTGCAGGCATGCACATTGCCATGAAGGAGTCAGATTTAGTTTAAAATGTACTAAGAGGCAATAAAAAATGCATAAACTATAATTGCAAAAGATTTTGTTCATAGAAATTAATATAGCAGCATAATTAGGAGTGATAAAGAAGGGATTAATAGCTCATTTCATGTGAGGAGCCTTGCAAGGCCAAGTTGCTGTGTCCACATGGAACAATATGGTTAGGGTAGTCTGATACAAGACCCTTACCCTCTAACCCAGCCGTGACTGCAACAGGCAAACAGGGATCATGCTATCCTCATGATGACCATTGTAAGAATTGCAATATTTATATATATAATTTTGCATTTTTTTGTTAACATATTCACGTCCAAATATTGCAACATATTTCAACATGTGAAAAAAAAAAAACATGCTAGAATTGGACCAATCATTTTTCAAAATTGGGGTGGAAAAAATACAACAAGAACAAAAACACACACACACACACACAAAACACCAATCTGAAAATTATCAAGTAAAACTTTACTAAAAGTTGTCTAAAGTTTTTCAGCAAACCGGAGGTGACTGAGCAGAAGGCCCACAATGATTTTAGATGGAATAACCCAGCTACAATAACAGATTTCCATTATTTTACTGTAGCTACTCAAATATTGCGCAAATTTGTTTTAGAGTACCTGAAGTAGATCCCGTCCTGTGCTACTTAATTTAGGGACCACATTAACCAGTGAGGTGGTGGCAGGATACATGGGATATGGCTAAAGGAAGAAAAAGAGTTTGTAAAGAATAAAAACAATTCAGTAAAAGCTCAATGCACTGGAAGTTTTACAAAGAAATGACATCAAAAAAACTACCTTGTAATCTGGGAGTTTTGTCATTGTTGGCCACTGTTCTTCAGTTGGTGTTCCCAACAATGTACAGAGCAGTTAAAGACAAACTTTTAACATTACTTTTAAGACTTGCTGTTCATAAATAATTTAAATATGAGTAGTTCTGCCCGAACAAACCAGAGACCCACACACCAAACTGTATATCGTCAGAAGGTACTGCATTAGCATGGAAAGGATATCTGAAAATTCTTTTCAACTGGTCATCCACATCATTCCCGGGGAATAAAGGCCTTCCAGCATTAGCCAGCTCTGGAAAAAAAATGAAATAAATGGCATCAAATTAAGTTACCATTCAAAACATGAACACAAAAAACCAACTAACTATCCTTTAAAGATGCTGGCCTCAACCACTACACAATATGACTGTTTACTTAAATGTTGAGTGACTTTAAAGAAGACTAGACAAGAAAGCAGGGGGAGAGAGCAGGGACAAGCGGCAACTCTTTAACTTAAATCTTTGTTTGCACATTTATTACTTGTATATAGTATTACATCAATTATTTTGTTACTTTATTGATAAAGTAAGAGCTTTACTTTACATAGTAAAGTAAAGATATTTTTATCTTATTAAAATATTGATTTTTATTTATGAATGGAAAAAACAAGCCATCCATATTAGCCTCTTATTGTACAATATAAACATTCTGTTTATTTATATGTACGAAGGACAATGACACTATTTCTGCATAGACTTCAAAGGCCTTTGGGTTGGAGTTGAATCCAGGCTGCTGTATTTAACTTTGTAGCTTATGGTCACCTGCTCACACTGTGACCTGAACTGGAACCTTCAAAAGTAATACTTTAAATATTAATAATACTGTAAAATAATATGAAACTACCAGAATCCTAAAAAGAGATACATTTGTGGTCTTACCACCCAGCACCAAATTATTGGATTACTTGTTTAATTTTATCCTCATTTGATTCCACAAACCACACACACAGACCTGCAAATATGCATCCAGCAGACCACATGTCGATAGAGGTAGAGTAAAGTTTGGCTCCAAACAGCACGTCCGGAGGCCGATACCACAATGTCACCACCTAAAAACAAATCAAAACAAAATATATTATCACAACCAGACTAATCTTAAAATAAATGTTGGGCATAATGATGGCTCTCTGAGGTGGGTTTTACATTTGGTGTGTTTCACAAAGAAATTACTTTGGCAACACTGTTACTAATACTGAATGGCATATTTAAATCTCCCTCTGCTTTCCACCACAACTTGTTGGCATTTTAAAAAGCTGCTGCTGTGTCACACACTAATTTTTCCAAGGACTTATGAAAATGAGTCGCCTGGAGGGCACCGCAGGAGTAAAAAGGACAAAAAAAAGAAAATCAAATGCAATTATAGAAAAATTCCACTTTTCAGAGCAAATGTGTGGGCTGACTGCAAGTGACTATGCTTCAGTTTAAAAAGTGCAAAAGTTCACCTTAGTAATTGTTGTGCAAATTACTAAACATGACTACCTGCTACAAAACAACTACTAACTTTTCTTTTTATAAAACTTATACTTGTAGAGCTTCCAGCTAGAAAAGGATTTCAAGTTTTTCAACTACGACAAATGAAAAAAGTACAGTGTTGTTAAGTCCTTGCTTCTAAATATGATAAAACTGGCTTTTATAAGGGTTAGCTGAATAGTATTGTGGATAAAGTAAAAACTTAAAAAAAACAAAACAAACCCTATACTACGTTTAAGCTGCTCGTACTATGTATATTATATAGTATGTCGATGTAACAAGAAGCAACTGTGGAAGCCACAGAGCAATACATCCTCTTAAATGTAAATGATATTTTAAAATCTCAATGCTTCAAACTCAGGTCTCCACTAGATTTTCTGTTTATTACATTTTCAGATCAGCAGCGTCAACCTGGGTCAAAATCCCCATGAGAATCGTTTGCCAGGTTTTTAGGTAAGCCTCGCCCGTCATTTCTCTCAAAGCTTTAGCAATAACAAAAATCAAACACCCACATGCTGAGACATGCGTCACTCCATTTCATCATTAATTAAACAAATTAATTTGAAGATAAAAGAAACAACTTGACGACCTTAACTGTGTGCACATGAGAGACTGCAAAGAAAGCACATTTTAAAAACGAAATAAAACACTGAAAAAGTTGAAGGGAATCTACTGGTTAGATGTAAATACTGTGCTATATTCTGGCTCCCTTTTATATTTAGATCTTAAGGTAATTAGGTCAGTGCACTTCTCAAACAAAGCTGGAAGCTTTCATTTTACTCAGGAAGAGTGGTTTTGTTTTAAAAACTGAGATAGTATGTTTCATCATAAGATTGTTAACCTTTTGGATACCAATACTTCTTGGAAAGCCAGCTTTAAAGTATTCTTACACCATTAGTTTTCACAACATTAAAAATAAGTTGTCCTCTCTTTAGACACAGCAGGTGCCAAAAATTGTGCTTTTAACACTGGTCATATGTCTTTAGTTTAAAGCAGTGAGCTGTTATTACCTTCTGCATTAATGATGTATAACCTACCTCTGCTGAGTAACACCTCACAGGAATTCCAAAAGCTCGAGCCAAACCAAAGTCAGCCAGCTTCAGCTCTCCGTTCTACAGACAGATAAACAATTCTTACTATAATTATCAAAGCATATAAATGGATACATGTCTGTATCCACATTATCACCTCCCTGAGTCAATCTAACAAAATTTTGATATAAAAACCTTTGTTTTTTTTTATTTATTCTAAATCCCACTGCTTTTGAATTATATTATGTATATTATCATTTCATCGTCGCCCCGTGAATGCAATCTCTGTATCACACGTGGTAAACTAAGACACTAGTAAGCTGCAGTGCTCAAATGAATGAACTTCAAAACAAAAGATATTACACAGAATCTCAATGATAAACTCAGTGGTGCTTGTTTTCACAAAGAAAACCAGTGTCCATCTCACTTAGTTTTCACTTTAAAGAAATAGTATACTGATGGAGTCCACACAGCAATGAATGTTTATCAGCCATCAAGTCCAAATGCACCTAAACACTCACTCTGTTGATGAGGAGATTCTGCGGCTTCAGATCTCTATGAAGAACATTTCGACTGTGACAGAAAGCAAGGCCTTTCAACAGCTGGTACATGAATGACTGTACAGGAAAACAAACAGCATCAACAATATGGAGTTAATTTGAAATTTTAAGCAAAAAACAGGCTTTTAAGCAGTCAGGTTTACATAGTTTAAATGCTCTTCATGTTTATGTCTCACCTTCACAGTTTCAGGATCTAGATCCCCGTTGCAGCTGTCGAAATACTTCTTCAAATCCTGCAGCAGAGAAGAGAGACATATTAGCCTCAGAAGGTACATATTAAGATATAGTGCGTTTTAGGGGTGATCAACTCACCTGATCACAGTATTCAAAAACCAAGGTTAACTTCTTGTCACTGTGCAAAACGTCATGTAGTCTAAAAAAGGCAAAATAATATTCTGTTGGTGTTTGTTGACATCAGGGTTACTTGCAAACTGGAGGCATTCAGCTCTTCTGTCAGACTTACCTGACAATGTTTTTATGTTTCAGTTCCTTCAGAAGACAAATTTCTCTCAGAGCAGAACTAGGCACCCCCTAAAAGATTATTTTTAAATTTTAATAAAACAAAACAAACAGCTTCCATTTAGTACTAGCCTGCTAACCACTAGCTAACAAACACTGTGACTCTCATATCATTTTATAAAGAACAAACCTCGTCGTCGTCGTCCAACCTGACCCTTTTCAAAGCCACAATTTCATGGGTTTCCCTGTTTTTTGCCTTAAAAACGGTCCCATACGTACCTATGGAGCAGACAAAATTTATTTAAACCACATATCCCGATGAATGGGCACAGCTAAGGGGTCCTAATATTAGCTCGCTACATGCCCACCGTTAGCTAGCGTTAATATAGTAAAAGTGGAAGGCAGAGCTCTTCGGACTGGCACTGTTACTAGCACATACTAGTGCGAGTAAAAACTCGCAATGTTTCCATGTGGTTAACTGGGGCATACATCAACGAATACATATTGCTTACAGATTAGCTAACTTTAGCCTTCGACCTGCATGAATGCTACATTAGCATGCTAGGCTAACTAATATCAACCTTGCGAAATTAACCAAAACGAAAGTCTGAAACTTACCCTCCCCGATTTTTTCAAGCTTTTCATATTTCTGCATGTTTGGCCAGTGAAGCCAGCCTCGAATACGTTAAAAAACCAACGAATGACAACACCCCAAATTGGGGTGAAAAGAAAATGTTATTGTAGCTAGCGTTAGCTTAAATCTGTCTACTATGCTGCTGCTCTTCGGATTGCAGCCGAGCATGTCTTGTTTGTCATCTACAGGCTGAAAGTCGAATTACAGCAACCTTGAAACTAATCTGCTATAATGAACAGCATTTTAACAAGCAGAATTTCGTGTCCTTAAAAAACATCATTTGTGAAAATCGTGTAAAACGCAAGTTTATGTACAAAAGTAAAGTAATCCATAATAGCATTAAAGCTCATTAAAGATGGCTCATTCACAGAGGTGTTGCTGCAGACAAAGTGATAATATGAACATGGTAGAGATGTGATTATCTGGGGCGATCATTACTAACATAATCTTAAAGTGCAAATGTATTCTAGGAAGTTGTGAGACTGTTCATTTCTTCAGTAGACTTCCAATATGGCCTAATATATATGTGTAGTGATGTAAACACAACTTTAAGGCGATTAATTTTATGTCCTTTGTGATGCGATCAGCAAACAAGCCCATTGTTCGGAATACTGATTGCTATTGTTTATTATTACAAAAGAATATGTCAGCACATACAGCTGCAATCCTTAATTTTTTGAACAAAAGAACAATTTTTTGGTGTTTCCTCTATACACCACAGCAGTGGATTTTAAATCAAGCAATCAAAATCAAGCTGCATATTTCCCGCTTTAATTAAAGGAGTTTTTTTACAAACGTTTTGCATTCACTGTTTAATTACAGGCATTCTCTATAGTCACCCATTTTCAGAGGCTTAAAAGTAATTGGACAATGGATTGACAAGCAGTTTCATAGCCAGGTGAGGCCTGTTCCCGTGTTCTGTCATGATAAGTGAACAGGACATAATATCCAAACTTGATTAAACGTTTTGAGATTATATTTTAAAGCTTTTCGCTGTAATTTAAAATATGAGACTCAGAGATGTTAGTGCAAGTGAAGAAGGCTATCATAAGGCTAAAAAGGACAATAAATCAATTTTAGGGGAGGCCAATAGAATAGAATAAATCTTTATTGTCACTGATGTAAGAACAATGAAACACAGTTTGGCATCTCTCTGTTTGCAGCTTATAGAGATGCCAAAATGTGTTTCAAATCAATAACCTGGTTCATTATTAAACATAAGGAATGGGATGACCAGCTCAGCAACACCAAAAGGCCTGAGTGAGTGCAAAACTAATGTGGATGATGACAAAATTATTTCTATGATTAAGAAAAACAACTTCACAACATCTTACCAAGTTAAGAACACTCTCTAGGAAATTGCTGTGTGTGTGTGTGTGTTAGTCCCCATAGGGAAATAGTTCCTCTGCATTTAACCCATTCACCCAGTGAAGCAGTGGGCAGCCATCAATGCAGCGCCCGGGGAGCAGTGTGTAGGGACGGTACCCTGCTCAGGGGCACCTCAGGGTAGACGTTCAGTGGAGTCGAACCCCCGACCTTCCGGTCATGGGGCCACCACTCTACCTACTGAGCTATCCCTGCCCATATGTATAATGCTGTATTATTGTTGAAGTTTATAATCAAGAAACACATTCATGGATTCAAGAACAGAGTGTAACAACAAAACATTTTAAAGAGCCAAAAGATTCTTTAGTCACGTAAACCAAGATTAACTTGTACCAGAACAATGCTAAGTAAAAGAAAAAGCCCATAATCGTGCCCATATAATAACATGGAGCCAATGTTATAATATGGGCATGGTATGCGCCACAAAGTGTGATTGCTGACAGAATTAGCAGGATGAATTGCGTGCAGGGCTATACTCTGCTCAGGTTCAGCAGGGTAAACTGAGTGGAGTGAGCATCACGATGCAAACAGTGATCCGAAGAATGCTGCAGAAGCAATCCAAGAGTTTTTACAAGAATCAATGTCTTTATATTTAAAATTGTTAGTTTGTCCAACTAGTCTTGAGCCTCTGAAAATGAGGCATTATGTATAAAAATGTCTGTAACTCGTACAGTAAATAGTTAATGAAATTTTTGTTAAATGTCTTGAACCTTTAAGTCAGATGTAAAATCCACTGTGATAGTGTACAGACAGAAGACTACAAAAAGTGTCTTTGTCTAACAAACTATGGACCTAACTTTAGTCTTTTAAGAGCACAAGGGATATGTGCTGGCTGTGAAGTTTCTTCTTTACATGTGGCCTGGATGTAGTAAAACTATATATACAAATGTATGTGGAGGCAAAGAGGAATGATGCCAAAACAGCAATTCCTTCCCCAGAGTTTAAATTTAGAATAATGTCAGTACTGATCACTGGTAAGGGTCTGTGTTGAGTTTCTTTCAAATTTGTAACAAGAAAGGTTTATTGTCACCCACAAACAGATAAAAAACACTTTAAATTAATTTAAGTAATTTTAATATTTTGTCCCAGCACATTATAATCTATCATTATAATGATATAATTCTATTATAATTGGAAATAACAGCGCATACAGTAGTGTAATTTGTTCATCACAGGCCAATCCACATTGGTCCATTTGTTCATACACATTTGTAAGTTCTCATAAAACTAGTCACAGAGCTGGCAAATTTACAGTACATTTTAAATAATTAATTTTCCACACATGTCTTGCTATGCATTTCAAAATAAACACCATTATACAGTATTATACAGCTACTGTAAACAAATATGGGTGTGGTCATTTTTGCCCCTCAGCTCTTTGCCTGCGGATGAGATCAGAATAATATCCTCCTTTGCTCAGCAGTTCCACATGTGTCCCAGCCTGTAACAAAAAAGAAAAAGGTGTTAGATATAATAAAAATTGATATAACACAATCAACTCAACAAGGAAGCTACCAGTATGTCCATATTTATTACTGAATACTGAAAGAATTCAAAGTACATCTCTGACATTAAAAGCTAGAGTAAATTAGCTGGAGGATTTAAATGGAGGTCAGAGTATGTTCTGAATACTCAGCCTTCTCACCTCCACAATACGACCATTGCTCATCACGCAGATCAAGTCAGCCCTTTGAATGGTGCTTAATCGGTGGGCGATGATGAGCACAGTGCGACCCCTTGTGGCTCTGTCCAGAGCCTCTTGCACCACTCGCTCTGATTCTGCATCCAGAGCACTTGTGGCTTCATCCAGCACCAGAATACTGGGGTTCTTGATCAAAGCGCGGGAAATGGCAATGCGTTGTTTCTGTCCACCTGATAATGTCACACCTCGCTCACCTGGATTTAAAGATCTGGAGTTTAGAATGAACAAGCGGCACCGTTTCTTAACAGTCGTGAAAGCTCAAATGGGAGCACATACCAACCACGGTGTTATAGCCGTCTGGGAAACCCGTGATGAAGCCGTGAGCATTGGCTTGCTTTGCTGCATTAATGACCTCAGCATCTGTAGCCTCAGGCTTCCCAAAACGGATGTTCTCCATGACGGATGATCCAAACAAAACTGGCTCCTAAAAAAAAGGAGAAAGAGGAAAAAAAGAAAGTTGCAGTGAAAATTGTTAGGAACTAATACTTTTTAAAAATTGAACATGAAATGATCAGCAGCCTTGACCTGATTGATGAATCCGATAACTTGGCTCCTGAGCCAGCAAAGGTCAAGTGTTCGAATGTCGAGGCCGTCCAACATGACTACGCCGCTGGTAGGGTCATAGAAACGCTCCAGCAGGGACGCCACTGTGGACTTTCCTACAGGGTTAAACATTTATCAGATGACCCAATATTGTTTCAATGTCGAACAGTTACTAAATGAAATGTCAGAAATTACCTCCTCCAGATTCTCCAACAATGGCGACTGTTTTACTGGGTGGTAGTGTCAAACTGAACCTCTGCAAGACTTGATGGCCTGGTCTTGTTGGATAACTGGAAACATATCAATAGAAAACAATACATCATTCACAAAACATTCTTTTATGTCTGTGCTCTGTTGTAGTTTTAAACTTATATTTGATTTGGAGCTGAATTAGAAGGATTTCAACCTGAACGAGACATTCATGAAGTCCACTCTTCCTGTGAGTGAATGGTATGGAATGCGTCCTCCTCCAGAGAGGGGGATAGTGGGCTGCAAAGCAAGGTATTCAAAAACCCGAGCCCCAGAGCTCATTCCTCTTACCACCTGCGACAAATGTTAAGAGATTGCCAGCAAAATATTTGAGGCATTTGGAAATGTTCACATATTATAATACTCCGGTTTCAAATCTGGTTGGATAATCAGATAATCGTAGTTTTTACTTACTTGACCGAAAAGTATGGAGATACTGGCCAAAGACCTAAACATAAAATGAATGCATGACTTGTAATTAACTACTTTTGAAAGAATACATTTAACAGTAAAAGAGAAATCATCGTGGAGCAAGTTGTGTGTTTTTACCTCTGAACAGTCTGAGAGGCAACCAAAAAGGACATTAGGTCTCCAGGAGACATTTCATTGCTTGAAATTAAAGTTCCTCCAGCAAAAATAGTTCCAAGGACAATGCCTGTATTAACACGACACAAAAACATTAGCATAATGTTGGTAGTTTAACAGCCTGCTAAAAAGTGTGTCAACTAATTAACATTGTAAAAGACACTCACAGTTCAGGGCTATGTTTGACAGCCCTTGGAAAATGGCAATCCCAGTACCAAGATTTTCATTCATTTCACATGATTTGTCAACTTCATATGCATATAACCTGTGTAAAAACATTACGGAAATCAAAACATTGTATCTCTGTCATAGTGCTTTTCTGAAAGTACAAAGGGTAGAAGTATAACAAAAAATATTCTCACTTACTGGAGCTCTCGTTCCTCCATTGCAAAAGCTTTTACTGTGCGGACATTACCAAGTGCCTCATCTGCCACCCCTGTCGCCTTTGCTACCTTGCATTTGACAGCAAGAAGTAAAAACACAGTCAGACAGCAAATTATACTAATTTTGCAAATAATAGCTCATGCAGTGCTTTTTATTGGTTGCTTTGAGTGCCAGTGGTACTAATAAATTAAGCACTGCTGCATTCGTTTACATTTTACTGCATTTCAAAATAGGAGTTCAAACTTAACTAACATCTGCTGGCAGTAATTAGAACAAATCTTGAATTTATTAAGACAGCCGCTATATGCTTATAATACATGAAATATAACATGCATAGTACAACACCTGCTCTTGAGCCAAGCGGGATAGTCTGCGAAGGAATGAGCCAATGAGAGCTCCTGCTCCCACAAGACAGGGGAGGACAAGTACTGTCAAACCTGTGAGTTTTGGAGAAATGACATAGAGGGAGACAAAACATCCGACTGTCTGTGTAATACTCCGCAGACCCTGAAAATATACCAAAAAAGTGCAAAAAAATAAGAATTAGAAGCGTAAAACCAGAAAAACTTTAGTAACAAAATCATCACTGCCGGATCGTTCTTGTGTTATTACCTGAGAAATAACCAGTTTAAAGGATGACTTGAACTCCTGAATGTCAGCAGTCAAACGATTCACCAGCTGCCCGGTTTTATTAGCATCGAAGAAAGCTACGTCTTGTCTGAATTGAAAGAAAGCAAACAAGACAATGTGAACTATGGGAATCCCTGCCAGACAGTGGATGTCATACAGTCAGAGTTACGTGTATTTGGATTATGACACCGTTTTTGCAGTTGTGCTTCTGTACACCGCGACAAAAACTTTAAATTAGACAATCAAAGTGCAGACTTTCAAAACATTAATCAAAGATTTTGCACTAACTGCTTAGAAAGACAATTTTACACATAGTAATTGGATTACTTAAAATGCCCAGTTGCTTTTGATGTTTTGAAAATGGGTCACTGTGTTAGAAAAATGTCTGTAAATAAACATTACAGACATAAATTTGTTAATGCAAATTTCAGTCTGAAGTCTTTATGTTTTGAGTTAAAATCCTCTGTGGGGAGCACTTAGAGCCCAAATTACAAAACTTTTCTCATGGTCTAAACACTTCTGCACCAAACTATACATAACATTTATTGTATACATCGATTTTTTTCCCTTTGTGTCAATATGTATGTATGTACCTCAGTAAGGATGCAAAAAGGGTCTTTCTCATGTCTGCCGCCACTCTTTCCCCCACCCTCGAGAGCAGAACAATGTACCCACTCGTCAACAGTCCCTGCACAAAGGAGGCAATTAAGTACCAGTTAAATAAACAATTTTCATTGAATAGATTAAATAAATAAATTATACAGTGAGATCTTTAAGTGCCAAATGAGTAAGATGAGAGAAAATGTGTGTGT
Organism: Aulonocara stuartgranti; assembly: GCF_965226115.1. NCBI lineage: Eukaryota > Metazoa > Chordata > Actinopteri > Cichliformes > Cichlidae > Aulonocara > Aulonocara stuartgranti. The sequence continues at coordinate 16,246,418 of NC_138954.1, read as the reverse complement.
ATACGGCTACACAACAATTTAATATAGTTAACTGAAAACGCACTGACTATAGCATTAGAATGACTGCATTATAAAGCTGATAATTGCAAACTTCATGATTGTAGTATTTATTTTGTGCTTGACTCATGTTCACAAGTAAGTTGTGCAACTAGTGAGATTTCATGTGTACTTACCTGGATACCATACAGTCCAAGTAATTTCAGGGCTGGACCTCTTATCTCATGAACATAATTCCCAGTATTTTCTCTCAGGTAGCGTGCCACAACATTTACCAGATCACCGAGCATCAAGGGGATTTGAATGTTCAAGATAGCAGCACCAAAAGCGAGCTGAGGAAAACAGCCCCCCCCCCCCAAAACATCCATTTTAAATGATAAGCATAAATGTCCTAACTGGCTAAAATCTTTTGCTTCACTGACATTCTTGATCAGTAAACAGATTCAGTCTTACCACAACAGCACAGACGAGAGTGAACAGCTGAGGTTTTACAAATTCCCACAGAACGTGCCATTTGAAGTCAGGCACTGGGTTTTTGGCTACAACTTCCACGGGGGTGTTATTATTCACATCTGCCTCACAGTGGGCTACATGGCAAAACAGTCGAGCTGAAACAGTAAGTACTGCTGGTCCCAGGATAAACTTCAAAGCTACTCCCGGGGGTTTCGATGTCCTGGTGGTGGACTGACGGACAGCTCTCTGAGTCAGGCTCCAAATGCGACTGACAGCACCGCCACGCTGCTGTGAGGAGCTGTTTGCATTAGACCCTGGGGATGTGTACCACCTGGATACAGACCAGGACAGAAATAAAATCAGGGAATCAAAATCATGAAGGTTTTGCAACACTAATGTAACAAAAATCCTGGCCGTTATCAGCTACTCAATTTTAATGAATTCGTTCCCCTGTGTTACAGTTGAGTAGCACAAGGAAATGTGGCCCAACTGAAACAACATTTTTGTTTTAAATATATTTTATTGACAACTTCGTATTAATAAAATATACACATATATATATATATATATATATATATATATATACATATATATATATATACACACACACACACACACACACACATATAAATTGAGAAATTAATGAGACAGAAAAAAACAAGAAAACAAACAATGTTAAGAGAACCTGTATTTAACAATTATAACGAAGTGGCACTATAATCACAGTTACACAAAAGAAAGCATAAAGTATAAAACCAGTATAAAACTTTCTCTTCAGTTTATATATATATATATATATATATATATAGTGATAATATGTGCAAATACAACGGATTTGCTCTATTGCGTTAGGATTACGTACGGCTCGTGTTAATAGGTGCGGTGATTACAGCGATTGATGAGCCTTTATCTGCGTGGGAATTTGAGTATAAACCGCAAATTGTTGTTTTTTTCTTCCAAAAGCCAAAGTTTAATTTAACAGAATGCATTTACTTGAGTATGTTAATGCTACTTCACTATTTTTTGGGCAAATGTTGAAGTTTTTATACATTTATCTTACAGTTCAGGAAAAATTCAGGAAAACTAGTCGAAATTTTCAGTTATCTCAAAAGTTAGAAAGAAAAATCTCACATTTGTGTGTTAATGATTTAATATTTTTAAAGTGGTTTTGTTTTGATTTGTTTTACTGTCACAGTACTGCTTTTTTCTAAGAGAAAAGATCTGAATAAGTCTGGCAGTGCTAAAGGAAATCAAAGTAGGTCAAGTGTGACAGTGAGGAGAACCACATATATGGGATTATACAGCTGGTATAATCTACAGGTCGCCTGTCACTGGCTAAATTAGCTACCGGTCACTTTAACCTACCGTGAAAACTTCCATAAGTCTGCACTTTTATTGCACCGGCAGTGCAACGACAATGGCCGCAATGGTGCAGCAGCGATGTTTGCTCTACAACTGAGCAACTGAAGCATCCTTTACTCCTTTTTCAGTGATAATAAACTCATGAGGTCAAAATAATCTTTAAGCTCTACAGTAATCCAGCGAAACTCTGCAGGTTGCCATGTTCAAACTCTCCCAGGATGCATTTCAGCTGGAAAGCTAGGACCGTTGCTTTAAGATGATTTTTTCTTTGTGAAACCCACAAGCAAGACGAATAAATGCTTACTTCACAGCAAGCTATATATCGATATTTGGGACTATTTGGACGACGCTAAAAGCGAAAAAGTCGGACAACAGAGGGTCTGCCATGTGAAAATTATTTAAAAAACTACAATTGCTACTCGGAAATTGCGTCAGTGTGATCAGAAGTGACGTCAAAGTCGTTTTGTTGACATTTGTTAGCGAAAGACAAAAACAGTGCACACGCACAGGTTGATGTATTTTTGGAAATCAAGTAACGGACCGCGGAACCGACCGAAGACAGCCGTGTTGTAACTGAAACGAAGTTGTGTGAGATAAGCGAGCTGTGGTGAAGAGGTGGACACTGAGCAGCAAACACTAAAAAAGGGATAAAGATCAGCAGATGAACCGACGGCAGACGGGAACAAAACAAACCGTGTCACCCTGACTACAAGACTGGCTGAATCATTCACAGGTTAGCCAGCCTCTGCACAGTCATTTGGCTCAGGTAGTAATCTTTTATTAACGTAAGGGACGCTCATTACTAACTATACGGAAGCTTCATGTGCTGAATTGTTAACTCCAACGCAGAATTTTACTTGTCATCATGGTCGTGTAGGGTTACACAAGCGCCGTCCGTTAGTGGAGCAGGTTAGCAGGCTAATGTTAGCTGTAGCTAACCTCCTTTCTTCCTGAAGTGCTCGAGCTGCTAAGTAGCTAGCTGCAGGATGTAGTTGTGGTTGCTAGTCTGCTTTCGTTTCGTATAGTCTTTAGTATAAGTAGCTCGTTAGTTGTGGAGGGGTGACCTGAAGAATGTGAAGCACAATGGCCAACTTTGAAGCTTACCAGGAGTATCAGAGAATTGATGATTACGAGGAGGACTCACCACCAGGAGAGGAGGATTTACTGGTGCACGTGCCTGAGGGCCTAAAAGGTAAACATATTATTATTGCTTACGTTAAAAGTGGTTTCTAATGTATGTTAAAGTTTGTACTTGTTAAGGTTAAAAAGGCTGGCCATCTGCTGACAAATGATGCAACAAAATAAGAGGTTAAGTAAGTTGTAAAAGACTTCTGCCTTTCCAATGGTCTCATTTCTGTTTCAGACTCATGGCACCATATCAAGAACCTGGATAACTTCTTTACAAGGATATCCTTTTAAACTCTGTGAACAAACTGGCAAAAGCCAGAATGATCCCTTTTACATCATTTGAATGTCACTTCTGCTGCTGCTGCTATGGGATCAAATATGAATATTTAGACATTGTGTTACACTGATTGTTATCACTTCACTGTGCAGTCAGCTTACTTATAGTGAATGTCCACACCCTAAATACTTATAGTTAAAATAATTGCATACCTGTTGTAGGGCTGTTTAAAATTTTCCTTAACCATGTTGTTCACATATATCACTTTCATCAAAAAAATGGCTTTGCCTGTATGATGTTTTCCGAGTTCTTTGAACTTGCGTAAGTACTGAGTTGCACAGAAATACTCACCATGTTGAGATGGCTAAAATATTGCACCATCATAGCAGGTGATACACATTGAATGCAAAACATTAGGTTGATGTGTGTTTGCAGATCTAAGAGGAAATTTGTTTGGCCTTGTGTATGTGTCTGTGAGTTAAGTGCACCCCAGCCTTTGACGACAATACCCTTTTTTTTTAAGCAATTCCGTCTCTAAATGTTATTTTGTATCTTTTTTTAATATGGTCATTTATTCTGTTATGACTTTTTCTGTTAGGATTAATCCCTTCACCAGCTGCCATGTTAATGCAACATATTTTTTATACTCCTGCTGTTTGTGCTGCTGCCATGCCTGTATGACATTTGTTATTCCTGGTGTTTATCAGATGGGGCGACTTTACTTAACTACAGTGTGTAGTGTAGTGTATTGTTTATAACCTAATTATTTATAGCAGTTAAACATTAAACACTTTTCATTGTTATCTTTTGGTTTTCTTGGTATTTTCATTAAGTGTGTAACCTAATCACTCTCTTTTTTTTTTTTTTTAAATCTCACTCTCACAGTCAGCTATTGTTTGTTGTCACATTCACAACGTTCCTTGTCAACTGCGTGGAATACGATGTCCTGTTTGCCAATCGAGCGGTCAACCACACAGGGCCAATCCAGAACCCTTTGGACCGGAACAAAGTCACACTGCCAGATGCCATCCTACCAACTCAGGAGTGCACTGCAAGGTAATGATGGCATATTACAATCCTACAGACAGTTTAGGTGTCTGAAGGAGATTCGTTTTCTTTTTTTTTTCTGGTGGGAAAAGGATGAGTTGACTTAATCTGACAGAATGTACAGGCATGAAAAGTCATGCACATTCCAGGAAGTTTGATTAGACACTTTGTTCTCAAGCAGAGTCCAGGATTAGAGACAGGCCTTTAGAGGGATGTCATTATTCTGACTTAATACAGTCGCAATTAGACTTTCACACTAAATCTCTTTATGGGCTGTAAACGATTTGGCAAGAGTGCAAGATACAGTCACATACTCTGAGAAAAGAAAAAAAAAACTATTTAACTGTAACCAGCATGTTTTCTCCTTTAATCTAGAAATCTGTTAGAACTCACTTGTGTTTGTAATGCAAGGCAATGGTTTGTCATCAGATTAATTAGACTGGTTTCTATATTTCATTCAGTGTTTTTTTTTTTTGTGTGTTTTTTTTTTTTGTTTTTTTCATTTTTGGTTTAATTCACCCTGAGATTAGTAGCTTCAACATTTCTGCAACTCATGGTTACTTGGAGGGAGGTGTTTGTTTTGAGAGCTCAGCCTGGCTTTGGAGAACAGAGCGATGTAATTGATAGCTATGGTGAGGTACAGCTAGCCAACCGAGATGCTGACAGCTTGGCTGGGACAGCGAGCTGACTACCACATGACACCTCACAAGCTGACTGCAGGAGTAAGCCCCCCACCTACCCCTCCCACTCCTGTGTTGTCACATTTTTTCTGACAACATGTAGCCTAGACTCAGCTTGACTGCAGCTCAATAGTTGTTTATATCAAAGGCAATGACGTCCGCTTGGATTTCTAATTTGGGAACAACTTGTCCCACAGTTTAGGCTCTCTCTGTCCTCTTCATACCCCATATCTAATTTCCCTCATAAAGCAGCTTTAAAACGCTCGGACTGAAAACAAGATTGTATTTTGTTTAATACATCTGAATGTTAACTCATAAAGAGCTTTTACAGTTGCACTAAAATTTGCTAATGTTTGTTTAGACACATGGGAACATTAAAGGGTTTCCTTAAATTTAGAATATAATGAGCAGACATCCACCACTGTACTTCAAACACCCCCCCCCCCACCAAAAACATGTTAACTGAAGTTTACTAGATTACTCCATCTAAGATCAGCTGTTGCATACTTCATATAAATATTATGTCATTAGATAATGAAGAGCCAACTTAAATTATTAGTAGAGGAGAGGGGAATGTGTGTAGATAGATAGATAGATAGATAGATAGATAGATAGATAGATAGATAGATGAATACTTTATTAATCCCACAAGGGAAATTGTTGTGTTACAGTGTGTGAATGTGTGTGTGAATGGGTGGATGACAGGTTGTGTAAAGCGCTTTGGGGTCCTTAGGGACTAGAAAAGCGCTATACAAATACAGGCCATTTACCATTACTGCAGCATGATAAAGAGTAAAAATAGTACTGTCTACAATAAATGACAAATAAACAACACAGTTAAAATAAAAGTGCCACAGATGCCCAGTACGGGCCTTATACTGAGATAGTGCAGGGATTTTATACACACAACAGTGATTAAAAAAACAAGTAAAAGTATAAATGAAGTTAGTTAAAAACCATAAAGTATGACCGACATTGTGTAAGAGATTTTACAATGACTCTACATTATGTACAGTGTTTACTATGTATGAATTGATACATGAAGTTAGCCATGTTTTAAAGGAGCTTTTGTTTCTGTTCAGGATTCAAGAGAACAGCTGGATCATATTCCTTCTCATTATGGCTGCTATATTCTGGATCTATCGTCTTATTAAGGTCATTTGCAACTTTTTGAACTACTGGGAGATCAGGCAGTTCTACATCAAAGCACTGAAGATCAGAATGGTGAGTGCACCAACTTGAGATGAGTATTAAGGTCATTCAAACAAATTTTTTTGACTCATGTTCATTGGTATGCAGAGAGATGATAAATCTCAGTGTTTTAAATTGTGGCTTTGTCTCAATGTGAGTGGGTTCCTTGTGTCTTTCTCCCAGGATGAACTATGCAACTACACATGGCAGGAAGTCCAAGACCGTCTAATCAGCCTCCAGAGGGAACAGCAAATGTGCATTCACAAGAAAGAGCTGACAGAACTTGATATTTATCACCGGATCCTACGTTTTAAGAACTACATGGTGGCTATGATAAACAAATCCCTGCTGCCGGTGCACCTGCAGCTCCCCCTGCTGGGCAATGTGGTCTTTCTAACCCAGGGTCTGAAGTACAACTTTGAACTCATCCTTTTCTGGGGCCCTGGCTCACTCTTTCAGAATAAGTGGAATCTGCACCCCAAGTACAAGCGCAGTGGAAACCGCCTGGAGCTTGCCCAGCAGCTCAGCAGGGTCATCCTCCTGATGGGTTTGGCCAATTTGCTGCTATGTCCCTTCATCCTAGTGTGGCAGGTGCTCTATGCTTTCTTCAGCTACACAGAAGTGATCCGCAGAGAACCTGGGAGTTTGGGCGCACGTCGATGGTCCCTCTACGGTCGTTTATACCTGCGTCACTTCAATGAGCTGGACCATGAGCTGCACGGGCGTTTGGGTCGTGGCTACAAACCCACTTCCAAGTACATGAACTCGTTTACATCGCCACTGCTGACTGTGATTGCTAAGAACATTGCCTTCTTCTCAGGCTCAGTGCTGGCTGTTCTCATCGTACTTACAGTCTATGATGAGGATGTTCTGACAGTGCAGCACATTCTGACTGCTATTACTGTGCTGGGGGTGACAATAACTATCGCAAGGTGAGTCCTCAAAGCAAGCCCACCCAGTCAGTCATCAAAAAACAACTACAATATACACTGTTACAAATTATTTGTCTATTTTTATTTCATTTATTCAGCTGAAAGCTAATCAGTGAAGTAATTCTTTAAATAACTCACATTAAAACTATGAGCAAGTATTAGATATTCTTCATCAGGTACTCCCATCTGAATTTTTAACTTTTTATGATAAAGTTTTTCTCTTTTGCTTATCCATTTGTCTCATATGTGCAGGTAATGCACAGCTGTAATGCTGACATTTTGTACCTGTCCCACGCCAGGTCTTTCATCCCAGATGAGCATATGGCGTGGTGTCCAGAACAGCTGCTGCAGTGTGTGCTGGCACACATTCACTATATGCCAGACCACTGGAGGGGCAACGCTAACAAGAGTGAGACCCGTGACGAGGTGGCACAGCTGTTCCAGTACAAAGCGGTGAGGAATGCAGAAACTCAGTGGATAGGAACACACTTGTCACACTCAAGTCAGACTGAAATTATGTGCTTGTTCTGGCTGTGATGAGGGTTTTTAATCTAGGACCTGGGTAATGCTAAAACTGTCAGATTGGTCACAGTCATATTTTTATAGGGTGTACATAAAATAAAACGTACAGAACCAGAAATTCATGTCATCTCTGTCCACTCAGGTGTTCATCTTGGAGGAGTTGCTCAGTCCTATTGTCACACCCTTCATTCTCATCTTCCTCTTGAGAAACAAGTCTCTAGAAATAATTGACTTCTTCAGGAACTTCACCGTGGAGGTCGTTGGAGTTGGTGACATCTGTTCCTTTGCCCAGATGGACATCAGACGCCATGGAAACCCAACAGTAAGACCCATTCCTTTTGTCTGGCAGGAGTGAATGAACAAATGTCTCAGTGAATGAAGACTGTGGAAAAAAAATGATATCAAAAAGGTGATCTGTCTATTGATGTTTTATCAGTGGCTGTCAGAAGGACAGACAGAGGCATCTGTGTACCAGCAGGCTGAAAATGGCAAAACGGAGCTGTCCCTCATGCATTTCACCATAAAGAATCCACGGTGGCAGCCCCCTCAGGAGAGCTCAGTGTTTATCAGCCATTTAAAGGAGAAGGTGCACCATGATGCACAGGCCGGCCCCTCCACTCAGCTGCTGCTCTCAGAGGCGCCTCTCTGCACCTCGCTGCAGTCCAACGAGTCTGGCACTGGGGTAGGAACCAAGTCGATAACACAAACAGCAAGAACTACTTATTTGCTCAAAAATGATATAGGCAGCTAATGTACAAAGAAAACTCAGTAATGCAGTCATCCCTTTCCATTAGGATCATCAGTTTTTCCCTATAAATACTTAATGCCTAAACTACTAGAAATTTGATTACTGATAATGGCTTCATTATGAAATATATTGTTGTAATTTCTATTCTCATTAATTTTTTTCCTTTATTTTTTTGTAACTTTCTGACATTTGTTGTTTCCAGGCTGATAATCTTTTGGCCAGTGTCCTGGCTCACCCTGTTATAACTGCATCTGGACTGCAAGGGCGAGACCATCGACTCATCCCACCGAGCACCGCTGCTTCTGCTGCAGCCAGCGTTCTCGCCTCTTTGTCCACGTCTCAGCTCGCGCATACCAGTCGTGGCCGGTCACACGGCCTCCTGCCCTCCTCCGTCCACCCTGAGACTACCATGTACCACAGTGAGCGCACCGTAATTGACAGGTATTTTCCAATATTACATTTTATATACTTCTATTCTGAGCTTATTTATAACAAAACTATACCAAACAAAATCCAAATGCTTGTTGAAAAAAAAGTGTTTGGCTTTTTTCCCAGTATGTCTAACAGTGACTCTCGTGTCCGGAGCAATGCACTGCAGTCAGAGTTTGCCTCAGCCGAGATGAGTCTCCATGCCATCTACATGCATGAGGTAATTTCCTGTTCATGAACTATAGCCTCTCAAACGTACGTGTGTGTGTGTGTGTGTGTGTGTGTGTGTGTGTGTGTGTGTGTGTGTGTGTGTGTGTGTGTGTGTGTGTGTGTGTGTGTGTGTGTGTGTGTGTGTGTCCAATGTCCCTTTTTTTTCCTCCAAAATTTTAGGTGCTATTTTTGCACATAGACATGCACAAACATGCAAATCTTTACTTTGGTCTCTCATGTATCATCGTAGCTTCAGTTCATGGTTTCATTTTTAGTATTGCTTAAAAGATTTAATGCTCGAAAGGCACATTTTGAGCCAGAGTAATGCTTTTAGTATCTTTTGTAGGTACCATAAGTTTAGCACCCGTTTCTGCTGCACACTGAAAACTGTTTGTCTCTTCAGCTCCACCAGCAGAGCTCCCACCCACCAAGAACTTCAGGCCAGTGGCATAATCCAGTGCCAATGAGAGATCTGCACACACACACTGGTAAATGAAAGTGTTGATTTTTAAGAACCTGTTATTTTTAATTCAGCCAAAGATTATGAATATTAGTTTGCAGAGGACTTTTATAAATATTGTTGGTGTCAGTTCAGAATCAAATGAATGTGACAAAAATTCTTGTTGTGCTGAAATCCTGGTTCTGATGTGGATACCCTGATATTACAAATCATTAGACAGCAAACCAATAGATATTATACCCTTATTCTCAGGTTACCAGGCACACAGCGGCCTCAGTTCCAGCATTTCTGTGCCCACCACTGTCCATCTTGGTGGCTGGCAAGAGGTAGAAGAAGATGAAGAAGACGATCAGGAGATTAATAGTGGATCTACTCCAAAACAGGGCACTGGGGGTAGTTGTTGAAGTGCCTTTTGTCATAAGGTATACGCTCTCATTTCAATGCTCTGTGGTTCTGTATTTTTGGGCATTGTTTGTCCTGAAGCTACAAAGCCGTGATCATTTCTCTTCTTCTTTTTTTGTGTTTTTGTTTTCTTTTGTTTTGTTTTTTAGTGTTTACATTTTACTTTCTTCAACGAAAGTTGTGGCCTTAGATGATCTTCATGGAGAATTTAGCATGGACCTTTAATACACCATTCAGCGTTTTTAGGAGGGACTAATTGAATAACCACAGTCTCTGCACCTCTACGCCTCATCCTGTCATATCAGGCAGACTATGGCATCAGGGAAACCATATGTCTTCCGTCCACATTGTCACAATTTTCTTATCAACTTGTAGGAACTTTTCCCGAAGCTCGTATGACAGAAAGATCGATGAGGTGTAGGGTAATCATAGATCCACCGTGCGACGATGGGCGCGAAACGCGAAAGGTTCATCACAACTTCTGCTGCGCACAAATCGAGTATTTGAGCATCACAGGGTATTACGGTGCAAGTATAATTGAAGTTTTCCACAGAATAGTGTCTCAATCTGTGCCACAGCATGAAGTCTTCAAATTGTATCTTGTTTGCCTGAACAATTTTAGTCATCTGGGGGGAAAAAAAGCATTTCAGAGTTGTGCTATTTGACTCTTGTAAAATGTAAATACACTTTTGCATCTTGCTTGTTCCTTCAAAGGTCACATTTTTACTACTAGATCCAATTCCTGCAAAATATACCAAGTATTGAAATGATTCAAAAGTTCACTATATACAGTAGCCGCACTGCTAAAACACTATGTGTATCTGGGAGTTCCTTGAGCCTAAGCATGCACATGGTTTGATGCTGCTGTCTGTGTTTAGTGGTCCTAAATGCAGATTTTTGTTCAGTGTTGTTGTTTCTGCGGCTCATCTGTCAAGACAGTTGCTTTTCCTCAAAAGCAGAGCCGTAGTAATGGGCACCAAGTACACTTGTCTTAGAAATCCCAATGCAGATAGAAGATGTAATTGAAATCTGTTTAAGCTGGACAGAGCCAGCGTTATGCCTTAACACCGATGTAAAAACATGTATTTAAATCCTAGTTTTCCGCATTACCTCAGTTGTGGAGGAGAAAAAACGAATACACAAATCGATACCTCTGTAGTGTATTTACTCTTGTGTAAATATTTATTATACATAAACGTTTTTTTTCATTCTAGAGGTGCATCTTTCGACTGCATTTTGATTTTAATGGCAGGTGTAGGTGGAAACCATTTTTAAAAGAACAAAACAGTAAGGTGTTACTTTTTTCAAATACTTTGTGTGCTTGTTACCATTTTTTGTGCTTTCCCTCAAACTGATCATATAAAAATGGAACTTCATCATAAGGGCTGATTTCAGAGTGCGTGCTAAGGACGGCAATTCTGCTAAGACTTTATTTTTCCAAAGTAAGATCATTATATATATTTATTTCCCTACATATGTAATTGATACAGGTATATAGAGAGATATAATTTATTTAGGAAAAAAAAATTAAACAATCATAAACTTTTACGAATGGAGGTGGTGTGTGGCCCCTCTTACAATGTGGTTTTTGTCTTTAATTTTGGTGTTATTGCAAAGATGCCATGCCCAGCGGCAAGATGGTGAATGCAATTGCCGGTAAACCCTGAAATAAACTGGGACAAAATCTCATAGTTGATCTAGTGATGACAATATCAACCCAGTTTTATTGCATTCTGCAAAGGAATATAAATTGAGCCCTCCACCTCTATAAGACTTCAGAGTGTGTCCTAACCCTCTCGTGTGTTTAGAAGTTGTTTCACTCTCACGTTGAGCGTGCATGCGTCTGTGGAGGGAATGCATTTTAACATCTGCGTAATTATGCTAACACTTTTGCACTGATTGAAAAGCATTTTTAATGTGTGTGTGTGTGTGTGTGTGTGTACTTGCATCCTGATTTAACTTTATAGATGAGCATTGCATCAGCCTGTCTTGTGTTGTCATTTGTCCTCAGCAGACTATAAGGAAACACTGTGGCCAAGCACATAATGTTTTTTTGCTGGGTTTTTTGTTTTGTTTGTTTTTTGTTTTTTCTTCTGCCGCTGGTCAGTAAATGTCTGTTTCCCTCACACGGCCTTAAATGTGCTTACACGCATTTCTTGTGGTCGCAGTTCATTTGTGGTGTTTTTTTTCCATATGAGATGAGTTTGTGTTGTAGAGACACTGGAGCTCAGCTTTGAACACAGAGTTTTGATAGTCTCCACATTTACACGCCATGGTAGTGTCTAATGTTAGTCGTTTTATTATAAGCAGTGCCTTGGTAATAAGGATTAGCATTTGCTCTTTTTAGAAGCCGTCTCATGTTAACCAACAGATTTGCTTTCACATATTTACCAGCACATAGGATGTACAGTATTTTTGATTTCCATGCCATTGTGTATAGCATCGAGTGCATATAGTGAAACTGTGGATGTGTCTTGTTAGCTGACAGGTCAGTCTGTTGTATCTGACAGTGTATCTTTTGTCATGGGACTGCGCTGTCTTTAACATCCTGAAGAAACGGGAGCATGCCATTATGGCAAACCTTCTGATCATACTATGGTTTCTTATCCACTATATAGACCAGTCGAAGGATCACAGTGACTGGAACAAGGTGCTATGTTTTCATCCTGAAATGGTGAATTTGTTTTCTTCTTCTTCTTCTTCTTCTTCTTCTTGTCTGTATGTTTTTGTTCTGTAAATTGAGCAGCATTAGCTGAAATATGAAACATGCCAAAAGAACTTGTTTTCAGCACAGCTTTACAGTACGTGTTGTTTTCAGAGACTGAGTAGAGAGGCAAATACATCTAATTTTGAGTGTATTTAATCGTTCTGTGTGTGGTTGATTATGTAATGTTTATTTAAAATAAAAAAGAATAAAGTTTAATTTTCTTTGTTTTTGTTTTTGCTGTTGCTTGGAAGTAGTTTTTCATGTAACTTAACTTGTAAAAACTTAAATACTTAAACAACTCGATTCTTTACCCTCACATTTTCCAACCAAAGGAGTCTACTGTGTTTTCCATTTGTTTGGTTAAATAATAACTGTAGACAAGAGACATTATATATAGATAGATAGATAGATAGATAGATGCCTAGAAGTTTGAACTATAACACCTAAATCTATATAACAATAAAAAAGAAAGTATTTAGTGAACAGCTTCTGAACGAATATAAAGGTTTTATACAGACTTATTCACATTTTGTTACTACTGTCATATATATGTTTTCCGTACTTTTGTCCTTTGTCTCTTTCTCCCCTTTGACTTGCTCTATGACTCTTTCTAACCAGTTGATTCTGCTCACAGTCTTGTTGGAACTTATGAAGGAATAGCACATATACATGGTCCATTGATTAAACGTCATTTTACATCATACAGCATCAACAGCTGCATAAATCGCATTCAGTGACCCTCATTTCTAGAAGAGCTCAGTGGCAGTGTTAGGGTAACCTGTTGATCAAGTCTTTTTTTTTTGTAAATCAGGATTTTTCGTATGGAATAATTAAGGTGAGTTGTTTTCTTTAACAGCACCTCACTGCCACGTGTTCCCACTATTGTCCTGTGCTTGCTATAATACTGTAAATACTATCAAGACTGTAAATAAAGATGTGCTTCTTTTTTGCTAGTTTGTCTCATTTTTTATTTAATTGTTTTATTTCAAACATATAAGTAATATAAAAAAAAATATTGGATACAAAAAAAAGGAATCGCTCTACCATACAATTTACATGCTTCAAAAGGGGTAGGATGAAGCTTACGCCTACTTGATCCTGCCCACCTTATTGCTTGTTTTTAATGTTGTCCAAGCCCCTTGAGTGTTTTGGGGAGGACATGCCTGCCATCTGCTGTTCAGTCTTAGTAATCTTAATCTTTGGTAGAACTAAAATTTGTCTCACTTGTCATCTGCCATCGTTTCACCTCTCATCCGAGAAGCTTCTTCAGTTCTGAAGAAGCTTCTCGGATGAGAGGTGAAACGTCTTCAAGCAACTTAAAGAAGTCTTTTATTTGCAAGCTCCTTTGATTGTCATCTGCCATGTAACTGTTCTTAAGGTAACACCCATGTGTTTCAAGCTGTGAACATGATACAGCTATGACCTTATTCTCGAAATGGCTGTGAGGTCAAGTGGAAGGCCACGGAGACCGGACTGGAGAGTATGCATTGCTTCCATTTAGCAAAAAAAAAAGAAAAGTCTCATTACAAAGACATGTTTTACTTAGTGTTTAATATTTAGGTTGCTAAATTATAGCCAGGCTGTTGGCAGGTGCCATGAGAGGGTGGTTACTGTCTGCAAGTGAGTTTTAAACATTTACCAAAAAGTTGCAGAAATATGTCGTGGTGTTGTTTTGGTATATTAAGTGATTTGAAATCAAGGAACCTAGCCTGTGCTAATTTGTGACACAGTACCGCAGTAGAAGGTTTGGACGTATTTCATGCCAACACAGAGGATAGCATTATCTAAACTATTTTCTTCCTCAGTACACATACTCTAGTTAGAGTATGGAAACTAAACACAGTGGCCAGGAGAGGATGAAGCAGAGGAAAGCAGCAACAGTGGATTACCGTCTGCTAGAGTTTCTGGGAGTTTAAATCAGGGTCCAGGCTACCTGCTGCTGTCAGTCACTGGCACTGGGGGGAAAGCCCGCACTGGAAGAGTAAGAAAATAACATGGAAGCCAAAGTTTGGGGACAAAAGGGTTAACACTGGCTTTAGTCACTTCAAGTAGAATGATTTTTTTCCTAAAAGGAAATTGAGAGTCTATATTAAAAATGTGCACTGCAACCTGAGGTTTGTTGCCATGCTTTATCAAGTGATTTAATCAAAGTGAATACTTCACTAAGGATACATTTAAAGTATTACTGTATTCTAGTCCTTTCCACAATATGGACAATATGAAGTCATAACTTCATTCTGGCCCTGATGAGCTGGGGACAGCAGCTGTCACAGTGGATGTTGTGGAAAACAGTCTGCTGCAAGCTCAGTCAACCTCTCAGCCTAATCATAAGCAGATTAAGTGGATTTATTATTCACTACAACTACTGCAAATGAATGAACTATCAAGAGAGGCAGACTGATAGATTTATGTTTTTGTTCAGAGATCAGAGCGGGGTTTAATTCTATACATAAGCAGAAGAATGAGGAAGCTGTTTGTGCCTTTGTCACCACTGCAAATGTTCAATGATATCAGAGTGCAGGCTGGATTCTGTTACTGGTAATATGATGACAGGGACTGGATTTGTGATGCAGTATCTAATGATGTCTTGGTGTTAATTACCTTCACATTTAACCTGGCACATCTTGAGCTGTTGTAAGCTGAGGTAAACTTTCATTAAGTAGAGACAGAGGTGGCAAGAGATTGATTTGAGCATCTCAGATTTGCACATCTAAGAAAGTCTGAAACAAGTGAACAACAACAAGCCAAGAAGTGGAGGTTCAGTTTTGTTTGCAGCTCTGTTAAGTCTTCAAATCATGAATAATCCCCTACGGGACATAGTTTTCAGAATTATACCCTGCCTGTGAATTTGTGTCAATTACCTTGACTATCCAAGTACAGAACTTAAATCAAACTCATTTTACATGTACTTTTAAGTGAAAAATCTTAAAGGAAACTCATCTTTCTGTCAGGATAAAGAAGTTTAACTGAACATTCAATCCTTGAGATATCTTAATAGGAGAAAAAAGAAGCAGAATTTGGATTTAAAAGTACAAAAATGTGTAAAGTTATTTAATTACTTAAAAGAATAAAACTCTATCTGTTACTTCATTACATGAATAGACATGGGGGAATTTTTTGTTTCGGAGTAGTAAAATCTCTAAAACCACGAAAATACAGTAAGTCCAAAATATATGCCCTCCTTTACATTGGAGGGGATAATTGACAAGTTTTGAATACAGTTAAAATGATATTAAAACAGAAGTAGTTAATAGGTGTTTAAACTTGTGTGGTAAAAAAAAAACTTTTTTGTGGGCCGATTTACATGAGTCTGATTCTGCTGGCAGGGGCAGAACCAGAATTTGTTTATAGGCTTGACTATAGGGGGAGGGGGGGGGGGGGGGGGGGCACTAAAATCTTGGGGTGGCAAACCCCCCCAAAAAAACATGAACAGTGCAGCATGTGATGATGGGAAATGTGAGGGATATATAAAGTGACACCTGGGTGAGGGCGGGGAGGGGGGGCACGGCTCTCCCTTGGTAGCGCCCCTGTCTGCCAGAGGTTTCTAACTGTTAAAAGGGAGTTTTTCCTTCCCGCTGTCGCCAAGGTGCTTGCTCATTGGGTGGGTCGTCTGATTGTTGGTGTTTCTCTGTATTATTGTTGGGTCTTTAACTTATAATATTAAGCGCCTTGAGGCGACTGATATATAACTAAACCTGAACTGAAACTCAATAAACTGCTCCTGCTTGACGCGTCCACACGCGGCACATTTACACCTAGTATGAGTTGTTTATGACTTGTGTCCGTATTGCCGTCTCCAGCCTGCAGCAGCAGCAACCCAGCAGAGGCCAGGCCAGCCTGCTCTCCTTCCCGAAGCCACCATCAGGCTATCTCCTATCTCCAAATGACAGGTCTATTTTGGAAAGGAGGCTGCGCCAAAATAGGCACGTCAGCTATGTGGCATTATGAGGCACCAGAGAAGAAAGAAAAAGTAAGTCTGCTCAACCGCCCACTGCAGGAGACGGGGGGATGTTTCACTATCTTGGATTTACAACCATTTTGAAATATATTTGAGGTCAAAGAAGACTTTTTCTTGCCCCCCATGTGGAGCCCCTGAACGCTGTTGGAGAGGGCCATCATCCGGAAATCCTGACGGGCTATTGATTGTTTGGCCCACATGATTCAGCGCCTGAATTTCCTGAGCGGTTAAGGACTCAAGGTGAAGAAGCAGTAACACAACAGTTAACTCATTTTCTTACAGTAAAGTTTACATAGGAACTTGGTCGAAGTTAGAATTTCTTTTCCTTTTTTTGTTGGTTAATTTGAGCTTAGGTGCAGCTCAAAGAGGTAGATAGCTGTCATTTTTCACCTGTGACTATTACAGGGGCGGATTTGAGTTCATTAGCTAACCGCATCATCCAGCTGAAGTTTCTGTTATATTTAAGTAAACACAAGCTCCTTTGTCGAATTTTTTCCGTGATTTTTTTTAGTCGTTCATTAAATTCCAGTGTCTTTTTTTACGAGTTTTCCTCAGCTGGTAGAAAACGGACAGTGCTAGAAATGAAGTATGTTTGTGAAGTGGGAGCTTTATCAAACAGCTGATGTCCCTTTCGCTTCTACAAATGGCAATGGACAGAGACGGAGTCTGACAGCTGAGGTTATTTTTGGGACAGGCAGTTAAAGCGGCGGAGGTGACAAAGCTGGTAAATGTCACTGTTTGAAAGACACATAAGCGCTCTTTCTGACCTTGTTGTGAGGGAATTTGTTTGCTATTTAGCTTCTTTCCCTTTGAATAGGTCTTTGTATTGATGAATGTCCGCTGCGGCAGGTCAAGGATATGTTGACTGATATATAGCTACTGTAACTGTCAGCTATAAATATGCCACCCTAACTCTGGATTTATGTCTATTTTCATAGCATAACATATTTTAGAGAACACATAGCAGAAGGCCAGATTTTACAATGGGTTTGTGTAAAGTTGACAGGTGTTTGTGGAGGAATATGATCTACAGGAAATAATAGTAAATGTATTTATTTTTTCTTGATATAGTTTTGTAATTTTTACATTTGTACTTCCTGGTTTATTTATACTTGCAGTTGAAGATTGGTGTTTTTAATAAAGGTTATTAAACTTGTACATATATAAAATCAGTTTTGTATTTATTTATTTAATATTTTTATTGTTTCAATTACTTTATTTGTACCCATGGGTAGATTTGGTCTGGAGTAGAGAGTCATCCATCTTCCATCCATGTTTGTCAGTGCAAACACAGAAAACATATAAGCTTAATAAAAAATACTGAAGAAATAATTATACTATAATTACAGAGAATTCACTTGGCATCATGTAGGATAGCAACGCTATGCTCGGTTAATCTGAGTAATGGCTGCTGGAACAAAGTTGTTTTGTAAACCGTATTGTTTTGCACTTTGGGACGAGAAGCTGAAAGTCACTATGCAAAGGGAGCAAATTGTCCAGTAAAATCATGCCCAGCAGACACTATAATTGTGGTGTACAGTGATGCTGAGCTCAGCCGTGGCTCACCAATCTGCCCTTTCTGTCCTTCACAGATAAATATCAGTTCAATTCAATTTTATATACATAGCACCAAATCACAGCAACAGTCACCTCAAAGTGTTTTATACTGTAAAGACTCTACAGTAATAGAGAGAAAACCCCAACAATCAGATGCCTCCCTATGAGCAAGCATGTGGTGACAGTGGGAAGGAAAAACTCCCTCTTAACAGGAAGAAGCCTCTGGCAGAATCAGGCTCAGGGAGGGGCAGCCATCTGCCATGACTGATTGGGGTCAGGGTTAGGTTGAGGGTAGGGCGAAAGGACAAAAGAGAGAGAGGCAGAAATCAACACCGTGACACCAAATAAAAAGGATAAAACAGACTAAAAAAAGCAGGATGAAACAAATGGTTTTATCAGTGTGGAGATTTTTTGCACACATGTTGCTTCAAAGTTGAGTTTGGACTCAATAACTGTTCCAAGATATTAATAAGACTTATAAGATGTGTAATATTTGCCCTTTGTTTGATCACAGGAACAAACGATGGAACAAAACTTGTTTGGAGGGGCCCCCAGGTTTCTCACTCGCCCAAAGGCATTTTCAGTGTGTGTGGGCAAGGATGCCACACTCAGCTGCACAATTGTGGGCAGCCCAACTCCACTGATAACCTGGGAAAAAGACAAGCTGAAGCTGACGTCCGGAGGCCGCTTCAAGACTGTGGAAGATGGAGACGCTTATCGCCTGACCATCTATGACTTAACTCTGGAGGACAGTGGACAGTACATGTGCAGAGCTAAGAACAGCGTCGGTGAAGCTTACGCCGCTGTAACCCTCAAAGTGGCGCTGCCGACAGAGATGTCTCAGAAGGCCCCTGTTTTCATGGTGAAGCCTGCCTCTGCACGTGTTGTTTTGGGCGGTGATGTTGTTTTCCACTGCCAAGTTGCAGCTTACCCTGAGGCCAACTTTGAATGGGAAAAGGATGGGCGCTACCTGGGGGAGACCAGTCGCATCAAGATCATTTCTGAGAGCGATGGCAGCACTTTAAAGATCCAGTGCGTACGAAACCTGGACAGCGGCACTTACACCTGCAGGGCCCAGAACACTGTCGGCCGCGCACAAGCTGCGGCTGCCCTCGTTGTAGATGCTCAGGATTCCCACCGCCAAGCTGTAGATAAGAGCAGCTCCCTTCTCTCTCACCTACAGAAGCGCAAAGAGGAGATCTCCATCTACCGCAATGAAGAAAGCAGCGCCTCCATTTCTTCCTCCTCCACGGCCAAAATCACGGATGCTTTCAGTTCTCTGGGCCTGGAACACGATCTGCGAGCATCTGCCCTGGCGAAGCTTCCTAAAGGTGTATTCACTCGTACCTGCACCGTGACTGAGGGGAAACATGCCAAACTCAGCTGCTTTGTGACCGGTCACCCCAAACCCCACACTATCTGGAGGAAGGATGGAATGAACATCAGCGAGGGCCGCAGACATGTCATTTATGAGGACCAAGCTGAGAACTTCATCCTGAAAATCCTGTACTGCAAGCAGACTGATAATGGCCTCTACACCTGCAATGCAACCAATATGGCAGGGCAGACCTACAGCGCTGTGTTAGTAACAGTCAAAGGTAAGCTATTACCATTTTTGAGCAATCGCAGTTAAGAAAATCCTCCTGAATTAAGTTTTTAGTAAAGATATGTTTGCATACTTCTAATAAGTATGCAGGGAAATATTAAGGCTGGCTTTACCTTATTTTTTGATAATGCTAACAAATCTCAACTCACTTTCTGTCTGTAGTACTCAGGTCAAAGACCCTAACCCTCTGAAGATACAAATGTTTATAAAAAGCTCATACTTATGTACATATTTAATAGTTTAGAAGTCATGAATCCTTTTCTAGGAGACGTAAATGGTTTATTTGATGAGGATATTTTGAGCTGCATATTAATTTATTACACTGTTTATAACACTGTCATGGTGTATCTATAATCTGCAGCATCCGTTGTACTTAAATATCGTGTCCCCCATGCTCCAGTGTGACTCATTTGTATATTTTAATAGTTACAAACTGAGAGCAGTGCTTACTGGGAACTGTAATTACTCTTCTGAATCTTCTGGGTGTTGTTGTTTGCCTTTTAACAACAAGACTGAATTCTGGCTCATGTCCTGAAGTAAGGTGTTGTGTTGCAGCTATTTTCTGCTGGCGATGAGTAGTTCACAGTTGCTAAGATGGTCACTCACTCAGTAGATCACTTTGGCACACTGCTGATGTGACTTCCCTCAGGAAGATGTTGGTCCAGGATATGAAGCTGTAGAGTTGCAGATTTTAATTTCAGATATTAATTTCCAGTCAGTCCGATGTCGAGTGCCAAGCTGCCGATGTACCAGCTGAATTCAAAGTGCAGGAAAATTGGTTCTTTGTGTGATATTTTCCCAGCAATTTGGTACTTTGCTGGAGTTTTGCAGAAAGCTTTGAAATGGAAAGAAGTTTTACTATATGTGGCTAGAAAATAAATGGTAGTGTAATGGCAAATACAGTATCCAGCACATGAACTGCATGATAGTCTTTATATACCATTCTTTACATATGCACTGGAGAAGTAGTTTGCTAATACTCATCCATTTTCTTTAGTACTTGTCCAGTTTAGGGTTTAGGGTTGAAGTTAAGCTGGAGTCTACCACAGCTGTCAATGGGTGGATAAGCTGGATACACCCTAGACAGGTTGCCAGTCTACCACAGGGCTAACATACAGAAAAAGAAAGCTATTCACACTTGCATTCACACCAAGAATCACCAGTTAACTTAAAATAAATGACTCTGAACTTTGAGAGGAAGCCGTAGTGTCCGAGAGAGAACCCACACAGGCAAGGGGAGAACGTGCAAAATTCACACATAAAGGCAGTGGATTGGAACAAGAACAAGAATATGAGATGAATAAGAGATGTTGACAGAAAGGATCCCATTCCTATCAGTGCACCTTATGTATTCTATAAATGTGACAGACTGTCCATGGTGTAACCTGCCCCTTGGATTTGGAGTTTATTGCCACTTCTGGTGATAAAAAGTAATCTTATGTTTGCTTTGGAAGCCATCCTGTATTTGAATCTTTGCAGTGCCTGTTTGGATGTTATTACAACCATGCTTGAAGCAAAAATATTCAGCATGGCAAGATGAAATTAACTCACTTAGTCTTTGGAGAGCACAGTTTAGGAAACATATTGGAAAACATGAATGCAAATGTTAAATATTTTATTTGGCTATACTGAGTGCTCAGGTTGAACTTATCTCACTTCTTAAATCAGATTTTCTACACTTGATTCCTGAATTTAAATGTTCTAGTTTCTCTCACTTTATTGATATTTCATTAGCCTGACATATATTTGAATATGTGGGTAAATACATGTAGAAGTTGAAAGTGTGATGTAGTTCAGCTTTGGTTAAAGATTCTGTCATATTTCCTTGTGCCAGAACCCAAGGTGCCATTCAGGAGAAAGCTGCAGGATGTGGAGGTGCAGGAAAAAACCTCAGCCACACTCATGTGTGAGGTGCCTCTTAGTTCCACTTATACCAACTGGTTCATGGAGGAAACGCGACTGCAGCAAAATGCTAAATATCGCATGGAGCAGGACGGCACCCTCCGTCGCCTCACCATACACAACGTTACCACCAACGACGATGGAGTTTATATATGCGAGATGAAAGAGGGCAGTCGCACTGTGGCTGAGCTCACAGTCCTGGGTACGGTAGAGACTCTTTTTCTTTCCACTGTTCTTCTTCAGTGTTTGTGCACTTATCAAGTGTAATTACAATTGTCTATATGGGTTTAATGTAAATATTACATGCATCTCATGTGGATACTTAATGCGACATGACCTGGTCTGTGAATGTTTACTACATTGGACCATTATTTACTGCTATATCTATTTGAAAAATGCAGTTTTCAGTTCTGTTTTCTTCATCTCAAATCAGTTTCTTCTTATATCTCAGGTAACATAACTAAGAAGCTTCCTCGGAGGACAGTAGTTCCTGTTAGCGACACTGTCATCTTCTGCGTGGAGCTGGAACATCCCTATCCAGACGCCTACTGGACTCGCAATGGCGAGAAGTTAAAAGAGGATTCACGTATTTCAATCGGCTGCGTGCTTAGACAGTACACACTCACAATTAGAGATTGCCAGGCAGAGGACTCTGGAGAAGTGGCGTTTGTGGCTGGAGACTGCAAGACATCCACCCGATTCTCAGTTACTGGTGGGTTAAATGTTGTTTGATACATTCTAATGATATCTGTAGTAAATATATACAAAATATCTTGTGGCGATTGATTTAAATTCAATTTATTTTATTTATATAGTGCAAAATCATTTCAACAGTTGCCTCAAGGCGATTTTTATTGTAAGGTAAAGATCCTACAATATTAGAGAGAAAACCCAACAATCAGACAACCCCCTATGACTAAACACTTGGCAACAGTGGGAAGGAAAAACTCCAGCCATCTGCTGCAATCTTTTGGGGATGAGGGGAGGGTGACAGGACCCTTTGGTACAATAATGAACCAAACATTTATTGAATTATACAAAACAGTGTATCTCGATATATTTCTTGTTGTTAGGTCAAATATCAGCATATATTACGTAAATACAAAAGAAGAACTGAAACTAGTACTCCAACTAAATAACATCACAATATTTTTCTCTAGCTGCCCGGAAGCATCCTCCCGATCCCCCAGTTGACGCTGTGGTGCAGAACAAAACAGAGTCCTCCATCACCATTCAGTGGTCTCCTCCTGACAGTGACCGCCCTGTCCCCATCAAAGGCTACGTTGTAGAGCGAAGGAAGGTTGGTACCCAAATGTGGCAGAGGTGCAATGCTGAAGAAACCATTGTCACAACAGAGTTTACAATCTGCAACTTCACTGAAGAAGCTAGCTACCAGTTCCGTATCTCTGCCATTAATGACTTTGGGCAGAGTGCCTACCTGGAGGTACCTGGAACCTTCTACCTTGGTAAGACTGAATTCTCTGTGATTGTTGTCATTTATGTCTATGTTTGGTTTTTGTTCTTCCTTCTTAAAATCCTGTTTGCGGGCCTCTTTTCAGAACCCACTGCAGAAATCAGAAAAGGTCTGATTAACAGCACTGCAGTCTCCGGTGAGGAATTCTCCATCTCTGTCGAGCTGTCTGCTGTTTGCTCAGGCTTCTGGTCCCTAAACGGACGCCTTTTGCGCAGCGGAGCCGACTACCTCATCACCAGGTCAAAAAACATACACACATTGCTCATCCGAGTTGTGACCATGGAAATGAATGGAACTGAAGTCAAGTTTGTGGGTGGAGGCTCACAAAGCAGTTGCATCCTCAATGTGAAAGGTACATACTAGAGAAATGACCTCAGTCCTATTAATTTGTGTCTTTTTTTGTGTTTTTTTTCTTCCAATCAGTAATACCCTCTTACAGTGCCACGTTGTTTTCAGCCCCTTCTGTTAGGTTCACCAACAAATCCGATCATCTAGAGGTGGTGACCTGCAGTGCCCAAGCCACTGCTCAGCTGACTGTTGAGGTGTCAGATTACGACACACAGGTTAGTGATAGAAATATGTAAATAATTTGTTTTAGTTTTTGCCTTTACAGACTCTATTAAAACAGCTGTTTTAATATAACGTTTAACGTCTTTTTGAAAGAGCTTTGTAGATGTGTCAATAGGATATTTAATTATCCTAATTCTACGTCTACATATTATTATTGTAGGGTCTACCTTACAATATAAAGCTCTTTGAGGCGGCTGCTGTTGTGATATGGCGCTGTATAAATAAAATTGAATTGACCTGACAAAGACAAAGAGCTTTACTTGAGTAATTTACTTAAGTACTGGTTTAATGTACTTGTATTTTAATTTAAGCACTTCTGTGTAGTGTTACTTCCTGCTTCTACTCTACAATATTTTGATTCAAATTCGACATGATTAATGTGCTTACTTTAGGTACCTCAAATTATATTTTGACTATACAACTTGTGCACTATTAGATTACTTAATAGGATTATAACTTTTACATCTGTATACATTTTTTTCATTTTACCTAACACAAAATTCTGTTTTAACTCTTGTGTAACACAACTTTTCACTTTTCATTGAATACTCAAATTTCCTGTGACCGCCTTGTTCTTTGTCCTCCAATGCTACACCCTTGGTGCACCCTTTTCTGAATAATCTGCAAATGAGACACTTTTGTGTTTGAGTAATTCCAGTTAACATTAATAGCACATGTATGTGTTTGTGTGATCCTAACCTGTTTAATTTGGAAAGCATTTCTGTATTTCTTTCTTCAGGTGGTTTGGACGAAGAACGGACGGGAGCTAAAAATGGGCAAAAAGTATGAATATGTGCTTAATGACCGCAAGAGGATCCTGATGGTACACAACGTCACTGAGGAAGATGTGGGCATTTATGATTGTGTGTTACCTGATGACAAGATGTCCATGCAACTCACTCTTAAAGGTATGTGTAAAAATTGCAGCTAACTTTACATCATTTGTTGCTTCAAATCACAATTAGGATTTTCCAGAGAGGATTTTTGTAATAGGAACTAGGTTCAGGGTGCAAAACACCTCAAATGATTTACTGGAATGTGAGCTGCTCTGATTGGTTTTATCTTTGAGGCATCAAACAGATTCATTAGCTTGTCTCAAAAGAAACTGCCCGTGCTTTCAAGGACAAAATAAAACAGGCAGAAATGGTCCGCTCTAACTCAAGTATGCTCTCTGTTTATTTTTCTGTTTTTAACTGTAAATGAATTTCCACATTAAGTGACTTCATCCTCACTCTAACCCATTACCCGAGTATTCCTGCCATTAAAAAAACAAAAACAAAAAACCCCATAAAAATGTGAAAGCCTAAAAAATTTAAATGCAAGAAAAAAACATCCATTAATTACAGGTGACATGTTTTAGATGAGTTTTTTCTAATGTAAATATCTCATAAAAACACAAGAACATCATCCACATGTCACATGATATGGACCCACAGCATTATACAATTCAAAGTAAAGTTAAAGAAAGTTTCTTCATCCTCTGCTGATCAACCCTCTGACCTGTGATGTGCTTTCTTATATTTAACGGGTCACTGTAAAGTGGCTGCTATCGGTTGGAATTCATGTATGATAATTTAATAACTGCTTCCTTTTACTTTATTAGAAAGGAAAGGAAAACATGTTTAGTCCTTTTGTTTATTTAAATGTTTATTTTAAATTAATTGAAAATAAATCCTGAGAAGAAACTGCTTCTCAGGCTGCCCCTGTTGTTGGAAGTGGTTGGGCCGTGGCCAACCCTCTTCCTAAACATGAGCTCCTGCGTTAACAATCCAACCAAACTTTTAAAAAAGACATTTAATTTTATTATTACACATAAGTCACATGGTAACTTTTTATTGCTTTTCCCTCCCTAAGATGAACCTGCCAAATTTCTAAACAAAGCCAGAGGTACCATGGGAATGTCATCGACTCTCAAAGGAGATCTTGAGCTGAGCTGTGAGGTTTCATCTGCCAGTGCTGCTGTTGTGTGGAGAAAAGATCAAATGGAAATCACTGAGGACCAAAGAACTACCATCATCTCCAAAGGGACTCAAAGGAAACTCATTATCAAGAGTGCCAAGAAGATTGATGAAGGACATTATTCGTGTGAGACAGCAGCTGACAAAATCACATTCCAGGTTAAGATAAAAGGTAACACTGCATGATGGCACAAGGCTGGGTTTTTTATGTTGATTTGGGAGTATTTGATGGCACAGAAACTTCTTTTTTCCTCACAGAAACTCCAGCTGTAGCTGCCTTCTCCAACAAAGAGTCAGTCCAAAAGGAAGTGAAGGCCACTCTCTCCCAAAAAGCAACTCTTACTTGTAATGTGTCAGATAGCAAGACAGAGGTGAAATGGTACAAAGATGGCAAGCTGTTGATATCCAGTAGGACCATATACTCAGAAGCAAAAGGCAACACTCGCCAGCTGGTGATTGAAAAGGTGGAGAAGAGTGATGCTGGAGAGTATACCTGTGAAGCTGGAGGGGACAAGCTAGTCTTCAAGATATTTGTCACAGGTGGGACAGCCTGGTTGATTCATTTAAATCTAAAGATTTTTAATCTTTATAAATGTATAAAATTCATAGTAATGCTCATGGTGTACATTTAATCATCTAAACCATCCACTATCTTGAAGTGCCAAAAATATACATATTTAGATTTATCATATCATCCTATCAAGCGCTAAGTGTGTGTTTCATATTTTGCCTCTAAATTATTCCAATCATCTGTGATTTTAAAGCTTATGACAGCACTGCTCTTCTTACTTGTGTTACCCTCAGATTCCCAGTCAGCTTTCATCAACAAGGAGTCTATTCAGAAGGAGGTTAAAGCCATGCTTTCCCAGAAAGCCACGTTGAGCTGTGAGGTGGTCGATACCAAGACAGAGGTGAAGTGGTACAAGGATGGCAAGCTGCTGACTTCCACCAAGACAATCCATACTGAGTCAAAGGCCAAGAATCGCCAGCTGGTGATCGACAGTGTGGAGAAGAAGGATGCTGGAGAGTACATCTGTGAGGCTGGGACTGAAAAGCTTGCCTTCAAACTACAGGTGGCAGGTAGGGGCAATGATCTAACTGGTTTGATTCATGGGGCTTGCAGGTGCTGCAGAGAGAGAGAAATTTATCATCCATATTCATGGTCTCCTCAGACACACAGGTCCAGTCAGCTTTCTCTAATAAGGAGTCAATCCAAAAGGAGGTAAAAGCCACCCTGTCACAGAAAGCTGTTCTATGCTGTGAGGTATCTGATAACAAGACAGAAGTGAAGTGGTACAAAGATGCCAAGCTGCTGAGCTCCAGCAGGACAATCCATACTGAGTCAAAGGGCAAGAATCGTCAGCTGATGATTGACAGTGTGGAGAAGAAGGATGCTGGAGAGTACATCTGTGAGGCTGGGACTGAAAAGCTCACCTTCAAACTGCAGGTGGCAGGTAAGATCTTTTGAAATCATAGCATTACTTAGTTTCTATATTTTGAATAAATATCATCTGATGTTTTTTCCTTTCATGACTCCTCGTTCAGAGGCCCAATCAGTCTTCTATAATAAGGACTCTATACAAAAGGAGGTGAAAGTCACTTTGTCCCAGAAGGCCACTTTGAGCTGTGAGGTTTCTGATTCCAAGACAGAGGTGAAGTGGTACAAAGATGGAAAGCTCCTGTCCTCTAGCAAGACTATCCACACAGAGTCTAAGGGCAAGAATCGTCAGCTGGTGATCGACAGTGTGGAGAAGAAGGATGCTGGAGAGTACATCTGTGAAGCTGGGACTGAAAAGCTTGCCTTCAAACTACAGGTGGCAGGTAGGGGCAGTGCCCTAACTGGTTTCTAGTTTTTCCTCTTGAGTTATGCGCCTTACAGATATTAAACCTATTTGTTTCTGGACAGCAAAGAATTTGAATTTATTTTCATGGTTTCCATAGACACACATGTCCAATCAGCCTTCTTTAACAAGGATTCAGTTAAGAAGGAAGTGAAAGCCACCATCTCCCAGAAGGCTGTCCTGAGCTGTGAAGTAGCCGACGCCAAGACAGAAGTGAAGTGGTACAAGGATAGCAAGCTGCTGACTTCCACCAAGACAATCCATACTGAATCAAAGGCCAAGAATCGCCAGCTGGTGATTGACAATGTGGAGAAGAAGGATGCTGGAGAGTACATCTGTGAGGCTGGGACTGAAAAGCTTGCCTTCAAACTACAGGTGGCAGGTAGGGGCAATGATCTAACTGGTTTGATTCATGGGGCTTGCAGGTGCTGCAGAGAGAGAGAAATTTATCATCCATATTCATGGTCTCCTCAGACACACAGGTCCAGTCAGCTTTCTCTAATAAGGAGTCAATCCAAAAGGAGGTAAAAGCCACCCTGTCACAGAAAGCTGTTCTAAGCTGTGAGGTATCTGATAACAAGACAGAAGTGAAGTGGTACAAGGATGGCAAGCTGCTGAGTTCCAGCAGGACAATCCATACTGAATCAAAGGGCAAGAATCGCCAGCTGGTGATTGACAGTGTGGAGAAGAAGGATGCTGGAGAGTACATCTGTGAGGCTGGGACTGAAAAGCTGGCCTTTAAGATACATGTGCAAGGTATGCCTCTATGGATGTCACACTTATAATAATATAGTGTAACGTGTAAAACATATTTTAGATCGTTTAATGCAAAGGCTTCTTCACAAAAAAGTGTTTTTGTGTTTGCATTGAATACATTGTTGGTTGCTTCAGTTGTGGGATGTAGTATTTGGTTTAATTTGATAAAAAATTGTTGCAGCCTTTGAGTAGAAAATTGAGTTATGTTGTTCAAATGACCTGCTGAGCTCCATGTTTTGGTCTCTCTGGTTACAAGATCTGGTATCTTTAGCTGGTTATTTGCCAGGTTCTAGTTATCTGAGTTATCATGCATTTGCTGTGCGTTTTTGTGTGCTTTCAGTTGAACTGTTGTTTTTGTACAGGTAATTGTACTGTCACCTTACTCCATTATAGTTGATAACAAGACAGAGGCGGAATGGTAAAAAGATGACAAGCTGCCAAATCCCAGCAAAGCAGATCACATGGATTCAAAGGGCAGGATTACTTAAATGGTGATTGACAATGTAGAGAAGAAAGATGCTGGAGGTTATATGTTAAAAGCAAGTGAAAATTGGGGATGTAACATACAGGTTAAGTGTTTTAACACCTAAAAGAGAAGTACATGCAAATTATATAACAAAAACTATGTAATAGTTATTGTCATTGCTGTTATTTTAGTAACTATTAAAAGTGAATATTACAGTAACTCACTGACTCCTGAATCATCAAGCATCATACATCAATGTTGAATTTATAGAAAAAACTGTTGCAAGACAGATGATTGTCTAGGCTCTTTGTGTTGCTCTGAGTGGAGATGAGCTGAAGGTGGTGGGCACTAAGTTTGGAGCTTTCAGGTGGGGCATTGTAAAGACGTTGTAAGAAAAAGGAGAGTACTGGAACACAAAGCAAAAACATGACAATAATCATGCTCTTATAATATTCTTTGGTTGTGAAAATTGTAATTTAGACATTATAGTCAATCAGCTGATCTGACTCGTCATTTACATAGATTTATACATTTATAGAGATTTTTTTAAATACTTTATGAAATCTTTGTTTAGGTTTATTTTCCTGACACCTGAATTGAGTAAAACTGTAACAGAAACTCAATGAAAGATTTAGAAATTTTTGTTTTTGGTTTGGTGGAATTGCAGATGTTTTCACATATTTGCATATTTTGTGGTCACGTTAGATTTTAGCTGTTAAATATTGTTCCCTGGTTTTGGCTTTGCTATGTATTTATCCACTTTGTTGCTATGAAAATTGATTTTCTAGGTTATATTTATCTCACATCACACTTAAACTTGCTACATTGCCATGACATTAATCACTGTTATTTCTGCAGAGATCCAAGTGAAGTCTGCCTTCTCCAGCAAAGAGTCTATCCAAAAGGAGGTGAAAGCTACTCTCTCTCAGAAAGCCACTCTCACCTGTGAGGTATCTGATATCAATACAGAGGTAAAATGGTACAAGGATGGCAAGCTTCTGACCACCAGCAAGACAGTTCATGTAGAGTCAAAAGGCAGGAGTCGGCAGCTGGTGATCAACAGTGTGGATAAGAAGGATGCTGGGGAGTACATCTGTGAGGCTGGGTCTGAGAAGCTGCCCTTTAAGATACAGGTGTTAGGTAAGCTCAATAAGTTGTCTCTAGTACTTTCCTACTGTATGTCAATGAGCTTTAAAATAGTCTTGTTGTGTAGTATTTCTGCCAGATTGCCTCGTTTGTATCCAGTAAGTTGAGTCATAGTTGCTTAAAGTTTTTTTGCATTTCACATTGATTGATGTTTTTTTTGTCCATTTGCTGGTCAGAAGCCCCAGCTGGCTTCTCTAACATGGAGTCAGTCCAGAAGGAAGTGAAAACTTATCTCTCACAGAGAGCCACGCTTAGTTGTGAGGTTTCAGATTCCAAGACAGAGGTAAAGTGGTACAAGGATGGCAAGCTGCTGACTTCCAGCAAAGGAGCCCACATGGAGTCTAAGGGCAAAACTCGTGAGCTGGTGATAGAAAAAGTGGAGAAAAAGGATGCTGGAGAATATACGTGTGAGGCTGGAACAGAGAAGCTGGTATTTAAGTTGCAGCTAACAGGTAAATTTATTTTAAATATAACATGTTGCCAATGGATTACCACTTATTTGTACAAAGTACTGAAAATAAGTTCTTCTTTCTAGATTTAGCCATAAAGTTCCAGAAGAAATCTGTCAAGGACACATGCGTGGTTCAAACAAGTGAAAGCATTGTTTTATCCACTGAACTGACCTCAGAGGGCGGTAGTGTGAGATGGTTTAGAGATAGCATGGAGCTCAAGGAGAGCAGCAAGTATGAAATGAAAAAAGAGGGCCTTTCTCGTACCCTGATAGTGAAATCTGCAGAAATGAAAGACAGTGGAACGTACTCTTGTCAAACTGCGGATGATAAACTGGAGTTCAAAGTTCAAGTTAAAGGCAGGTCATAGAAAAGTCTTAAATACAACTCTCATGCATGTGCAGATGCAAGATTTTTCTTTGAACTTTTCCCTCTCATGCTTTCTTCTCAGATTCAGCTTTGAAGTTTGTTCTCCCTTTGAAACCTGCCACAGTGGAACTGGGAGGTACACTAAGCCTGATTTGCGAACTAAATCAAGCTTCAGGGGATGCTGTATGGCACCATAATGGCCGTGAGATTAAACCTGGAGGCAGGTTCTGTGTCAGAGCAGATGGTGCTAGGCGAATTCTCACTGTGACTGGCATGACCAAGGAAGATGAAGGAGAATACAGCTGTGAATGTAGAAATGACAAGACATCTGCTAAAGTCTCCTCTAAAGGTAATTAACTAGTTTAACTAAAAAAACGTCTTTCCAGGATGGAAGCCTTTTCTTTTATATAATTATGCTTTATTCCTTTCAGCACCAAGATTAGTGAGGTTGGTCACCAAACTGAACAACGTGGTTGCAACGGAGCGAAAAGATGCCGTTTTCAAGTGTGCCGTCAGCCCAGCAGACGTCAGCGTCAGATGGTTCCACAACAGTATCCTCATCGTTTCTGGGCAGAAGTATAAGCTTGAGCAAGGTGGTGGCAGCCACTCACTTACCATCACCTCAGTCACTCAGAAAGATGCAGGAGAGATAAGTGTTGATGCAGAAGGCAAAAGCTGCAAAGCTACTCTACAAGTGCAACGTAAGATAATAATGGGAATTATTGTTTAACTGTTTATATAAATGAACACATACTTCCATCTAACATTCTTTGTGTCCCTTCCAGATGAACCTGTGACTTTCAAGAAAAAGCTAGAAAACCTGACAGTGGAGGAGCAAAGCGAAGTGAGGATGGAAGTGGAGCTCAGTAAGGCATCGGATGAAGTCAGGTGGATGAAGAACAGTGTAGTGCTGCAACCTGCAGGAAACATGGAGATTCGGGTAGAGGGAGCTAAGCAGGCTCTGGTCTTCAAGAGTGTGACTTATGCTGACCGTGGCATCTACTCTTGCGAAACTCTGGATGATAAGACCCAGGCCAAGCTCAGCGTGGAGAGTAAGACTCATCAAGATTAATGTTTTAAATACAGAATATGATGTGCATAGCATACAAGAAGAAGAATGTCATTGTCATGGCGCTTGTTATCACAAAATCAGTCCTACGTGTTAACACTCTTTTCCTTTTCCCTTCAGTGAAGAAGATCCAGGTAATAAAGGGTCTAACAGAAACCAAGGCACGTGAAACAGAGACAGTAACACTTGAGGTAGAACTCAGTCAGGTCAATGTTGAAGGCTCCTGGAACAGAGACAGGGTCAAATTAAAGTCAGGGCCAAACTGCCATATCACAGCTCTGGGAAAGAAGCACATCCTGACGTTGTCCAGTCTCAAGCAGGAGGATGCAGGAATGATTTCCTTCCAGGCAGAGGGAGTGCATACTTCAGCTAAACTGATCGTCACAGGTAACGGTGGGCTCATGTTTGTCCTGATGAGGTCTAGGTTTCCTAAAAAAAATCCAGTCTAAAAAAAGTCTAATGTGCTGATTCTACAGAAGCTCCTGCTATGATCTCCAAACCTATTATGGATATGAGTGTTCCTGAGAAGGAGAAGGTTACGTTTGAATGTGAAGTGTCCAGAGCGAATGCAGATGTTAGATGGTTCAAGGTGAGAAATTATTACTGTCTGCTGATTTAAATGTGTGCAGTACACATGTAACATTTTGAATAACACCGAATCTGCAGGATGAGGTAGAACTAAAACCGGGAAAGAACTTTGCTATTCATTCATTGGGCCAAAAGCGCACTTTGGCCATCAACAAATGCTCCCCTGAAGATGGAGGCACGTACATCTGCCGTACTACTGATGATAACACCTCCGCCAAGCTCACTGTTCATGGTAATTACTAATTATGCAACAAAGTAAGGAAATCAGTAAGGTACAATTAATCTAGGTTCAGTAAAGTTTTCTGTACTTGGCCTCTTTTTCCTGCAGCCAGAGATATCAAGATCATCAAGAAGCTGGAAGATCTGGAGGTAATGGAGAAGGAGAGTGCTAAATTTGTCTGTGAAATCTCACACGATGAAGTGGAGTGCCAGTGGTACAAAGGAAACACAAAACTCAAAGCCACTGACAACATAAAGATGAGGCAAGAGGGTAAGGCCTCAAGAAATTGGAAAACCATTTTAATTAAGCTAAGCATGTAGTGCTACAGGATTTGCCTTAATAAAGATTGGGAATAATAAGGATGTTTTCACGATGATGTCTGTTTCTAATTCCAGGCAGAACTTATGTGCTGCTTTTCAAGTCTGCTACCCCAGAAGATATGGGTGAAATTAAGTTTACAGCTGAGAAAGCATCTTCAACTGCTAAACTTAAAGTGAAAGGTAAACGAATATGTGTTCTGTGCACTAAAATCGCATAACACTGAATGCATGGTTGCATGGTAATAGCTTATCAGTCCAATGCTGTTACACACCGCGATGTTCAGTGTGGCTGCAAATGGATTATTTCTTCTCACTGTGTTAAGAGCTCTTAGAAAATTGCAAACAATAAAACACACGTTTAAATTTGATGAACAGCTTGACTTCTGTTAGTCGGTTATTCTCCCAGAATGCGTCCACATCATTTACTGATACAAACAATAAAACTTGAGGAAGTATCATTCTAAGAGAGTCACCACATTGTGCCATTCTGCATATATTTATTCTTTCTATTGGTAAGATATAAAATCCATTTGCAACTTCACATTCACATTGTCACTCCTCATTGAAGCTTGATGGCAAAATGAGCACTCAACAACAGCACAGCTTTACAGTTTTATAATTTTATTCCAGAGGAAAAGCATTCTTTTCGTTTTTAATGTGTGATGGCTTATGAAGATTGGATCTCAAAATCTCCAGCAGTACAAGAATGTGATTTAATTGTGAAACAGATTACTTGTACCCACAATGCAGTATTGTTTCACCAGTGTTTTAGTCTATTGCTATGTGATTTCTTGGCAACATGCTGGCACCATAATATATGTTTTGTGGTTATAAATTAGATATTGTTAGGGCAGCACAGTGGAGCAGTTCATGGCATGAAGGTCCTGGGTTTGAATCCACCACCTGGCCGTGGGCTTTCTGTGTGGAGTTTGCATGCTCTCTGTGTGGCTTCCTCCCACAGTTCAAAGACATGCAGTTGGTGGGATTGGGTTAACTGGTGATTCTAAAGTGCCCACAGGTGTGAATGGTTGTCCATCTCTCCGTGTTAGCCCCAGGACAAACCTACAGGATAGCCTCCTGCCCTATGACACCTATGATAGGCTCCAGCCTAGGCAACATTATGACATCAACAATATGTGGTGTAGATAAGACTTCAGGGGCCTAAGATGCATTTGTGCCAATTTTTTTTTGATCGATTGTGAAGGAGGATTTTGTAGGCAAACAAACAGATTTTGTGTGTTATAGTAAGATGTACGGTAGCCCTGAGAGGCCAAACAGACTGCAACTTAAGAAAACACCAGCAATAAGAAAAATGCTGCAAAAGCACGGAAATAGGAAAAACGACAAAGGAAATAGGAAAAAACAGGTTTCCAAAAGCACAAGGAAAGGGTTTCTGGGGAGACAATAACCCGACGGACCAGTTGCAGGAACCAAAATATGCTAAGAATTGCGCTGGGAGACACTTAAAAGATGTGGAGGATCTATCGGTTTTGTGAGGAAACAAAAGATGACTATTAGCCTAAAAATCTGTCATCAATATTATATGAATCATGATAAAGCACACCTACAATGTTTTGGGTTCCTGCAACTGGTCCGTCGGGTTATTGTCTCCCCAGAAACACTTCCCTTGTGTTTTTTCCTATTTCCATTGTCATTTTTCCTATTTCTGTTTTGTTTTTTCCTATTTCCGTTGTTGTTTTTCCTATTTCCGTTGTTGTTTTTCCTATTTCTGTTTTGTTTTTTCCTATTTCTGTTGTTGTTTTTCCTATTTCCGTTGTTGTTTTTCCTGTTTCCGTTGTGTTTTGTGTGCTTTTGCAGCGCTTTTGTTATTGCTGGTGTTTTCTTAAGTTGCGGTCCGTTTGGTGTCTCACGGCCACCATAAAGATAAGATATTTAGTGCATCTGATTTCTATTAGTATGAAAAGATCATTTGATCCTGAAAGAGAATAGCTGTCTAGTTTTGTATCAGTTGCTGTAACTTGCATATATGGGCTAATTTTATGTTAGTGCCATTATATACTCTTTCTTTTTTCTTTAGCTTTTGCAAAACATGTTATATTTCAATGAAAGCATTAATATATCATCAAAAGCATTAATATGCAATACAATTCATATACCATCTGAAATTACTTTAACTTATGCATAGACACCGGCAAACCCTTTGCAGCACACATAATAGTTTTCATTGATTAAGTGTTATTGTTACTGTAGAGCTGCCTGTGAAGTTTGTGAAGCGACTCAGGGATAAGATAGCGATGTATAAGCATCGTGGTCATCTTGAATGCCAAGTGTCACGTGCCAGCGCAAAGGTGAAGTGGTACAAGAACAAGACGGAGATCAAACCCAGCAAGAAGTACGAGATCAAAAGCGAAGACCTGTACCGAAAGCTCACCGTTATTGATGTGGACTCTGGGGATGAAGACACGTATACCTGTGATGCCACTGATGACAAGACATCCTGTAAACTGCTTGTGGAAGGTAAAACAGTGGATTGTGACAATAGTTCATTTTAAACTTACTGCCACTGTAAATGTAAATACTTTCTCATTATATCCTCAGAAAACAAGCCATCAGTGTCCAATTCAATGAGGTGTATGCCAATCTGAAATAGTGTACTAATGGGAAATATGTGTATAATAGGTTGTTAATATGTTATCTCTCAGTTGTTCTATAACAAGCCTAACCTACTAAATTAATTAACATTGAGGTTGAAATTTTAAGATTTTTCTTAATCTAAATGAGTAACTAAATTTTAGTGCAACCTGTTTTTAGTTTTGCTGATGTGTTGAAGTTTTATGTTGGGAATTTTCTGTTATTACAGAAAAAAGGCCTTTGTGCATGTACCACCGTGTGGGGTACAGTGTATGAAGTCACAGGACGACTTCATACACTGTATGAAGATGCGTTGCTCTGGATAAATGAAAGTCTTATACTTAAATACAGTTATTTTGCATATGATGTGTGGTGTTTCCATCCTATAAAGTAAGATTTATAATTCCGAACCCATTGCTAATAGTTGGTAGCGATAATAGTTGCATACAGCCTTAAAAAAAATAAATCCCTTATATGAGCTATACCATTAAAAATTCACATATCAACTTCATTAAATATGGGCAAGCATATAAGCAGTCATATGTGTAAGGTCATTAAACTGTCATATCATATTTGAATATCATTGATGAATGTTTACACATGCTAATAGATCATCCAGACGGTTGTGCATATTTTAGCAAGTCAAGTAAACAATGTGTAGGGCTAGACCAATAAATCCTAACGGTGAATACATCAGAAAGCATCACGAGAACATACTATAAACAAATCGTGTCTGGGGAGAATATTGATGAAGTTATATATTTGCACATCAAACATATCTCTCAATGTGAAGTTTAAAAAATAAACAAGCATTAAAACAGTACAAATCTGAGGGATCCCTATCAAGATTGTTTGCTTATATTTTGTTTTGACCTTTGAACTCTCAGATATCCTTATCAACCTTAAATTCCATCAATCTAAAGCTACACTTGTTAAGTGTGGCCTCAGGGTTGGCCTCAATTTTTAGTTCATTGAACATTAACTACAAATTTAAGCAATGAGATAATCTTAATATAAAAAAGAAGCACAATTTCAACAGTATGTCTCAGTTTTTCTACATGATATAGACCAGAGGTGTGGACTCGAGTCACATGACTTGGACTCGAGTCAGACTCGAGTCATTAATTTTATGACTTTAGACTTGACTTGAAAAAATGTTCTAAGACTTGTGACTTGACTTGGACTTTTACACCAATGACTTGGGACTTGAATTGGACTTGAACCGGTTTACTTGAAAAGACTTGATATTTTACCCCAAATATAAAATTTAACACGCATATTATATAGAGATTGAAAATGTGACGTCATTCACGGGTAGAACCGCAAAGGATTCTGGGAACTCGTGGCAAGCGGTACTAGCGCACGCAGGCTTTCAATTAAAATCAGTCACACAGCGATAAAAAGAAACACAAAAATGTCAAGAAGCTGTTGTATTATTAACTGCAATAGCCGGTCGCATGACAGCCACGGGAAGCCGACGGGTAAAGAGATCGGTTGTTATCGGATTACGTCGTTGAAGAGAAATTGTTCGAGCCATGTTTCCGAAGTAACAAAGACGCGACGGGTGGCCTGGATTGCAGCCATTCAAAGATAAAATATAACGTCCCAGAACACTCCAGCTCACAGGTTAGTCTGCTCCAAGCATTTACACGAAGGTCAGTGTTTTTTAGTAGTTAATACGTCATTTTCATAACATAATTAGTGATATAGGTTACAAGCAAGTCTGGCGCTGAACAGAAATTGTCGCGCTATGCTCCTTTATTTATTGTGCATAAATAGTGAATTGTCCTGACACAATATTGCGTTTCGCTTATGTTATTATGGTACATTGACAAAAACATATTGTTAGCTTCATAGCATAATTGCCTAAGTCATTTGACTAAGTCAATGACTTAGGCACTTATGCTATGAAGCTAACGATATACGTTTATTCACAGGATAAAACAGGTTTTTTTGTATCACTAATTGCCCAGTACGATTACAGCATACAGTATTGTTGTCACTGCTACATTTCTGTGATGAACCAGAAATTATTTCCACTACTAATTAATTACCGTTGAGCTCAAAGGTCCTATTAATAAACGGTTAAGGAATGTGTATTTATGACGACGATTTGTGAGATTGGTAAACTTATGATACGTACGATGGTCTTTCGTTCTACACGGTGCATTTCAAGGTCCTGCACCCATCCGTCGGTAAACTGTACCTGGGCTTGTTGCAGTGACCTGAAGTTACTAAACTTCATGAGTGTATGCACTCACTCCAAGAACCGTATGATTATTAATATGCATATAAATAAAGAAGCTATTTTGTGCAAAGATGTCAACTGTAAGAATGCTGTGCATAAACATTTACTCTGCTCCATGTATGATGATATAGTGACTGCTCTGTATAAAAGTGGCACACTGCTTGATAAACAATATAAGCATAAGAAACCTAACATCAGACCTGGCTGGAAAGAACATGTATCCATGTACCATGATGAAGCTCGCATAGCTTATAAATGTTGGGCCATGGCTGGAAGACCTAAACAAGGCCCAGAATTTGAACAGAAAAAATGTGCGAATGCCAGATATAAGTACGCTGTTCGCTTTATAACTAAAAATGAGCAAATGCTAAGAGCAGATTCTTTGGCCAGGAAAATGCTGTGTAATAATACGGCAGATTTTTGGAAAGAGGTGAAAGCTCTTAATAACTGTAAACCATCTCTACCATCAACTGTTGAAGGTGTTTCTGGGGCAGATAACATTGCAGCATTATGGAGACAGCATTACAGTGCGTTGTTTAACTGTATAAAAAGTGAACCATATGAGGACAATCTTGACATGAGTAATGACACAATAAGTGTAAGGACACATGAAGTATATGAAGCCATTCATAGGTTGTCTGATAATAAATCCTCTGGTTTGGATCACATCACTGCAGAACATTTAAAACATGCTAGTGTAAGGCTAGCTCCTCTTTTAGCACTCTGTTTCACTGGGTTTATGATTCATGGCATATTACCAGACTCAATGCTGTGTATTTTACTGGTACCAGTTATGAAGGACAAAGCTGCAAAAGTGAGCTGCTTGGATAATTACAGGCCGATTGCACTAGCCAGTATTTTATCTAAGGTGTTAGAAAGAATCTTGTTTGACAGAGTTAGTGTGTTCATCTCTTCTCTGGATAATCAGTTTGGCTTCAAAGCACGGCACTGACATGTGCATATATGCACTCAAGGAAATAGTCAGTTTGTACAGGGCTAAAAATTCATCTGTCCTCATGTCTTTCATTGATGCCTCTCAGGCTTTTGATCGAGTGAACCACAGAAAACTTTTTGATAAAATGAAGAGATGGGGAGTTCCTCAGTACATCGTGAGGATTCTCTCTTACTGGTACGCTCATCAGAACATGCAGGTTAAATGGGGAAGCAGTATTTCTGCCCCCTTTGGTGTCAGCAATGGTGTTAGACGGGGTGGGATTTTGTCTCCAATTTTATTTAATTTGTATGTTGATGATTTGTCCATACAACTGAGAGCCTGTAACACTGGGTGTATATTAGGTAAAGCACTGATAAATCATCTTATGTATGCAGATGACCTGGTTGTTTTTAGTCCAAGCAGTGCTGGGTTACAGGATCTTCTTAATGTCTGTACTGAATATGGTGTGCAATATGACATTGAGTACAATGCTGCTAAAAGTGCTGTTTTGATATGTAGAACCAAGTAGGATAAACAGCTAAATTTCCCTTTGTTTAAACTGGCACAAAAAACTCTTGAAGTTCATAAAAAGGTGAAATACCTCGGTCACTTTATTACTGAGCAAATGAATGATGATGATGACATATACAGACAACGGTGTAAGCTCTATGTGCAGGCAAATACTATTGCACGCAAATTCAGCTTTTGTTCACTTCCAGTTAAAGTGGCTTTGTTTAAAGCGTATTGCACACCGCTATATACTGCCCCCTTGTGGTCATCCTACAAACAATGTAGCATGCAGAAGCTGCATGTTGCATATAATGATGCGATGAGAATCCTTTGCAGGATACCTAGAAGTGGTAGTGCCAGCCAGATGTTTGTAGCTGTGGGTGTTTGGACTTTTAAAGCACTTTTAAGGAAGCTAATGTTCAATTTTAGAGAACGACTGGATGGTTCGAGTAACAGTATAATTTTAGCACTCACAGATCCGACAGTGAGTGGTTCCCGTTACTCATCCAGTCTCAGAAAGCACTGGTTAAAGTGTTTGTGTATTTATTGATTTATTTTAAGTAATTGTGTTTTATGTATATTATGGTTTTATATTTTTACAAATGTTTTAGATACTTATTTATATACATATATATATTTAATGGTGTATACCTTGTGTTGGGGGGGGAGTGGTGTGTGTGTGTGTGTGTGTGTGTGTGTGTGTGTGTGTGTGTGTGTGTGTGTGTGTGTGTGTGTGTGTGGTTTTTTTTTTTTTTTTTTTTTTTGTCTTGTTTTTATGGACATGAAGTCTGCCAATTAAGATTGAATTGAATTGAAATAAATATGCTAAGATGAGATAGCTGACTTCATCTAACTAGCAAATGTTGTCCAGGCTACGTTGGTGATACAGTTTTTTTAATGTGTATGATATTTTTGTCATGCGATTTTAAAGCTGGCCCTACAACCGCATCCAAGAATAACATGCAGCGTATCTCAGAACTGTCGGTGAAAATTATTCTTGGAGCTAGGTTTAATTGAGCTGCATTTTAAAGAGGTGCAATTTCACAATTTGTGTATATTTTCTAAGTTCACTATTTTGTCATGTGTTGAGAAAAACACAGATTTTAAAATTACATGGTCTAATATTTACATTTAGTATAACTGCAACATTATTTTTTCGTTTTTTTTTTTTAAAGACTCGAAAGGACTTGAAATTCAAAGTTTCAGACTTGTGACTTGACTCGGACTTTTACACCAGTGACTTGAGACTCGACTCTGACTTGCCTGACATTACTTGAGACTTGACTTGAGACTTGAGGATAAAGACTTGAGACTTACTTGAGACTTGCAAGACAATGACTTGGTCCCACCTCTGATATAGACATGCTGTTGTAGTAAATGAAATAAATCTGTCAGCACGACTCTTTGGGCTTAAAATTGTAAGTAAATGTGTAAAATTACATAATTTCTATTGTTTAATTACTTTGTTGCCATCAGGGAGGTCTTTGTCAACTGGAAACACTGTAAAACATACATACAATCCTTCTTTACATTTTCCAATGTTAAACAACGGGCTGGATTGGAGTCTTCGCCGTGCTGATTCTGGCCCCTGGACTTTATGTTTGACACCCCCGCTTTAGTTCTTGTAAAATGACTTTCATGCAAAAAATGGATGTCATTTCTTAATCCCTGGGAAAGAATGTGAAGTATTTGCAGTTGATGAATTCTTTTCACTGATCCATTCTCTTTTTATGATCCCTCCAGAGCAGTCCATCAGCATAGTGCGGGAACTTAGTCCAGTAGAAGTCACAGAACCCTTTGCAGCTGTTTTTGAAGTGGAAATCAGTATGGAACTGGTGAAACCTCCTGTATGGACTTTGAATGGAGTTGCTCTGCAGGAGGGGCCTGATGTCGAAATGGAGAAAGAAGGCACGATGCACCGTCTCACTTTCAAAAAGACTAAAGCATCAATGACGGGAGCTGTACAGTTTACAGCTGGGAAGAGCAAATCTTTAGCCCAGCTCACAGTTAAAGGTAAAAGTTTTCAGTGTTGTGTTCCCCCCAAAAATTCTGTATGTATACACAGAAAACTTCCATTAGATTTGAGCTGAGTCTAATCAGTCATTGTTGCTCACATTCAGAGCGCCCTCTTGAGATTGCAGAAGTTATTAAAGATGTTAAGGCGAAGGAGAAAAGTTCAGCCATACTCAGCTGCAAGTTCTCTGCTCCACCCAAAGAGGTTAACTGGTTCAAAGGTCGAGTACCTCTGGCAGCTTCAGACAAGTACAACATCAAGCAAGATGGTACACGTGCCCAAATTACCATTCACAGGCTGACTGAGGAGGACAGTGGAGAGTACCGCTGTCAGTCTGGACCTGCTGAGACCAAAGGCACACTTACTGTTGAAGGTACGTTTTCCAACTTTAAATTGTCAAAAGACTGTGTTTAAAATATGGATGAAGCCACCGTGACATCAGCCACCTATTAGTTCCCCATTGTGAAGCCTCGAGCTCAGTGTTTTCACTAAAATCAAATTCAAATTCAAATTTTATTTGTCACGTACACAGTCATACACAGTACGATATGTAGTGAAATGCTTGGACAACTGCTCGTGACCTAAAGAAAACAAAAAAGGAAAAGGCTATGAATAAGATAGGAAATAAATATGAAAAATTAAAAAGGGTAAATTTAACTAGGAAGGAATAGAATATAAATTAAGGTTAAAAATGAAATAACTGTACAACACAAATTAGAATGAAGGGTAAATTTAACTGGGAAGAATAAGATAAAATATATAAATTAAAGTTGAAAATAAAATAACTGTACAACAAAATACACAATACACAATATAGAACTATATAAGAATGTATGAAGAAATCTAAATATAAATAAATATATACACAATAACAGCAGCTGTACAAGTATTAACTGGAAATGAAGAATATAGTGACCAGTGTTGTGCAAAAACAAAGTCCAGAAAGTCCAGTGTGTGTGTAAGAACCATATGTGTGGGTCAGTACTGTGTGGTGGTGTGATTGAGAGACCGTATCGCCTGCGGGAAGAAGCTCCTCCTCAGTCTCTCTGTGTTGGTCTTCAGGGAGCGGAATCGCTTTCCTGACCTCAACAGAGAGAACAGTCTGTTGTTGGGATGGCTGGGATGGCTATCACCATCCATTTTGGTTCCTTGAAACCAGATGTGAGAATCTGACTGAGAAACCGAGGACATTGCACGCTCTTTGGCTAAAGATTTTCAATAATAGTTAATATTGATATTAGTGTCATTCTAATATCATTCTCAAAAGACTTTTATCCAAGCAGAAGTCTCTTTGCAACCAATAAAATAAATGCAGCACTTCCACGTTTGCTTTTTATTTCAGATCGAGAAGCTACGTCCATCTTTTATACAGTCTGTTTGAATATCACAGAGTTCCCCTAGCATAAACAACTGCTTTGAAATATTTTGTGATTGCTCTTCAAACTGAAACTGCTGTCCCGATTCATCTGCCTAGTGCGTGAAATCAAAATCACCAAGCACTTGGCCAATACAGAAGTCGATGAAGACAGCGATGCGGTATTCACCTGTGAGATTAACTACGCTGATGAAGAAGCTCAGTGGCTTCTGAATGACAAGGTGCTCTTCACAAATGAAGTTAACACCATCGCTCATGAGGGGAAGGTTCACAAGCTGACACTGAAGAACCTGGCACCTCAAGATGGAGGAACAATCACCTTTCAAGTCCGCAAGGTCAAAGAGTCTGTCACACTCAAGGTTAAAGGTGAGAGCATTAAATACAGTTCCAGAGTTATTTGATATTTCACAAATGAGGCTTTTATTTATCCCTCAATCACTGTTTTACTTTCTGCAGAGAAGCGCGCTGTGTTCCTCAAGTCACTAGACGATGTTATTGGAGAAGAGAAAGGCATGATCACTCTGGCATGTGAGGCATCCAAGCCAAGAGTTTCCCCCACATGGAGAAAAGAGGGTAAAGTCTTAAAAGCTGGGCCAAAATATGAGCTCCTTCACACAGGCAAGTCTTTGGGCCTGATCATCAAGGATGCCACCAAAGATGATGCTGGGGAGTACAGCTGTGACCTTGGCACTGAGGTATCCAAGGCAAAGGTTACGGTCAGAGGTGTGTTTTTCTATCATTTTGTATATTTATTTGTACACACTGTTTTTCGTATATACAGTTAACTTATACACAATTTGGTTTCTGTCATAGAAATTGGTATTGGAATAACTAAATGGCTGAAATCAGTTGAAGTGAATGAGGGAGATACATGCAGCTTTGAGTGCATCCTGTCTCGTGAGAGCACAGATGAGTGCTCCTGGACTGTCAATGGCCAAGCTGTTACAAACAGAGGCCGCTTTAGCATCTCCACCAAAGGACGCAAATACATGCTCACTATTAAAGATGTCTCCCCTGCTGATGCTGGTGAGGTAGTCTTCAGTATCAAAGACTTGAGCTCCAAAGCAACATTGACAGTTGAAGGTAAGCTTGATATCAGTCTTTAAGAGGCTTTGGCAATGATTCAAATCATAAAATAAACATTTGTCCTCTTATGTTGCAGGTAAAGCTTCATCTGTATCAAAAGGACTGCAGAATATTTGTGTCATTCAAGGGGAAGATGCTGTTTTTACTTGTGAGGTGACACAGGCTAGTTTTGCTGTAAAGTGGGCCAAGGATGGTAAAGCCATCAAAAAGAGCCAGAAATATGAGCTCAGCCAGCAAGATAGAGTCATGAAACTGACCATCCATAATGTGTCTGCTCAAGACTCTGGAGAGTACAGCTGTGAAGTTATTGGAGGTGCAACCACCAGAGCTAAGCTAGAAATCAAGGGTAAGACTCTAAGAAATTGCCTTGGTCTAATTTCACAGTTCAGCTTTGATGGGATACGATTATTCTACGTTGTGTTTCGATTTTCCACACACAAGCAAATAAACACCACACACATACGTAAAGTAACACAAAGGTGCTTGTGGGTCAGTCCTTCTGGAAGCAGCACCTAGTGGTGGCTTTTATACTAGCTGGCAAGAGGACCTTTAAAAAGTATTTGTGATGATGATTTAATTCATCTGGAAAATATCCCTGGTAAAGGTATGTAAAGATAAAATGACAATTGTATTTATATAGCACATTTCATTACATGAAAACTTAATCTGTTTAACGCAGAAAATCATTCTACATTTTCTCCAGTATGCCAGCTCAGGTGTGTATAGGTGCAGGAATTAGTAATGATATTCCAAGTTGAAACATTTGCTAGACATAGAATATGTTCTGGAGTCTTTTAAAAAAAATTTAACTATAGATTAGTGCCGTAGTTTCATTCTGTGGCAAACATTGTCACAGCGAAGTTTCCTTTTTGCAGAGCCAATCCATAAATTCACTAAAACGCTAAAGGACAGTGAAGCAGACGAGAAGGGCTCCGTGACTCTGCAATGCACGACGGAACAAATCCCATCCACGGTTGTATGGCTTAAAGGTCACACAGAGCTCAAGGCTGGAGGGCGATATGAGATGTCTCAGAAAGATGGCGTCTTAACTCTCATGATCAAACAACTGGAGGAGAACGATACTGATATCTACACTTGTGATGTAGGCACTGCCAAGAGCATGGCCAAGGTGACCGTTAAAGGTGAGAACTTTAGCATGAATGAAGGTGAGACAACGTTTTGTTCTTACTTACATTACTACACTGCAGAAAGGTTTGAGCTAAGTTTTCTTTTAATTTTGAGATTTTATTTTATTTTTTTAATAAATTGAATCCAAAAATCACAATTTTACATTTTGTTCTCAAAACACACGGACAGTGGTTACATTGTGTTGTACCCTTGGAAGTCCACTCTGTCACTCAAGAGGAGTCACAGGAGATCAGAGCGCATATGCAAACAACTGGTACCAAACCAGCT
The DNA here is from genome assembly GCF_965226115.1 of Aulonocara stuartgranti. NCBI lineage: Eukaryota > Metazoa > Chordata > Actinopteri > Cichliformes > Cichlidae > Aulonocara > Aulonocara stuartgranti. Next base: position 16,201,449 of record NC_138954.1, on the reverse strand, counting down.
GATACCATCCAAGGAGTTTACAAGCTTGTGGATTTTTATCTTTATGTATTTATACAGTTCTACTGTGTTTTTCTACAGTCATTTGCAGCATTTAGGTTACTGCAAGGAATTCTTTGCTTTTGTGTTAAGTGGCGTTCATATCTTTGTCTGGTATATGTGTGTTTGAGGTATTGTCTGTACATCCACAAACTGTGAATGACATTCATGAGCATGCATTGGCGTTTCTGAGTGACCATTGCCCAAATTCATTGGATTATTCTCCTTTCATTTAAGAATTTAAATTTTTTTAGTGCAGTAAAGTTTGGGTTTTGCTCCTAGATTTTAATCCACTGTTCAGAATCAGCTGCACTGTTCCAAAGACTAATGTTGGACAACTGGAGCACCTCAACTCCAACAAAACTCAAAGTAATTTTCCATTTTGTTTTAGCCCTGCCTGCTACTTTTATTGAGAAGCTCAAAAACCAGGAGAAAAAAGAAGGGGAGAGTGTGACACTTCGCTGTGAGCTATCAAAACCTGCAGCTGTCGTTCAGTGGAAAAAAGACTCTGAAATTCTCAAACCAGGAGAGAAGTATGACATGAAGCAGGCAGAGGGCTCTTGTATACTTCAGATTCTGAATTTGAAGATAGAAGATAGTGGAGCGTATACATGCATATGCGGGGACGAGAAGACGTTTGCAGCCTTGAAAGTCACTGGTATGGATTCATGATGTTTTTTCCAGCATAGTTTTGGAAACATTTGTGTGCGAATTTTCAAAGAGACAATTCTGTGGCCTTGTTAAAACTGTTTGTATGACCTAATTGTGATGAGTAATGAAAACATGCTTGTGCAGCATTGCCACCAAACTTCACGCAGAAGCTGGAGAGCCAGCAGGCCGAGGAGGGAGCTGACATTATTCTGCACTGTGAGCTCTCTAAAGCTGGAGTCCCAGTAGAGTGGAAGAAAGGAACGCAGATCCTGAAGTCTGGAGAAAAGTACCAGATGAAGCAGAAGGCCTCTGTGAATGAACTCGTAATCAAGAAGGTGGTGCCTGAAGACAGTGGAGACTACAGCTGTGTGTGTGGAGACCAGAAGACCACAGCCAGCCTTAGCATAAAGGGTAGGAAGGGGATTTTCACAGTTAGTCAGCAAAGTGTTTTTATGTTTGCATGTTACTGCAAATCAGTGTTTCTCAGAATCTTTCGTGTGTATTTTTATGTTCTATGTAAAACACTGGCACTGTTTTCTAATCTGCTAATAAATGTTCAGCCAAACCAGTCACCTTCAAACAGAAGCTGGAGAGCCTGGAGGCTGAGGAGGGAGGCAGTGTTACTTTGCGCTGTGAGCTCTCTAAGGTTGGAGTCCCAGTAGAGTGGAAGAAGGGCACGCAGGTCCTGAAGTCTGGGGAGAGGTACAAGATGAAGCAGAAGGCCTCAATGAATGAACTTGTGATAGAAAAAGTGGTGCCTGAAGACAGTGGAGACTACAGCTGTGTGTGTGGAGACCAGAAGACCACAGCTAGCCTGAGCATAAAGGGTAAGAGAAGATGTATTTATTTATTTATTTTTGTTTTTGTATTATTATTCTTTTATTTCAAGCTGTCACTGTTTGCCTTTTGTGTTCTATGTTTTAAACCACTTTTGTCCCCCCCAAAAATATATGTCATGTTGTGGGATATAACTTACTATTAATAAACTAATAAATGTTCAGCCCAACCAGTCACCTTCAGACAGAAGCTGGAGAGCCTGGAGGCCGAGGAGGGAGGCAGTGTTACTTTGCGCTGTGAGCTCTCTAAGGTTGGAGTCCCAGTAGAGTGGAAGAAAGGAACACAGGTCCTGAAGTCTGGGGAGAGGTACAAGATGAAGCAGAAGGCCTCAATGAATGAACTTGTGATAGAAAAAGTGGTGCCTGAAGACAGTGGAGACTACAGCTGTGTGTGTGGAGACCAGAAGACCACAGCAAGTCTCAATATCAAGGGTAGGAAGAGGATTTTCACAGAGTTATTCCATATAGTTTATGTCAGCATGCCACTGGTTTCTCAGTATTTGTTATTTAATAGTTGTATTTATTTTATGTGTATATTTGTATTTTATGTCATGACATATCACTGACTGGAAATGAACCAATAAATGCTCAGCCCAACCAGTGACCTTCAAACAGAAGCTGGAGAGCCAGCAGGCCGAGGAGGGAGCTGACATTATTCTGCACTGTGAGCTCTCTAAAGCTGGAGTCCCAGTAGAGTGGAAGAAAGGAACGCAGATCCTGAAGTCTGGAGAAAAATTCCAGATGAAGCAGAAGTCCTCTGTGAATGAACTCGTGATTAACAAAGTGGTACCTGAAGACAGTGGAGACTACAGCTGTGTGTGTGGAGACCAGAAGACCAAAGCTAGCCTGAGCATAAAGGGTAGGAAAAGGAATTTCACAGTTAGTTGGTGCAGTGGATTCAAATTTGCATGTTCTTGTGGATCCTTGTTTCTCACTTTGTTATTTTGTATTTTTGTTATGTGATATTTATGTTTTCTGTAATGCCCTGCCACTGATTACTAACCCACTAATAAATGCTCAGCCCAACCAGTCACCTTCAAACAGAAGCTGGAGAGTCAGCAGGCTGAGGAGGGAGCTGACATTAGTCTGCGCTGTGAGCTCTCTAAAGCTGGAGTCCCAGTAGAGTGGAAGAAAGGAACACAGGTCCTGAAGTCTGGGGAGAGGTACCAGATGAAGCAGAAGGCCTCTGTGAATGAACTTGTGATAGAAAAAGTGGTGCCTGAAGACAGTGGAGACTACAGCTGTGTGTGTGGAGACCAGAAGACCACAGCTAGCCTGAGCATAAAGGGTAAGAGAAGATGTATTTATTTATTTATTTTTGTTTTTGTATTATTATTTTTTTATTTCAAGCTGTCACTGTTTGCCTTTTGTGTTCTATGTTTTAAACCACTTTTGTCCCCCCCCAAAATATATGTCATGTTGTGGGATATAACTTACTATTAATAAACTAATAAATGTTCAGCCCAACCAGTCACCTTCAGACAGAAGCTGGAGAGCCTGGAGGCCGAGGAGGGAGGCAGTGTTACTTTGCGCTGTGAGCTCTCTAAGGTTGGAGTCCCAGTAGAGTGGAAGAAAGGAACACAGGTCCTGAAGTCTGGGGAGAGGTACAAGATGAAGCAGAAGGCCTCAATGAATGAACTTGTGATAGAAAAAGTGGTGCCTGAAGACAGTGGAGACTACAGCTGTGTGTGTGGAGACCAGAAGACCACAGCAAGTCTCAATATCAAGGGTAGGATTTGTGATTTAAATCTGTATTTAAAGTATATCAAATTTTCTTTGTAATACAGTAACAGTTCTCACCTTTTGTTTTTTCAGACTCTGACTTTTTTGTCACTACACCTGTTGTTTACATTTAAATGCAATGATAATACCTGGATTAAACCGCGTGGATGATTGTCTTATATTTGACTGATTTTATCTCAACTGAAGCGCTTGTACTGTGGCACTTGCTTCTGCTTTGAAATTTCTCCGACTGTCTGTTTATTTAGTTGTTCTGTTTCTGATGGATAATGAAATGTCATTCATGTGGGTGTTACTCTATCTGTCACATTTTAGTGCATCATCAGGTTGAAACCAGTCTTCGTCTGAATTGCTTTTCTGCAGTGTACCTGCGTTTTGACAGTCTGACTTTTCCTTGAAGATTTCACTGCTTCTTCTTTTTCACTTCACCTATTTCAGGCAGCCTTACTTGTTGCTGCATTTTTGTGAGTTTTGGTTGTTTTCATCGGTGGTAGTCTTGGCACTGGATCTTATATTTATGTTGGTCTATAAACCTCTCTTGTCTACATTTCATCTGATCTGTTCTGTCGTGTTATATTGCAGTTATTGGCTCTGTTTTATGGGGTCTAATCATTCCTGAAACTCCCTTTTGTCAGATGATAGTTTTCAATTGATATATTGGTGAAGTACAGCGATCTGAAACAAAATTATTTCCTCTCAGCTGTGAAGCTGGCAGCTCCTCCTTCAGCTGCTACAGAATCTAAGAGGCAGGAAACCAAAGAAAAAGGTATGAAAGGATGATGGTGATGTAATAACATAACTGTCAGTGTTATGTTGCCCTGTCCAGCTTGATAATGGCCTCTGCGCTGCCATCTGCAATCCTCCTTTAAATTGTACCTGTATGCTGTGGCCTGTAAAATGCATGATAGATATATTTGTCAGTATGCTGTTTCCTAGATTTTGGCTGTATCGAATATTCCTTCTGTCTTACAATAGAGTATTTAGGTCTCTTTCCCTTAAGGCTACAATGCGTAATATCTATATCATATTTGTATTTCAGAATCTCTGTCTGTAGTTGCTAAAGACAAGCACAAAAGGCAAGAGATACAGTGGGACAAAAAAGTATTTAGTCAGCCACCGATTGTGCAAGTTCCCCCACCTAAAATGATGACAGAGGTCAGTAATTTGCACCAGAGGTACACTTCAACTGTGAGAGACAGAATGTGAAAAAAAAATCCATGAATTCACATGGTAGGATTTGTAAAGAATTTATTCGTAAATTAGGGTGGAAAATAAGTATTTGGTCACCTCAAACAAGGAAAATCTCTGGCTCTCACAGACCTGTAACGTCTTCTGTAAGAAGCTTTTCTGTCCCCCACTCGTTACCTGTATGAATGGCACCTGTTTGAACTCATCATCTGTATAAAAGACACCTGTCCACAGCCTCAAACAGTCAGACTCCAAACTCCGCCATGGCCAAGACCAAAGAGCTTTCGAAGGACACCAGGAAAAGTATTGTAGACCTGCACCAGACTGGGAAGAGTGAATCTACAATAGGCAAGCAGCTTGGTGTGAAAAAATCAACTGTGGGAGCAATCATCAGAAAATGGAAGACATACAAGACCACTGATAATCTCCCTCGATCTGGGGCTCCACGCAAGATCTCATCCCGTGGGGTCAAAATGATCATGAGAACGGTGAGCAAAGATCCCAGAACCACACGGGGGGACCTGGTGAATGACCTGCAGAGAGCTGGGACCAAAGTAACAAAGGTCACCATCAGTAACACACTACAACGGCAGGGAATCAAATCCCGCAGTGCCAGACGTGTTCCGCTGCTGAAGCCAGTGCATGTCCAGGCCCGTCTGAAGTTTGCCAGAGAGCACATGGATGATACAGCAGAAGATTGGGAGAATGTCATGTGGTCAGATGAAACCAAAGTAGAACTTTTTGGTATAAACTCAACTCGTTGTGTTTGGAGGAAGAAGAATACTGAGTTGCATCCCAAGAACACCATACCTACTGTGAAGCATGGGGGTGGAAACATCATGCTATGGGGCTGTTTTTCTGCCAAGGGGACAGGATGACTGATCCGTGTTAAGGACAGAATGAATGGGGCCATGTATCGTGAGATTTTGAGCCAAAACCTCCTTCCATCAGTGAGAACTTTGAAGATGAAACGAGGCTGGGTCTTCCAACATGACAATGATCCAAAACACACTGCCCGGGCAACAAAGGAGTGACTCCGTAAGAAGCATTTGAAAGTCCTGGAGTGGCCTAGCCAGTCTCCAGACCTCAACCCCATAGAAAATCTGTGGCGGGAGTTGAAAGTCCGTGTTGCTCGGCAACAGCCCCAAAACATCACTGCTCTTGAGAAGATCTGCATGGAGGAATGGGCCAAAATACCAGCTACTGTGTGTGCAAACCTGGTAAAGACCTATAGTAAACGTTTGACCTCTGTTATTGCCAACAAAGGTTATGTTACAAAGTATTGAGTTGTATTTTTGTTATTGACCAAATACTTATTTTCCACCCTGATTTACGAATAAATTCTTTACAAATCCTACCATGTGGATTCATGGATTTTTTTTTCACATTCTGTCTCTCACAGTTGAAGTGTACCTCTGGTGCAAATTACTGACCTCTGTCATCATTTTAGGTGGGGGAACTTGCACAATCGGTGGCTGACTAAATACTTTTTTGCCCCACTGTAAATGAGATGGTAGAAGGTAATTTTCAATAGTCTCGACTTGTTTGCTAGTTTATCCTGTTTCCATTGTGCCTTTGCAGTGAATCAGTGTATGCACAGCAGCTCTTTGTTGAAAGGAGTCACAAATTAAGTAAATGAAGCCATTAGGGACTTTGTACCTCTGTGTTTGGCTGCTGACCTTTGCCAAAGAGAGAAAGTTGTTGGGTCATGACTTAGCTTAAATTGTCTTGTTGCTTTCTGGCGTAATTTCTATTTAGTTTGCTTTGTTTTTTGTGGGACTGCTGTTGATTTGCTGCTGGAAAACTGCTGTTGATTTGCACTTACTGATGTTTTGGTCTTTGTCATGTTTTTGTGGTTTGCGCTATTTTTGCAGAAAAAAAACAGCAATATTTTCAGTCTCCACATCTGTGGATTTGTGTGGTCACTAGATTATTTTGTTGCATGGAGGCTGACGTAGTATGAAGATATGAAGCTGTCTTTGATTCCATTAGCTGTTTGTGTTTCTGCTCTTGATGAGACTTGAATTACATGTTTCTGCTGCTTTACTGTGACAAATTCAAATGATGGGACCAATGTTGTGTTCAATCGTTTTAGCGGGGACATTGACAACAACTGAACAAACTCCTAAACAGGATTTTCAGGGACATTCAAGAGAGCTTAAAGTGGGAAGTGAAGGTAATGCAGTGCGTGTTTGCATGGATTTTTCTGGACACTGCAAGAGCAGTGAGAAAATTCAGTTGCAGTCTTTTAAAATGTTGTGCGCAGTCCTGTCAGTCTTTGCTTCAGTGTGTGCTCATCTATATGTACTGTGAGGTGAATGGCAAAAATACAGAATGAAGTTGGCTTTCGTTGTATGTTTTTATTGTGCCAGCTGCATTGTGTTGTGTGTTAAACAGGGAACATTTTGTTGTGTTTGTGACGCATTTTGTGTCGGATCACTGAGATAATGGTCTGAGGTGTTTTTGTTTTTTGTTGATGCTTGTAGGTTTTTTCATTTTGAAATATTTCAGTGCTTCATGTCATCACAGATATTAACCCCCCACAACCGCCCCGAATTATTTTTACCTCCACCAAGAAGGTTTTGTTTTTGGTAGCAGTGGTTTGCGTGCTTCTGTGTGTGTGTGTGTGTCATTCGTTAGTAAACGCAATAGCTCGAAAAGTTTTGAATGCATTCTGATAAAACTTTGTAGGGGTGTAGAGTGGGGGCATGTTATCAGTCCTTTGAAAATCTCTTACATGCACCCTTTAATGTGAGCTTAATCATTTATCGGTCAGTAATCGACAAAAAAACACATCTTAGAAACTATGGCTCCGTGTGTGTGGTGTGTATTGTCAATTTACAGAATAAGAATTTAAAGTATCATACTCCTATTAATCTACTTCAAGATTAATCGATTGATCTGAATGTCAAAGTGATAATAATGCTATATAGTGCTATTTAAAGCTGTTTAAACGTCTTACTGTCATTGTTTTTATTGACAACATATAGGGAATGATATATGGAGATCCTAAATATCGTGTTACATCTGATCTCTTTTTAAGGCTAAATAACAATAAAATAACTGAAATACATGTGGATACATTTTATGAAAATAACCAAAAAATCTTTAAAAATTATGCTTAAAATTCTAATGACTTTGTTTGGATCGTATACATTTAGGAAATGATACCCGTATATGGGGATTGTAAATCACATTATAGTTTGCATTCAAATGTCGTGTCACATTTGACCTCTGACCTCACTTTTATGTGTCACATTTACCTTTATTTCAAGTTGACCCCAAGATGTGTTATATTTTTCAAGACAATACTGTCAAGAGGACGATAATGAGCTGCCTTGATAGTTGGAAATATAATAACTATCTAATAGGATGATATTATAAAATAAGGTCAAATTATTAATGTCCAGTTATTTACTCTTCCTTTATTTCCACTACCTACCCCTACGTGTTTGTGTAATCAGAGTAAACATCTGTCCTGCTGTCCTTATCTGATTTATACTGCACTGATTATTAAAGTAGCTTTAAAAAGAACAAAGAAAACAACATGAAATTACACAAAATACAATAATATTCCCTTAAAATAGAGACTAGAGAGTGTGCTGCCTTGGTGGAGGTTTGTACTCTCTGAGAACTTCGGATCACATAAGAATGTGCGACATTCGTGTTTGTGTCTGTGCCTTTCTAATTCTGGCTCTTGTGTTAAAGTTACGCTAGAACTCCAGTTGTAAGATTATTGTGTTTTATCCCAGCTGATAAGCCTTTTGCTGGAACCACTGACAAACCAGCTACCCAGCGACAGGGGACCAAAGAGCAGCTCGCGGGTACGCAAAGACTTGACTTTTGCATTGACCAGCAGGTTTCTTGCTGTACAGTACACTTTATTGCTACATTACTCTCATTGTTAGTTTTGCTGCATGCTTGTGTTTTCGTCACATTGTTTGGCGGATTGAAATATGTTTGACTGTAGCTTGTCTGTGTGACTTTTTTAAAGTTAGTTAAATTGATTTCTAAGGTTAAGTCAATTTAAAAGCAAACAATTCGATGTTGTCTGAGTTTTTCTAAAGAACTTCAAGTCTGAAGTTGCACTTTGGATATTTGTAAATCATTCACTGTTGATTTTTATAGACTTTCTTCTGTATTTTACTAGTTTGTTAACAAGCATTTTCTCTTATTTATCCTAAACATCACCATTCTTCTTGTGTTTGTTTGGTACTGTGTTTATGACTGAAGGTAAACCTGCTGGTTTTGATGTCATCCCTCTGCTACAGCTGGATACCAGAGCGCTGGAATGAAATTAGTGGCACTGTGCTTTCTTTATTCTCCTTGTTTTGTTTTTATTCAGCCGAACTGGTTGTTACTCACTTGTTATTACCTCTGAATACCAGATTTGCAGAATTATCTTCTTGTTCTTCTCAAACAGGAATAGTTGAGAGCTGTATTTGACAGACTTTTACGTGCTATGTTTCGAATAGGCAGAGGTGTACCTGCCCTGACTGTGTATCAGTGTTATTTGTGTTTGTGCAATAGAGCTACCATATTGGATGCTTTTTATATTTTCTATTTTTGTTTTTAGTAGGTTAAAAATTATATTTTTATACCAAACTAATCTTTTGTTATTAAATCCTATGGGTTACCATAATACATACCAACAGATTATTTTATCTATTTAATCCCAAGTTCTTCCAGTCATATTCATTCGAGACCTGGAGAGCCAAGTAGCTGAAGAGGGAGGTAGTGTTACCCTGCACTGTGAGCTATCAAAACCTGGAGTCCATGTAGAGTGGAAGAAAGGATCAGAAGTCCTGAGCTGTGGAGAAAAGTACCAGATAAAACAAAAAGGATTCTGTCATGAGCTGCACATTCTTGATTTGAGGCCTGGAGATACAGGAAGCTATTCCTGCTCTTTAGAGGATACAATAAGCTCAGCATCTCTGGTTGTAAATGGTAGGATGAAGCTATCGCATGTTTTCTTCTTCTTCCAACAAGTCCTTCATTTGTTACTTCATTTCTCCTTTCTTCATCATCCCTGTTCCTTTTTGCATAATTACTCCGTTTTCCTTTTTTTTGTCCATCAGCTCTTCCAGTTATTTTCACAAAAGAGCTGGAAAGCCAAACGGCTGATGAGGGTGACAGTGTCACCCTGAACTGTGAACTATCTAAAGCTGGTGTTCCTTTGGAGTGGAGGAAGGGAGAACTTGGTCTTTGTCCTTGTGCAAAGTATGAAATTAGACAAAAAGTACACCTGGCTACACTAATAATCCATGATGTTGACTCAGAGGATTCTGGGAGTTACACATGTGATGCCGGTGATCGTCGTAGCACTGCACAGCTAGCTGTGAAGGGTATGCTGTTGTTAGTAGTTTAAACATAGTGGCAATAGTGGCTTTTTGGTTGATCTTTATTAGAATGTTGCTCGAAATATCTGACTTGACCTTAGGGTTAATACTCTAAACTCTAAACTAAAGTATGTAGCTTTGACTCCAACTTCTGCTGCTTACTTCTTCACATGTGCGAGTTGAAGGCTAAAACTTGGCCTAAGTGTATTCATTCTTTCATTTCTCCTAAAATATTTCCCTCATTTTTTCTCACTTTTCTACAGCCAAGCCTGTCCTTTTCAAAACCCAGCTACAGAACCTTGAAGGACAAGCAGGAGAGAGCGCCTGTCTTCGTTGTGAAATCACAAAGCCGGGGGTCAGTGTGGTCTGGAGGTGTGGTGATCGGGTGCTGGCATCCAGCAGCAAGTATCACCTGAAGCAGGAAGGGACTGTAGTTGAGCTTATTATCTACAAACTGCAAGGAACTGACTCAGGAGAGTACTCCTGTGATACAGGCAGGCAGAAGACTTCAGCTGTCCTCACTGTGAAGGGTAGGATTTTTTTCTATTTAAGACTCCTCCTCCCATGCACTCTCTTGAGCTGGAGCCCAGTCATCCTTCATTTCCAACATACTCCCTCTTATTGACCATCTTCTCACAGAGCAACACTTGAGCATGAAGTGTTTTCAGTGTTCAAGAAAACTTGCTCGTCTCATATTCCGTAGCACCTCACTCTTTTGTGCACTTCTTGTTATTTGTATGCACTTTTCTCTTGAGCTCAATCACTGATTTCACCATTTGAGCCTTTCACATTTCTGTCTTCACAAATATTAACAAACACTACTTTGTTTTCTTCACTTGGCACTGGTAATTGTAGCTCAGCAGAAATCTTCATAAATGATCAACTTGAACTTCACCAAACGTTGTGTGCTTCTAAACTGTATTTGTCAAACAGAGGTCGAGGTTAAAGTACTGAAATTCTTGGAGAGCTGCGTTGTGTACGAGGGTGAAGATGTCTGCTTTGAGTGTCTGGTTTCTCATGAGGAGGCACCAATGGCACTGTGGAAACTCCAGGATGTCCCTCTGCAGAATAATGAAATGAACCTGATCAAGGCTGAGGGCCGGCTGCACAGCCTCACACTCAGAGGCGTCACTACAGCTGATTCGGGGACAGTAACTTTCACTGTGGGAAACCACACTTCCACAGCTTCTCTGACAGTCAGAGGTAAGGGAATTGTAGGCAATGTATTCCTTGGGAACATCTTCCAGTTGGCTTCTACAATAATTTTGGGACTATCTTCTGCTCATTTGCTGTCAGTCTTCTTGTTTTTGGATACTTTCTCTCTATTTTTTCAGAAGTTCTTAAAAGCAACAACTGTCTTGTTATCTTTTCATCTTGCTATGGCATCTAAAGAAAATTCTCACTTTCCATTACATTTCTATTTCCAGAGTACATGCATGCTTACCTTACTTTCCATTGAACTTGGAACTAATAAAACTCTTTTACTTTTCATTTTAGTACTAAAATTACATATTGGTCTTGTTGATCAATGTGTTTTCATCCAGTAAATTTTTGTACATCACCGAATGCTGTTATAACTGTTGTTTTACTTTTCTTCAGTTAAGCTGAAGCTGGAAGTGTTGAGTCTTTGACTTTTTCATGTTTGGGGTTACTTGGATTAAGGATTTAAGACATGCACCATGCACCACCAACAGCAAAACTGTTCTGATTGTTGAGTTTTTTCTGATTAGTTGTATTTGTGACTTTCTTTAAACTTATGAATGGGTGGATTGTAGGTCTCCTTGGAGCACATTGATTGATTGTATGTAAATTTTGGAAGGACTGTGCAGCCTCGCTGTGGATTATAGTGTGTTTTCTGGTGTCAGTGTTCACTTTCTAAAGTTTTAAAGTCTGTCATCGTAATGAAATTGGTGTCTCTGGCAGCTGCACCTGTAGTATTCAAGAAGGAGCTGAAAAGTCAAGAGGCCAAAGAAGGTGGCGAAGCCTCTCTGTCCTGTGAGGTATCAAGCCCTGATCACAAGGTGACCTGGTGGAAGGGCTCAACTCTTCTCACACAGGGAGAGAAATACACCATGGAGCAAAAAGCAACCACTCACATTCTGATCATACACAAGCTGATCATGGAGGATAGTGGGGAATATACCTGTGATACTGGAGACCAGAAAAGCACTGCTACCCTGACTGTAAAAGGTAACAGAGCACATCTTCATCTATCATCTGTCTGTGTCTCTCATTTCCTTTCCTCTTGTCTTCATCCTTCCTGAAGTTCATATTCACCGCATTATCAAGTACTGGAGAAAAGTGTATCCTCTACTCACAGCTAATTCTCTTGGATTCACAGATTTAGAGAATCCAGTGCTTTACTGGAATTATCTGATTTTATTTATATGCATTGTTGATAGTTTAGTAGCTCTAGGGTGTTAAAAAACACCACATCTGGGAATGACATGTTGAGTAAGCATATGCCCTCATAGTCATGATGTCTGGAAGCTCTGCACAGAACTGATCTCTGATCTCTCATCATCCATCATCCCATTCACCCTCAGAGCATGTGCGAATCATTCGAGAACTCTGCGACATTACTGTGACCACTGGGAAAGACGCCGTCTTTGAGGTTGAGCTGTCACACTCTGGTGTCACCAATGGGGAATGGTGGCTTTCAGACAACCTGCTTCAAAATAATGATCTGAATCAAATGAGCATTATAGGGAGAGTGCACCGCTTGGTCCTCAAGATGGTAACCACGGATGAATCTGGAGATGTTGCCTTCGTGGTGGGAGAAGAGAAGAGTGTGGCCTGTCTTCTGGTGGAGGAGAAACCCAAAGGTAAAGGAGATGAGAGTTTTCACCCTCAGAGCCATTTTCATCAAAAACCACAAATTATTATTATTCTTTTTCAAATCCACTGGCATTTCACATTTTTTGTATTTTCATTAAATATATTTTATAGTATTTATTAATTTTAAAGGGCTGATAGAGGTACTTTAGCTCAACAAAGCAATACTACTGTAAATTGTATGTTTTAAAACTGGGTAGTTTCAGATATATATAATGTAGTTCTGCAGCATAGTTATTATTGTGACTGTATTTCCCATTTGGTGAGGTAATACATTTCTTACATTAGTCTTTGGTGCCCAGCCGTTAAATTCTGTATGTAATTTTCATCCCTGTGCTTGTTTATTAGTCTAGCTGGACATGGATTTAAAGTAAATTTGACTGCTTGCTAGAAACATACAAACACAACACAATAATTCTACGTTTTTTTTAATTGTCATATTATTTTATGTATAATTTGTGTTACAGTAGTGCACAGAAATCAAGAATGAAAGCATAATGCCAGTGCAGAACGGAAAAGGTTGCATATAAATGCTACTTGTCCTGTATTTGCAGTGCTAATATTAGAGAAGCCACACAACACTGTTGCATTAGAAGGTGAAACGGTCACTTTGGCCTGCACCATCTCTGACCCCAGTGGTAAGGTTACATGGATCAAAAACAATGTGGCCCTCCAAGCGGGTCTCAAGTATGACCTGAAGAAGAATGCAGCATTTCATCAGCTTCGTATTCACAACCTGGTGGCTGAGGACGCCGGAACGTATACCTGCGACACTGGGGATGCACAGTGTGATGTCACGCTGACTGTGGAAGGTAAAAACATTGGATTGAAATGGACAACTAAAATATTCTTGAACGTCCACCTCCTTCAACCACCCAGTATAGTCTGAAGCCCTCAGGGATGTTTCTCTCATCATCTCCACTATTTGACATCGAACTTGCCATCTCAATATGTTATATCAACTTTTCTTACTTTAAACTCTCACCAGGTGCCCCAGTCTTCTTCCAGACAGAGCTCAAGAACCAGGATGCCATAGAGGGTGATGATATTACTCTGCACTGTGAGCTCTCTAAGCCGTGTGTTTGTGTTGAGTGGAGGAAAGGAGGATTAGTCCTCCGGCCTGGTAAGAAGTATGAGATGAGACAGTCAGGGTGTATTCAAGAGCTCTGTATATGGAATCTGGAGCCTGATGACAGTGGCTACTACACCTGCGATGCAGGAGACCAGCTCACTACAGCTTCTTTAGCAGTGCAAGGTAGCCTCCCATTCAGTACTGTTGCAGTTTTTCTTAATTGTGAAACTTCTATCTGGCTCATATGTTGTGTGTTTTTTGTTTAGAGTTGGCATTATGATGATTATGAGTACATTTAAGGCTCAATGTATTCATATTTTCCACTCAACAGCAAAAGAAGTCTTCATTGTTTCTGGCCTTAAGTCCACCGATGTTTTTGTTGGCGAATGGGCAACTTTCTCCTGCCAGCTCTCTGGTAAAGCCCACGGCAAGGTGCAGTGGTGGCTGGATGGCAGCTTGTTGGAGAACAGCCCCTTTAGTGAGATAGGGCTGGCCCAGGGCCACATCCACACACTCACCTTAAAGAACCTGGCCACAGATGACTCTGGCACTGTCACCTTCAAAGCTGGCAGTTTAACATCAACAGCCAAGCTCTTGGTCAAAGGTATCATGAAAATGTTAACTGCAGACTGAGATAAGCTTTTTCCCAGAGACTGAGATAAAACAGTCTCTTTTAGTCTTATACAATCTCTAAGGATCCTGCAGTGTTTTAATTCTACATTTAAAATCTTAATGGGTCAATTTTCCTACTTCAGTATTCCTTATTATTTTGAATTAAATAGTAGAAGCAGGAAACTAATATATTTATGTTTTCTATCTAATAACTGGCATTTACTACAAAAAAATGTGCCATTCTTAGTGAAGAATATGGGGTTATATACTATGAAATATAATCATATTTCATATATAATCATATTTTTTACTGCAGGGTTCCATCCAGCTATTTGACATATTAGTGCTCCATCATGCATGAGAAGCAGTAGTTTGCATTTCATTAATAATAAGAAGTTATGTTTTATGCAATATGCTTTGATATAATCTAAAAAATACAACTGGGTGCAGCACCACAGTAAAGCTTTAGGAACCTTTTCGACTCAATTAACTAGTATTAAAAATGCTGCTCTTCTTTTGAATGTAGGGCTGCTGAAATGATGAAAAATAATAATCACGGTTATGTTTCTCACTTTGAAACACAATCAGATTTACTAATTTTGTGGAGCATTGTTATACCTTAAGAAGTACTTTCTGATGCATCATCATTGACGTGTAAACAATGAGTATAATTACACAATAGTGAAAAGGACAACTAGAGAGCAACTTGCAATGGGATCACACAAGCCCCCACACCTGGTCTGACTAAATCTAGCAACGTTGTGACAGTTTTGTTGATAAAATCCTTTACAAACGGATATAAACACTAGTTTTCTAATGATGCTAGCCTTATATTGTTCACATTCAAGCTACAGTAGACAGACCTCACTTTGAGCCTGGTGTAAAACAGAACACAAAAGGATTGATTCAGAGTGATGCTCTGGTCTAAAACCTCTCCCAAGGAGGTGATGTTTTTAGAGGCATTAGTGTGCATGTGTGTTTCTTACAAGGTCAGTAGATCAATCTGAGGGTTAAAGTGACAATAATGATATATATGGAGGTATTTAAAACTATGTTTCTTACTGCCATCATTTGTATTGTCAGTATATGGGCATGTGTGTGCATTGAGTTCTTCTTCAAGATAAAATAATGTTGAAACTTAATAATGATAATAATGTATTTTATCTTTAAAAGTATGCTTTAAATTTTACTGCCTTTGTTTGTATTGACAACATTTGGGAAATAATACTGGTATATGGGGATAAAATTTTTTAAATACAACATTATAGTTTGCATCCAAATATCATCTGAAATTTGAAAAATTATTCTCAAAATTATATCAAGTGTGTTAAAAGGATTTTAACAAGGGAGGTGTCCAAAAGTACTTCTAGAAAACAAAATGAATATATACAACATACAGTACTACTCTCTTGAAAAGTAAATACTGCCCAGGTTTGGACTCTCGGAGTGCTTCTTATTAGTTTAGTCTTCATTGTGAGTCCCTTGTGGTTTAGTCAGTCTAGCTATCAGGCTAGCTGACCTTTTGGCTGGTGGGTGGTGTTTCTGGTCCACATCCTGTGACTTTTTGTGTTTGATTTTCCTGCTTTAACATCTTGCCGGTTTTTTCATGCTCAATTTAAGGTTATATGCCCAGATTCAAGCTTTAATTACACTCGTATCTATACAGTATACTATTATCCATATTCTGACTGCAAATGTTGTAGCCAAACAGCTATTAAAGTTGTAAGCAGCTCCTTTTAACCATGCCTTCAACAACAGGGAAGGGAAGACCAATTAATACAAGAATGCTGAAAACAAGCATCATCAATCTGGGATTTCTTCATTCATTTTAAGCTTTTTTTAAGCATGATCGTGATTATTACAATGTTAACCTGCAGCCCTAACTGTAAGTATCCCTCAGTAATATAAATAAGAAGCCTGTCTTATTTGATGTTTGGATTCAGTAAAAAAAACAAACATAATCTAGATCTGGCTTCCGCCATGTTAAAGTTCACAGATGGTGAACCAGAATATTGAAATGCTTGAAAGAAAGTGCTGCTCCACCCATCCATACAGGCCGGCTGCTCTCAAATAGTCATGCTCTATTCATCTCCTCTGTCCCATCCTACCAAACCCTTCTTCTAACCTTCCAGCATTAAAATCTCTAACTCTTGTAGATACACTTTGAGTTTGGCATTTCTATCTACTATCACTCCCTTCTTCTCTATGAGCTGCCAGTAAGTCTTGACCCTTGGTTGTGAACTTTGACTGTTGGACTTTTTGACCCCCTGAGAGCTTATGTAGGTTAATGCATTGGACGATTTGAAAATACATAAAAATATACATAGAGTATTGGTACCTTACAATCAGTAATTTCAAAATAGTATCACTCACATATTTACACTCAGACATGCTTTTGGGGGTTATAAAGCTCTTATGTCAGTCGGCATGGCCCGCTTTTATCCTTACATCTCATGGCCAGGATTTGATCCTATGATCCCCTGACCCCAACCTCAGATCCCACAGTTGAAGTGGTGAGCGAGATGGAGGACCTTCGGGTGGTTGAAAACCAGCCGGCTGAGTTCATCTGCCAGTACTCAAGACCAGTGAAGGCTCAGTGGAAGAAAGATGGGCAGCCTTTGCAGCCTGATGGCCGAAGGGTGGTAGTGGAGCAGGACTGGAATGTGGCTCGCTTGTACATTAGCCATGTGTCTGCTGAGGACAGGGGCACATACTCCTGTGAGGCAGAGGGGACCTGCGTGGTCGCTTCACTTCATGTGGAAGGTGAGCTTCCCTCCACATGGAAAAAGCACCAGGCTTTAGGGGATCTTCTCTGCTTCTTCCCAGAAAAACGTCTTTGGAAAAAAAAACCCAAAACAGGCCTTTTACTCATCATCACAGCATTTTTGCTCTTGGTTGACAAAGGCTTAACTATTTTACTTTTGTCTTTGAGAACTGCAGTCCTTTTATAATCTATTATAATTAAGTTACCATGGTTTCTTGCTTTCTACAGCCAAACCCATTACCATTGTTCAGGGCCTGGAGAATGTGGACACTTTTGATGGAGGCGAAGCGCTCTTTGAGTGTGCCCTGTCTCGTCCTGAGAGCAAAAACTGCCAGTGGCTCCTTGATGGTAAACCACTGAAAGAATCCCCGAATGCTGAGGTTGTATCATTTGAGAGCGGTCGTCGCCATCTGCTCCTGCTGAAAGAGCTGCGCGTCAAAGACAGTTGCACGGTGACTTTCAGAGCTGGCGCAGCGTCCACATCTGCCCAGCTCACTGTTAAAGGTAAGTCATCAAAATGAAGACTGTACAACAGTGAAGCTGTAGTAATATTATGATCTTGACTTTAGTCAGCTGTGAATTACGACTTTTTTGTGGATTTTTCCCATGTAAGGTTGGCAGTTGGCCATTGTGAAGGGTTTGGAGGACAGAGTGGCTGCAGTGGGGGAGAAAGTCGAGTTCTGTGTTGAGCTCACGGAGGTGGTCCCTACGACAGAAGTGGTCTGGTATGCTAATGGAGTTGAGCTGAAGCCCAGTGACCTCTGGGCTATGAGGGCCGATGGTCGGTCTTACCGCCTTGTCCTGAGACAGGCGCCTCTTTTGCCCCAGCAGGAAATTACATTTGCTGCCAGAGATGCTATCTCTCTGGCCAAGCTCACCATCATCAGTAAGTGTTTAATGTCTATGTCTATGTCTATGAAAAGATTAACAAATATCCCTTTAAACCTGTATATAGAGTTTACTCCAATTTTTTGTAATTCTGAGTTTCAACCAGGGAGCGCAGAACCAGAATTAAAATTTTGGACAATTCAGGGTATAGTAGGAAGCTAAGGTAATAAAAATCTTTTGAAGAAGTATTGAGCAGGTATGGCATACCATCAAAGCTTCTTCTTAATACCTCCAACTGTGAAGTTTTATATTAGCTAGGCAGTTCAGTAGTAGTTTGAAGCTCTCTTCTTTATCCACACTCACAAAGGGGAGGTCTTGCTCCTCCCCTTTGTGAGTGTGGACGCTTCATCTCTTTGCTCTTGAATGCTTTGCTTCTTATATTGATTTTTATTGATTTTTATGCTGATTTTTTCCCTTTTTTCCGTGTGAGCTTACCTGCGATAACTTCTGGACACTTGTAGATCATTAGGACTAGAGTGTTCTTAACAGAAACAGCAACATTTTACGGTTACCTTGTCCTCAGCGCTCCGTGTGTCTGTGGCCTAGACACAGCTGAAGCCTGATTACAGCGTCTGAGCACCGAGCAGCCTCAATAGCCTGGAAAGGTGCTAACCGCTAGGCTAACTAGCAACAAGATGCCTTCCCTCTCCACAGATGACTACCACAGCCTCCTGCAGAAGATTGCAGTACTGGAGACAAAAATTCATCGCTTAGAAGTAAACGTGGAGGTAAATGGACTGTGTGGAAATGAAACAACCTTGCCTTTGATTCAAAACAATGGCGATGAGCAAGCTAGTACACAGCTAAGGAGCACAGATAACATGACCAAGAAAGTAGACTCTGTGCATTATTATAAATCCTCAAGTGATAATCCCCCCTTAGACTGTCTTGGTGCAAAACCAAGACATAAATCATGTCTCCTGGAAGGGGGAGGACGTATCACAGGCAGGGCACAGCGAGCTGAAATCTCTGAAACCGACTGGCCTTCACTTCCTACGAGACAGAGAAGCTCTTCTACCCCTGTATACGGGAGGAAACAGGACTGGACAACCGTGAATAGGAAGGTTAACAACAAACCTCCAAAACAACTGAATGTGAAACTGCAGAACAGATTTGCTCCACTATCAAAGGACCCTGGATCTATATCGGACAACCATCCATCTAAAAGCAGCGAAATAAGGTCTGAAAATCTGTTGAAAAGTGAAAGGCCACAGGGAAAGCTAAAGGCTAGGCCTGAAACTCTGATTGTGGGTGACTCTGCCGTAAAGGATGTACAAAGGATGTGTGGTAAGAACACTAAAGTCCTCTGCTTTCCTAACGATATGGTCAACAACCTGAAGGAGAGAATTCTTCAAATTGCAGATGAATATCCAACTGTGACAAACATTGTTCTGCATACAGGGTCAAACGATGTGTCCAAACAACAGTCGGAGGTTCTGAAACGGGACTTTACTGGATTATTAAATACTGTAAACTCTCTGAATGCAGCTGTATTCATCAGTGGACCTGTACCGCCGGTCAGAGGAGGAGACGAGAGATTCAGCAGGTTGTTTACACTGAATAAATGGCTTATATCAGCATGTGCTGACCACTCAGTGCATTTTATCGACAACTTTAATATTTTTTGGGAACGCAGGCATCTGTTCAAAGCAAATGGATTTAATTTTAACAAGTCAGGGGTGAAACTGTTCACCTCCAACTTGTTTTATTCCATACGTCATCCATCCGTGCTTGGTGCCAAGGCTGAGATAAACGAGGAGTTATCTCATAAAGAGGAACAAACAGTACTCCAAGAACAGACAAAGCCCAGCAGAAACCTTGAGGAGGAGCTCCATTTGCCCCCACCCGGGAAGAGCCTCAGAAAGGAGAGACATCCATGGCATCTGAGGAAGAGCCTCAGAAAGGAGAGACATCTAAGGCAAGAAGAGGGGTCCCTATTTGCCTCCAACTCTCTCAACAACACCAACGACCAGGACAAGGGACCACGACCTTCCCCAGTCCCCCAAACCCCTGACAGGCCATCACCCTCCTCCCCCTCCCTTTCTCCCTCCTCCCCACACCTGAAATTCACTGAGGAGATGATGGAGCGGGTCAATGCTGGGCTCAGATCTACCCCCGTCCCAATCCCTTTTTGTCCCCCATGTGTTTCCAGAATCACTAAAAACTGCTGTAATCAAACCTATACTGAAAAAGGACAATCTTGACAAGACACAAATGAACAACTACAGGCCGATCTCAAATCTCCCGTTTTTAAGTAAGATCATTGAAAAAGCAGTTTCTCAACAGCTCAGTTACTTCTTAAAACAGAATAATTGCTACGATGCCTTCCAGTCAGGTTTTAGACAGAACCACAGCACTGAAACCGCTCTGACCAAAGTGTTTAATGACATATGTCTGAATACAGACAGTGGAAAAATGTCAGTCCTAGTTTTACTGGATCTCAGTCCAGCATTTGATACAGTTGACCACAACATATTACTCAAACGACTGGAGAACTGGACAGGTCTTTCAGGAACTGTACTAAACTGGTTCAAAACATACGTAGAAAACAGGAAATACTTTGTATCAATAGGTAACTTCACATCCGAGCAGACAAGTATCACATGTGGAGTTCCCCAAGGTTCCATCTTGGGACCCCTTCTGTTTAACATCTACATGCTCCCACTGGCACAGATTATAAACAACAACAAAATAAACTATCACAGCTATGCAGATGACACACAAATATATATCACAATGTCACCAGGAGACCGAGGCCCTGTACAGGCTCTTGGTAAATGCATTGAGGAAATCAATGACTGGTTGTGCCACAATTTTCTCCAGCTAAACAAAAACAAAACTGAGGTAATAGTCTTTGGCGCCAAAGAAAAACGATTACAGGTCACCAGAGAACTTCAATCTATACATCTAAAAACCACAAACCAGGCGAGAAATTTGGGTGTAGTGATGGATGCAGACCTAAACTTAGAAAAACACATTAAGACAATAACAAAGTCAGCTTACTATCACCTCAAGAATATATCAAGGATAAAAGATCTGATGTCTCAACAGGACCTGGAAAAACTAGTCCATGCATTCATCTTTAGTAGGCTTGATTACTGTAACAGCATCTTTACAGGTCTACCTAAAAAATCAGTCAGACAACTACAGCTCATTCAGAACTCTGCTGCTCGAGTCCTCACTAAGACCAAAAAAGTGGACCACATCAGTCCAGCTCTGAGGTCCTTACACTGGCTGCCTGTCCGTCAGAGGATAGACTTTAAAGTTCTGATGCTGGCCTATAAAGCTCTGAATGGTTTAGGACCAAAATACATCAATGACCTCCTGACCCAGTATGAACCATCCAGATCCCTCAGGTCATCTGGATCCGGTCTTTTATCAGTTCCCAGAGTCAGAACCAGACATGGAGAAGCTGCATTCAGCTTTTATGCTCCTTATATCTGGAACAAACTCCCAGAAAGTCTCAGATCAGCTGAAACACTCAGTTTATTTAAATCCAGGTTGAAGACTCACCTGTTCTCAGCTGCATTTGAATAAAGCACCAAATCCACACTTTAAGCTTAAATTTCAAAACTTACATTTTAACTACTGATTTTATCTACTGTTCTGATTTTATCTGTTTTGATCTTATATACTGTTGTTTGTTTGTTTGTTTGTTTGTTTGTTAATTAGTTAGTTAGTTTATTTGCTTGTAAATAAAAGCAAATAAAGCACTTTGAATCACCTTGTTGTTGAATTGTGCTATACAAATAAACTTGCCTTGCCTTGCCTTGCCTTTATCCACCACTGAAGATTTCACTTTGAAATTTGTACAGTCTAGTGGCCTGGTGTCCGTCTTCAACAACATGTTTGCTAGTAGGTACAACGTGTCATTTCATAACATACTACATGCCACTAGTATGGAGAACAGATTTCAAATATTATGTAAACAAGAAACAATGGTCAGAAGTGTGGTCTTAAGTTCCAACACAAACTAAAGCAATATAAATGGATAAATAGGCAATGCATTGCTCCAACAAGGCTGTGTTAACGCTAATACTTTCAACATTTGCATTAAATGTAAGAATCTTTGTTCCCACTTTATGTGGGAATGCCCTCTGATTCAATCTTTTTGAAAAAGGCTGCTGGAAATATGTAACCAAATTTCTGAGTAATAGATTCCTCTTAATTGTAATTTATGCTTAGTAAATATTTATCCCAGATGGTGCTGTGATCTCTAAGAATATCAGGTCCTTACTTAACTTCTGCTTTTTGGAAGCCAAACAGTACAGAGCTTTCTCTTTGAAGAAGCAGCAAACCTGTGCAAATTTACAGCGGCCTAAGACATTCTTTAGAAAAGATAAGCTATCTAACAAAAACATGGAAAGTTCTGGAGCATTTGGAACACCTTCCATATAACTTTCATAACAGATTAACACTGTAGAGTATTTGGTTTTTAATTAGTGTTCATAAATATATCCAATGGCGGTTTTTCTTTTTCCCTTCCCCATAGCTGTGCCTGATCCTCCAGAGGATCCGGAGGTCCTCAGTAAGACAAAAAAGTCTGTTACCCTCTCTTGGTTCACACCTTTGCATGATGGAGGAAGTCCCATTCTGGGCTACAGAGTGGAGATCCGAATGGTAGACAGTGCCCTCTGGCTTCCATGTCATTCTGAGCCTGTGCGTAACACCGAATTTGTGGTTGAAAATCTCAGTCCAGGCAGTGCCTACAGGTTTAGAGTGGCAGCCATCAACAGAGCAGGGATAGGGGAGCCTGTTGAGCTGCCTCAGACTGTTCAGCTTGGTGAGTGAATGTACGCTTCACTTAACACAAGTAGCTGCTTTTTTCTGTGATGTTGTGTTTATAATTGCAATTGCAGTTCATGTTTTATGTCACATGGTGATATGAGATCAAGCTTTATGCAACTGCAACATTCTAGCCAAAGATGTAATGCTAGAAACCAAGGAATTTTGATATTTTATAAACTTTAATATCATTTGTTTTTCTTCTCTTCTTGAAACACAGAAGCACCTCCTCTGCCACCGATTACTCCAGGTAGGTCACTGTACGCTGTATATGTGGTACTTTTTGTATTTCTCCACAAGCTCTGCTGTAGCCCTAATGTAGCCCTGCACATAAATGTTAAACGTAAGGATTAAGCACCAATTAAAGAGGGTGTGGTGCTGTATGGACCATAACTGTAACTCCATTGTGGTCATATGTGTAGATGCAAAACAGGAAGTAACTGAGGCACTGGGACAGCCCAGTCTTCCTCCTGAGGCTGCTGAAGAAGGTGATCTCCATGAACTTTGGGAAGCATCAGCCAAGAAACGACGCATGAGTCGGGAGCCAACTCTGGACTCCATCTCTGAACAACCAGAGGAGGATGGCAAAAGGGGTCAGAGCAAATTAGACCAGAATCAGCTTCCACAATCTGAGAAAGTGGAAGTCAAATCAACAGAGAAGGAGCAGGCCATTGTGTCAAAGAAGCAGACAGAAGCCAGCCTGTGCACCAGCTCTGAGGACGAGTCTGTTTCTGGGCGTTCGACGCTTGTTTCCTACCTCAAAAAGAGCAGCAAGACTACTGAGACAGTGACAAAGGAAGCAGATACTCTAGCTACTGAGAGGTTCTTCGCACATTTCCAAATGTCAGAGCAGAAAACTGTGCAGCAGACAGAAGTGAAAACAACTGTAGTTCAGCAAACCCAAGAAAAACACGTGTCTACAGAGGAAACTAGCATCATGGAGATCGGTAAAGAGGATGACCCTGAGCTCAGAGAAGCTGCTGTTAAGATTCAAGCTGCCTTCAAGGGCTACAAGGCCCGCAAGGACATGCGTCCTGTTTTTAAAGAAGTCTTCAAAGACCAGACTAAAGAACCTAATGGCACCATACATCTGGAATGTGTGACAGAAGGTAAACCTGATAAGGTCCGCTGGCTGAAAGATGGAGAACCACTGACGGATGGCAAGCATCATCATATTGATATCTATAATGATGGCACCTGCTCACTGGTCATTACTGCAATCACCACCAAGGACACTGGAGTTTACACATGTGAAGCCACTAACAAGTTTGGGGTAGCTTCTCACAGTGGTAAGGTGACTGTGGGAACGGTAAGAGAATCATCGGGCCGACGGCCGCTTACTGTAGGTTACAGTGCTGACAGTGAGCCTGAGAGCTCCTCCGGAAGTGAGATGGATGAGTCGCTGAGACAGGCAAGCAGACGCCTCCGGCGCCTGTTGCGCACGCGTCTCCCACCAGATGTTGAGGAAGAACCATTTGTCAGTGCAGATGAAGGAGACTTGCGAGCCCCAGACCCACAATCTTACCGTGAAGATGACAATTATATCTACATTCGTTTTGATTCACGGACAGAAGCTGAAGTTGCCTCTATGAGATTTCAGGAGATGTTTACAGTCCATGGGGTTCCTGTGGAGACCACAATCTTACCTGCAGGACCTCACAAAGTGGAGCTGCGAATTAAAAAGATGAGCTACATACAAGATGGTACACAGACGCCCACACAAGATAGACAGCCTCCTGCTTTCATGACTGGAGCTCCAGGTAAGAAGCAGCTTGCTCTCTGTTAATTATAACTTTCTTTATTCTTACACACATTTTGTCTGGTTAGTAATGCACCAAGTTCAATACACCAAGAACAATTTCTATGTAAGGGGTGGGATTTTTATATTTGCTTTCCGTTTGCTCTTGTTGCCAGCTGCACCGGTCTTCTTAACCGAGCTACAAAGTCAGGATGTTCCAGACGGTTATCCAGTCAGCTTTGACTGTGTTGTGATTGGCAAGCCACCTCCCACTGTTCGCTGGTATAAGGATGGCAAGCTGCTGGAGGAGAACGACCATTACATGATCAATGAAGACCAGGAGGGCTGCCACCAACTTATCATCACCACTGTGTTGCCTACTGATATGGGGGTCTATCGCTGCACAGCTGAAAACAGCAGTGGCATTGCATCTACTAAAGCTGAACTCAGGGTTGACAGTAAGTGAACAGATGATACAAGAAACACACGTTTGCTTTTTAAATACCTGTCCTGGGATAATTGACTAGGCAAACTGTACAGCATCTGTACATCTTTAATGACTTAAAAAATGAGAATTTGGTGCACAAATTTGAATTTATTTTGGACACCAAATTCTTGTTTTTTGAAGTCATTGAGATGTATGCTGTACATCATTCCACCCTGGAAAAAGAACAGTTCAAAGAAAGCATGAAATGTGGCGACTGTGGTTCAGAGGGTTGGGAAGCTTATCTTGTAACCAGAAGGTTTGATCCCCAGCTCTATCTCCAGCTCTATCTGTTTTGGACAAGACACAGACCTACTGCCCTACTGATGATGGCCAGAGGGGCCGATGGCGCGATATGGCAGCCTTGCTTCTGTCAGTCTGCTACAGCTGTAGCTTGCCTCCACCAGTGTGTGAATGTGAGAGTGGAATTGTAAAGCGCTTTGAGGGTCTCGAAAAGGCTATATAAATGCAATCCATTATTATTGTTATTATTAAAAGGGCAAAATTACTACAATATTCATGCCCGTAAATGTATGCAAACTTCTGTATAGCTTGTTTTTTTAAAACAGAAGAGAACTTCAGACAAAGTCAGAGCAAAACTAGCATCCAGAATATGTGAGATGGACCTTGAGCCTCCCCTAATATAAAGGCAGGTTTCTCACCCTGCCTTTATATTAAGCAGGGGTAAAAAAACAACAAAAACAAACCCACAAAACCTACAGCTATACAGATGTAGCATTTAACTGAAGCATGAAGCTAATTTCCGAACCATAAATCAACATCTTAGAAAAGCAGAGTCCCTTTACACCTTAAGCATTGTATAAAACTATAATAAAATTCCTCCATCAGTGTCTTGCAGCTCAGATTATGACACTGCTGCTGATGCCACTGAGACGTCTTCTTACGTCAGTGCCAAAGGATACATGTCCAGGTAAATTTATTTATGTTTATTTATTTATTTATATGAACTAAACCTTTATATTGAGGCCTTCACATACAGTTATAGATATACTGGAGCTGCTGTGCTTTACTCTCCTCCAACAGGGAAACTGAGACCTTTGAGTCTGTAGCTGAAGATGATCAGCTACCGCAGGTTGTGGAGGAGCTTCATGATGTTCACGTCTGTCCAGGTTCACCTATTGCAAAGATGCAGCTTAAAGTAAAGGGTAAAGTAAAGATTTGTTAATCCATCCCAGTGTTCTAAAAACATTGCATATGATTTAAGAATAATGTTTGTCAAATTTTTGTTGTTTTCCAGGTTTCCCGAAACCCAGAATATACTGGTTCAAAGATGGCCACCCTCTACGACCTTCAGAAAGAATTCATTTGTTAGCAGAGAGAGACGTTCATGGCGTGGAGATCACGGAGGTGAAAAAAGAGGATATGGGGGAGTACTCCGTCTACATCAGCAATGCAGCTGGTTCTGCTTACTCCTCTGCCCGGATGATAGTATTGAGTATGTATACACGTGCCTGAATACAAAATACAAATCTCAAATGAAACGATGAGATACACTTTATACATTTGCAACACTTTTTGCAACAGGTCCTGGGGAGATTTTACCACAAGAGAAAAAGGGTAATTTAACATTTATCCTACAAACCACAGCACAAGTATATGTACTTTCAGTAGACATGTCCATATATTCAAAATGTCACATTATACACTTTATTTTCACAGACCCTAAAGAGCCCCTGGTGCCACCCCGCTTTATTGAAAGGTTCAGCAATAGGAAGGTGAAACAAGGAACAAGCATCACTCTGTCTGTGAAAGTAGAAGGTGCGTTACTACACTTTTCTAGATAAGAAGAAAGTCTAGATTTTGGGCTCTATCTGCCACGCATCATTATTACAAAGTCTCCATAATCACCCTTCTTCTCTCTTAGGATCTCCTACTCCCATGGTCAACTGGCTAAAGGAGGAATCTTTGGAGGATGTCCTGTGGATCAAGCCTGACACTAAAGGATACAAAATAGCAAGCTCTGGGCGCCACCACAGTCTCATCTTGATGGACGTGGGCACAGAGTACACTGGTGCCTACACCTGCATTGCAACAAATAAAGCTGGACAGTCCATCTGCACTGCTCACTTGGAGGTGGATGAGAGTAAGGAGAATAACGTCATCAAGACACTTTATTTTGAAATGACAGGTTAAATGAGTGTCTTCTTATATCAGAAACACTTAGCAGAGCACTTTTCAAACCACCTTTCTTCTTTTTTTCTCCCTCCTCTCTAGCTCCTCAGCCCAAGAAAGAGACAGTGGCTTCAGAGTAAGTTATTTTTGAAACCTTTTGATTGCCTTGCACATAAAAAGATGTCTGTAGTAAGTACATTTAATATAAATGTAAATACATGACAAATTTTAATACTGAAATCCGCTCAGGGTTCTTGGGATTACAGTTAGTCCTCCACAGGAAGATACTAGCAAAGGAAAAGGTAAGACGTACTAGCTAATCATCAGGCCCAGTAATGTTTATTTTTGATAAGATATATAAATGAATAAAAATAAATGTTAAGATATTTATGGTGTTCTTTACTTTTTGCCAACCCTTAAGAGGGCAAAATGCCTTTCCTAGGTGAAGTAGGTTCAGAGGAATTCCTCATGAAACTCACCTCTCAGATCACTGAAATGGTATCAGCCAAGATCACCCAAGGTAAGTGGACCATTATAGCTCTGCATTAAATATTCAGAGACTAATGAGTTCATTGTACTTTATAAAATACAAACCTTTATGTCCATAAGGCATTTCAGAACTGGTCTATTCCGGCTTCAAGTCTGGTTTAAACCAAGATAAATGAATGATTATGCTAGCATTGGACTTTAGCTCCTTCTCAACAAGTCTCATAAACAGTTTAGATTAAAAAGAAAAAACCCAAAAGGTTTCACCTCAAGAGAACATACATTCTCAGGAGAACAAACATTAAATTATATGACTTGAACGATCACAACACCTTCAATCTCTTAAATTACCTTGTGTCTGTAGTTGTACTAAAAATGTGCAGGTTAACTATCCATATTCCCTCTGCAGTGACTGCATTTGGTAGTTACTAATGCTGAAGACTGAAGTATGGATCATAGATTATGTTGCATACAGTGCTTCTGTTGCATTGCTCTGTTATTTTCTTGTCAGGTTTGGTTGAATTCTATGAATTCATTCTGGCTGTTTAAGAAATGTTTAATCCGAATGCTTTAATGCTTAAATACTGAACTGGCTATCACTTTCCTTTGTTTCTGAACACCAAACCTGACCGAGGAATGTTTCTTAGTGCCATGTTAGTGCTTATCTAGTGCACGCTTTAGCTTATTTATGCATTTATGACATAAAATCTCCCATTCCTTCATACAGACATCATTTCCTAACCAGCTTTACACCCATTAGTTTATCACTCCCACTAAATAAATACTCATTAAATGATTAATTTGTTATTCAGACAGTTTACAGAATCATGAAGTGCTCCAGTGGATGAAATCTTGGCCCAAATCTGCCAGTATGTATCCCAAGTGCATCAGCATCACAGATACTCTGCAGTTTTCCACTGAAATATTTTCTATCTATTAATAATGACTTTATAAAACAGTTTTCCTTACATTTCCTTTTACATACAAGAAATATTTAGTTATACATACAACAACTCTATTTCAGTGTCAGCTTAATAACAGCTAAGCCATCCCCTTTTATTTCTGTTAGTGCCCTCTATATCTCCTTACTCATCCTCAATGAGTTTCCTCATCCTTTCTCTTGTTACTAAAATAGTTTTTGCAATAACCTATGAAGCTTCTGTATAAGTGGAATACATGCTCACCAAGCAGACATGTATGTGGAGAGCTGAGATAGAAGTGAAGCTGCCTGTTGTCATGATACTAATACAGTAATACATGTTAGAGCATTAGAATGATTAATCACTGTGGATTTCTCCCCTCTGTTTTTGCATCGTAAAAACTATGTCGTTACTTCAGTATACAGAAAAATTCAAATTGACCAGGTAAATACAACACTGGTACACGCTAGCACACAGTTATGGTTTTAAATATATATTTAAGCTGATGGACCTGAGTGAGTGTGGGTACTAATATCTACTGCATAGGTTTAAAGGACAGATTATACTAATTGGACATTTCCGTGCGACTGACCTGTCTTCCTTTGACTTCCTCCTTACTGCTCCAGCTTCATTACGCGTACCAGGTGGTGACAGTGATGATGAGACCAAGACACCTTCTCCATCACCTCATCACGGTCGCTCCCGTCCTCCCTCCCTCATTGCTGACTCCTCCTCTGAGTCTGATGAAGGAGACGCCAGGGGAGAGGTGAGATACAAAAAAATTTCCATTAAGTTCATAATGTTCATAAATTTTTGGCCTTTATATCAGAATTTCATCGATTAAATTCTGACACACCATGGCAGGATACTATATAAAACAAGGAAATGAAAGTTTTAATGGTGCAGTTTATTTGAAGAAATAAAGGGAAATTCAATTAAGTTTTTTTTTTTATACATAGACAGGTGTGAATGGTTATCTGTCTCTGTGTGTTAGCCTTGGGGCAGATTGGTATTCTGTCTCTCACCCTCTGACAGCTGGGATAGCTTCCAGTCCCCCTGCAATCCTGTTATTAATACACACACATATATATTTTTTTTTTATAGATGTTTGATATCTATGTAGCAACAGCTGATTACAACCCCATCGTGGCGAGCAAAGATTCCATCTCTCTAAAAGAGGGACAGTATGTTGAGGTTTTGGACTCGGCTCACCCGCTCAAGTGGTTAGTTCGGACCAAACCCACCAAAACGACACCATCCCGCCAAGGCTGGGTCTCACCGGCCTACCTGGACAAAAAACTCAAAGTATGTCTCAAGACAATTCCTTCCAGCTCGCCACTGCATGTTGCACGCATTGGGTAATATTTTTTTTTAAAAAATTAAAATTTCTATTACAGCTGTCTGCTGATGCTGGCGATCTTCCAGAAACAAGTGTGGAAGAGGTGTCTGAAGGAGAATACAAGAGAAAATTATTGTAAGTGAAGCATGTTTGTCGTGACAAAGCAAACCAACCAAAGAACCATAACAAACTATTAATTCGTGCTTCTAGCCAACTGATCCAGGAACTGATAAACGGAGAATCAGAGTTTGTCAAGGAGGTGGAATTCTTCACCTCCCATCACCTGAAGCATGCAGACAGTTCTGATGCACCGCCTGACGTCACCAGCCAGAAAGAGGCTATTTTCAGAAACATTGATGATATCAAATCCTTCCATAACAAGTGAGCTCACCTCTTAAATGTTATTTTCAGCCATTTTTTAGTATAATCAGTATGCATCATTCTTATGATTTTCTTTTTAGGGCATTCCTTCCGAAGTTGAATGACTGCGACACTGATGATGACATAGCCATGTGTTTCCTGAAGAACAAGGAGGGCTTTGAGAAGTACCTTCAGTATCTTGTAGGTCATAGTCAGGCTGAATCTGCCATCAGTGACAAGACTGTGCACAGCTTCTTTAAGGTAACAGCAGAATTGTTATTGCTATACTATGAATTACAAATGTGCCAACTGTTAAAATCTTTTTTTTTAAACTCCAAAAAACAGGAATATACTGACACAGCACAGGCTAATTCAGACCCTGCAGATCCACCAGTAAGAAGCATAAATGCCTATCTCCAACAGCCACTGGAGAGGATTCAGAAGTACAAGGCCTTCCTGAAGGTAATAGAGTGCATGCATACAATCATCTTAGAGTCAGTTATTTACTTTTCAGTCATTTGCTTTTAGAGCCTTTAAATTATGTACACGATCAGTGTAACTTCAGTTTTGTTGAAATTTCTGCTGCAACATCTTCAGGAGCTCATTCGAAACAAAGCAAGAAATGGTCAGAACTGCTGCCTGCTGGAAGAAGCTTTTGCAATGGTGTCTGCACTCCCTCAGCGTTCTGAGAATACCCACCATGTCTCCATGATTGAGAACTATCCTGCCACCCTCGAAGTTCTTGGAGAACCAATTAGACAGGTACCACGTAGCTGCCGACTGTGCAGGGTCTTGATTACACATAAGCATTTGACTGTCTGCATATGCTTACTCTCTCCCACCAGGGGCCTTTCCAAGTGTGGGAGGGTGCTCCTGGAATTAGAACGTCCTCTAGAGGTCACCACCGTCACGTCTTCCTCTTTAAGAACTACTGCATTATCTGCAAGCCCAAGAGAGACAGCAACACTGATACACAAGCATATATTTTCAAGAACATGATGAAGGTAAGTGTTTTTAACATAATCTAGTTTCATCTTTTCTTTCATGGTCAGCGGCCTAAATGATGTTTGTTGGTTTCTTTATCTTGTTTCAGCTGAATAACATTGATGTGAATGAGACAGTGGAGGGTGATGACCGTGCCTTTGAGATTTGGCATGAGCGCGAGGATTCTGTGAGGAAGTACACCTTACAAGCCCGAACTGTTACCATCAAGAACTCGTGGCTGAGAGACCTCAGAGAACTGCAGCAGCGATACAGCATGCCTGCATGGAGTGAGTGGGACTCCATGCAGTTTTACTTTTTTCTTTACCTCTCTATTGCTTGGAATTTCTAGCACAGCTTTTTATACCAAACTATTTTCTAGGTTCCCCTGATTTTGATGAAATTCTGGCAAACTGCACAGCAGAGCTGGGCCAGACTGTTAAGCTGGCTTGCAAAGTTACTGGAGTACCCAAACCTGCGGTTACCTGGTACAAGGGTGAGGCATTTCCTCTATGGTTATTAGCCATGTGGAGTGACATTCAAAGACTGTTTCATGAGTGGTTTTGTTTACTTGTTGGATGCAGATGGACGCGCAGTGGGGGCAGATCCACATCACATCATCATCGAGGACCCTGATGGTTCCTGCACACTAATCCTGGACAATATGACTGCAGATGATTCTGGTCAGTACATGTGCTTTGCCACAAGTCCAGCTGGCAATGCCAGTACTCTGGGAAAGATCACAGTTCAGGGTAAGTGGCACATCATACCTATATATAGGATGATCCTAAGAGTATTCTTTTCTACTGCTTCATTACACTTTTCTTGTGAACAATGATGAATAGTCTAAAACATAAAACACTGTCATGTGTTTCTTTTAGTACCTCCTCGTTTTGTAAATAAAATAAGGAATGCCATCTTTGTTGCCGGTGAGGACGCTCAGTTCACCTGTGTAATACAAAGCGCCCCCAAGCCCAAAGTGAGGTATGGATACCTTCCTTATGTTTTCTTCTTTCCTTCATTTTGATTCAGTTTTGCAATTTTTTTTGAATATCAACCCCGTCCTCTAATCTTGTCTCCTCTCTGCATGTGTCCCTGTTCAAGGTGGTTCAAGGATGGCAGGCTGCTGACTGACCAGCAGAAATATCAGACCTACAGTGAGCTCCGGAGTGGCGTTCTGGTTCTGGTAATCAAAAACCTGACAGAGAGAGACCTTGGACACTATGAGTGCGAGGTTGGTCTAGACTAATTCATTTCCATTTATCTGTATTCGTTTTGTGACATTTCAGAGTGTACATAATCTCTGGGCAATCACTTAGTAAGGTTAAGACCATACAGCATTACATAGAGAGATATAACAATTTGAAAGCCCTGTTGCAAGTAACAGTAAAATAAATACATTTAAGAGGAAGAAATGTCTGGCATGAAGAGGCTCTGGGAGGGCAGTTATAATATGTGAGACAGGGAGACTCGTGAACCTCGAGTTTTGTACACTTAATGTTAAATGATTGACATAAGTACTCCAAATATATTAGGATCATTAAAACTATTAAGATCTATTTGTTCAGAATTTGGAGCTCTACAGTAAGAGGTCTCAATACAAGAAAATATCTCAGATAATTACAAAAATAACATTTCCTTTATTTTTAAGGGTCAATGAGGGGAGATTTTAATGCAGGTCATGCATTTGCCTTTGTGCCTATAAATTAGTTTCAAGATAGTTGATATTAATTAGCAGCAGTGAGTTACATTTATGACTCTAAAAATATATCTGTTGGATTTCAGTTGTCGAACCGTCTGGGCAGTGCAAAGTGTGCTGCTGACTTGGTCTTCCCCTCCGCTGTGGCTCGCTCTGGTGAGCAGGCCATCACCATTGAAGGTAGCAAGTCTGGCTTTATCCATACAGTCTTACTCTTTTCGGACGTTTTGTGGTTTTTGTTGAGCAGAAAATGCTTTGAGTGCAGCTTTAGCAATGCAAAATAACCATCATGCTTTGTCCATGTTCCTCCCACAGTTACCGAGCAGGAGACGAAAATACCAAAGAAAACCATCATCATGTAAGTACGATCAAAGTAAGATCGAATAGTTGGATGTTGAATAATCTTGGATTTTCTTAACTTAACACTACAGTATACTTTAATAAAATAATTTCTATATAATATATATTTTAGGAATCTTTAAGGGGGTTCTTTTAAGATAAAGTTCCACTGCAGTTTTGGGGTTCATGTATCTGTGTAGGTATTGCTTTTATCATTAGATAACATTGCCCATCATAGGGCATTTTGGGGCATTTTTCTGTATGTGTGTGTGTGTGTGTGTGTGTTTTTCCTCTCTGGCTCCATGTATGCATTGTGTAGTATTTATAGCCTCGATGCAAAAGGAATCTATCACAAGGATAATGAAAGGGTGGGCTGTTCTCATCAGGGTGCTGTCTACTTCAACTGTCAGCCTAATTACTGCAGCTTATTACTATCATATTATTTTTAAATCCAAGACTCCAAGCAAGGTGGGTTTTATTTACATAGGCCTAATGCACTTCTTATTCCAGTGAGGAGACTATAACCACCGTGGTGAAGAATCCTCGAATGAGAAGACACAGATCACCTGGCTTGACTCTTGCTGGTGTCCACCGCTCTGAGACTTCCACCCCCGAGCTTCCTACAGCCAGGACAAGGAGGATGCCCACTCCAAGAAAGACCACTATCCCAACTCTCTATGTTACTGATCCCCAGGGGGCGGAAGCCAGGGGAACAGAGAGCAAGCCCAGGTGGGTTGAAGTAGAAGAGGTCATCGAGTATAAGGTCAATAAGTCTCCCAGGTTGTCCAGGAGGAGAGGTATTTCGCCAGCAGGGTCTGATCGTGCAGGCACACCCTCGAGACCCAAAAGGTCTCCAGTGGAAAACCCAAATGCTAACAATTCCAACAACAAGCTTGTGGAGCAAGCACAGGCCCACCTGCAGGGAGACATCAGCAGCCAGCCGCTCTCATGGGAGGAAGAGGTGACTGATGCTGCATCTGGGTCTGCTTCTGGGGAGCTGCACGAGCTCTCTTCTGTTCTCGCTACAGCTGAAGAAGATCACGACGACCTGGATGATGAACAAACTGTAATTTTTGAACCCGATGACGAGGAGGATACATCTGCAAGAAAGCAAGAGCCTGTGTTCCTAAAACAAGGAGATCGTGTTTTAACCCTTGAGGACTTGGAGGATTACGTCCCAGAGGAAGGAGAGACTTATGGCTCCTCCCACACGCAACACGTTAACGAAAAGCCTTGTGAGATCTCTGTGCTTCAGAGAGAGATTGGCGGTTCTACAGTGGGACAGCCGGTGCTTCTCAACGTGGGCCGGCCTGATGTGGTGCCCCGGCAAAGGACTGGCTTCTTTAGTCGGTTCAGGGAGAATCTCTCCAGCAGCCTTTTCTCATCTGCTGTCCCACCGCAGGCCAGGGAGGCTCGGTCCAGGGCGGAGAGGAATGTGCCTATTCAAGTGAGCCATGCAAAGCTGGAAGTGAAGCCTTCGTACTGCTCAGAGGTGCAGAGAGTTGAGGGCAGGCAGCAGAGTTTTAAAACCAAAGTGTCAACTCAGACCTATGGTTACACATCAGTTGGCAATCCTGTCACTCTTCAAATTAGAGATGACCTTTATCAGAACCAGTGAAAAGCAAACATTTAATTTGGCATCACAAACCCTCTTAGTCTTAAATAGGGACATTCACTAAACATGAAAATACAGATCGTAACCTGAGCAACATTTACTGCATTTGACAAACCATTCCATTTTTAGCCTGCCAATCAGATAATAGTGTCATCCTTAGATATTTTCTTGACAGACTGTTAGACTCTGTCTCTTACAGATGAGATGGAAACTATAGGGATATACATGTTGTGTGATGTACAATATGCATGATGGGCAGAAGCTAAGAAAGGTCTGACATTTACTGATTAAAACCTTCATATCTAATGGTGAGTTGAAGTCTTTAAATAAAATAAATGTTTTTTGGTTATACATACAGTGATTGACAAATTTATGAGACTGCCACCCCCAGTGTAAGGTTTATGTCACAGCTCCCTAAATTAACAGTACTGGTGATTACCAACAAGTTTTATGTTTCTGTGATGGTTAATCCACTGGTATACCATATTACAGTTATTTACTTGCATGATTGTTATAATTAATTTGTGACTGCAGAGAAATCTAGTGTCTATTTTTTATTGGTCTTTATTGGGTATAAAATGCATTTTTGAGAGATAACAAATTACAATGATGTTTAACAGTGTACCTACGCTGAATGATCAGCTTTACTCCCCAGTATTAACTGATCCAGATGTAATCCTTAGTCCATTGCAACATACATGAATAGGATTTATATTTTTTCAGGTTTTACTTTGGTACCATTCAGGTCATGCTATGGCACTTTGGATTCCTGGAGCTGGAAATATTGGGAGGTAATGAGATGCATGTTTCAAGTAAACAACACTGAATATAAAAGTAGTGTAAACTTGGGGACTGTTGTGTTTCAGGAGCTGTTAGTTAATCAAATTGGAGAATCACAAATCTCTACTACATTATTTTGTGGTGTTGTGAATGATTCCTTAGTGAGCAGTTTATAAACACGACATTTGCGCGAGCAAATCATTTGGTAGGTGAACAGATGCCTGTTTCCAAGTTCCTACCATCAACTGAATTTTTTACTCAACTTTTTTGGCATTTGTGTCTGCTAGTGCGGTGAAACAGCCTGTAAACTCAGGTTGTTACAGGGATATTCCTATGCAAGTGACAAATATGTAGATGAGTGACTGCATGTATTTGCTTCTCCAAGACAGATGTGTTTCTCTAGAATAACCAGTTGTCATCCTATATTTGATTGAGCGCAGATGTTTATGCAAAGTACTTCAGCTGACAAAATTTACTAACTTTTTAGTGCAATTTAAAAGTAACTAGAGTAACTTCCTAATTAAACATGTGTGGTGTTTGTGTTGATCAAAAGGTGTCTGTTAAAAGGATGATTTTATGTAATAATTTTAAATCACAAACTGATTGTACTTGCTTGTACTGTACATGTGTAGTTTTGGACAAAACATGGTTGAGTACAACGTGTTCAATTGAATAAAAGTACTGCAAATATGCCACATAATTAGCTTCTGTAGTAATTTCTTTATATAGCACAAACTCTGCATTGTTGTATGGTAACATTTACTGATGTTTCAACATAAAAGTCATAGTGCTGAGTACATGTTTACAACAAGCACATTCCTATAACAGCTAGTTTGGTTTTAAAGAGGCCTTCGTGTATTTGTTCAGCATGATGTAACATTTGTGAGACTTGAATTTAAATAGTAGCATCAGGAACATAAAGTACTCTGAGCAAAGGAATGAATGTTACAAGATACAGGAATATAACGATTTAGGCATAATTGGCTATCCAATCTAAAATGGACATTTTTAAAATATTTACTGTTTTCTCAATTCTAAGCAATAAAAAAAAAAGCAACAAATTTGCTGTCATTTTACTGTACAGCTAAAGCTGAAACTTACACAATATAAAGTTTTCACAAATGTACAACATTAAATAAACATGTGTTATAAAAGAATACAATGTAGTTGTACTGTTTCTAACTCTGTGATGGGATTCAATTCTACATGAGCACAGCAGTATTTAGTTTTCCAGCAAACAAAGTGTAAGGAACCAGGACATTACCTGGCAAGTTATATAACATAATAAAAAAATAAAGCGTTTACTAACTCTGGAATAATGTTACTGTTTCAAAGGTATATCCCCTAAAAGTAAAGAGTCACCACATGTTCCTGATAGGCTTGGCCAAAATAGTCTTTCTTACCTTCCTCACATTTCACCAAGTCTACGATTACATTTGTGTAAATAAACTAAAAGCTGATGATGACAGATGACACTTCAGGTAGGAGGGTGAGAGATTAGCTGGCTGAATGCTTAATCTCTCTCACCCTCGCTAGCTGGCACCAAAAATATTAGTTTATGAAACTCATGAACATTATCAGAACACAACACTGATTCACGATTAGGTTAAGCGGCTATCTGCCAAATTAAAAATAAAATAAAATCAGCTTTCCTGATTATTTTGATCTTAACAATGCACAGTTGTGTCAGAATAAATGGCTTAACTACACAGCCAGAGCGTAGCAACACTACTCAGTACAGGCAGGTGGTGCTCACTTTGAACTATGACAAACTGTTTATCTTTAGGGAGATGAGACTAAACTCGAAATCCACCCCAACATTTGCAACTGCCATGTTTCACAGCTCATTCAGCTCAGCTGTTAATCAGAAGTAATTGCCCTCTGACGAGTGCTGTGCACTACAATATGACCTAAATACATCACATAAGCATAACACAAAGGAGTGTCTGTATTTTTAACAGTACAGAAAGTACTCTGTCTAAAAAAAGAAAAAGAAAAAAAAAGCCTGGTACCACACGATACTAAGATACTGCCCAAACCTACTTACCAAACTTTAAAGGGGGCCCGAGTGCTGGTTTTAATCTCTAACTCTGACCATCACTTGTGTATTTCACTGCATCTAAGACATTAAACATCAACACAGTGTAGCTGGTTGCAAAAGACTGAAAGAAACCCCACCCCCCTCAAAAAAAACAAACAAAAAAACCCCTAATCCTTGAAAAACCAGTCTGTCCAGATGATGCAATGAATTGTACTTCTGCAAAAGAATACGGTTGCACACAGTATTTTCTGTCTGCATCAAATTGTTCCCGCTCATCATGCCAGTTGTACTTCAAGTAAGAGTTCTCAGGGTGTCTCCTCTTCAGTGTAAAAATAAAATGTGAAAAGCACTTTGTTTGTAAAAAAAATTAAATAAAAATGTCCCACTTTACACTAAGTTATTTATTAGTAACTACTTCTAAAAAAAAAAACTTTTTGTATATCTGCTGAAGGAAATTGTCCTAGTTTCAAAGACCACCATCTGAGGGAATGTACAAGAGTGGAATTGTGTGTCGGTGGAGTGGCTGAGCGACGACCATGATGCTGCTTTCTCCTATGAGGACACTTTCTTGACCTTATGAATTTCCTGCAGGAAAAAAAAAAAAAAAAGGTTTTATAATTAGTCAGGGAACACATCGATCTGTGGCAAGAAACTAAGAACAGACTAAGAACATGAAAGCAAGCCTATGCAACGTTTGCTGAACAGTAATCACTCTGGCTGCAAGTAGTTTTTTATAGGATGTGGTTCCAATATTTTTCTTATCCATAACCTACCAGTCATACCGGACGAAAATCCTTTGAGCTAACGGGATTCAATAAAGGTTTATTCTTCATCAACTTTTAGTAACATCTTTCTGACAAACATCTAAGGTTAAATGCATTTTACACAAGTCCAACTAGTACAGAGGGCTTACTATAAATTTAAAACCTCTCTGAAATGATTGAAACCTGTAATGACTGCAGTCATTCTCAATTTGGTGACAGTTTGATTAGATTGCCATCAGATTCATAAAGTTTAGATAGATTTTTTGTTTCAGAGGTTCCATGAGGTCCTGGTGGACTGAATGTGAACAGTTAACATCAAATTTCTGTTTAATGTGAATTTCTTTGTATGCAGATGGCAACAGATTTGCACTTTCCACCTGTTTGTTACAAAAATTGCATGCACTTGCTGACATGCTCCTATTCAACTGCAGAACATCTCCGTCTTATTGCTGTTTATAAATCACAGTTTTGTCATTTTGAAGACAGAGTAAATATCCCTATTCAGATGTTTAGTTTAGAATAAA
Organism: Aulonocara stuartgranti; assembly: GCF_965226115.1. Taxonomy (NCBI): domain Eukaryota; kingdom Metazoa; phylum Chordata; class Actinopteri; order Cichliformes; family Cichlidae; genus Aulonocara; species Aulonocara stuartgranti. The sequence goes on along the minus strand of NC_138954.1, from coordinate 16,162,500 downwards.
ATACATTGAATAATTAAAAGTGTTCCTGGCATAACATTTAAAGTTAATGTTAAAACTTTAATTGCCAAACTTTAAACTGACAGATTGCAAAAAACAAAAAAATAAATAGAAAGTGTGTGTTGTGAAATCGTAACTCACCTCCTTAAGAGCGTCTTTCAACTTCGCATAAGCATCGTCCAAATTATCATTGATGATTATAACATCAAACGCACCAGGTTCTTTGCCTAGAAAGAGATCCATTCATGGTCGGTTATGACGTGCAGATTTATAGTTTGTAACTTTGATCTGTTGAGAGCAAATCACAGCTACTTACTAAACTCCATCTCGATTTTGGCTGTCTGTAAACGCTTTTGGAGGCTCTCCTCCGACTCTGTTTTTCTGCCTCTTAGACGCTTTTCCTGAAACAAGAGAACAGGTTCAACCTACAGAAGCAATTCAGAAGCCAAAACCCGTTTTACCTGATCCCTGTGATGCAAAATTTAACTGGTGACAACACCCACTTGTTTGGTGGCAAAAATGGGAAACTACAGACACGTGCTGTGTACACTTCAAATCTTATGTGCTTACCAGGATTTCCATGGATGGTGGCTGGATGGAAATGAACATTGGATTGAGGTCTGTCTTTTTGATGTTCTTCACACCCTGCATATCAATGTCTAATAAACAGATGAGGTTCTTGGATTGGACCTCTTGGACAGCTGCTTTACTCGTCCCATACAGGTTCCCGGAAAACTCTGCACTCTCAATAAAATCGCCATTGTCGATGCCTGCCTGCATCACATCCCGCGTAACATAATGGTAATCTGAAACCCGGGAGGAAAAAAGAAAAAAGAAGAAGAAGAAAGAAAGTACACAAAAAAAGGACAATTGAGAAAAAAATCCAACTGTTTAATCAGCCTGCTTTCAGGTTCATTGGTTGTGAAAGAGCAGTGACATGCCGTACCTATGCCGTTCTGCTCTCCAGGTCGGGGTTTTCTTGTCGTATCTGAGAACGGAAAAGACACTTCTGTCACACTAGAGTTTAAAAATCTGGCGCTGCAACAATTTGTTACTCGCTTAGGGAGAAAATAAAAGCTTTACTCATGACTAACAAACCTCAACAGCAAAATAATAAATATTAAAAGTAATGTGAAATTCTTTACAGGGACATAGACACACTTACGTGAGATGCTGAAGCCAAAGACACCTTCATATTCCTTCATGAGCTTCTTCAGCAGAGTGCTCTTTCCCACCCCTGATGGGCCACTACACACCACGGGCCTGGGTCCAGCCATAACTGAAATAACAGCGGAAAAGAAGAGTGTGGTTTGTTATAGGAAACAAATGGGCGAGGCTGCAGAGCAAATCTGTAACCACACAATATGAGTCATCACTGGACCAACTTTACTCTGTGCAGTCACAAGGGTTTTTGCTTCTTTTGTTAGTAAAAGGCAGGTAAAGAGAAGCCTCGGCGAGGTGAGGGACACGCCATAAAATGCTAAGCCAGCAATGTTTAAAAAAAAAAAAAACATGATGAGAGCAAAACAGCCCTCAGGAGAGCTAAAGCAATCAACTGGTAAGCAAGCTGTGAAGTTACCATAGTGCTGTCGAGGAACAACTACTAATTGAAGCACCCAACTCTGGTTGTGAGTGTCAGAAAGAAAAGGAAATTATCTTAAATTTAATTAACAGATATTTTTATTTACTCAAACTACACCTTCATCAGCCTTCAAACTAAAATCTGCAAACATCTTGTGAGCAGGCAGTCAGAGTTCTTTGTTTCTCTACATCTCTCTTTTTCTTCCCTGTTACATCACATTTCTTTTATTACAAATTGCTTGACTATCAACCAAAAGTAAAGAATTAAGCAATGAGTCTCACGTTCCTCCTAACCCCCTTACCTCAAAACACACAGAGCTGACGCAGACAGGAAAATCAAGTCAACAGGAAGGGAACGATTGTGTGTCTGCAGATTGTGTTTAAAAGCAGATGGGTGGAGAGACGGGGAGTGGGCAGGGCCAATTTTACTGCACTAGTTTTTTTTTTAAAGTTCCATCTTATGATTCAGTTTAAATATCTTATGACTTGGTAGTGACTTGCTATAATGCAGCCATGTATGCATTTTGGTTTCAGCCCTAATGCTCAAACAACCTCTCATTACAAGACACTCAAAGTGTCTCGAAAAAAAAACACTGAACCTAGTAAAGAAGATAACACAGCATAATAAAAGGCATTAAAACACTAGTTTTAACTACACTACTACGTCAAGGTGAGGTGTCTGAATCCCAATAAAGTCTAAGCAATCTTTTAAAATGAAAGCAAAAGTAAACTGATCTGCATGTTTGGATGCTCGTGTGATCTTTTAAGAGCAGAGAATAAAATTCACATTATTATGAGGTTTCTGATTTCCAAGCAGTTTTCCTCCATCATCTTTCAAATGCTTCCCATAAACAGAATCATGGCTAATAAAAGGATGTAGGAGTTCATTTTATAAAAACTGGATTCTTTAAATAATTTATAGGATTTTATGTTTAATATTTGATTATTTAATCCAGCAGGGCTGGACTGAGACTGTAAATCATGCAAAGCCACTCTAGCGGAGTCCAAGTATGAAATTATCAAGCTGTAAAGAGCATAGCGTGCACCCTTTAAGTAAGAACACAAGACACTAAAATAATTAACACAGAACACCTTTCCTACATAAACTGAGCAGCATGAGAGGAAATGAGAGCCATGTGAGTTTATAATCAACACACAGCATTTATTGGAAGCTGCATGGCGCCTGACTTTAACCACGTGCACTAAATTGCATGTAATGCAATCATTTCCTGAAGCACGATTTGAAAATCACATGCAATGTTGCATTTTTAAAGTCAGAGACAATCCGCTTCATGTTCAGTGTGAACGTTACAAGAAATAAAAATCTGGATATTTTTCTTTAAAGAAAGTTTATGCAGCCTCCTTTTAAGCAAATATTTCTTGATATTTTGCATATTTGGTTCTTATATGGGCTTAAAAAGACATTATAATAATATCCCTGGTCTCTGGAATTTTTCTAAAAAGCCCCAAAACAAAACAAAAATGAGTATGTCAATACAAACCACCTTGAGGTAACTGCTGTTGTTATTTGGTGCTATAAAATTAAAACTGAATTGAAAAAAAATCTAATTGATGTCTAATTGAACTGGGAAAATGTAGCTGGAAAAAATAAGTTACAAAGCTTTGGTCCATCTTGTAACAATCCTGTAATACCACACACAGGATGTTGGGTGAACAGATACAACAAACTAAACGTGGGGAAAAACAATGACGGGAGGTAGTCAAATAGATTAGTGCAGCTTTTCCAAATCTCTTACTAAGTAAACACAATAAGGATAAAAGGCAGCTAAAGTTAGCTTTTGCACCACGTGAAAGCTTTATATACACTTCTGTATCTTCTCTTAGTTCAGCTTCTATTCTGTCTGGTAACAGTCTGTCAGTTTCTGTAGGGATCCACAAATTGGTATACATTTTTCTCAGCAGTTTCTAGGCGATTATGACACACACAATTTAGCTGCTGCTTCGTTTTCTCTATAGTATTTTCCATTATAGCTTTTTTTTTTTTTTTTTTTTGGGGGGGGGGGGGGGGGGGTAATTTGTAATTTTCGCTGATGGGCCCAACATTAGATGGTTTACTTAATTTGACTGTAATAAGAAGCCCGCCCTTCATATTTACTGGGTAAGGCCCAGAGTTTAGAAAAGTGTGTGTCCTGCAGACCCAGCCAAAATGTGGGACGCTGTCTCAAGATGTGTGAAAGGCAGGAGAACAAAAGAGGGGACATCTGGTCGCCCTAACACTATGTAACATCAAGATAACAGTGGCTTTGTTCTAATCAGGAGGACAAACAGTTCGTATCTTTTTCACATAGTGAGGCCTCGTCATCTGTTTCTCATAATATGCATTTGATGTTAATATATAGCACACAGGAACTGCAAAGTCTGTATGTTATAATCATATAAAAACTGACATTATTGTAATAAGAAGTTAAAGTTGTTGGAAGTGAAATGGGGATTTAAAATAGGCTTAAATGCACTTCTACCATTATTCCATGCCTGAATCACACATCCCAAACCAGACTTACTAACAATTAAACCACAGGTAACATTGTGTCAGCCATGTTAATTTAAAACACTCTGGTAAACACATGAACCATCTTCTTCTCTTATGGGACTCCAGGAATGAATGGCACGCTCAGATATCGTGACACAACACGCAATTTGGAGAGAGCAGAAAACCCCACCAAACGTCCTCATTCCTACCTGAAAATAGCCTGGAAAAATGTCTCATTATGGGACAGGAATAGCGTTAATCCACAACTTAAAGCACCGTCTCCTGCGTGTCTTCTCCCTCCCTTGCTGTGCTCCGAGTCTTCACCGCGAGAGCCATTAAAGATACCCGTGCTGCCTACGTCATCACCACAGGCCAAAACACCAACAAGTGACGTTCACGAGCGTCAAGAATGCGCGCGAGAGAATGCTGAAAAAGCAGGGCTTTTAGCAACATTAGCCAAACAAATAATGACGAAGACGCTGATATTTTAAAGCTATTATTATTGTGAATGCATGTATGCTTTCAACTGGAATCAGGCAGCCTCTTCAAAAGCGGCAGTACCGACATGTGCGCGGGCTGGCAGTAATTACTATAACCTAAAGACGCATATTAACGATTTTAAGCTAACTAGCGTTTAAACAAACTATTTCCCCTGCGCTCTGCGGAGACTTGGGGAAACTGGAAGCAGTTTGCCTCTAGGCAAAGGAAGCATTACCACTAAGAAGCAAGCCTCTCACCAACAGGTCCTAGTAACCATAGGGAATTTAAACTTACCACAAAAACTCCCCGGATGAGTGTTAGCTGAAGGCCTAGCCGGTCGCGCGGGTCATGTGCTAACGTGGCTAAAAGTTAGCTCTTCGCGTTAACAGGACGTTGTTTTTGCCTTAACTTTTAGAGATACCCGATTAAAATGTTCGGTTCCTCGAGATCTGGAGGTGTACGGGGAGGTCAGGACCAGTTCAACTGGAATGAAGTGAAAGTCGACAAACACAGAGAAAACTATCTCGGTAAGTACAGGAGATAGTAGCCATCTGTCTGCTATCAGCAGCAACCAGATGCGGTGCTGCTCATATCGCTCTAACTGAGCTCTTAAACTACGCACACCACGGCCTCACATGCAACTCTCCCATACCTTTTGTTGTCGTTTCCCTCATTACACGAAGTCTGGATGGGTCTAATGGCTGGGTTTTCGCCTTGTCTTTCAGTCTACACAAAGCAAGTCCTAGCTTTCATTGCTCCCACCCCTGAGCACAGACACGTAGTCTCTCCGTTATGTGAGCCTACACAGTTGCCAGCATGCCCAGCAAACCAACAGCAGCTAGCCTACATAGCGGCCACCACCGATGAAAAATAGGACTCCCAAAAGTAACCCTACTTAAATTGTTCAGGAACGTGCATTTTAAAAAGCACTCATGGAAAAGCATCATATTAATATTATTGTACAGTAAGGTCCTCATTATAGATGATGTTATCAGCATATGTTAAAATATATTGTTTAAACACGTGGCTGTGGAGGGGAGGATGCTAATAGAAAGATAAAAAAAAAGTATTTTTTCTTTTAAGTTGTACATAATAAGGAAACTTAAAAAAGGGACAATACTAACAATACCAACATCATCTTTGCCATGACTAATGAATAAGTCGTTTTAGTGAGGGGCCCCTAAAATCCATTAAAGTTTGTGTTTGTGCACATTTTTGTACACACACAATTATCGTGTTGTAAGACATTGTTTGAATTGACTTTACCCTCCTATACGTACTGTAAATAATTTCAAAACAAAAATGCACAATTCTTGACTATTTGGGGAAAAAACAATGTTGACACCATCTGGATTTCTGTAACACTGGCTTCATTCAGTGTTATGCTATGGCCCAAAACATAAACCTTTCACAATAAAGCTCAAGATCCTGTTGAGAGTTTTCAAAATAAACTGAATAAACCTCAGACTTAAACGTTAGAACAGGCTTTTCCCTGCAGCAGCCCTGTAATAAATACTCGCAAAGAAAACGGCGGTCGTTACAACCTATGTCTAAAAATGTGTAGTTTCATGCATCGGTAAAACACTCGACTCCAGATACACGACGCCCAGCTGGAAACACTTCAGCTACCCGAGATTCACAGAATTTACAGAAAATGATAAATTTTTGTTATTTATATCATTATCGGACGATAGATGTTTTTTATCTGGATATGGTCATATCGCACAGCCCTACTTAAGAATGAAAAGGAAATTATCATACATCATGTTCTGGAATCCGTAATCTTTATCACGTGTCATCACTTCCTCTGTTTCCAGGTAACTCCTTGATGGCACCAGTGGGGCGTTGGCAAAAAGGCAAAGATCTGACATGGTATGCAAAGGACAAAAAGGGTGGTGCACCTTTGTCCAGAGAGGAGGAACTTGCTGCTGTCAAGGCAGCAGAGGAAGAAGCGTTGATGGCTGCACTGTATGTACAACTTCCCATAAAAGAGATAAAACAGGAAGTTTAAACTGACCAGTTTAGTAATTTCTCATTTTCCATTATCAATTTAGAGGGCACAAGAATATAAAGAGACAACCGACTGGTCTAACCAAAGAGGTGTGTGACTTAAATTATGAATGATTTAAAAAAAAAAATCTGCTATTGTTCAAAAGCTTAGTGATGTGAATTTTTATTTGACTTTCTATGGCAGGACCTTGTAGAGGTTTGCAGGAGGGACGAGGCTGATGGCGACGAGAGAAATGTTGACCGTGTTTCTGGTTTAGGAAGCTCCAGGTGACTTCTTTTTATGTTTGCTTTTTCCACATGAAACAGTGATGTTTAAAGGTGCTTTATTTTTGGAGTAAAATAAATAAATCTAGAAAAGCAACAACATAAAAATAAATGAATATTTGTTAAAAGGACAGTATGCATCACTAAGGTGAAGGTAGAACCTGAAGGTGAAGGTAGTTTAATCTTTATCAGGGACTCTTGTTTTAAATTAATCATACACTCACTGGTCACTTTATTAGGTACCCCCTTGCTAGTTCGTTGGGGGTTATTAGGGTTCAACGCCATTTTGCCTTCAGAAATACTTTAATTCTTCGTGTTATAGATTCAACAAGATGCTGGAAACATTCCTCAGAGATCTTGGTCTATATTGGCATGATAGTACCTCACTGGATATCTTATGTTTTAAGTTAAAAACCCCCAAAACAAACTATTCTCTGTAAACGCTAGAGATTGTTGTGTTGGAAAAACCCAGTATATCAGGAGTTTCTGAAAAACTCAGACCAGCCCATCTGGGACCAACACCAATGCCTTGCTCAGTGTCACGTTTCTTCACCAATCTGATGCTCAGTTTAAATTTCAGCACATTTTCTTAAACATGTCTACACATCTAAATGCACTGAGTTGCTGCCTTGTGACAGGTTGATTAGATATTTGTTGAACGGGCGTACCTAGCAAAGTGGCCAGTTAGTGTATTTGATAAGTCAGCAAAAATGTAAACTGTCATCATGGAAAAAGTGGTGTCAAAAGAGCTTCTTTTCTCAATGTTTTGATTCTAAAGTGTCTTATTGTGTTTTCAATGTTTCCTTCTGCAGTGCAGGGTCTCGGAGAATGGTCCTGTCCCAGAAAGAAAAGGAAGTTGCTAAAATGGGCTTGCCGGTTTTTACAGTAAGATTGTGTTATTACCTTTTTTGGGGTAGTGGTGCTTAGACATTACTCTGCTTTGAGGCATTTTACACTCTGTGCAAAAATTAAGAAATGCTTTTTGTCCAGCACGTCAGGACTGAAGGTCATACAGAAGCTTCAGCAACAAAAACAAATGAGAGTGCAGTAAAACAGGTGGAGGAACAGAGGTGAGACTGGATAATTACTACTTGTAAAATGTTGCAGACACACAAACTTTTAGATTTACTGGACAAAATCTGACCCTGTATCCAGTTTCTTAAGTTTTCTTTTAATAATAGCCAGTGAACAAATGAATGAGAATGCGTAAATAATAATAATACTGATAATAATACATTTGAAATGAAAAAATAATGTAATTTGTTGAAATGTAATCTTCACTACTTTCTTTTCCCTCTCTGAAGGCATGACAGTAATAAGAAAAACAAAGAAAAAAAGAACAAAAAGGAGAAAAAGAAAAAGGAAAAAAAGAAAAAACGAAAAAGGAGAGACTCATCCTCCTCCGATTCTGAGGACAACAGGAAGAGGTTGGTTTATTTCTGCATTTAACGTTCAAACACTATTCAGCGTGAGTCTGGACCAAACTCAAAATATGTTTTTAGAATCGTGTTTTTAAAGACGGGGGCTGTGGAGGTAGATCAATCCCTGGCTGCTCCCACTTCTAATTGGAAGTATCTTTGGGCAAAGAACCCCAGTCTGCCCTCAATGCGTCCATCGGAATGTGAGCGTGTGTGTATTAGGTTAAAAGTGCTTAGGCATGAAAAAAAAGCACTTCCTCAAGTAGGTGTGTGAATGGGTGAACGAGGTTTACATTAAGAAACACCAAAGTATTTGCTTACGGAGCTTGCTTCTTCGACATCTTTAGTAGTTCTAAACAAATGTCTGTCCTCCTCCAGAACATCTTATGTACGCAAACGTGCGTTACAACTTATCTGGTGCGGATCTTTTATTTTGATAGCGAACCACTTATGTGCAGCCCTGTTTATATTTTTAAATTACATTGCAGTCTTTTTGTTGGGAGCCAAATTGTTGTGTCAGCACTAGAGGGCAGTGAGGCACTGTCTTACATGCAACAACTTCACTTGTTGTGTTATATATGGGGTGCATGCGTCACAAGACTTTCTTTATATTTCAATATTTGAAGAGGCAGATTAAACATTGTTATTTATGTGCTTCAGTAACTTGTGCGATAGGAAAAGAATAACAATAACCTTGAACACAATTTTATCAAACAAAAAAAATAGCCAGTTATTTCCACTTGCAGGTGCCGTTTATTCTTCCATACCCTCACAGCATTAATCCCAACACTATTTGTTTCCTTGTACTTTTTAGGCACAGAAAGGACCACCATCATCATAATCCATCATACGTTAGTCAGAGCGGAGCCAGACCCCATGACAGCCACTCAAGGGGGGGAGCAAAGGCTGAGCGACAGCGCTCCAACCCCCATCATCGAAGGCAGCGGCACGACACAGACTCCTCTGATGGAGGATCTCCTGTCCCTCGCAACCCTGCCAGCCACAAGAAGGCCCCTGCTGGTGCCACACAAAGCCACAGGCGGCGCCATGACACAGACTCGGACGACTAATGTCGTGCCCACCCCCACCCCCGATTCAAACATGCATAATGTGGACAGAGTGCTCTACAGCAGTTTGACAGACCCTCAAGACCTTATTTACTTGAACAGCCAAACAGACTGTGGATGGACTCTAATCAGTGTAACAGACTTTAGCCTCAGGTTTTAACTTCTTCATTCAGAAGGTTGCTCATGTGACACTGGTGTTTTGGTTTGACAGTTTTTGATCACGTCGAGTTATTTAATCATCAAATATCAAGTACTCTGTATTGCTTTAAGCTTTGTATTTTGGGGGTTTTATCTTGGATAAATATAGAAACTTTTTTTCCAAAGCTAGTGGAATGATTTTCTTCCTTGTCCTCAAAGCTTTTATTTAACATTAGTTCAACCCTGATCATTGTTACTGCAAGCACACACAATAATCCCTCATGGAAATTCTTACATGACCCTGTCATGACATGACTCATTCAGTTATTTACATGAACGTGTCTGATTTATTTATTTTTTTTTAAGGTTACCATAAAGACATGGTGCAACTGGCACTTTTTGCACAGGAATGTAGCTTCAAGGGCTTGCTGCCAAAGAAGCCTTCTACGATTATAATCAAACTGGTAAAAGAGTGTATGTTAATAAGTATTTCTTTTCTTGAATCTAAGCATGTAGTTTTGGTGCCTAACCACACAGTGACAGGGAGAAAAAACCCATATCAAAACAAATAAAATGCATAGACTTGAACCCCATTCTTTTGAGTGAAAGTTCTATTCGAGCCGTTCACCTGACTGCCTAAGCACTTGCCGGCAAAAATCCTTCAACACAAACTTCTATTGATTACATTTTCATATTGGAAAACCTAAACATTTGCTCCTTCAAGATGCTTCTTGACACCTTTTTTTCCATCTATACATCTCCGTCTCATCCTACTACTCAGACACTGGCCATTCTCCTTTCTAAGTAATCCCTCGTCATTCTAGGTTCAGCTCCGACTGGTGCGATACCATTGGAATGCTCTTTACTGGTCATAATAGAGTAGTGTTTGCATTTGCCTTGAATTGGTCTGAAAGAGGGTATTCTGTGGACTGGCACCTGGGGGGGTACACTAAAAAAAGAGCAAGGCATTCATAAAGAAGAGTGCAAAAAACTAGGCTGGCCCTTTTTTTTTTTTTTTTATATGGCCGAGTACCGTTAGACCGCCACACACAAACCAAGCTGAAGAAGCAGCAGGAGAGAAGGCTAGACAAAGCCACCCTATGAGGGACCCAAGACTCAAACTACCTCCTCTTCCACCGCTACCATACTCTCCTGCCATGTTTTACAGGCTTGGCTGCATTAACCGTAGCAGCCTAATCAACCTGCAAGAATGTGGTCCTAGATTGCCACCCTTACACAATGTGAAACAGGGTGTGCTCTTCACATAACTGCTTTAACCTAAGCACTGGGTGGTTTCATCACCTTGGGGCAACATATTTCTTCCTAGGTCAAGGGGTGATAGCCTTAAGAAGTCACAGACACAAGTTTGGGGCCTTTGTAATAGTAATTCTATTAATGCTGCAACTAAAATCAATTGCCAATTAATTGCTGCACATACGTGTTCTCATATTCTGTTTTAGATTGATTCGCTGAGCAGAAAAATGCCAAGGTGATGCCTAATCCTTTTGTCTAAATAGTCTAAAACTTCATTTAATTCTGTAATAGTTGATGTCAAGGGACAGCCTACAAAAAGCAGCATAAACTTAGATTTTATTACATGGTGTGAAACAAAATGAAAATCAATTGCAGTATCAAGCTTTACATAAGAACACAGACAACCAGAAGAGAATAACATTACATTTTAGGCAGCTAAAAATCAAACGATGCAATCAGTTAAAACAGCCACACCCTTTACAAATAAGTTTTGGGGGGAGGGGGGGAAGTGATGTGTCTCATATTAAAAAAAAAAAAAAAAGGCATTTATGGACGGCCAGTTTACGAAAGAAAACCCAACGTGCTGCAAAGGAAAACATTGGCACTAATGTCATAGCTGCACAATGCAAATTCCCAGGTTTGAGTTCAATAAAAGGCAAACGTTAATAGAGCCCTTAGTGAGGATGCTAAGCCACTCCTTACAACAAATTAACAGTGTATGGCTATAGTAATTAGTGGGCTAAGAGTTCCTTTGCAGCTGTATGATGTAAACACCCAGTAGATAATAATGCATGCCCTTAAAGACAAACAGACTACATCATGCAGTTTTGCTAACAAGTACATTGCAAAGGCAGCACATATTCAACCTGAGACTCTAAAATACAAGAATTCAATGCAGGCTCAAGAGGCTGGCTCCTCCCTGTTACCCCAAAGCAGGTAGATGTGAGGTCAATGCAACATTTCTTAGTTTAAAACAACAAAGGCTGGTAGGTGTTCACAGATTGTGCGTGACGGAGGTGGGGGGGGCAATGTCAGTACATATAGTCAATGCCAGTGTTTATACTTATTTTGAGGCGCTGGTACTTCTAGTTACTGATAAAAATTACCAGTAGTAGTTGCAAGTAGTGCATAATCAGTGTATGATTCTTTATTGTTTCTAATAAAAAATTAAAATCAGTCCTTACAGTACGTGTAACCTTTATCTGCTGGTAAAGTCCCTGCCTTTGTTTTTCTATTCAATGCACACATGGCTGCCCAACAGCCAGAAAGACAAATCACCACAGTAGGATTTTAAAGCGTGCAACAAGCTGCCCCATTACCAACTTTATTTACACTTACATAAAATGTGAAAAAAATAAAAATAAAGCTGCTTTACAAGAATAGCCCACCCCCACCACTGGCCTGCATGTTTGTGGTAATAACAGCTTCCAGTACAACATAACTCAGTTTAGCAAGATCTTAGCAAGGTCAGAGATTGGGGTGGAGGAGATTGGATTTTAAAATGCCGTAATCATTAATGGTTCTTGAGTTGATTAGACAACCAGTCCAGCCCTTCATAGAGGCCATCTCCGGTGGTGGCACAGGTCGCCTGGATGTACCACTGTCGGTTGCGCAGGGAATGAAGATTGAGCTTGTCTGTGAGTTCTGCTGCATTCATAGCATTTGGGAGGTCCTATAAAAAAAAGAAGGTGAGAAATCATTAGACAAAGGAAAGGTGAAAAGTGTTTATGATGTACACCTGCTTATATAAAAGACTTGATGACTTACTTGTTTGTTGGCAAACACTAGCAGCACGGCGTCACGCAGCTCATCCTCTGCCAACATTCTCAGGAGCTCTTCACGAGCTTCTCCACATCGCTCTCTATCATTGCTGTCCACGACAAAGATAAGACCTGGAGCAGGTGCAATCAAATAAATGGGTGTAAATCTTCTAAATACAAACCAGAAGACATGTTCAAATAGCAGTCCTAACATGAGCCATCAAATATCAGGCGATGAGGAAAAAACCTACCCTGAGTGTTTTGAAAGTAATGACGCCACAGCGGTCGAATTTTGTCTTGACCGCCGACATCCCATACAGTGAAACTGATGTTCTTGTATTCTACCGTTTCCACATTAAAACCTGTAGATATGAAACAAATATTCACATTAAAAACAAACCGAGTCTTTAGGCTTCCTTCCTGTGTCATGTAAAACAGTTTTTGTATTACCTATTGTAGGGATGGTAGTCACAATCTCTCCGAGTTTAAGCTTGTACAAAATCGTTGTCTTTCCAGCAGCATCCAGACCCACCATGAGTATCCTCATCTCCTTCTTCCCGAACATTTTAAACAGTCCTGCAAACATATTCCCCATGGCGGCTGGTGACAGGAACCCAAAAAGGCCAAAAAAACAAAAAGAAAACCTGTGAAGAAAGAGAGGAGTTGTTCAGCTCCAATACAGAGACGTGCTGCTGGTAAACATAAGAAAACACCAAACCGTGTTCCAACCTCCCAAATGACGGACACACTGCCTCTGATTGCTGTGACAGTAAACTGAAGGTCTGAGTATGTGTTGATCACACCATCCAGGCTAGAACAAACTTCAATATCGCCATACATTAAACAAAAAATATTGTGTGCAACTTAAATACAGTTTTAAAAAATACATATGTATTACTATTATTATTACTCCCACTGCACTTAATGTACATATAAAAAAAACAGTGGTGCATTTTTCTGCATATAGCAATTTGGTATTTTTTGTACACTATTTTATTTTCAATTTTTATTTTTCTAATATATATCTCTAACTTGCTTTTTCTTCCTGTCCCTTATACTATTGTAACAAGTGAATTTCCTCTGTGTGGGATTAAATAAAGTCTATGTCCATGACTAAAGTTTTGTTAGCCTCATCTAATCAGTGAGATGGGTCTTACGGCGTGATCAAATCATCTTACAGACAGCTACATTTGCTTGTGTCAAAATATTAAAGGTGAATGTTTGAAATTTTGCTGTTATTGAGTCACGTGGGCAGCATGGGAGTGCAACTGTAAAGGCTGTTAGACACTTTTAGGACATTTTTAAATATCCTCAGAAATCAGTATGATGCTACTGTTGTGCTAAACACAATTATCTGTAAGCAGTTTTCTGTTATCGCACTCGCATTAATCAGTGTGATGTATACTATATGCAATATATGAGCTTCTGAATTCTACTTAAAGGCAGAAACTCGTGGTAGCACCAACCTCGATAAAAGGGACGTTAAACGCTCCGTGACTCCTGAAAGCTACTAAATGAAATTATAAGGAAACTCGCTAGCTGTCACCCTGTACCAGTATTTGTCTTTTCAGTTTATGCAGTTTGGAACCGAATATTTTACGCGGCTAACTGGAGCATTTTCAATATTTAGCTCGGAGCAAAAACTTTCAGAGCAGGTAAACAAACGGTGATGCTAGCTTGTTACGGTGCAACGCTAATAGTCGTCCGACCCGCTCAGATTTTAAGAGTACCAACTTGAGAAATAAAAACAACAATTGCATTTCTATTTATGTGTTTCCCAGTTACACTGAATATGAAATCATGTGCGAGAGAGTACAAAAAAACCTCCCACGCACACAGAAAGGAAGGACAGACTCGTCGATTCAGATAATTCCGCTAACAATGTGCAAGTCAGATTTTTCTGACTATGGTGATCGGAATCGCACACACTAAAGCCGATTTTGCTTGACAACACATGGGGTTTTGTACATTTACCTTCAGATATTGTAAAAGCTACCTTTTCTTTTTTCTTTAACAAAAAGTCTCTCTTGCACTTACTCAGTTGAAATGTTTTGTTCCCTCTAGGCGTTTCCTTCCTTAGGAAAATGGCGACAGTCTGACACGTCAGAGGTTCCTGCAAAACTCCTGCGTTCACCGTGCCGGGAGAAGTGTCTCCCCCTGTGGTTGCGGGGAGAAACACACGCACACATGACAGCCTCCACTTTTAGTTAGTTTTTTTTTTAGTTTAGTTTTTTTTTTTTTTTTTAGTTATGGCACTATTTAGAGTAAAAATAGCTTTACCTTGTACTGGCAAGTACAAATGCACGATAAGCATGCTGTGTCTATGACCTGTTGACTTTAATTTACTACTGAAATTGAATCTTAAATTTCCCTGAAAACTAGGAATAGGAATTTATAAAGTTTTTTTTATACCAGTGCAATCATTGCATCTGCTCACCAGCCCAGCCCTTATTGATCCTTGATCCACCTTTATACATAAACAGATTTTCAGTGTCATCAAAACTGATTTTTTTTTAATTTATTTTAAATCCCAAACAGACTACTGCCTATTTCTAGATGTAACATCAATCTCTCAGTTAACATCTAAAATCGAGTAAATAAAGGCAGACTAGTATGGCATTCATTTTCTTTCAGGCTTTCTTAGTTAAATAAAATTTTTGTTACACATCTGCATTGATGAGCTGCTCGGTTGGGAAACTGTAGCGATAGCACTTGTGGTGCACATCAAATACATGACACTCCTTGAAGTGAATCCCATGTTGCGTATGTTGCTGTTGTTTCCACCCCGCTTGAAATAATTATGTTACAGACATTACAACTAACACGGCTATCATCTGTCTTCATGAAGCAATGCTTTGTAATCATTCGTCTTCCCTGCAATGACTCTTTTTTATGGCAACACTAGACACGCATGTATGACATTGCTGATCTGAAATTAATGTGCATTGCCAGCAGCTACAGGGATTGATAAAAGAATTGATAAGTTCAGACACAGTTCCAATGCTTTGAAAAACTTGGAAGCGGTTCCCAAGTGGCATAATTTTTTTTAAAATTCCTATCCCTGCTGAAGACCCACTAACTGCTAAAGTTCCCAGGAGTAGCTTATTAGTTGCTCGAGGTTCACCTCCTTTCCAACCGCACTAATCAAAACCTGAAACACTTCATGTATCTGAGTCCACAAGTTACTTGTGGTTAATCATTCAGCTTTATAATATTCTTCTTGACTGATAAGATATGAAAGGAAAAAAGTCAGAGCCCTGTCTTATGAGCTCATTTCAGCTTCTCTTTGGCAGAATCTGTTGCGATGGCCACCATTAATACAGCTAATTTGTCCTGCAGAGACCTGACCACTGGACTTTCCTACTTCTATGAGCAAGTTATATATAATTCATTTTGAAGTTTCCATCTTTTAAGTTAAGATTAAACGAGAAAATCTGATCCACCTTTTCACTTGTGAATATTGGGAAAGTTTTTAAAATCCATGTCAGCACTGGACAAGATGCTCAACTGGAAACTTCAAAACAGACATCACAGTGCCTACATCTAGCTTCTATATACAGTCTATACTGTAAGCACTGATTAAAACAAGTAATTTTGACTCGTAGTGCATTCCAGTGGTAAATTAATTATCAGTAAAGAAAAAAATATTTTGAAAATCACTGGCTGTATCTATTTTTAATAGACTTCGGTTCCACATCTGAAAAACAAAGCCAATGCAAAAGTGCCTTAGACCTGTGTTACCTCTGATGGCCAGCAGTGGGCAGCTCTTCTGACTGCAAAAAGAAGTCTGATGAAGACTATCTGAAGCCAACCCACCGTCCCAGTTTAGATATGACCTCAGGAAACGATTTTCTGTTGAAAATATGGTGGCAGCCACGAGCTTCACTTTATTCAGCAGTTAATTATGGTGACTAGTTTATCCTTAAGGGGGGTATACTGATAAATTAATCACACACACCAAAGTTGACTCATGCTGGGGGTGGATTGCTGGAGGCTCAGACATGGAACTTGGTTAAAAGCGACTGCCAACAGTCTGTATACCAATTATCATTATTATTACTATTATTACTATTATTATTGCTATTGCTTCCAGTGGATGCCACACACTGTAATTGAAGAGGACAAAAACCAAGGTAAAGATGTAAGAAAGAAGAGGTGCAATTTAGGATTAACGATAAAACCACTATCTCCCGATGTAAGTAAATGATTCACTGCTGGATTTAAAAACTGTAAATGCATCCAGAGTACTCACAGTATAAACCCAGGACACACATAATTATATTTAAGGCCTGAGCAATTTTGCTTCACTTTTCCTTTTTAATTATTTTAAACATGTGCGTTTATACCCAAAGCTTGCCGCAGCATGCATCATTTTCTATAGTCTATCATAATTTTTTGATTCAGATTCATTTGAGTTTCTTTTTCTTTTCTTTTCTTTTCTTTTCTTTTCTTTCCTTTTTAATTTTGCAGTTTCCACTTCCTTTTGTTCCATGACCAAGCCAATAAGGGAAAAACTAACCATATTATTACCGGGACAGTTGAATTTTAACCAGGGTCAACTATGCCTGCTAACCCCAGCAGAGGGGGCAGCAGGAGGGGAGAAGGCCAGGAGAGAACAGCAGGAGGGGAGACTAGTGAAGGACCACACACTGAAGTCTCATAATGCCATTCACTCTGCCACCGTAATTTGTGGTTTTGCCCCGCAGAATGCCATAGAGATCGCTTTCAGCATATTTTCAAAGCAACAGTTGTCCTTCTTTAAAGGTGTGGAAGGTGTTTCATAGCAGCAGTTAAAAGTTTCTGCAAAGTGTTACTGTCTTTTTAGTTTGGCCTACATTTTTCGGAAAGCTGTCGGACATTTAAAATCAACGCTGCCATCCAAAACAAACGAAAAATAAATACATTTTATTATATATAGTTATTAGAAAGAAGCAAAGACCCCACTATGTTTCTGTTTGTTTGCTTTTAGAGATAGAGAGCACACAGAGAACTTTGTTGAGACAGTCAGGGAGGGGGAGCATATTGGCAGAGTGTATACTGCAAACTGTTTCTGTCAAAGCAAACACGCTGCTAAGTGACAAAAAAAGGCCAAGAGTTTCTGTTTTTCAAAAACAAATCCTGACATGTGCCAGTTTGCATGACTGTCATGCTTTGAATGACACGCTTTTCTTAGATATGTAAAGATGATGTAATCTGTGCTTTTCTAAAATGAAAAAGACCAATTCAATTCATAACACAAGGCGTGGAAAAAAGCAGGAAAATGAATGATATAAATCTGATGAGTAAACGGGCATTCTTACTTTTAGAACATTTTAAAGGCAAAAGAATACGTGGTGTACATCATAACAGTTGCTATGCTCATTTGTATCCACAACATCTGTGCTCACATTGTGGATGTGTCTTTCTGTCGAAGAATGAACACTGTACAGTCTGTTATTACCTGTAGTTAGTAGAGTAAATTAGAGGTTTGTCCACGTTTGTGTAGTACTAACAAGATTAGAAAGCATAACAAAGCATTTCATTCTCCCCACTGTACTGTCATTATGAACATCTGAAGTGAGTGCAATTAAAATATTGATATCTAATGCCATAACAGAGAGCTCCTTTTTGTAATCCCAAGACAAGCTTAAACTGTTGCAAATTTTCTCGTTAAAATACAATCAAATACTGTCAGCTAGCGTTGCCAGCATTGCACTGTTATTATACAGAGCCCTTACTGAAATCTACTGCAGTTTCTTTTGGTAAAAAGTAATAGTGGGCTTGAGAAATAGTTCGTTAATCTTTCCAAAGGACTTTCAAACTTTTTCTTTGGACATGGGCTGCTTTTTCACTCCTTTTTTTTATCCAGCCCTTGTACTTCACCATTTTCAGATGAACAGTTTTTTCCCCTTTGTTTATTGAACCACTTAACACTAACCTATGATTCATTCAGGCATACAAAAGACACCTAACTCAAGCGATCAAGCAGTATCTACACCTACCAGAGAATTTAAATTTTAAATGGCATCTTTCGTCGTTTAGCTACTAGCAGCCTGTCACAAAAACAAATTATTGCTTCCCATTTCCTTAGATGAGTCTCTGAAAAAAAATAATGGAGACTGACATGCATAAAACAGAGTTTCTTCACCAACCAAGTGATTCTCCAAGAGTTATTATCCAAAAAACTTGGCGTGGTGTGCAGTGTGGCCTTAAAGGAGGAAAGTGGACAAGTCGAGAGTAAAATAAGGGATAGCAGACCCAAAACGCTCTCTATAGAAGATGAAAAGTGTATGCAAGTCAGGAAAAGGAAGGAACAGGAGAAAAAAAAGTCCTGACACATGACCTGAGAGATGCATCTGGCACTTTAGTTCATCCATCTGCAGTTTACTGAAGCCTCAGCAGGAACGATCTCAGCTGAAAGTTGGCTGTCAAGAAATAAGATAAGGAATAAAAGGCTGAGGTATTGCAAATTACACACTAACTGGACTAAAAACAATTGGCAACAGGTCTTATGGGGCGAAGAATCCAGATTTCAAATGCCTGCATACATAATCAAATGCTTGTCAATATTGAGAAGGTCAGCAGAGAGTACAACAGTGAGTGTCTACATTCATCTGAAAACACGGTGGAGGCTCTGTTATGGTTTGGGGCTGCATTTTACCCAGTGGTAATGGGGATCCTTTGAAGGAATTACTAATGCTGGAAAATACTATCAGATTTTGATCCAGCATGAAATACCATGTGGAAAGTATAAGATTGGCAACGTCTTCATTTTTCAGGATGACAATGATCCCAAACACACTGCCAGTGCAGTAAAAGCACAGCTGGATAGAAAAACACACAGTGGAACACTATCAGTCATGGATTGGCCTCCCCAGTGCCTGGACTTCAACGTTATTTAATCAGTGTGGGATCATCTTGACAGAGGACAGAACAAAAGGCAGCCAGCATCCAAAGAAGAGCTTTGAATGTCCTTCAAAAGCCTGGAGATTTCTTTTATATAAAAAAAATCACAAGAAAGCTTGGACAAGAGAGTTCATGTTGTGTTGAAGAATAAAGGGGGTCACACTAAATATCGACTTTCACTTTGCGTGTTTGCAGGTGTTTCCAAGATTCGCTGCACCTATCTCGTGTTTTCATATCAAAATATAAAGAAATGAAAGGTGACTCAAGACGTCTGCACTGTACGGTATATTTTTATTCTCTGCATTTTCCACAGCAACAAAACAATGACTCAGTGTTTTTGCACTACTTTACTTTGCTGCTAAATAATTGTTCAGGATAAATCATCAGGATGATTTAGAGATTCACTTTAAAATTTTACACTTCCAGACATCACCGCTGATGGGTTTCACTTGTGGAAAAGAAACATTTTATTTAAAACTTTGCACGAATAAAGAATTTCATTTCAAAGAGTTTCATGTTGTGCATCAAAGTTTTTTTTTTCTCAGATAGTGAGAAATATCCATACCTAAATACTTGTCCTTTATCATATCCTGACTTATATTTCTATGATTTCTTGTACTATTGTATAAATCACCCTGAAAATGAACACTGGCTGGAGGTGATTAATTGCAACAGTAGTTTCCTCAGGGTGACCCATCGCTAAATCTCCACAATCTTCACACATCCACAAAAGTCTAAACATTAAAACCTTCACTGAAGATAATTTGTGCAGATCTGTCCATAATCTGAGCAACTGCCTCCTTAAATTCCGGCAACAGAACTTTTACTACTTTTTGATATGTTTACTTTGAGGCAGACTTGTTGCGAACTGTTGTACCCGGATGACTTAGAAGGCAAACAACAGAGTAAGATATGAAAAAGAAACAAGAAAGAGAACGAAAAATATTGTATTATTGTATTATATAATTGTATTATTAAGCAGCCATCTGAATGGCTTTCCATTTACGTTTACTGGTCCCATCTGGACCAAGATAAACCACAATACCTAAATCAAAGAAAAACAGAGAGCGAAAAAAGAAAAGAGAGTAGAGAATAAGGCTTTATTCGTGCAGTGAGTTTGTCAGCTTCATCTGTCAAATATTCTCTACTTTTTCACTATAAAAATGTCACATCTCATCCCACAAAAAGTTTGCTAGAAGTTTGGAGTGGAAGTAAAAAAAAAGTAGCATTAAAGCTTTCTTTATTTCAAATGTACTCCATAGAACTAAAGAAAAACCCAAAACAAAATCAAGTCCCAGTTTTACTTTTTACACACAACCACAGCGCAGGTGCTGCTGTTGAGATGTGACAACTGAGATTAGCACAAAAAGTTACAATGCAACTTGTCAAATTCATATTTTATAACTAGATATTGTCCCACAGGATTTAGCCAAGTCATATATCTGGAATTGGAGATAATCCCTTTCGCTGGAAAATTATAGCTTTGGGCTGAAAACAATATTGTCTGTGAACATCTGCAGACAAATAGGCAGAAATAAAGCTAGATAATCTGTAAACTTAAGGATCATAATAATACAGTGTTATCTTTTATTGAATGAGGATATTAAGTAAAAGCAGCAGAATTTATTGGATTGATCATAATATGCATTTACAACGTACCATGTAGGGAGTCGAAAGTACAGTAAAGATCCCAGAGGCAAACGCTAAATCCAACATACTCCCCGGGGAAAGCCAGCGGTAATATCCAACTGAAGGGCTCTTCTCTGTATTCCTTTTCGTCTTCATATCTCACTGGATACTGACAGCTGTGATGTGCGGACAGACGACTAGAAATAGGACAGTAGGGGGTTTATATGTTACACCCCCTCCCCGAAAGCACACACACAAACACGCAAACGCAAACAAATTTTCATGGCATCATCACGCTTAACAGCTTTCTCCAACACATGCACAAACTTGCGCACACACATACACACGTGCATTCTTTTTTCTTCTTTTTTAAATAGCCCCCCAAAAATCCCCTCTTTATTCATGTTAAATGTGTCCCTAGAAGACTTATGCCCTCCTGGGGGGCCACGGCTTCAGACGGGATAGATACAGTAGGACTCCAAGAAATGGCCTCTGTCTGGAAGGATAATATGCTTCATGTTTACTTCTGTGATGGGAATATGGACTACGTCTTCACCTATGAAGCATTATGGCCATCTCCGCCTGAGTCAGTCATTTCCAAATCAAAGTAATTTTAAGCTGATGAGACAGAAAGCAGAGCTCGTCTGCTGTTAGTGAATGGAAGATGGCTACCAAGGGGCAAAACAGGCTTTGCACAAGGAAGTGGGTAAAAATCTCAGTAGGGGCCTGACTCCCCTCTGAGACGAGGCCTAGCAAGGATAAAAACGCTCAGTAAGGGGCTTGGGAACACTGATCTAGTGTGTGTGTGTGTGTGTATGTGTGTATGAAACAGGCAGAAAAAAAGAATGGGTGTGAGCATGCATACATTTCTATGCACAAGAGATGTTTTATTTGTAATCTCACGAGCCTTCGCATTGCGTTAACTAACTTATTTTGGACTTGGGGTTTTGTGTTGTGGGGTTCCATTAATCTTAATAATTGTGATAATAGTCGCACATTATGAAATGGCTCGGAGGCAACCAATAGACTGCTGTGTGAGTCGTACAAAGGAGTTGGTTTGGCTAAGCAGTGTTGGAACTCGGATGGACAGGCATGGGATACCTCCCTCTGCGTCTCATGTACTGGATTACGGGGGTGTGAAGCAGGAAACAAACCGAACATTATTACAACGACCTGCATCGTTGCCATGAGAGGGTCCATGCTGGCCTCTTCCATTGGCAGCAAGTACGACTGGGCACCTTACCCCACGCCTATCACAGTAGGGGGCGCCACAGAGAGAGACAGGCCGGGGCAAAAGGATAAATGTGCACCAGTGTCGCCTGCCAGTCACCTTTGTATGGCGATTGTCGGCGGCCTGAAAAGGTCGTTAAGGGGATTTACATAAAATTTTGCACTCCGCCCCGGGCATGTACGTAAATGTTCGATTCAATATTGAGTCAATACTACTTTAAGGTTGTTTGAGTATTTCACGGCACAGTTTCTGGAAACAAAGGTAATGAGGTGGCTTGACTGAAATGCATCAAAGCTCAGGTTTGGAAACATCAAATCTTTTTCCCATAAAACGACTTGCCCAGTGCAGAATTCTTCCTTCTTGATGTCAGAAAGTATTTGTAGTTTGGTCTTTTATTTTTAAAATATTCTTTTAGTTTTACTTCCAGTGTGACCCTTTCATTCATTCAGTTACCACTAGTGCAGGATATGTGGGAGCCAGTGGTGTTGATGGGAGATGGTGACATCCGTGACAGATGGCTGAGACAAGCTCTTTAAAGACGCACTTCCTCGGAAAGGACATGAATCCTCTGGCGTGGTAAGGGTGATGTAATAAGAATGGAAATTGCTGGCTCGAGTATGTGGGTATACTGGCAAGGTGTAAGAGTACACATAGAACACAACGTCCATGCCAGGGAACTGGATTTCCTGGTTAAGGATGACTTGGTCAGACGTGAGGTTACCATGGTCCATTTTTCGAATTCTAAGCGCCTTCTGATGACCTACCTCGAACCAGACATTTCATCACCTTCAGTGAAGCCAAAGGGCAGTTTGATGGATGTAATATCTGAAGCTGCCTCTTCTGCTCTCTTTGAAACTCACCTTAAGCATCCACATGGGCTATGACGAGCCATTGCAAGATGAAACAATAGTGAGGATAAAAGTATTTCTTTGAAAGACTTTTTTGTTTCCCTCAGTGGGTTGGTTTGAAGTTGATTCATGTTTGCTATGTATACAAGTTTTTAAGGGTTGTCCCACCCTTGTTCCCTGTTTAAATCCAGCTATATCCCATGTGAGGAGGCATCAAAGATTAGAGTGTGAACCTGTTGCACCTCAGGGTAGATAATTGGTTGGAATGCACAGCATGTTCTAGCAGGGCCTGAAGGACAACCAGCAACAACCAAAATCTGTGGCATCAGAACCGAGGCAGTTTCCAAATTTGGAAATTAATTTTTTATTTTTTTTTTACTTGTCATGTTGATCTGGTATTATTTGCAGTTCTCCGACATTCAGCTATCTGTGACTTTGACAAGTTGATTATGAGTGGCCCTTTGGCCTAACATGCTACCAAGGTGGTCCAGGCAGCATGTTTTGATTGCTACTGACAAGAGTTTTGTAAGCCCCCCCAAAGAGCATCTTTAACTGCATGAGTAATGATCTTGGATGCATTTCTAACACAGTCTTCAAGCATGGGCATTACAATTAATGAAATCATGCGGAACATAATTAATATTTTTGACAACTGATGCTTCCTCATGCATCGAGACTCTTACCAGCGTACCATTTGTCTGGTCACTTTTTTTTGTTGATAGAAAGGGCTTCCTCGTGTGTGTATGCTTGGTGTGTGTGCTGCTTGACGGCGCACCTGTCTGCCTTGAGGCTGCAGGTAGAGGTACAGCCTCTCATTTCTGGCTGGCACTCGTGTGGTAATACATTAGAGGGCTTGTCATTGTGCTTTACTGAAGGGCGCTGACAAGCAATTTGACACTCTTGACAGGGTCAGGGGTGTCAGCATGCTCAGACTGACAGGGAGATGGTCACACGAGGGCGCAGGTTGCTGCCCGAGTCAATTGGAGGTTGTTGCCCTAGGGCACTTTACTGCCCTGCCAAACCAAGATGCATTCATGTTTGATTTACAGAAAATAGGATAAAAGCTGGTCATGTTTTGGCATGTACAGTCTATATAATCATGTCTTCATGATTATATTTGATGGCTATTGCACAATTTTTGGCCGTATCAACATCTGAGAGGGTTGCAAGTTGAGTGGATAATGACATTAGACATTTTTTCCCCTCAAATGCATGTTATTATAAAATGCACAAGACAAAAACAACACATTCTACCAAGTAATGTTAAATATTGTGTGTACACTTGCATTTGTAAAGATGTTAAGATGTTAAGATGTAAAGATGTCGGTAGAAGAACTAGAGACTTGTAAAGGCCAAAAAATGGCAAACAATTTAGCTGAAACTGCACAGGATGGAAATAATGGCACAATGAATTCTAAAGTCTCAAATCCTTGTTAAGACCCTCCATCTTTCAAACTAAACTGGATCACACCAAGAATCTCCTATCCCTTTATCCTGTTTAGATCCTCTAATCCCTCAGCCATTTTCCATTCTTTCTCTTTTTCTCATTTCAAATGGTAACTGTTTGGTTGTCCGGCATTGGAACGTTGAGAATTTGTCCTCTCAGTGAAAGGAAAGTAACTATACTGAAGAAAGGAAGAACAGCTTGACAGAGCCAAGAATGCTACGGATCTCTTTAAGTCCCATAATGAGATGTTTTCTCTGCTTGGAGCTTGTATTGACATGGAGACTAATGATTTCCACAAAGTAATAGATTGAGAGAGTAATGCGCAGGGGTGGGAAAGACAACACAAAGTGATTTAAGTCCTAGAATAGCCAAGATGCTCAGCTTCTTGCTTTGTATGAGATGTGAAGAACCTTAATAATATCACTTCTGTGGAGCAAACACTCAAAGAAGCGTTATTACAGAGTTTGTAACCAATGTGGAAGTCACAAACATTTTAAAAAGCTTGTGTTAATTGCTACAAAATAGATTTGGTACAGACACACAAATATGTGCACTCAAGAAATGTGAAGAGATCTTTAACAAATGAAGAAGAAGACATGAGTTGTATGAAACTTTCCTGAGGTTCGGGACCTTCCAATTAGGGACTAATGTCATCTATATTAACCCTTCGCCCCCTCCCTGACTTTGCTTTATTGAGGGAAGGGTAAGGGGGTTGTGGCTACCTCAATAAAAACAGCACTAAAAAGCAATTACAGTGCTGTGAAGAATGGGACTTGTCAGTAATTTGCTGTCTAAAACTGAGGAGATTGCAGGTCTGGGGCCGACAGGAATTCTGAGCCTGCAGTGCAGTGTGGGAAAAGCAGTGGGAAGGCAAGCACCACCCTTTGTGAGGTAATTACTGGAACTACCAGGGGCCAGCGCCAGTCCCTGCTAATGATAACCCCTCTCATCTCCCCTGCTGGTCACCTCGTAATTGATATACCCAATCTCACTTACCCGGGACATGTCCACAATAATGCAGAAAAATCTGAACCTTTTATCCATTTTTGCTTCAAACTGCACTGAGCAAATCTCAAACCCCTCCAATGTGAGTATTTATCTGGAGGATAAACTGATGATTAAATGCACCCAAAAAAAAGAAAGGAAGTCAAATAAGAAACAGAAATAACATTTTTGGCATGATTTACATTCAGATATTATTATACTCAGTGTTACTTGGAACCAGGAAGTAAGCTGGTTTTATTTTTCCACCATTGCAAGAAATGACAGTCTATCCTGAAAGTCTGCATTCATTTCAAAGACTTTCAAGGCACGTGTTTGAAACCCCGACACAAGCAGGAACCAACTCTCACAGTTTGCATGCTCTGAAAGCAGCAACTAACTTACCAACTAACTAAAATCACAGCTTTCAGACTTTAAAGTGACAATAACTGAAAACCATGATGCTGCAATGATTTCTATGCTGCTGTAGATCTTAAAATATGATTCCCCAGAAAGAAATGAATGCCAGTGAGAAAGATTGAGCCTGCAGCTGGAGACGCTCATCCTACCTGCTGAACTGCTTTGAGCTGCAAAGAGGTGAAAGGTGGACTAATGAGTGATTGTGTGGGCCTCCAGCTCACGCTGATCTGGACCCCTTGTTAACCTAGATGCTCAGCACTCAATTACCAACTCATCTTACAAAAGCAGATCTAAACACATGTGGCTTCTTCGACAAGCACTGATGAGGCAAAAGTGATCAGGGTTGGTATCGCATACACATGCCTGTAGTGCATTAGTCTCCCCATATCCCCCCCCCCCCCCCCCCCCAATGTTATCAGCCCAGCTTGACTAATGTTCTCTTGTAAGAACAGAGGTGACAAAATTCCTTTGTGAGCTTCAACAATACAAACAGGCACTTCAAAAGGGGATGAGGCTGCTTTACAGCTGTCACATCTCTTCTCGTGAAGGCTGCCCTCTTTAGAAATCTCTCAGATAAGCCATCATCCTCATCGAATGCAGGTGACACGCATTCCCCTTCGGGTGTTGATGTTAGGATGTTTCAGCATGGGAACAAAAACACATTTTTTTCTGTAAAAGATGATTTTTCTCTTCTCGTGATTCGAACGTTTATCCAAAAGTGGCAAAAAGTGACTGCTATTGTGTGATACGCAACACGTTAAATCTTTATTTAGAATTTAGTGGGTGAGGTGTTGGGTGAGGTGTGAGTGCTGTCAGGGTTTATTTATTTAGAAAACAGAAGTGAGAGCCATTATCACCTCCAGGGCATATGAATACATTACTTAATATACATTTCAATAGTCTGTGATATCAAGACGAGACTTATGATGTGTGTCTTAAATTCATTCATTGGCTGTCAGGCCCTGTAGCAGTACACCACAAATGTTTCTAATATCCATACATATAAAATAGTTTAACGTCTGTTCTACATCCGCACGCGCTGCTATGTTAAATGCGTGAATCCAAGGGAGTGATCTGAATCCAGAGAGAAGAACACCCAGACATCAAAAGACCGGCTTCAAAGTCAGTTACATAATGAAGCGCCCACACACTTCACTCTTCTCTGTAGCTCAATTTTGGTCTGTCACCTCTGCTGTGTACGGCCTACAAAGAACAGCTTTGAGAATCATTCTTTAAAGCGACAAGCTTTGCCCCAGAACATTTCAGGTTCAAATTCTGATTTGCTAAGTTTCTAAGATTTAAATCTACCTTTAAATATATTTCAAGACAGATCAAAGATCAAATTGAGCGTATCACAATAAGGAGTAATAATCCCGACTTATAGCTGAGCATTTGTGATTCTTGTGTTGGAATAAAGATCAAACAGATGCAGAATGAGGAAAACAGAAACTGGCTGTAACCAAAGTGTGACTTCTGTGGGAGTATTTGCATTGTGTCATGAGAGTGTGGGCCTTTGCGCTGCTCCGCTGCATATATGTCGCTCTGGTCTCCTCACAACAACATGGCTTTGTTGAGATGCATGCAGCGGTCTCGACTGAATGCCAGGGTGAAACTAAGGACAAAAACTAAAAAGAGGACACTGATTGCAATTAGGTCCATTGTCTTCCATTTATATGGTTATTGGGTGGCGGCACTTGCAGTCTGGTCGCGTCAAAGTTCTCACAGTCAGGATGCCATCTCACTCAGTGCAGCTTCTGCAGCCTCCTCTGACAACTATCTGCTAACAATGTTCATCTCACTTGTGTGACAAAGCAGCAAGGAGGGTCTGACTGAAGGGGCTATTTCCTTAAACGAAAGCACACTGTTGCTGCAGGGCCCGAGTTTCTGTTCATCCTGTGATGTGTTTCATGTTCTCTACTCATTCGCCTATTGAGCTGGTGTGAAAAATGTCAAAGGTTGCATTGTGGAATGAGCTGCCGACACCCTCCAGGCCGTTAGATAACTCCTGAACCTGGCTGGCTCCCAGGTTCATACACAACAGAGTTTTCAACTTGTCTTTATTCATTTTCAGTCATGGGGAGGGGTTTAGAAGCTGCAGCACTCTAATGAGTGTCTGAGTGCACCCGCGTAATGAGTTAAACTGGGACAGAAAGCTTAAAATATAGCTCGATGTGGAGGTGAGCACACTAGTAAATTCACATGAATGACAACGGAAGGGTATCACTTTTTTGTGGTGCTTCCACTCTGGAGGGGGTGTGTATCAATCTTTCTGTGTGATAATAGGGTTAGATAGCACTGAGACCTGGCCTCTGGTGGTGACATTGTTGCCGGGCTCAAAGACTATCAGGGGTCCAGCAGCTGAGCTGGAACACTGGTGGGCTCTATTCACACCCAACTCCTAATCTATCTTGAGATAAGGTCTTTCTCCTCAACAAAGCTCCATCTTATTCTAAACTCTCATTACTAAGAATTTTTTTTGCCATTATTGTTTCTTAAAAAGCACAGCTGGCCTCTGCAGTTTCTCAAAGGAATCAAATTATGAGTCCAGCCTTATTTTTTCTTCTTTTGTCCCACAACAAATCCAAAGCCTGTGGTTGGGCATTAGGATTTGAATCTATTGGTGTTTATGATTAACTCAACATACCAATTTTTAATTTTCTGCTTAAAAGATAAATCTATCTATCTATCTATCTATCTATCTATCTATCTATCTATCTATCTATCTATCTATCTATCTATCTATCTATCTATCTATCTATCTATCTATCTATCTATCTATCTATCTTTCACTTTTATCTTTGATAATGGGTTGGCATTTTCCCAAGGGCCAAAATGAGCACATGCCCCAATAAGTCTATGAAGAGATAAAATTAATCTAGAGAGTCCCAGTCCAATCTGACCCTTTGGGGAAATGAATTGGCCGCCCCTGTTTTAGAATAGAATAGCCTTTATTGTAGTTGTACATGTACAACGTAATTCAGGGTGCTCTACACCAGTTGTGCATGTTTTTACAGTTTTTCTCAGTCGCTTTGGTGCGTTCCTCAGAACACCACTAACATTTGCACAGCAGTTAGTGCATTTCCCAAAACAATTAGTGCAAACTGCAAAACCTAGTGGATAGCCTGCAAAAGCACGTCACATGCACAGAATTGATTATCCATACCTCAAAAGCAAGTATCCATGTCAATGAAACTGTCAGTGCCATCAAAATGAAAAGTCTTGACACCATCTTTATGAACAAGATAGTCAAATGGCATTGTCATGTTTCCACTATGACAGTTTATAATTTCAGCGTTTCCCATTGCAAAAACAATTGGTGACACCTGAAAATGCTGACGACAGCACTATGGCCTACCTGTACAGCCATCTGAAATGTGCAGTAAAGTCACTGTAGATGTTATGGGAGTCTTGGGAGTAACTGAGACACTGAATACGTACGTTTCACATTTCCATTGTGTAGAAGTGTTTGTAATCCTACAGAATTGTGCAAAAGAAAAATATGCTACAGTCACTTGTTCACTGTAGAATACATGTAAACATAAAATCACCCATTTGGTAGAGCTGTGCACTAATGTGAACAATAAACAGCACATGTAACAGTACAGTAAATCATTCTGGCACATCCAGACGTTCCTGTCTGTCTGGCCACATATTTTCATCTACATCACAACAGATGTTATCCCTCGCAATGCAGCGAGGAAAGTATCTCCTGGAGTGGCGAATCCATCCTCTGCAGGACCCTGCTGTGATGTCGTCACATGCTGCATCCATGGCTGCTAGCAGGGCCATTTGCTCATGTGGATGCCGGTCATAAACTTTCCACCTCCAGGCAGAGAAAAACTCCTCTATTGGATTAAGGAATGGGGAATATGGAGGGAGATATTCAACCAGAATTCTGTCATGTGCTGCAAACCACTCTCTGACCTGATGGGAGTGGTGAAAACGGACATTATCCCAGACAACAACATACTTGCTGAGTTGGCCTCCACCTCTCTCATTCTCAGGGACTAGGTCCCTGTAAAGAGTGTCTAAAAATGTCAGGAGATGTTGGGTATTGTATGGACCAAGAAGGGCGATATGGGTGAGGACGCCGTTGTCTGAGATGGCTGCACACATGGTAATAATCCCTCCGCGCTGACCAGGGACTTCAGTGGTTGCCCTCTGTCCAATGCGATTTCTTCCACGCCTTCTGCCTTTGGCCAGATTGAAACCTGCCTCATCAACATATATGAATGTGTGCAGTGTTTCCCTGGCTTCCAGCTCCAGTACATGCTTTAGAGAGAGACAGAAATGCAATGTCACAATATGCCTGTGTACAGTAACAAACAGTAATGCATGCATTTAGTAAAACACATTGTAGAGTATGTGCTGTGGAATTGCAAGTGTACTGCATGAAACTACGAAGTACTGTAAAACAGTTTGCAGTGCAGAACATAGAAGACCAGCTTTACCTGCACATACTGGTGACGGATCTCCTTCACCCTGTCACTGTTTCGTTCAAATGGCACTTTATACAATTGCTTCATGTGGATTTCATTTTTCTTGAGTACTCTGTCAATTGTTGAAATTGAAACAGATTCAATATTGCCAAATACCGTGTAATTCTCTATGACAGCGCTTTGTATGTCTCTCAGCTTTATTGCATTGTTTGCAATGACCATTGCACAAATGGCTTCTTCTTGCTGTGGGGTAAAAAGGGGCCCTCTTCCGCCTCCGCGAGGTTATCTTACAATCCTATGTGGTGCAGAGTGAACTTTTTGTGAAATTGCAAATACAGTACAGTAACATGTGATGTGTCTGAGATGGCACAGTACAGTACAGTGTATTACTGTTTGCATACCTGTTTTCCCTACGGAATGTTTGAATGATTGAACTGACAGTAGTTCTTCCAATATTGGGTTGCACCCTTCGACCAGCCTCCTCCATGGTGAGGCCGTGATTGACAACATGGTCCACAATTGTAGCCCTTATTTCATTAGGAATCTGCCTATTTCTGCCTCTTCTCCCTCTTCCCCTTCCCCTTCCTCCCCGCATCCTCACCCCTCTTCCACGGTGCTGACCTTCCATTTTGTGTCACAGAAGTGTAGAAATGGTACACACTAGCTCCTGCGCAGTTTATATATGCTTGCCAATTGGGGATTCACAGGATTCATCCATAATTGACAGTGAACAAGTTGTTTGTCATTGGTTACAACTAAACTTTCACACGCCTCCTCATGAGTGACAGCTGTAATTCACCTGAGATCAATTGTTCAATTTCGGAGACATTTCCAGGAACAATGATACAGAAAGGTATAGGATTTGCTTGACAGATGGCCAATATTTGGCATGTGATAACTAGTTCAACAATTTTGTGTGTGATGACTCAAGCAATGGATGTATGACTATTAGTTTTATTGGGAACGACTATTCAGCATCCATAGGTATGATTACTTTTGACTGACATGACATAAGCAAATGGAAATGTCAGAAAGCAGCAGGGAAATGTATGGAAGCAACTGATTCATGTCCAAAATCATTTGAAGTTTGTTCAGAGAGAGGAGAAATTGTTACTATGATGTGCACAAATGACTGAGTGTTGTGGAGGTTGAACTAATAGTTATGAGAATTTCAATTCTGATCTGAGAAACGCACCAAAGCGACTGAGAAAAACTGTAATAAAAATCTTCAACCACAGAAAAAGAAACATTGTCTCTTTTTTTTCTTTTTTAAAATATTTTTTATTTTATTTTGGTGTTACAGAGTTAACGTTTAGAAATCTACTACAGGCAGTAGGACAAACACCTGTATCCAGTCAGTGGAACAACAGAGATGAGGTAAAAAGGCTACAAGTTACAAGTCACACAACACCATTTCAAAACATGTATTTCCGCAAATATATACTTTTAATTACTAATATGTACATAGCATAAAATAAATAATTATAAAAAAACATCGGCTTTTAGAAATTCATAAAAACACAGAACTAGTTTGTACAAAACTTTGGATTTAAAGACTTAACAAAAACAAATTAGAACGAACCAAATTATCCATACAGGCGATCACTCACAGAAAAAGTGTACTGTAACAGCTCTTTTAGTATGAATGCTGGTTGTTGCGTAGTTTGCTAAAAATGATCTAAAATGTGAAACTGGTTATGGCTGTTTATTGATATTTTCAGTCGTGACGTTATCGAATCCTGGGTGGGCATTTTTGAATTAAACGCGCACGCCTGAGACGTAGCATTACATTAGCTGTAAACATTAATGAGAAACTCTACACACTCCTCCACAGTGGAGGCGATCAGTGAAACGCACTTTTCATAAACTTTATGTAACTTTCTGTCTCAGCTTTCAGTAGTTTTATATTTTCCACGTAAGTAAAAAAAGAATTTTTATTTTGTATTTCTTCTCAAATTAAGAGAGCACAACGTGTTTCATCTTAGCCCTGGTGTTTTAGCATGACTACAAGGTAACAGATGACTAAAATAACATATTAAACTCTATTCTGGTCTATTTGGTTAAACTGTATGCAAAAATTAGTAAAACTTCACTTTTTTTTTTAACCCAAACTACTTATAATAGATTTCTTTCACAGAAAGAATCAATACATGCCAAAGAATACACATATTAAACAGACAGACGAGGACAAACTGTGTGTAAGGACCTAAACACGTACACATATTATCGTAGCAGCATTAAAACAAAGGAAGTATTGATAGTTTCAGTGATGCTGCTTGTTGTTTAGTTTGGGAACAAAAAGCCACGGCTGAGGATGATCGCATACACACGTTTTGGTCATCACATTACTGCAAATTACACTGCAATATTGAGAGCTTATAAAATACAGCTTTGTCTGCTTTCTTTTTTTGCTTTTTTAAATTACCATTTGTGCTGTGTTTACCAGGGAGTATGCTTCTATTTGATTAAATATTATATTATATGTGTATATGGGAATACACCTTTAATAAATAACAGCTTTCCCCACACCGAGTCACGTGGCACATCACTAATACTGTTAAGAATAAGGAGAACATGCTTCATATTCATCAATGGTACTGACTATCACAGCCTCATGCGGTGGATGGGGAGGCTCTTTTCTGGTCTTTGGTCATAACTCTTGATGGTTTTTTTGATCCAGGTGTTCTCTGGCCTTTCAGGAAATGTGCGTACTATATTCTCGTTTTGCCGACGCTTGTTGGATGTGGCTTCCTTTCTACTCGCGAATAAAATTAGTGGTTTAAAGCAGATATTAACTGGTTAGCTTAAGAGATTGAGAATGTAAACACATCACAGCAAACAACTACATTCACTCAGGTGCAAGTGCATTCTTACCCAAACATCAGTAACATATAACACTTTGTAAAAGAAACACTCACGCACACAATGATCGTGTTAGTGTTCAAAAATACGCAAATAAAGTAGTCATGTCGAGGAGGAGAAAACATGCTGTTGAGTGTCTGATCATGTGACCTGCTCACAACTCTTGTTACTTTTCACTGCAAAAACAAGCGATGATTACACACTGAAGGAAACGTTCACTTTCAACGAAATGCCTTTTTTTAATGTTTTTTTTTTTTTGCCTTGCAGATTTGAAAGCATTGGTAGTGCTGGACTATTCTTGATTAAAAGTAACTACACTGGGAAAAAAATCACCAATATGGTGTTTGTCAAGTTCTCCTTTCCTACATCAGGACACCTTTTTCATGCTCGGTAAGGATATCAACATTATTGCCATCATCACAACTATCCATCCATCAGGGTGACGTTCGTGGACTTTGACACCTACTCAGCTGTTTCAGTTAATTTAGGCAGAGACTCACTCTTTGTAGCATCAAAATAAAAACACGAGGCAGTTGTGTCTTTGTCCGCGCACATGTCACAGAGCTTTACAGTCTCTCTGGTCTTGCAGGTGGGAATCTGCATTTCTTCTTCAACCCAGTGAAGTCATTATGTTTTGGTGAGAAAAGACAAAAACCTCTCTATTTGCAGGTGTGCACATCGTACACCCTCACGCACTCTTGACAGCTGACATAGCAGCACCAGTGGAAAATACAGTGACACTTCTCCTTTCTTTTCTCAGTCCTCGTGTTGTGACCTCTGCCGCAGCACAAGAGGTCACACCCGTCTATGCCGTGGGACGTCAGGTTGCAGATGCGATCCCGAGTGCCAAAGGAGCCGGTCTCAGGATTGGGGTCACAGAAATTGGGTGAACTTTCATAATAAACCAGGTCGCGCTCTGTAGGGGGTTTGAAGTAGTTGTACTTGGGTCTCAGGGTCTCCACCCATCCACGGGACTCCTTATGTTTCTCAACCACCATCTCAGAAGCGCTGTCATACTTGTCCTTCATGTAGTCCCCAACAACTCGGAAGTCAGGCTGAGACCACCAGCATGTCTTGACCTCGCAGCTGCCAGAGAGTCCATGGCACTTACACTTCAGAAACATGTTGTCGTTGAGAGACTACAGATTAAAAAAAATAAAGTTTAGTTAATATAACTTTTAAAAGCAGAAGAACTGCTACCACAGACACAGCAAAAACATGAATAAGAGAACTAACCACTCTCCCTGCTTCATTGTTATGGCGGTTCATTGCTGAGCGTGCGTCAGGCCGATTCTCTCTTGCATCAGCAAACTCCCGGGACACCATGCTTCCAAACTCCAAATCCTCACTGCAGCCACCCCACTTCCAGCCCTCACCAGGGGGGCCTTTGTGACGTGTATCACATCCACAGATGTTGGCTGAACCCTCGGCGCAGGCACGGGTCACCGCAAACGCCACTCCCGCTGAGGCAATAGCGTGAACAAAAGCTGACTCTCGAGTGGCTGGAAAGACAAAGACAGACAAGCATCACTTGGATAATGTATCTCTTGAGTATTTCCAGAATTCAATTTATATTAAATTTAAATAAAAATGAATAAGAAAGATATAGCTTTAATACATAATATATAATATATACAATGTGTAAATTTAATAATATGTAAGATATGCTGGCAGCAAACATCTTCAACCAAACAAAACAAGAAAGCATCAAACAAACTAAGTAGACCTTTACTCCTGTCTGCTGCTTGTATTTGGGTTGTATCTACTATATCGCAACAGTGTGTGGGTTAATTTAACCAGACATCAATCGTCCTGTCTCTAAATAAGGCCAGCAAGGCCTCTACGTCTCTGTCTGACATAGCTAACTGATGAGTCAGAGGGATCAGGATCTTCCAGAGAGATGAGAGGAAGAGACGGGCCTGACAGGCCTTTAATTAAGAGACTCAATTAAGCTTTTGAAAGGTTAGGAAACAGCCTCACACTGAGGGGACAGCTCATAGACACAACATGGAGATGGGTCTTTAGCGAACAGATATACCATTCCAAAAAGGGAAAGACTTTCCTTCTATCCTTTCCTTGTCAGCTGCTTTAACATGAATCATTAGACGGAGTGTTTGCTTTGAATATATGTACTTGTATGGTCTTGCAAAAACACAAGCAAAGACAAAGAAGGAGAAGAGACAGGATGAAGTGGAAACTTCAGGAGTAAACATGAACTGAACACACTAAAGATAAAAAAAAGAGTAAAAGAAATGGTTTAAGATCAATATTGAAATCTTGCGCTGTCTGCGTGAGATGTGTTTGAGTATGTGTTTGATAGAAACAGTGCACGTTTCTGTCTGAAGAACAAAAAATGATAAAGAAAGAAAGAAAAGAAAAAAAGTAAAGGCATATAAAGCTGAGGGGAGAACGAGCTCCTCCCTTACAGCAGGTTCCAACCAGTTCCAGGACTAAAGGGCATTAGAAACAATGATGCAAGAGAAAAGGTCTACTGGCATCCCTCACCACCCATTTCATTACCACTACTGTATACACACAAGGTTACTAATGTTCAAATACATTTGAACTAATGCTCTCCTTCCTCAAATCCCACTTTGTGAATCCAACACGTTTCTTTTTATTTGGTGTTGTTTCATTTTCGTGAAAAGTCAAAGTAGCCAAAGACTGCGCCATGAAGGAACTGTCTACAGTGATTAATTACACATCACCATGCTTCATCTAAAGCTGACTGAGCATGAGCTTTGTGTTTTCAGTTTGAGTGAATATCTAAGGTGTTTGGCTTACATTAAATCTGAAGTGACTTAGAAAACAGATTTAATTTCAAATGCCGAAAAAGGATTTTGGAACTAACATTTGTGTCTGAAAATATCTTTGAACATACTTCTGTGCTACTAAAAAGAGCGCACAGCCATCAGCATAGATATTCTGTGAACTTGTCATAGAATTATGTGAGGGGAGTGCAATGTTGTGGTAAAATAGTCAGTGGAGAAGGATTGAAGCACACAAAAAATATCCTGGCATTTCTGTGTGAAATAATAGATTTCTTATATAGTATTTACAATTTTTCACAAGCTACTTTACAAGATCTTCACAAAGCCTGGTGTTATCAAATGAATAAGCATTCAAGAAAATGGAAATATCTCTAAAATTTTGAAGAGCTTTGCTGAAAATTTGCCCCATTTGCCCCACCTGCAAGCTTCTGATTCATCAGATTACCTTTTTTGTTGATATTGACTATAAACATACAACACATTCTAAATTTAGTTTCGATGGTATGGTATCACTGTTCGTGTGTGGCCCATTTATACATGACAGTAAAAACTCACTGGAAGGTACTAATGAAAACTTAATCAGAACAATCACCCATTTTTTTAAACGCGTGTTTTCATTTGGATTTAAATCCACCTCTGACAGCATTCACTGTACCTGGAAACTCCACCTGTGACATTAGCTCCACTGCTTTTCCTTAGTTTTATGACCAATTTGTGGTATTTCTTCTCAGACAATGCTTTTCCACCAAACTTTGCCAGACTCTGGCAGGCCAAGCGGTCCCTACAACCTGCTGGGGGGTTGAATCCCCTATTGTGTTGCCACTGTCACGCTGTGTTAGTCCCACAATAGCCCCAGATATTTTATATGAAATTTGCCCTGGCTAGTGATTAGTGGGGACCAAGTTAAGTCATAGCAACAGAGAACTATGCATTGGCTGGACCCTGCTTGTCGGCAGACAGGGAAATCCCTATTCAAATGGTTTAATAAAACAATCTAAAGGGCGTGTGAATGGGGAAAAGCACTTTTTCTCCTGCTTAATCTCATGGTTGCGAAGATATTGTGCTCTGAGCAGTGCCCAGCGGGGAGTGGGGCTAAGGTCCCCCCATCAACTCCATTTACCACATCCCTTCTTTCTTTCTTGCACAGAGTTAATGATATACTGGTGAGCCAGCTTCCCTCCCCCAGCATGGAGAGACATACGTCTCATGAAATGCAGGGACCTTTTGGCTCATCCTAAATAGTTACTCTTTCTCATCCTCAGGTCATAGGTCACAACCCACATCCCCTGGCCTTTTCCTGGTTAGTTTAGATGGAACTTAATAATTTAGATCAATTTAGGTATCTGTATTTCCTGGCAAACAAAGCATCCTGCCCAGTGCAAACGTGCCCACAGTGAATGAAGACAAGCTAGAGCTACAATAGTGTCAAACTTTTCAGTATCGCTAACAAATTACATAATAGGAATTTCCAGTGAACTTCATTATCTTCAAAAAGAAAAATGACGGTGCATTGACTTCCTGTACGGGTGTTAAGACTTGTGAAACTGTGACTGTCCACTTTTTATAGCAAAGAAACCTAATCCCATCACATGAGTCATAAACTGGAGACTGATTATACCCATATAGCATTCAGGTTTTCTGTAAATACCAAGAATGCCGAAATAGCTCTGGGATCGGCTCTGCAGACTGAGGAACACCTGTGCAGCTTTCTATTACCTTTCATCACAGGCAGATTCCAGTGGTGCATGTTTTGACACTTTAGTTAATGTAAATTAATGAGCACTGACGCAGACATAGCCTGGAGGCAGGGGTGTGGAGAAAAAAAGAGGTTTAGACCATGTGTAAGGAGAGAACATGATATAAGATATGCTTTTTTCTAAAGTAATAATACTCTTAGATGAGTGTTTGTGTGGTCAACTAATGTATGCTCACATTGAGTAAGAGCATTTTTATGTGCATATAGTTTAATGTAACCCATTAAACTTATCTTCAAAATGCACAACCTGTTCATTTCAATTGATTTTTTAGTTGTAGTTCAACTCCGTTTACTACATTGCCTTCTTTTTTGTAAAGGCTTTACTCCTTTAGTCCCTCTTAATCCACTTCTTTAAAACAAACTTCTAATGTTCTCAGTGGAGTTGAAGTGGACACGGGCAGTGATGCACTGAACTGACAGTAACTAAGCCTCTGTAGCAAATAAAGGTGCCTACTCTTCCTTTCAAATCTGGCAACAAAAAGGAAGGAGGAAACTGACTAACAAGAATCTGAATTTCAGACAAACTGACACCAGTGAGGACAATGGCCTGGTTGCATGGACAAACACTAGCATCAATCAAATCCAATGAAATGGAAGCTCTCTCCTACTAAGTCCTATCAAAGGCCTGTGAGCCCCTGAGCTACTCTCCTCAGCCTTTGACAAAGGCACTTAATCCAGCCACTTTGACCTCTCACATTATTAAGGGCCTGAGTGACCTTAATCCAATCAAAATGATTTACTAGAGCCCAGTAGCCGCCTTCTCTTTCCAGTCAGCACCCCTGCAATTTAGGCCTGGGAGGGGATGCAGAGGGAAAGACGTGGTGGCATTTTGCACCACAATAGCAGTGGGATTGAGAACCCCTATCGTTAGCCACCTACTTCAACTCCAGCCTCTTCTATCAACTGGCTCAAGAGTTTATTAAAAGCAATTGCCCTACGTGACCCCCGGCCCCCTTGTGTTTACATCAGTCTTCCGTAAACTAGATGACGAGTTTGGATCACGACCCTCAGCCACTGGGGCCTGCATGGATTCTTGATTTTAACTCATTTCAGAAATCAGGAAGAAGAATTCATCTATCCAATCAAAGTGTGAATCTGATGTTTTGGGAAACAGTCTCATTTGCTTTCCTGCTGGGAGATGGAATAAAGTAAAAAGATCACACTTATGTCTGCACACTAAATATTGCACTAGCCCCTCATTAATTACTAAGAAATATTTCACTCTTTAAAATTTTTATTATGATCAACTGCATTAACTATTAAATATACACATATATCATCTTTCTTTCTTTCTTGGTTTTATGGCTAGTTTTCTGGGCAATGGGGATTTCTCTTGCCTGAGCTCATGATTAGACACATGCCTGAAAATTATCACTGCATAAGCTAAAATGTATTTTGGAAAACCTCTATGCTTCAGTTCAGTTCATCTCTTGGGTAAAGTACATCAGAAGAAAATACCAGCAATCACAGGGGATCCCCTCCTAAAGAAAACTCCAACAAGACAGAACTCACTCGACTTAGGCTAGTCGTGTACATCGTTGCATGCATGCAGACCCCCGAGACTTGTTCAGTCTAAAGTCTATTTAAACAAGGATTTGAATCAGCATAATGAATGATGCATGCTGGGAGTGCAGCTCTTCTAATGCAAATATAAGACAAAGGGAATATAGAATTGTTAATGGGAGAGTTAATCAGGAGAGAGACATGATAAGTCACTTTTATTGCTCTTTTTTTCAGTCGGTTTAAAGAGCTAAATACTTCTAAGAACTTTGCAGAGATTAAGACATTCTCAAATACATATTCAAAGACAGTGGAGTCATCATAAGCTAATAATACTACTTTACTCTGGTCATCTTTTCCTGTCAAAGAAAGGCATAGTTTGTTTTTCTTTCTGCAAAAAGTGTTGCCTACTTTTTACTGATAAGTGGCATTTCTTCAAGAAAATATCTTTATAGACTTAAGGACTCTACAAATTGTTATTTTTTGACAGAAAAGTAGCAGGAAAGAAAACTCTGTGTGCTTTGTAACATTACCTTTATCTAACACTGGACCAAAAATGGCCAGACTGTCACTGATCGTGGTGCAGTTCCAGCGTCGGCCTCTGAACTGGTGCTGACACTCCTGGATGCCAATCTTCACCCCCTCAGCCACACTCGGCATGATTTCCACATAGTTCCGGCAGAAACGCAGCTGCTTGGGCACTAGGCCTGGTATGCTGCCACAAAGGATAGGTTGAGTGCCCAGTGATGAGTACTGGTGGCCGACTGCTAGTGACCTACAAGCAGAAAGGAAGTCGTGTTGTCAGTGCATTTGGATAATTATATCTTATCTGTCTGCATCTTTATCTACTGATATAACACCACTCAAGTGGGGGACTAATTTCCCTCCTGGTGCAGTGTAATTTTACGTCTGAGTACGTTTGATTGTGTGTGTTTATTTTTCTGTATCAGATGCTACCATTAGACATCCATTCTTTATCCCTTCAACTACCCTCTCTGCAGGCACCTGGCCTTTGTGTGTATTGAAATTGCAGCCCTGCAGTCTCAGAAGCAGGCAGTGTTTCTGTTTAAGATGAAAGTCCGTTATGCATCCAGAGGTCTTCATAGACCTTAAGCTGACAACTTGGAAAACTGCACCTTGTTATTAACTGTCCGCACACTTAACAGGCCTTCAGCTTAGGGTAATAAGAGTGCAAACCCTACGCTGAAACTTCAGAGAGTGTATTAAGAGTAACGCTGAACCTCCCCTCCTTTTTTCTTTTGAGGAAGGTATTCTGGGATACAACAAGTGCAAACTTGGTTCACTGATTACATCTCTCTCTCTCTCTCTCTTGCTCTCTTTGTGCCTGTATTGCTTTCTCTTTGTCTTTATTTTCTGTGTCCTCTCAATTAAGACTTTTAGCAGGTAGTAATCACAGATATTGGATATCCATTTTATGAATGACCCATTTTTAAGAAGGACTTAAAAAGACACTGCAGGGTGCTTGCATGGCCATGTTTTGGAATTTCCGCATTGCACAAAAGGCATACTGATTTATGCCATTTTGTTTAAAATTTTATATAGTTTTCTTAGAATTCTAATCAAGCAGTGCAAAAAGTGTTGGAGGCTGATTCGATTTGTCTTTAGCCTAAAAACAGCAAAGCTCTGCCCCTCAATGACTTAAAAAACAGATTTCCAAAGCAAATCAAATATTTACTTCCGGCTTCTAATTCTTCTCTTCTACCAATATAAAAGCAGTTAACAGGTTTGAATTTGGATTCTGAACTCTCCATTTAAATACATTTGATTATATATATATATATCTATAAAAATTAATAAATTGGCCGGGATAAGCTGGATAGAAGCATGGATGGAAAACAGATGGATGAAAATGATATTTTTTCTTTTAATGCATGAATAACTGGCCTGCAGTAATTGCCTTCTATGGTAAATTATCAAATCAGCACTTTGACTCTTTCATAATGGCACAGAACAGCCAAATTACTGAATAGCACAGTTCCTGTTATCTTTGGCAAATACCTTTTGGAGTAGCTACAAAGTAGCTTGCTGGCAATCAAGACAAGCCCTTAATTTACATCAACTGTCTATTAAGGACTGAACGCTGGAAGGAGTGTTCAGTTTGTCATCCCCTGGGCGATGCTGGAGTCATAATGGTTAATGTAGATTCTCTATAAATGCAGCTTAAGAGCAGGTGTGCAGTGTTTTGCTTTGCAGTTAGCTCACTATCTGCTGACCTGTTCACTGCTGTTCAAGGACTAATCGCTGATCAAAACAAGATTACCAAATTCCTGACTTTGGCCCTCAGGCAGGGGTTTTTTTAACCTGAAGAAAAGAAAGAGCCTCACAGTCAAATGACCCCACATGTTGACGGTTTCTGATGGCTTTCATCGTACCAACCTTTAATACCTCAATTAGGTTTTACATTCAAAGGTTGATTTTCAGCTCTCTGTAATTATTAAGGATGTCTGCCAGGTGTCAAAGGTGCTCCTGAGCCATGAACTGACCCAATGAGTTACTCCTGTTATTTCTCCCAAGAAAACATCAAAGCAATGAGTCACATTGGTTTCAACAGAATTTCTTGCCTAATTTCTACAGACTACACCAGCCTAATTCATCATAAATGAGACAGCCAGTAAGTGAGCAATGGCATGCTAAAAACCTCTTCAGAACATATCGCATTTATCTGCCTTTTGTCTGCTACAAACAACAATACACAAGGCAGTTTCCTACTACAATTGACCTCTTTTTTACTGGTGAAAGTTCATCAGCCAAAGAGAACTGGTACAGATGTTCAGGTTAGGAGCAGAGCTCTCTTTTTTTTAATGGATTTGAAGGGAGTTGTCAGTTGTAGCTCTTTCTCTGTCTCTTCTTGAACCTGCATTCAAATTTTTTTGGCAAGTGTGCATCTCAACAGCAGGTAATCATGAAGGTCAGTGGCAATATCATCTTGGGAAAACCAGCAACTTTAAAGGTCCTTGTACTCACACCAATGAGGGTCAGCAGAGGTATTTCTGCCCTGTCACTGTCTTGAACTGTACCCCACAAGCTCAATGTGAGTCAGTGTGCTTAGGCTGCTTGGCTCAAGAGTCTCCATGCCTGTCTCATTGGGGCTGAGTAATCCCTGCCACCTCTTTTCTGTGTTAGGAAATGGCCCGTGAGAGGCGGCGGGGCATGTTTCACCATGGATGATTTATGATTTTTTAAGAAGTTATTGCACAAAAGACTGTGTTGTTGGATACTAATTCCAACAACTATTTTAAAATACCTGCTGTATTATTTAGATTTTAGGTATTTATTGAGTCTTGGCAACTTTAATCTCTTTAATTCTTTCTAAAAAAAAAGAAATCCACTGATTTTCTCCTGCTTTGCAGAGATGTTGCACATGTGATGTTTAGTACAACTAATGAGGAAACACAGGATTCACTCATGCTCTTAAGGCTATTGTTTTCAAAGGAGCACCTTAGTGATAACTGTTACAGATAAATTAAGCAAAATATATACGATGTATATGACTTTTTGCCTCAGTACAAAGTTTCCCCCACTCATCTAAGTTTATCCAGTACAGGTTTAATGCATATTTCAGCAAGCCCAAGCAGGGTGCCTTAGAATTACCACTTTACTTGTGGGCCCTGAGGCCTTGGAGCCGACTTTGACATCAAGAGAATATGTTTGGGAAAAGGAATGTGCGGCAAGCTTTCACCTCCAGGTATTTATCTTCTAAGGTGGGGTGGACCAGTGAAGAAGGTGGTGGGGTGGCGGGTGCAGCCAGGCTATGTCATGGCAGGTCGAGAATAGACAGACATGAACCTGTCTTAGTGCAGAGCCGTATCCCCAAGAACGACTGCGGTGCAGGGGTTGAGAGTGATGCAGCTCCCATGGCTGCTTGAAGGCAAGCTTCTGTCAGCAAAACATCATAAGCTGCTTTTCACAGAAGGTCTAGATCATAGATGGCTGGCATGCTGTTAGCAAACGGAAAGACAATGCAGGCATGCTAAGTGCAATCCCAAAGGAACCACATTATTTGACTTGGGATGAGTTGCCATGAGACAGAAAAATCACTCAAGTAATCTTTCAAGTTAAAAAAAAGTTCAGCATTGTGTCAGGAATGAAAGAACTGAAAAGTGATTTCATGAGTTACTTTTGCACTTAGACATTATTTGTATAGGCGGGAGTGATGCAGCAAAATTTGCTTCCATTATGTTTACCCCTGTTGTTAGACCCTTCAATCACTGGCACCCTCCAAAATCAAACAATCAACACAGAAGTTAGCTCTGGGCTTGCTGCAGGGTTTCAGCTATGACAGAATGGAAAACTGTTCTTCCATTGTGTCATTCATAACAAGCTCCACAAAAAAAAGAAGAAAGAAAACTCTTATGAAGGGTGAATTTCAAGGTTTTCCCTGGCTGTGTTTGCCAAAGTACCAAGAAAAAAAATGCAAAACTTTATCTTGCACTGGCATCAAGTAAATAAAGTAAACCAAACATTCAATTACACTGGAAAAAAAAAAAAAAAAAAAAAGTAGTTTGTGCAGTCCCCCCATCGCTCCATCCAGAGGGCCCACTTTTATATCAGGATTTCCTTCCAGCTGAGCATGTAATTAGTTTCTCATCAGTCTTACCACCAGGGGACCCATTAAGAAAAGTAGATTAAGCGTCCTCCAAATATTGAATGATTTATTAGAAATCAGGCAGAAATATATATATATATATATATATATATATATATATATATATATATATATATATATATGTATATATTTCTGTGCTTTGATAACAGCTAAGACTGATGGATGAAGCTGAAATATTACAAAACAGCACAACATACCAAAATACAATAATCCTGTAGTTTTTTTTTAACTAATTACACTATCGTAATTTTAACGCAGCTCTGCTCTGCTTCATTAATGTCAGCGTCACGCATTTGGTTCTTTTTGGCATTTACATGGCAGAAAGACTGAAAACATGAAGTCGGGAGCTAAGTGCAAAAATGACAACACATGGCAACATACAATGACAACATCACCATCACCACGCGCGCGCGCGCACACAGACACACGCACACACTGGACGCACGAGCACACATAGACACACGCTTCCAAGCACATAAAGTTTGCACCTGCTGCATTCTGGAGATCAAAATTGCTCCCGATTTGCAAAGTTGCACGTTTCGTTCATCTCTTGCGTTTACAATTCAGCCCATCCTTTCGCCTGTATACTTTCGGTTTCCATGGGTTACTAAATGTCATTTTAATGACCCGATTAGAAAGTCACATTGTGCATGTCTTATAATAT
Organism: Aulonocara stuartgranti; assembly: GCF_965226115.1. Lineage (NCBI taxonomy): Eukaryota > Metazoa > Chordata > Actinopteri > Cichliformes > Cichlidae > Aulonocara > Aulonocara stuartgranti. The sequence goes on along the minus strand of NC_138954.1, from coordinate 16,117,980 downwards.
TATAAAAAGTAACGTTAAAAGATCACCGTCACCACACGCTAAAGCTCTGCAGCTGACAGACAAGCAGTCACAACTATAACAACTCAAAATTACAGGTCATCCACAATCCCCGCATGTTTTTTAATGTGTCACTTCTTGTCCGGGAAATAATGAAAATTAAACTTACCACCAGATAGGATAGCTTGCCATGACATGCGTAAGCCCACAGAGCAACAGGAAACATCCAAGGTATATCATCCTTAAAGTTTCGTAAAACATCTCAAGCAGAATGCCTACATGCGCACTCATCCGCGTACGGATTTTAACCGAAGTGCTAAGAAAAAAAAAAGAAAAACAAAAGACGAAAACGAAGCTGCACTGGCAATTTTTTATTTCTCTTCTCCAAAAGAAAAAAAATGAAAGAAGAAAAATCAGAGGCAACTCTCTCTTTCGCGAGTGCTCGTGGCAGAACTCTCAGAGCCAAATATTAAAAGTTAAAAGCCGCTTGCTTTTTTTTTTTTTTTTTTTTTTTTTTTTAGGACCCAATCAGCAGGTATTGCCAAAGGGGGAATTCTGATGATATGTTCCCTCTGTTGCCATGTCAGGGAGCTTGAACTCAAACACCAGAATGAGCTAATTTTAAGATGTGTTTTAGTGCTCACTGAGAATTGCTCGGCATTAGCATGCAGCGTGTGTGTGATATATAATGTTGTTTAAAGGAGAGAGGGAGGGTCTGAAGGTTTTTAAATAGACATCGGAACCCCTGTGGATTGCGTAGCTATAACAACCTGTCCGGATTTCACTCCCTGGCTTGAAGCTTCTAAAATGCAGAAATAAATATGTGTGAATTGCTTCAGACCACAATTAAGCCTCTCCAGTCCTTTATGTGCGCCTCTTTGTCATGAATGTAAAATTAGAGGTTTGGAAGTGCTTCTAACAAGCTGAAGGGTTGGCTTAATTTAATAAATCTGGCCATAATAAAAAAAAATAGCAAAAACAAAATTTTATTTAAATTCCCTACAAATAAACAGCTAATATCTTTTTATATAGTTTAAAATCTGAAAAATATATAAAACCTCAGGATTTCTGTCAGCAGCATATAGTTTCTGAAATTGTAAAATGTGAAAACGATGCTCTAATTGTATTATATATTTATTTTCTATTTCTATTTTATCAGCCGATAAATTAGGCGCACCTTGGCGTTTAAAAGCCACTGATTAGCAACATTTTCTTTTATTCTCAAAAGGTATTACTTCATCCACTTCTAATGCTACACACTTAAGAATATTACTATCTGTATGATGAGCTGTCAGATTGCCATTCCAACGAAAATATCCGATAAAATTGGCCGCAACACTGTCTCTAAAAAGCTGACTGTCGGTTTTTCCCTTCTCAGTGTCAAGTGGCTGTTGATAGCTGATATGAGGTGGACCGGTCTTTTATCTACAGGCAGTGATGCTTGTCGTTGGAGTTAAAAAAGGAAGAAAGGAAAAAGCTGCCTGTTGTGCAATATCAGAGGCTGGTGACGCGATACAGAGGGGGGAACAAATTCACTACTTCAAGTTTTAGTTAAGTTCAGTCACTTCAGTGTTTTAGTCAGCACCTGTCGTTGCTATGAAGATGATCGTAACTACGAGAGTAGTGAGTTCAGTTTCAGTAAACATCCACATGCATTATTATTGCTTTTTTTGGAATTTGGGGGGAATTTGTTCAACAACAGGAAAAATTAAAAAACTGGATTAATGTACGGCAGCTTCAGCTGCAGCAGCATCAACACATGCCCAGCCATGGATTGTTTGATAGCTGTGACTACCCTGTACAGAAAATACGCTTGCACAAAGTGAAGGTTTTATTTGCTTTACTGCACAAATGCAGCTGTTCCATGTGCGTCTTGCACACTTTCTTACGGTCTCCACACCGTCATACTTGGTCTGCTGCAAAATAAGTATACCCGGTGCGTTCATTTTGCCGTTCCCTGGCCGGTTCAGTGACTCGTTAATTGGCTACATAGTGGCCACTCAGCTTTGCCTGCCATTATTTTCAAATTTCCTCACGTTGCTGGCAAACCGAAGGCGCAGAAGGCTGAAAGCCAGCGCAGAACGAAAAAAACACCTTTAATGGGGTCGAAGACTAGATGTTACCGCCATCTAGTTGACATCGTTGTACATTGCAAGTCAAGCAAAGGGTAATCACATCTTTTCAAATAAAACTAACTTTACAACATCAACTGCAATACCATTATCACGGAGCACTAAGATTCAGTACAAACTTTAAAGCTCTTACTCACCACTGCACGTTAGGTTGGATTGTCTGCATTGTCGCGTCATAGACCCAAGCACTGGTTTATTCCTATTTAGAAGGCTATTCTTGGTTTGTTCCCATCTTAATTACAGACTTATATTCAATAAGTGTGGGAATTTATTGTCTTATATACCCAAGAGTTATTCCTTCTATCTGCTACAATGAATTTGGAAAAACAGCCTTAAGATTTGCACCTAGCTCCTTCCTCCTGGAATCATCTAAAACTAAAGGAGCGAGTCTCACTTGATGAATGTAAGGCAGCTTTAAATGACTTGAATGCAGTTAAGTCTGTAAATGTTTTGCCTGAATATGATCATTAGACAATTACTTTTACTAAAGTATTCATTCTTTACTGACACTGAAGTTTATACAGTTTCTGCGTTTTGGGTTTTTTTTTGTTCTTTTTACTCCTTGCCTGGACTTAACTGGTGTATGGATTTGTATGTATATGTGCTATTATAGTTAAAACAGGAATGATGCCACAGAAGAAGTAGTTTTTTAAAATTTATTTATTTTTTTTATTTTAAGTACCGCATGTACTTGCTTACAACACATGTACTACAGGAGAACTTTCTCATGTTAAGTAAAAATCTCAAACAAGAGCAGAGGATATATTTCCCCACAGTAACTGAAGATTGCTATTTCCTTGGACATTAATCAAAATCGGATTATTACTATTATCATGTTGTTATTATGTATCATTAGTCATAATAGTAGCAGCATTAGTCTACAGTATGTATTCACTAGTCACTTTGTTATGTTCAACCACTCATTAATGCAACTTTGCAAGCAACTGTGTGCATGTAGACACGGACAAGTTGACCTGCTGAAGCTCAAACCTAGCATCAAAATGGTGAAGAAAGGTGATCTTACTGATTTCGTTGTTGTTGCCAGGCTGTCTGGTTTCAGTATTTCTGAAACTGGTGATCTACTGGGATTTTTCTTAAACACAGTTGGCATAAACACCAAGACAGCACAGATAAATCCAGCCCTGCATCAAGGGTTCAGGCTGGTGGTGGTGCAATGGTCTGGAGGATATTTTCTTGGCAAACTTTAAGCCCCTTAGTACAAAGTGAACACAGTTTAAACACCACAGCCTCAAATGACCTCCACAGTCTCCAGATGTCAGTCCAATAAAACACCTCTGGGAAGTGGTGGAAAATGAAATTCATGTCATGGATGTACAGCCAACAATCTGCAGCAACTGTGTGATGTCATCACATCAATATAGAACATCTCTGAGGTATGATTGCAGCACCTTATTGAATCTATGCCTTGAAGAATTAAAGCAGTTCTTAAAGCAAAACGATGGCAAACTGTCAGATAAATGTTGCGGATCCTACTGTCGTTGCTGCTTTAAATAACTCATCTACTATTACCATAAATATAAATTGTTTGCTAATAAATAAATAAAACCAAACACTAAATAAAAATGAGAAATGCACTGTACAGTCAGTGGGTTTTAGGCAACCGCAGAGGTGGAAATCTGGAATTTGGAGCAGCTATGGACTGAGTCAGTAGCTGTCAGCACTGGTACTGAGGCCAAGCCAGTGAATGTTAAATACATGAGAAAAATGTGATGCCTGCTAAGCTTATGGCACCTGAATATAGAAGACTTACCAGGAAGTGGAAATAGCTCCTTAAAGATTTGAGTGCAAACATGTTGTTATTTCTACATAGTCACACGATCAACATGTCTTCTTATAATAACCGGCTCACTAACAAAACGTAAATGAGGTTGTGTTCAGTTTCTTTTCTCCATCTTTCACAGCTCTACTTCATTCCCTGCAGCCCATCTAGTCAGGTTTTCCCCCGGAGCGAGCAGAAGGACATCAGGGCACCTCTGTGTGCCCATGGTGACCTCACTCTGATGGTGATGACATTTAGAAAAGCACCCTTAGAAGGGAGTCGTGTCTGACAAGTGAGTCTTGTCATTGCTCTGCATCATCGGCCTCCCCCTGTTTGACAAAACACAGCCACGCTAACATCATGCCATAGAAAAATATCTGAACTAATCACATTTTCATTACTTCACTCAATTTTCCACAAATATTTTCCTGGTGTAACATGAAGCTGTTAATGCTAATTCTTACACTAAAGTGTTTACATAAGATGTAACAAATACAACAAGGATTTAAAGGATTTTAAGGATTTAATGCAGCTACTGCACTCAACTAGGTCTGTGCTACGTGAAAATGCAAAAGCACCACTAGATGTCACCGCTGTAGTGGAATTGTGATCCGCTCTTCTATCACTGCTGAGCTTTTAATAGAAAAAAAAATCTAAATTTGAAGCGTGTATGCACACATTTTGGTTGCTTTTGTAAAGATCTGAAATTTAAAAAAGGCAAGCACTTTTATATCTCTAAGGAAGGGAGGTTGATGTCAAGCAATATAAAAGAAGATAAAATCAAAGATAAATCTATTCAATAAAGTTAGATTAAAAAAAACCCCAATTGGTTGGAAATGCAGTAACAGATAACAAATACAAGTTAAACGTCAGGAAATAAAGAGCTATGTAGCTGCGTCGTTGACATTATTGAATATTTCTATCAAATCAGACTTGATCTGTGGTGGTTCACTTTGATAATGTTTTCTGATTGTTCTGGCGAGCACAGAAGAAAACAAACAAAACAGATGTAAGCTGAGCATTTGCAACAGCCTGCACTGATCTCTCTCATCATCATCATCTGTTGTGCTGTGTCGCAACCACAAATGCTCTTTCCTGTAAATGATCATTAAAAACAATACCACATGTTTGCTGTGTGCTGCCTCAATAAGATGTGACACGCCCCACGAGCTCACACCTGGAAACAACTCATCACTTTCCCTTGTGCTTCTCTGACGATCTCCAGACATGGGAAACAAAGCTAAGGCTCTGCCCCTGCTTTGACTTTATCTTCAGGATGGGCATTACCACAGGCGTTGACGTTTCTATCTGCCCCGCTTGCCTCTTGGCAATACAGGGTGTAAAAAGCCTCCTGATAAGGGAAATCAGGAACTTCAAACTCATGTTGACGTCACATTTGCTGTGTTTAACTACACACCTAAAGCACGTCATTTATTGTAATATGGCATCTTAGCCGATCAGTAGAATGGAGGGCCAAGCAGATGCAACGAAAAGATTAAAGACATTTTTGAAAGGATAAACTAATAGAAGCAAACATGAGTGAGAATACTGTGTGTTATAGCCTTCAGTCACCAGATCTCAACCTAGAAGCCAGTTATAAATATAGTGAGGGAGGAATCTGCTTTGCAAATTGGAGAAAAATTGGACAAGTAACTTCAAATGAATTCAAATTACTCTAGTTATCAGATGTCACCCAGAAAGTTCATGCTGCAAAGTTTGAGGATTTTGACTGAGTGTAGAGTCACAAATCTAAAACTAACTGCTTAGTTTATCTAAAAGACATTATTAGAGCTTCAAAGAGAAGTCCTTTAGAGAAGTATTAGCATAAAAGGGAAACATATCTAATACTAAAATTGCCTAAAAGACAAAAACACATCGGTGAAAGGGGTACTAGAGGATATACAGGGTTCTGTTACACACATATGTAGACATAGAGTTAAAGTCAAGCTGAATTTGATCTAAATGTAATAAAACAACTCCCTAGGAGGTCACGATCTGAAACCTTGAGAAGCAAATAGATGATTGTCTCTCTGTGTGGGTCAAAGCAAGTCTAAATCAGTCTTTGGTGGAGGTCTTTGGTTATAAGATTTTTCCTCAGAGTGACTCAGATAATTGTCTTAGTGGTGAAGTCACACATTAGGGCAGTGAGATGAAGCTCTGGGGGCCAGAAAGCACGAAGAGACAAAACAGCTTTCGTTACAGGAACAGCCTTGCATGTCATATCAGGGAGCAGTGCTTTTTATCAGCTGCTGAGAAAACGACAAAGTCTTCATTTCTCCTCTGTCTTCTTGATCTTCTTCACTCATCTTTTCCCACACATTGACACTTTTTCCTGGGGTCATCCCAGGTTGCAATCAGCAGAGGGGGAGACTTGCACCGGCTGCAGCTGCTCGGCTGGACTCTGTCTTGTTTCATTAATGCTAAGCAAAGCAGATCATACCGTTCCATCAACAACACCTGCCGGTCAGGACCGCGACCCATTCACTATACATTTACCATCCCGTCTGTCTATGTACAGCAACCTGTAGTTTCCTGGCACAGAACTGCTGACATGTCTTGGCTTTTACTGTTGAGACTGCTTTGTGTCATTCTAGGTGCTCTCTTCAGTCGAATGAAGTCAACCTAGATGAATAGCAATGCTTGTTCAAGGGCAAATAGAAAACTGCAATTCTGCAAACACCTCTCAGGCTGGGTGTTTCACACGTGGCTGGAAAACCATGAGGTGGATTGTTTCAAGCTGCTTGGGCAATAGCAGCCTGCGGTCTGATATTAATGTCATTGTTTACAAGAAAGCATAATGTAGGCTTGCGTGAGCAAAACTGTTTTAATACAGCTGTTACATAACAAATTTGTTATACAATGAAACAATCCAAAATATGCCTTTTGGAAGGAAAGTATCCATTATGCAGTTGCATGGCAGCAGTGGCTTAGATGTGCATACTTAAACATTTTCAGGCCACAACACGCTCGCATACAATTTGGTTCAGGTGTGTCATAACACTTCACTAGAAAATGTGCATGGATGATAGGTTAACTGCCACAAATGAAGGACTGGGATTAAGTTCCACAACAGAGAGAGCAGCTACTGTTTTGTTTTTGCACAAGAAATCCAAGAGTGAGAATTAGACAACAATCATGGTGTCTCCTAAATTAAGAGCGGCGTGTTTTTTAGTGGGGCTTTTTGCTCCTTTATTTTTTAACTTGCAAAAAAAATCTTCCTAGTGGAAGAAAAACATGTTAAATGTATTGATCAGTAATCCCCAAACTGTTGCTGTCTCGGATGCGATTGGAGGTTTCCAGAGCTCTCGTGATAGCCCACGAAGACGGACTCTTCCTGTATGTATCCTGAATGCTGAGAACTGCTGCAGATGGTGCGCCGGTTGCCTGAAACAGCAGAGTGGCGCAGACGCACCGTCAGCCTCCAAACCTAAGCCACAAATTATGTCTGGTACATGGAAAAGATCATGTGGCCCTGCAGCGGAGTAGAGGTGGTGAGAACAAGGAGTTTGGTGGTAACTGGGTTGGGATTGGACGGATACGATTTACATTCCTCTCCAGGGATGTGATATCAAGACAAGGTCAGACCAAGGCTAATACACAAGTCTCCGAGGAGAGGGAGGAGGAATCTAATCTTTGCTCTTTACTCAAAATGACATTTTATATAGAATGCAAAACCATATTTCTGCGTGAACTTTGCATACCTTTTACGAGATGCAATCTGCCTTGAATTAAGCTAATTGCCTACATCTTTCTAGATCACCTCCTATTGTCTAATTTGCCTTGTATACCCTGTTTCTTAAAATATGTGCCGTAACACTGAGATGTTTTGAATGCATTCGCCTTCTCAAGGAAATACCCCAGACTCGATTTACATCCTACACTACATTCCAACTTATTTCAATGGTCAGACTAACCTCAAAGCCCAAAGGGAACCTCATTGTAATTGCAAAGAAATGTAACACTGCAGTCTAACACTCTAATCTGAAATGAGTATTCTGGTCACACTTGGAGCTGAAACAAAGTTGGTGGAATTTTTTTGTGTGCTTTTGTTTCTTTTTCTGCATTGTATTACTTGTCTTAATCTATTAAAAAAATGCATTTAGTTCCCTTATATGCATGTTTTCCTCTGAGAGAAGGTCTGTGAAGCAGGAGGAGGCCTAGCTACGGGATCTGCAACAGCAAAGAGAGGAATATTCCAGACAACCTGAAGAGATTAGGGTCTATTACCAAACAAATTTCTACTACCACCTACAACACTTATGACAGCCTTCAGTTCAACTCTCATAGGAGCTTTAGGGGGAAAAAAGAAAGTAAAAAAGAAAAAGCACACGCTTTTGTCCTCATAGCGGTGTTCCCTCGACGCCAGAATGAAACAAGCTCTGTTTTCTCGGTTGCTCGGTCTGAGAAGAGGGGGCGAGTATGTTTTAAGAAGGGTGTGGGAATCAATTATCCCACTCAAGAGACATGCAGGACCAGTGGGTATTGCTTGGGATTAGTGTCCATTCTTGTCATGTACTGACAAACCCTCCCGCTGATCTCCTTAACACCAGGTGTTATTAAGAAGCAAGGCCCTTACAGGGGGCCTATAGGCTTTTGAATAACTGCCCTTTAGGAAGGACTGACAAGCTTATAATGATGAAAAAAAAGCGCATTCCTGTGCTTTCATGTGCTCACCTGTGCGAATTTTCAGATTATATTGAGCACTGTCCAAACTGAAAGGGAAATCATGCAAAAAATAAACTTGCAAGAACTACAGCTTGAGCTGTCTTGATTAACCTGCTTTGACAAAGTGACTAGAAATATGCATTCAGATGGGCAGTAAGATGAGAAGATCTTTTAATCTTTATATTCAGCATCGCCTAAATAAAAAGGGTGGAAACAGGGAGGTATATTTTAAATACAACACAATCTCCTTCTCTTTCTGAAGCTTTAGCTGATTGCAAAAACTAGAGTATAAAAACATCAACACGTAGTTTTATTGTGGACTGTGGTGGTGTTCTTCCAACACATAAATCAATGTAAAATGTCAAACTACCTTGATTTTTCTATGGATTGTTAAACCAATATGTGATATTTAGAGGTGCTGGTAGGTGGATTTAAAATTTTTTTTTAACCTTTGGTCAGCCAAATGTAAGCTAAGCTTGTATTCTGTTCAGCTAAGGTAACCAGCTGCATATTCTCCTAGAAAGCTAATAAGCATTTAACCCAAAATACCAAAGTTCTGCTCATAAATACTTTTCCACACTAGTTCAGTCAGTGCTTAAAACCTCTGAACGAAAGATTAATTGCGCAAAAAATTTGAAAGATTAATAACTGCTGATGTGTCTTTTTGGGGAGTGATCAGCACAGATCCAATATCACCCAGAGCGTGCAATGATAATTTTAAAACTTGCTGGCTTTAATCTTTAATTTGAGGTGCTGTTGTGTTTACACACAGTAAGTAGAAAGTTGGCTCGGCGAAGTCACTTGGCCCATCTGCGCTGAATGCGCTGGATATTGTTTGAGATTGGGAATGAATAGACTTCATCTTGAATCCTGGCAGGAGTGCTCCCCAGGTGTAGCTGAGCAAAACCTGGACTCGTCCCAAGTTCAGATCCCTCTCTCTGTTTACGTGCCAAAAATCAAGGTGTGTGTGGACACAAAAGATGTTAGTTGGTAGCTGAGCGATTGAAAGGTGTTTACACAGGAGTTAAGAAGGGTTGTCCCTGCCTAAAGATATTCTCAGCTGGCAAACAGTAAGTGGATATTATTTACAAATCAAGAGGTCAGCTATGTCAACCAGTGCTGCTTCTCACTCCCACTGTAATTGCACTGATTGTGTAGAAATCTATGAACGCTGTTGTTTTATCAGCCGGGTGTTTCTGGGAAAAATAAATAACAACCTAATTGTGTATCATCAGAGGATAAAATGTGCATTCATTAAATAAAGCTTTGCAGTTGTATATGTTCATGGGCCATATATGTTCTACAAGCATACATGTTTCAAACACCAGTGAGGCAGAGGTGATCGCATGTTAAAGAAGGCATTCTGTGACAATAACCAAAACTTTTGGTAATCTCAAAATCTTGAGCAATCGGTGCGTAGGAAGAGTAAATATTTTTCAGGAGCAGGCCTGCCAAAAGGTTCACATTACTTCCTTGAACGATTGATAGCTTGCCAATTGATTTATGATGCTCAATATGATATTTTGCAAAGCGATTAAAGGTTTCATCTTCTGCTTTCAGATTTCTTGTGAAATCGCCTACAGTTATATTTGCGGACAAATTTACTTCATTGTGAACTGCGGGTGAACTCACCTCAGCGCAGCTGGTTTAGCAGAACTGATCACCGCGTCTTGCAAAAAGGCAAGACCTGACGGATATTTAACTTCAGTAGACACTCTTTAGGCAAGATCTACAAAACAGGAAGCTGTAAATGTGTGAACTACCCCAAAATCCTGATTACAGAACCAAGGTATGACACACTTTGGAGGATAGAAATGTCTACAGAGGGATGCACACAATCTTTTTCTTATACAAAAAAGAACAAAACAACAACAACAACATTATTGTAAGTAGTAATCTGAGTAAAATTATAGTCAAAGGAGCTTGCAAAGAAAAGCGTCTGGACTTCTTTAAGTTACTTGAAGACGTTTCACCTCTCATCCGAGAAGCTTCTTCAGTTCTAAGGTAAAATTATACTACGAGTAAAATTATACTTGTAAAGTATCAGAAATGAGTGTGAGTGAATTGCCCATAACAGCAATATAAAACTTCTAACCTAAACAAATCAAACATGAGTTTATAACACAATTGCCATGCAAAATACACTTGTAATAATAATAATAATAATAATAATAATAATAATAATAATAATAATAATAATAAAAACTACTCCAGAAGCTGCTCTGGTGCTTTCAGTAAAATCACATGATCTTCCTCTGTAGTCAGCGGTGCCCTTGTGGTAAGGGTTTTTCATCAGCTGTGCATACTTAAGTATACTTATAGTATTTGAGTATCTGAGTAGAGTACTTGTAACAATAACCCTCAGCTAGTTTCCAACACGTGCACATGAAAGACATTTTAAAACACCAAATCCAAAACAAAAACACACCTGGACTTCTATGTAGGGCAGTGTATAGACTACAATAACACTGCTGCGATATTTCAGTGCTGCTTGTGCTGCACTCAAACCAATTCTTGGTTTGCCATTCTGGAAATAAACAGTCACTGAGTGCAGGTATTTTATCACACCGTCCAGTCCGGCTCAGAGCGACTTCAATCTGCACAAACACCGACTGCGTGGTGCTTAAAACGCCCACAGAGGAGAAACTGTCACACCAATCATAAATTAAGACGCACTGAGATGAATAATCTTTCTGAAACATGAGAGGGGAATTGTGAATCAGTTGGGTTGTATGTATCGCGGTGCTGCTCCCTCCCCCCCCTCTCTCCGCTGATGGGAGGAGCGCAGAGCAGCTCCTCTCTGTATAAGAAGTGTTGAACGTTCAACAAGGGATTTTACACAGCTACTCAGGAGAAACGAAATGATCTGCCCTGGAGCCGCAGCAAAATGCTGGATGGACACCTACTCCTGGGATGGTTATCGTTCACAGTTATAGTGTATCTTCTCAACTTGCCTGGACCCACCATAGCATATTTCGGGTAAGAGATGACAGACGCACTGTTAAGTCCATGATGCTACTTTTCATTGATTTGATTGGTTCAAAGCAGGTATTTTTTTTTTAAATGTCGTAAGTCACTGAAAACTCTTTAGTGAGTTTAGAAAGTGGAATTAGGAAGTTTATTTTTTTAAAGCACTGATTTCGGGTCAGCAAGGTATCACCTGGAGGCCTCACAGCTGGTGTGTGCAGCCGGTTGTCTGCTCAAGAATTTACCTCAGTGAAGGTGCTGCTAATTAAAAAAAAAGTAGCAGTGTGTTGGTTATCTTAGAATGACATTAAATCAAATATAATATAATATAATATAGGTGGAAGTATGTATGATTTTGACCGGTGAGAGCCCCCTCCCCTCCATTCTTTCCCTGACAATTGAGCCAGCGCCCACTGTTCAGTGAGCGCAGCACGTTTGAGTGGCAGGTAGCGGTCAAGGGGTTATTTTGCTGAAACACTTGTAAAATCATATCCTTAGTCGACTCTGAAAACAGCCGTGGAGCCGAAAGGTGAGTGTATATGCCTCAGACTCAACAGCTGGTAACAATAAAGCGATCTGACTGACTGAACTGGTGGCCGAAACGTCTGCTCAGCTTGCACAGAAAAAATCCCCCCATCCAGCAAAAACATCACACAACTTTGGCAGTTTTTTTCTTCTTCTGCTACCTCCATCAGATAAAAACGGGAGAAACGAAAACAGCTGGAACACGTGTCAGGAAACTAATCTGAAAAATTTAGCGTTTCGTGAATCGCGTCCCGCACTTAACATTGTTTCATTTAGAAAGCGCACACGGGTGTATATTTCAAAGTAAGTCATTCCCAGGGAACGCCTTGGATTTTAGGTGTAGCCCACTATGACCTCCACTTCAGAGTGGCTACTCATGCTGCACTTTGCTTACTCGTACACTCTACACTCTTAGCTTCCTTTTCTGTCTTAGTTACAGAAGAACATTAACAGTGCTGGGAAGCCAAGGTCATTCAAATGAGGTCAGCATGTCAGGTGGGACCGCAGCCATATTTCACCTGGAGCTGGAGAGTTTTAATCCGAAAAGAAACCCACAGACTGGAATGTACCTGTGCAAGTGGAAATGCACATTAAACACATTTAAGATCTTGGTGCTTTTCTGTATTATCTACAAATATCTCTGTTGATGGGTGCTATTAGTGCTCCCCTACAGGGTAGGCACACACACAGACACACAGAGACAAACGGTTGTAGACTGCAGAGTGATGACACTTGAAGCTTTGCCAGCAGAGTCAAATTTATGGTAGGTATGGGTGTTGTGCAGGATCCAGGAGTGTTAGGTGATCTGGGAACTGATGTGAATCTGCAAGAGAGCACAAGAACTGTCCCCTAAGGGCCCATTAACCTAGTATGTCAGACCTGCCGACCTGTTGAAGTGGGTTTTACATTCTCCTGGAGGCAAATGTTATCTGAATAGTATGTATTCGCTATTGAGTCAAGGCAAAAGAAGTTTTGGAAGTAGTAAAACGCTATGTATCTCACAGTAACTGTTTTTCAGATCTCTGGGTAATATTTTTTTCTTTGTTGGGGGGTGGGGGTGGAGTGTTGCACAAAGTGTTGGCACTAATTTTGGAAACTGGGTGATGCAAGCAAGTTGTATGACACCTGCAGTAGTTCCGTGTGATGGAAATATCTCAGCCCCTTCTGAGCAAAGCATCATCATGTCTAATACTCATGCACGTATCAAGTAGTTTCTCTCTCTGCCTCTTGGTCTTTGGTTTCAATTCATTTCTAAAATTGCATTAGAAGGACAAATGTATCACTGCTCTCTGTTTCTGTCTCCCCTCCTGTTGCAGTGTCGCCCTTTGGCAGGCACTTGTATTAAAGATGACGTGCCAAATTGGCACCAAAATCAGCCCTAATGGTTCTAATGGTAATGCATATTTACTTATTCAGTTAGCACTTGCTTTCAATTACCTATGTCAGTCTGTTCTCTATCTGTGGCATGTGTAGTGCAGAGAGACATGTGGTATTACAATACTCCAGATTTATTATTCTGTGGCCCAGGGAGAAAGGAATATGAATGAGTGTCAGTGAATGATTTAGCCTTGCTGCTGAGGAACATGAAACATACTGAAAGAGCCTGCGCAGGTGACACAGACACAAAATGTGACTGCCCCGTGGCCGGCTTCCCAGAAACTCGACACCGGTGACACTCCAGCACAGTCTTGCTCAGCTTTGACCAGGGGGCATACTAACACAAACCTGTTCAAATAAGTATTCCATGAGCACGAGGCATCCCTGGGTACTGATTTACTCAAAATAGAGGGTCAATGTTGCATACCCAATATCCAAAGTGCGGTGGAGCATAAGTGTAACATAAACACAATCTCTCCTGCCTCTAGTCTGCTGTAGCTGAGGGTGGGGTGGGATTCCTGGCGTAGCCAAGCACCCGCTTAAATTGTCATCCTTTGCCACAAGAATGTGAACACTCATTTTCTTTCCCTCAGCCTGTTGTGGCAGGTGCTGGTTCTGCTAAATCCGTTATCATTAGAGCTTGAATTGGAGATGCTCACTGAGCTTGCCTTACTTACCTTAAGGTTACAGCACCTTGATTAGATATGGCGTTAACTGTCAGCAAAGGGGATGATTTGTTTGCTCAGGTGACCCCGTGAGGGCTTAGAGTGCTCTCTGAGACGACTCTGTTGGTTTAAATTTAAGTTTTGGTAAAAGGCTTGTCATTCTGCGGTCTTGTAAACTGTGCTGGATGTGAGTCCTTACACTGAGTCAAGGGTTTGTTTTTCTTTAGCACACATGCGACATATACAGGAAGGCTGCCCACAGTCATGCAACTGGGATTTACTATCACAGACGCGCCGCAGCATCCGGAAGAAGCAAATATAGCGGTTGCTATTTAATTGCTGCAATATCCTTAAAATCTCTATCATCGGTTTGATCCTGAAGAGTAGAGCTCCTTTCAGATGCAATTATTGTTTTCAGCGCTCCATTAAGTGAGGCAGTAAGCCAAGAGCAACAGGATAGCAAATGGGATGTGTGTAAATTTATTGAGGAGTGATGTTTCTTTTCTTTTTTCTTCAGTGTGCAGCCCGTCTGAGGATTTTATCATTTTGCTGACTTAGTTCCTGGCATGTATCAAACGACATTTTTTTTAAGTTTCAAAGGAGCCTTACTTCTTGAGCACAGTGCAAAAATGTTAAAATTTGTTTTTTAAGCAGCTCCATCTAACCATTTCCTTTGGTTCCCTCCTCCCCCCCAACCCTCCTGTCTTCTGGCTTGCCTGCCTTATGTGCGTGCTGGCATCCCTGCAGTGGTTTGTGGGGAGCTTCTGGGTGATTACCACTCATTAGAAGGAGCAGAGTTAGTGCGGGCTCAGGCTGGCGTTGCCTGGCAGACAGTGGTGGCAAGCGTCTCATTACCAGGCCTTAAGGACTGATTAGCCCTGACGTGCAGCAGGGCGGGGAGCACCGTTGATAGAGGGATTTCCCAACTACATAGGATATCCTGTGGCCAAAGCCACACCTCAAAGGGTATCACTTTAGCATGAGCCAAGAAGATAGGATTCTCATGACAGTGTAGTGTAGTGAGATCACGCGAACCTGGAAGCTTAGATAGCTGACCGCTCGTCCCTCTTAAAAGAGAGTTTTGTTTTCTTTATATTTCTGTTTGATACATCCAGATTTGAGCTAAGCCAGGCTTTGCTTTGAGCTCTGTACCCTGTTACATCCTTCTGGAGTCCTGCTATGTTAGTGGGTACCACATGGTGGTGCAGTACTGTCTGAGAGTGCAGGATGGTCTTCCATCAGCTCTTTCTTGTGTATAAATAGGAGACAAAACGTGAAAACATTAAATGTAAATGTAGTGCAACATTTACTTGGCTTATGCCCACTTGTGGTCATCCTGCATGATGGGTTCAAAATGTCTTTGAACTTAAGCTTATAGAGCAAAGCTGTACTTTTTTTTTTTTTTTGCACAAATTTACATGTCTTTAAACTGGAAGATGCATAGTGTAGCTGCTGATTTTATGGGTTGAACCATCAGTAATTACAGAGCTTGGTACTCACCTTTGTTAAGAAGAGCTCGGTGGCCCCTGATGTGGGCTGTTATGGGGCTCATACTGTGTAATAACATGGTTGTGATGGATATTTTTGAAGATTGAATGGTTTGGAGAGGCTTTCAAAATGCGTTTGGCGTGCTCACATTTGAAGGAGGTACAGTTCTCGTGTCATCAGGATGCCAAACAGACCACAATTAAGAGACGCTTGATTATAAAAGGGCAGCAGGTCCAGGCGTACATTTCATTGATGGATTGCTTGAAGATACGGAGAGGAAAATCTTCTTGGTTAAAATGCAAACATATGATGATCTTTGCAGATGGAGCTGGAGACATGGGCAATTTGCAAAACAGGAAAACTAATATAGACTCAAGATACTTTTAGTGGTCAGGCATTGACGAGATGATGCTAGTTAGTGTGACCACTATGTCCTGTGTTTTCCATCCTTGACCACAGGCGAGTTTTCTCTGCGTAGTTTGTGGGGATAGAAGAGACATGGCACCTCACACGTGACAAGATTAGCAGACTGTCAAAACCCTCACTTAAAACTTTGGCCTTCCAGAGAATATCTGCTTTTATCACATCCAAGAAAAATAGATTTTGATACATTTAGTGTCTTTTAAAAAAAAAAATCAAACAGATTATTTCTGCAGCAGTCAGCATAAAACCCTTTTTTTAGTATCATCCACCTGTTTGCAGGGTAACCTGAGTTTATCTTGCATAAACACGATCATATAGAAGACTAAGCTGATGTGCACTCAGATGCTTCACTGGGATGGGTGTGCTTATATACTCTAAGATTCTCCCAAAAGGCTTATTTATCCATAAAGGCAGAATATTAGTTTGAGAATGGACACAGTGAGACACACACTGATGTGAACAGGCCAAGGCACGGAAGACGTTCTGCGATTCACCCTGGGGCAGATTTCATTTCACGTTGAAAGTGGCCCATTTGCATGACGTTCAGCTGCTTTTTAAATCATCAAGCACTTGTCAAGAGTCAAACTTTTCTCACTCCCGTTAACATACGAGTCACGAGTGAGCACAAAAACAGCCGAAAAAATCGTTGTCAGACGCGGTTAATCGACACTTCGCGTCTTTAACTTTGAAAAATGCTGTGACAAAAGGTATTTGGGCTTTAATATTTGAAATGAGATTTAAAGGAATAACATGTTATATGTGGAAAAAAAAAGTACTGTGTTTGTATCTGCTTTGCTGAATTTCTCTGACCTTAAAGTCTCACCAAATAGCCACAGTGTGGTTCAGCACGTGGAATCGGTGAGAGCCGAGTACAGTATGTGTGCCTGAGTGTGTTTGGTGTGTCGGTGCGCTGGTACAGGGCTACTCTGTGCCATGGTGTGGGCTAGAACTGGGGAGTCATGCGGACACTGCTGCACGCCCAATCTGTGCCAGTCACACAGTGACTATAACTGAGCTGCTGACCTTAGAAGCCTCGAGTTCTCACATAGCAGTTAAACCTCTTACCATGCCCCGCACTCCCATTCCCAGGGCCAGATCCTATAGTGCTGCCACTCGGCTACCAGTTTCCACATTCACAGTCGTGGATTAAAAAGTTAGGCTGGACACTAGATTTTTTCCCCCCCCTTTTCCTACTTTTTTGACCTGTAAAACAAAAGTATTTTCTAGTGAAACTTATTACCCATGCGTAGTATCATATACATTTAAAATATCAGAGTCCTGTCTCCTTCAGATACTTTATGGGAGTAGTCTGACATACCCTCTGTGGGTTGTAAATGACCAGAAACGACAGCAGATGACATAACTTTGGGTCATATCCTGTTAAGTCATACAAGATAGCGGACTTCCCCCCCTAGCTTTGTGAACAGCAGTACTTCTAGACATTGCACGACATTCCCACTACGCAGAAAGGCTCATTACTCAACTAATAATGACTTACTTAAGTCCCAGGCCAGTACCACTTTGTTTTGTCGTGTTACTGCACTGTGTCAGTCACAGCTTGTTAGAAGCAATCACAACACCCAGCGCTTTCAACTAGGGACTTATCTTATCTTAGCCATATACACAATCGTTTACTCTTTCCCCCATTTTTTGTTTTTGTTTTAATGATTCGGGGAATTAACAGTTTCTTTCACCATGGAGAAAACGCCTGAGGTCAGTGTAGGATTTCTTCTCTTACACTTCTTCTTGGAGGTGAACAACAGCAACCAGAGAGTCATTCGACACTGATACATGGTTTCTCCAATTATTCATGTCTAAGCTGTGGAGCAGATTGTCAGCAATGGTTAGAGAGGGCCAGTGGGAAAACACTACACACGCTCACATTCCTACTACCTCTGGCATGGCCTGGGATACACCAGATGGGACTTGGGCAGGGTGGTCTGAAGTTCATCCAACATTTCTGAGAAAAGCACACAACTTTCTCCCCCCCCAAAAGGAGGATTTTTAAATGCTGTTATGGCAGCAGGAAAAAGTGAAAGGAAAAGAAAAAGGGATCGCCGATGGTAAGCCTAATTTACTGCAAAAACTCAGAGTTTCAGAGTAATATGCTTTCTTACATTGCACATATTAATATCAGGTGAGCACGGCAGTTTGTCTTCATCACAGTTAAACTTTTCCAGGACACATGTTCACGTCTATCATTGTCTTGTGTAGGTTAAGGTCGTAGACGGCAATAGTTTTGTCTAGAGACCGTTTTGTTTTGAGCCAACAGCTGGGTTGGAATGATTGACATTCGTTTAGACTAACTGACCAGTGGGAATAGGGGAAGTTTGGAGAAAAGGGGAAAAAAGGAGGAGAAGAAGGAGGGGGGTTGGTTGTGATCTAGGAGACAGTAGACCACACAACCTGCAAGTTGAGGCTGATGGAGAAATTGTGGCTTTTGTGCTTTTTTTTTTTTTCCTGTCTGGGCACATTTAGCCACAACTTGTAGGTGTTGACTTAAGGTTGTAAGACTCCACGTGCGTGTGCACATAGATCCATGCGTGTAGCTGCGTGAATTCTTACCCCAAAAAACAGAAAACTGAAAGTTTTTTTTGTTTGTTTTACTGTATTAACTTGTTGTTTTATTTAAGAAAACATATTTTCAATGATATTGCTCAGCAGGTGGTTTTCTTATCTCCAGGGGGTGATTACACACTAGGTCAGCAATCTGTAATATCATGTTTACTGAATATGGATATCTCCTACAGAGGCTGCAGATCCTAACATAGAAAGCATCCATACAGAGCCGCAGCTCAAGCCCTGTACGTTCTCTTAATTCTTTAAGACTCATCCCTTCTTATGTATCGTCAGCAAAAATTTCTGTTTGGCCGCCAACTGTTCAAAATTCAAACGCACATTAACAAAAAGGAGAAAATAACCTCTTATTCAACAACCAGATGTTTGGCGTGTTTGCTTGATTTAGATTTGCTTTTTCTAAGGTTTTCAACTTTAGACTCTCGAGATTAATGTCTATACAGAGACTGTTAATATATGTCTCTGTGGGCACATGAGCACCACGAGTAATTAACAAGCTGCGTTTGTAGTCTGAGAAAGAATTTGTTTAGGCCTAGCACATTTAAGTAATAGGATTTTTTTTCTGACTATGACAGATAGTAGGTATTCTTAGCTGTCTACATACCTTACTAATAAAGAAAGAGCAGAATTACCAGCTGAGGGTCACTTCCAGGAGTGCAATGTAAAGTCAGAGAGCGAGTGATGATGGCAAAGTTTAGAGTTAGTCAATGATTTCCTTGAAGGATTGACTGTCGTGCTCCGCCGCGTGAAATGGGCCGTTTTCGCTGAACCCGCTGCATTGGAAAATGTATATAAAGTAAATGTCACGGGCAATGGGAGGTGCTGACAGGTGGAGAGAAAGGACTAAACAAACTGCACTGTTACCAAGTGAAAGACAGTGGAGGAGGTGCAGCGTGAGAGTAGGTCAGTGATGTCTGCACAGTGTGTAGAGGCAAGAGTGTGAATGGAAAAAGCAAAGCTGAGCAAACATCAGCAGGAATCCCACCTCACATGGGATAATAATGAGTTTTATATGTTGGTGTTATATTCCGTGTGTAATTGGTGTTGCTGTGCCAACACCTCAAACAAAAACACGACAGAAAATGGACCGTGATGTGAAAACACATGTTCGTGCTTTCTTATTCACTGTGGGGAAGATACTGCGAAGATGCATGCGCGTTGCTTTGAAGCGCGCACGTTTCGTGATAATCACGTGGATTCAGGATGGATGCTTTTAATGGACGTGATATAAACGACATGTAGGAGTGAAAACTGTTGGATGTGTTGATGTGAACACGAATCTGACAAGGTTAATTATAGGTAACTTTAAAAAATTGGATATCTACACGGTATATTAGCAGCTGTCTTTGCGTCGTTCACCTTTGACCTTTTCTGTGAATTACATTTATTCTAGAAAAAGTGGTCCCATATTTTTTAAGAAACGCTCTCATGGAGCGAGCGATTGTTGTCACCGTTGCAGGAAGACTCCAGTTATTCCTTTTTGTCCGAGTCTCAGAGTCGACTTTATGATTGACCCAGGTTAACTCTTATCCAATTCTTTTCCTCTTAGCGAGTTGAATGAGTTCATTCTTCAGCAAACAGCAGTGTGATTTATTTATTTATTTATTTTCTCAGATCATCTTATTGGAATGTGTGCGACCCTTTTGTGTGATAGCAGGGGTCACTGTCCTTCATCCAGGGAAAATATTATCTTGAATCCAGCGAATTTGAATCGGATTAAAATGAACAGCTCCTCTCATCAAGTATTAAAAAGTGCATCCATTTGTAAACATTTTTTTTTAAATATAGAAGAAAATAAAGCACGGTACATCTGCGATACTATTTGACTGCGTTCTCGTCTGCCACAGAGTGGAAACATTGCACAAGAGTGAGCTTTGGCCAGTAGTTTCTTCTCCAGAGATGTGAAGAAGTATTTCTCTGCTCGAATGTCCCTCTCCTCCTCGCTTTGCCTTCAGGCTTTCTTTGCAGCTAGCTAGAACCCCCCCCCCCCCACCTTTCTTTGAAAAAGAGACAATGGTGCTGAGATCAGTGTCGTGTCATCTTTGGCTTCCCTCCAGCTTCACGCTTACCATCATTTTTGTCTCAGACAAGTAGACGTTGCCGAGGCATCTGAGGCCTGTCGTTCTAATACTTGCAGGCATGTAGGGGTTTGGGAAGGTCTGAGCTGATACGTGTTACTGTGCATGTCTTTCTGAGGAATGTCCACAGCATATTGGTATTCGTATATTTCAGCTACCATTAGCAGTCTTTCCAAAGCAGTACACTTAATCGATGTCTCTGTGTTCATTTCCAGACATTTGCATGAGCAAAATGTTGTGTGCATTAAAAAAAGTCTTACATGTTCTTTAACATGACAGGTTCTTTGCTCTGCAGCGTTATTCAATCCCTGACATTCGCTTGCAAAAGAAGTGCTGAGGAAAGGTTGGCAATCGTACGCGACACGCCGGGCCCGTTGGATTTGTTTGTTTAGAGACTTTATGTTTGTTTCCTTGACATTGCAATCAGAGTGTCTTAACAAAGCGTGAAACAATTTAGAGGAAAATGTCAGTTGTTCAGAGAAAGACACCCTTTGCCTCGCTGCGTACGCCTCAAACCATACATTTTTCTTATTCTCCAAGTGTGTTGGGAGGGCGATCTCTGTCAAGACGCAGCTTGCCAGGTTTCCATTTGAACTTGCTGTCAGACAAGTTAAGAATAGGCAAACACACTTTGCAAAAAGAAAACCGTTCGACCCATTCTGAAAGCAAACCCCAAGGACTCCTTTTTTGATTTGACTACACGGATTCTCAACCAGACTATGAATTTATTGTAAAGAAAAATATCAAATAACATCTGTGAACTATTAAGTTCACTGATATTAAATTGAGCACTCGAGGGGAAACATTTCAGTCGGTTATTGGACTTAATAAAACAAATCTTGTGTTGAATAAATCCTGTGACCTTCTGTTCGTGACTCAAGTGATCATGAGTGGTGACAGAATATTCTCTGAAAAATAATAAAGAAGTCTAAAATGTGAGTAATGCGAATCAGCGCTCATCGCTTCTGGTACATTAACTAACCAGGTGTAGACAGTGAGCAGGTGCTCTGCACCTTTACAAAAATATTGCAGAATTTATTTCCATCTTCTTTTCAGACTGCTTGGCTGTAGTAAACTGTGAGGCAACGTTCCCATTTGCTGCGGTTACGCTTCACAGTTATAAAGTTGGACTTCTTTTAATTGGTTTGGCTGTATGCATACTTTTAGCAACCAGGAACGGATGGACAACAATTTATGACTGTTGGTATATTAGTGCTGTGATAGTGGAAATATGAAGGATTAAAGTGTTAATCTTAAATGCTAAATATGTTTTGTCATCACAGCTGAAAGCAGCAAACATTGGCCCAAAAAATAAATGCAGTTCCGATTGCTCTCTTTTCAAAATAAAATAATTCTTCACTGTCTCTCAAGTACGCTTTTTCAGATGTTGTGCCTTGGTGTTGACATGTGCAAGCTGTAATCCTTAGTGCACTGGAAAATTCAGCCTACACTGAATGCCAGAAGTCCAGATCATTGATAAATAATCTCATTGATAAATACTGTGTCGCTCCTTGCACGAGTATCCTTCAAAAGTCTGAAGTCCGGCTGCAAAAAGCACACAGGCCAGAGAGCTTGTGCATTTTGTGAGTTCAGTAAATCCATTTATTCTTCAGTTTCACTTTAACAGTGTAAAGGAGGCCAGAAATTACACATAATGAACAACTAGGGTGCCAGTCCTGTCAGTTGGTGTGACCAAAATGGTCACAGGCTGACAGTCATGTCCCCCGTGTGTGTTTATGAAAGTAATGCCCTGCGCTCTCCATCACAACCTCAGAACGCTGGTTATAGGTTTTGCCAGCTATGTGGCAGTCCCCGCTTTGTGTGTTTTATATATGCATCCCTTAAATAAACTGACGAAAGGAGTGCAAGTCTGCCACATGTTCTCCATACCATGTTTAGAATTGAAATTCTTACTTGCTGTATTTAAAGTACTTTGCAGCTGTAGGATGAATACAGGTGCCTCATTTATGCAGTTGTTCTTAGAGTCTTAAGCTCATTCCTGATGGTCTGCCTTTGTTTGATTCATAAATGTTGCTGAGCGTAATAATAAACAACAAATTTTGTTTAAGCATTATTTAAAAATATAATTTCTAACTTGTACTCGCTTCATCAAGAGCGCTGGGATTAACTTTAACCATTGGCTGTCTGGAGCACCGTGTCATTTCCCAGTAGCCTGAGGGCCACTTTGGGCTACTGTGAACAGTCATCTTGACAGTTTGCTACATTATATGTAGCAAACAGGAGTGAGTTGAAAGACCTCTCAGACACCCTTGACTCCCGCAGACTGCATGCATCTCCACAGCATGCTTAGCATCAGAGTTCACACCCCAAAGACTTGCACAGATGTGCACTTGAATCTGCTCATTCTCGCTTTCTGCAAGGGAGTGCTTCTTAACAGGTAACACCTGTTAAGAAGGTCTTCTTCAATATAAAAGGTTAAAAAAAAGGTCTGGGTCTGGGTGGACTGTAGCTTAAACACACACCCTTCTTGTGGCGGTGTATCTTAAGTTCAGTTTCGGGGGATTTTGTTTGATACTTTTGTTTGTCAAAAAATAAAGCTGCAGAGTTCAAGGTTTTCTTTGTGGGCATTTTGAGAGCACTGTTAGCATACCTGAAAACCTCAGTGTTGAGATTGGCTGGTTGGTCCCATTGTGTTTATAATGTTGTTAACATTTATTCCAGATAAGTGGGCCAGTTTCAGTGACGGGGTTTTGCTACATACCATAATTAATGATAACTGTGACATTATGTCAAATCAGATAACGATATTATGTCAACATCACAAAATACAAAAGAGCACATGAATTAACTTGTTGTTCTTTTGTAGAGTTTATTTTATTTCATTTTTTTCTTTGTAGATACCGACACTTTCACCATCAACATACTTTCCAGTTTCCAAAGTGGATGTCCAATAATCTTTTGACATAATAATTATGTAGTAAAAAGCCTGATGACCAGGTAGTACTCGATTACAATTTGCATGAACAGAGTGGCGTGGGATGGAGTCAAATTGCTGTTCCAGTCTGCCCCTAAGTGAAACCCCTTGATGACATCATAAATGAGAGTTTAGCCCAGAGTGAGGTGGGACAGAAACACAGAACTAAAAAGATCACCACGTTTTATGTCCCCTACAGAAAGTCTAGATTTTCAGATGTAAAGACTTTTATACGATATATAAGACTTTTTATAATGACAGCAGCAATACTGTGTGCCATGTTTAAATCTGTACAGCGAGGTACAACCTGCCACCCATCTGAAGGATCTGGTATAAATATTTAACCAACCATTTGCTGGCTACTGTTTTACTGTAACACGACAGACACGATCACAGAGTACAAATGTTTAAAATGTCCCCACATTAACTGAATGCCTTGTCATCTGCACATTATAACCTCGTACTGCAGTATTAAAGTGTTCAGTATGCAGCTGATGCTGTAAGTTTATTGCTGTAAAATGGAAAAAAATTGATTTCAGGAACCTTTGGTAGAACGTCAATATACAGCCCATAACCTACGGTCCAGTTGCCCATGTAAATCTTTGTGAATAGGTTGCAATTTTCAGTACAAAGACTTGTGTTCCTACTGGTACTTAAAATGTCACTACAGTAAAAAAAACATAGTAAGTAACCTTTTTTCAGTTTTAAAGGAGAGGAGAAACTAATTACAACTACAGGTATTTTTAAAGCCCACACCACTAATAATACTGTGTACTTACATTGTAAGGGGCAGAGATATTGATTTCCCTGCTTCTGAAATAAAAAGTTACTGAGTACATTTTCTTTTTTGAAAGTACTCCAGAGGCACTCTTACATTAAGTGCCCCGTATCTTTTAAATTTCCCCGTGGATAAAAACTTCTCACAAAAATGCTAACAGTATAATTTGTTTCTCCTTTGCTTTAAAACAAAAGCTAATTATAACTCCATTGTTCTACAACGGGATTTTTAGGTATCCAAAATTCAAAAGAATTACATGGTAAACCTGACTTTTCCACCACTGCAGAGAATTTGCTCTTTACTCAGACACACCTCCACCGAGAGTTGATCTCAATCTCCAGCAAATGTTGAATTCCCCTGAACATTAACCACTGAACAGCTGAATTCATTTGAACATTAACCAAACTTTTGAGCATTATGTGAGCAGCTGTGCTTCCTGTGCTGTTTATGCAGTATAGCTTTGTCAGTATCCTGTTGTTCTGTCTGAATACTTTATCAAGACAATCCCAGTATCTTTCTGTTTCCAAATGGCTTGTGATGCTTTCTTCCAGGTTGACAGGTAATGAACCGTTGTCTGTCCTGCCACTGAACTCTTTACCAGAGGAGAGCATAGGCAGGGCCCACTTCAAGCTGTGTGACCGGCTCAAACTAGAAAAGAAGCAGCGCAGGATGTGCAGACGAGACCCGGGCGTGGCGGAGACTCTAAGAGAGGCCATCACCATGAGCGCCCTAGAATGCCAGTACCAATTCCGCTTTGAGAGGTGGAACTGCACCTTAGAGGGGCGCCACCGAGCCAACATATTAAAAAGAGGTGATTATTACTACTTTTCTTCCCATTTGAATATGCATTTTATTCTTGTGCACTTAAAACCTAATGTGTGAGTGAGCCAACTCTTTAGAAAACCCTTTATTTTCCTGTCTCCCAATTGCCACTCTCCATCGGGCTTCTCTAGGATTTAAAGAGACGGCCTTCTTGTACGCCATCTCCTCAGCGGGTCTAACTCATGCCATGGCCAAAGCTTGCAGCGCAGGACGCATGGAGCGCTGTACATGCGACGAGGCCCCCGACCTGGAGAACCGTAAGGCGTGGCAGTGGGGAGGCTGCGGAGACAACCTCAAATACGCAAACAAGTTTGTCAAGGACTTCCTGGGCAAACGCTCGAACAAGGATCTACGTGCACGTGTGGACATGCACAATACGAACGTGGGCATGAAGGTAAGTGCGTCAAATGGTCATGACGTACCGACCGATAGCACTATTTACTTACTTGGTCTATCCAATGACGCGATCTAGCTGCACCATGGGAAATGGGGGATTCATTCGTTCTGGAGCTTGACCCGTGCTTCGAGCCAAAAGTCAGCCGACGCAACAAAAGCAAATATCTCAACATCTGCTGCTTTGATCTCAGATCTCCAACTCCTTCTACGACATTGTTGCCTCTTAGAGGTATATGATGGTCTGTGACAGCAACAATATTAGCTAATAATTTATTGAAAACATTAAATTCGACTTCATTTTAATTTGTGACAGTTATTCATCTACATGTCAGCGATGTTGGAAAACTTTTAAGGAGTAACAGTCAAAGAAAAAGAAAGATTTATCAAACTCTAATTTCATAGCAGTATATTTACCCAAAGTGTCAGCTTCACTCGCCTTTTATTAACGCTGCAATTTCTACAGACTTTGAGTTATTCCATACACATGAATCTAACTAGGAAACACACTTCAGTTTGAAGAGGGTCAGAGTTCATATGGCGAGACAGACATTATGTAAACAGAAAGGTTTGCTAATTGCTTGTATGAATCATTTAAACGATGGGAAAATAGCATTAATACAATATACTCTGAGTTCTTTTTGTCGGCAAACATCAATGTGAAGTACCGATTCATTTTGCGCCATATCCCGGATACACTGCATTTCCATATCTTGGCTTTTGCTTTTGTACTGGAGTTTAAACATTACAGCACTGCTGTTTGACTCAAACTGCTCCATCTTAACTGTCTCCAAATATGTAATTAGGATCACCAGATGGGACCTGAACTTCCCTACACCTGGATGATGTTAACTGGGGCATTTTGGGAGAGCAAAATCAATTGAAAATTGTGAAGTGTTTCAAAAATCCAACACACAAGTTTAAAAGAAACCCAGAGTAATGCTGCTGTAAATTTTAGTGAAATCTGAAAGTGTTCATTAGTCAATATTTGGTTTTCTCTCTCAGATTAGATAGGCTAAGAGTCTCATTTGTGCTCTGGTAGAATTCAGTGATTGTTTGTGGTGAGCAAATACGGGTTTTTCATCTTGGAAGTGTTTTTAATAGCAGAATAAATGCTCCTAATATGTCAAGCCAAAGCAAACTAATGGTCTGGAATATATTTCTTTTACTGTGCTTTGTGCCTGTTGTGGCCTTTTTCATTTTGGTTTCAAAATGAATTACAGCTAAAGCACACTTCCCAAATATTAACAGATATAAAACTCTCCCCCAAACGAATGCGAGCTCTTCCTTTTCAACTTGGCTCTCCTAAATCCAGCCTCCTTGGAGATTTTATTTGTGATAAAAGATTTACAACATTGTTTTGGCTCCTTCTTTGTTTTTTTCTTTTCATAATTTGCACATGTAGCGAGGTGTATCGCATTCGCTCAGGATGAATTCCCACGCCGAGGACAAAATTGGAATGTGCGAGCCTCTGCATCCCCCCGACATTTTAAAGGCTGACCTATCAAATTTTCTTGACCTGCTGGTGTGATGAATATGCACTTCCTGCTCCCCGATCTCGCTCACAGTCTGAGAAAAGATTTGTAAATTGTTTCCAAACCCTGTATAAGACAATATGTTATTGTCATTGATTCTCGCGGACACACTCTGCTTTACACATTGTGGTGGATGCAGAAATGAACTCTGGCTGACTGCTAGGGGGTCAAGTGATATTAAAGTAACGTGTTGTGGTCTCTTTAGCTGATAATTCCTCTGTTTCACTTGCAATTATGTGTGATTTTGTGTAAGACAAAAAACGGTTTCTTCGATATTCTTTCTCTTCCCAAACGTTTGCGTGACTTTGCTCTGGGTTATGCCAAAATGACCGCACTATAGCGCTGGGTTGATCAACTCTGGGCTTAAAAAACACATTTTAGTAAAGTACCCAGTACAGGAGGAGGTATGAAGGGTTCCCATAGTTGACTGAATGGATTGTTTTGTGGCTTCTTCTTACCCATAACCTCCCCTCACTTATCATAATAACCACAACTGTTTAATCAAAATTTCATCTGTGGTTATTATAACAAAATCAATCCTCCCACAAACTATAATTCTCTTTTTCTTTTATACAAGAAGCCTCAGACGCCATTGTTCTCCTTTAGTTCACAAGCAATAAGTGAAGTTTTTCCCCTTTAATTATGATATGAAAGAGAGCAATGAATGTAAAATATATGTCTATAACCTTCCCAAGCCGCCGTACTCCACCCAGTTCATCTAGTTGTGAGAATACTTTAATGAATCGGCTCTTTCAAGTTCTGTTTGCTAAACAAAAGCTTGTTAAATTGCATACCTTTCATTGTGTGCCTTCACTGGTTCTCAGTGGTTAACAGTATTGCTCTGTCTCTGGTCCAGGTAATCAAGGCTGGAGTGGAGACCACTTGCAAATGCCACGGCGTATCTGGCTCCTGCACCGTCCAGACCTGTTGGAGGCAGCTCCAGCCCTTCCATGAGATCGGCAAGCAGCTGAAGCAGCGTTACGAGACCTCCGTCAAGGTCGGCAGCTCCACCAACGAGGCCACCGGGGAGGGAGAGATCTCCACGGGCCGCAACCAGCAGCAGCAGCAGCAGCAACAACAACAGCCCCTGCCCGGCCTGAACGATCAAATCCCCCGCACTATGGACTTGCTCCACATCGAGGACTCACCCAGTTTCTGTAGACCCACCAAATATTCACCGGGCACCGCAGCCCGCAAATGCTACAAGGACAAAAACTGTGATGCTATCTGTTGCGGGCGAGGCCACAACACTCAAAGCAGGGAGGTGACCAGGCCTTGCCAATGCCAGGTGCGCTGGTGCTGCTACGTTGAATGCAAGCAGTGCACACAGAGAGAGGAGGTCTACACCTGCAAGGGGTAAACGGGGCACCGTTCAGCCCTTTCAGTCTGAGGAAGGTGGTTGTGTTGAAGAGGAGCATTTTTTTTTCTCATGCAGAGTTTTGCTTTCAGTGTCGGAGCAGCATTCTGCAAGCAAAAAAGGAGCGAGCCAAGAAGCAATAAGCACTTTGAGGGATTTCTGTGGGTTGGGTTTCAGAGGTCCTGCAGAATAAAAACTTTCTCAGACAACTGGGTCAACATCTCAAGCTCTTTATCACAGCGTTACCTTGAAGAGAGACGCTTTCACTTTCCTTTAAGAAAAACAAAAATCTTTGTCATCAATTCACAAGAAAACCGATTAACGCCCAGTTAATGAGGATACAACACAAGGACAGTTACATCAACAGACTGATTTCTGGGGCTTTGCCCAAAGAGGAATGGTGTGTGTGTGTGTGTTTGTCAATTTTTACGTGTGTACAGTATTTGTAAGCATGTGAACATGAGGTAGATAGCGAGGGGGGGGGAGCGGAAAAATTAAGTGACGACTTTTTATGGCGATTCAAAACCATATACGGAAACTGAAAAAAAAAGGAAAAAGACAGGGTGTAAGAATTACTCTACACGCACATATTTACACTCACACACATTGTGTGTTTGCATATATATGTACATAAATTCAGTTATATTGTAATGATATTATATAAGCCACTTATCTAACTATGTTAAAACAAACCACTAACCACACAAATGTTTTGTTGTTTGTGTGCTCTTGCTCAGTTTTCTTTTTGATTCATGTTGACAAGGCCCTTTGGAAAGCAGCACGCTTGTGTCTGACATCTTTCTGTGGATAATTTATAGATCCTTTGGGACTACTCCTTCATGAGGAGGAACAAAAATATCTTTAATTTTTTCTTTTTTTGTAATATTGTAATATGAAGCTGTTAGTGCATACATTAACAGAAGATAACTAAACCAGTCAGTTTAGGCTATTCTCGGCCAGTGTTCAGGGAATAACTTAAACCACTATATGTGTTTGACTAAACCAGAAAGAACATCTGAATCCAAGGTGGAGATGACAGCGGCCTTGTTATTACAGTCAAAAGCATAGCAACAGGTGATCTCTTGATCAGCAGAAGGCCCACGTGAGACTCGGATCAAAAAGTGTAGAGCTTTGTGAAGCTTAAATCTACTTTGTAGTTCTAAAGAAAACTGTGGAGAACTGGAGGAATTTAACTCCCTGCTATTTCGTATTCTTCCTTCCTCTTCTGCTTCCACAAATTTGATTGAGCCATATGAAATACATTGACACGCAGTGTGTACAGTGGAAGTTCAAACAGTATGGGGCGACTGACTTTTTGTTCAAGTGAAGCTGAAAGCACAAGCCTCTTAGCTAATATAAAGATCTATTATAAAACTAATATTTGTGTAATTGTTCCGCAAATTTATGTCTACGTTTTACTAATCGGCTGTCTTCTTTCTGAAGTCAGTGAAGTTGTTTTTATAAGTTAACTTTACCTTTTCATCTTATTGCTGAGCACCTTTTGACACAGTTAACACAACGCAGCATGCTGACCCCACCATACAAGAGTGATGGTTTGACACTGCAGGAAGTACTGCGTGGTATGAAATAATAAACTTCAGTCTGGTTTTTCCTTAGCCTATCATAAAGAAACAGAGGAAACTGCTACTTTTAACAAAATTTGCCCATCAGCACCTCTAAACTCACTGTTTGGCCTCCTATATCTTGTTTGTTTAATCCAGGAAGTTAAACCACGCCTCGTCTTTGTTACGCTTTTTTGTACATATTAAACAGACAGGATGTAACTTGTTAATCAGTGAACCTTAAAGGTACTGAAAGGTGGCTTTTGATACCTTAGGGCACATTTCAGTCTCGCTGTGTCCAAGTTTGCGGCGTTTATGCAAAGCTAACTAGCTGACTGATAAGAAGAACATGCAAATTGTTTCCATTACAGTTTTATGAGAAATGCCTCTGTGCACACAAACAATGCAGACAAAATTTTGTCATATTCTCAGCACTTAGTGCTTAGAAACATTATATTTTATCAAATACAGGACCTTATAGGCCATATTTTAGATTGGTGTGAATTAACTACTGAGTGAGGGACCCAGCTTTGTATTATAGCACCATTCACGCACTGAAGCCCAAAAGCCCTTTAAAGTATTTAAAGATCTGTATTTATGGATACAGTGCAGTGCAGAATCTTTTTTTCTTCTTGTTTTTTATTAAAAAATGTAAATAGCAAAGGTTTCTTCTCCTGTGGTATAGAGACAAAAGTGAGGCACATGTTCAACTCTCACAAGCATCTGAAACACAAATTGAAATTAAATAAATGAGTGAAGCATTTGCTGAAACGGCATACAGCTGCTGAAACGAGATGATTACGGATTTCAATCATCAATGCTGCACAGTGCATTTTTAAAAAGGAGTTTCACAGTGATTTAAATCAAAGCTCCCTCTGATAAGAAGAGAACCGTGCATGGCTTATTTGTCTAAAGGAGATGAATTCCAAGCATTTTGATATGAGATGGCATGCCAAATAAAGACTGGTCAAAACATATACATAGAACTTTGCACGCTACATGGAAACCATAATAGCTATGCAGAGACGCAAAGCACAAATGCCTGCTTGCCACAGCTTCTGGTGTGTGTTTGCGCCACACACTCCGCCTCAGCCCAAACATGGTGAGGTTCTCTACCATTGAACAGATTCAAAACAGACACGACAGGAAATGCAAACAGATTGCATTTTTGTTTGTTTATAGATTGTACATAGGCGTAGAAATTTAGTCCAGAAAAGAGGAGCATGATGCAGCAGTCCGCTGGGTTTTTAGATGTCACAGTCATCCACGCTCTCAAATCCAAAACTCTGCACTGTTTAGTCATCAGTGGATCATGTACAAAATTCTATGTTGTAGAGAAAAGAAAGATAAATTATTTTTTAAATATATTATGAGCATGTGTTTAGTGTAAATAACTTCAAAGTCTAAATTGATTTTATATCCTGTATTTTTTACTCTGTTTTCTTTTTGGGTGTTTGTTCCTTTTGGGGTGGAGGCTTCGAGAAGCAGTGTATACTATCAACATATTTCATTTTATATCTCAAGATTGTTATCTAAGCACTAACAAATCCTAACAAAATTCAAATCAGCTCACTTTTAGTTGGTTTAATTCACTCGCGGTAATGCAGTTTCTGAAAGCATGCAAAGAAAATCACAGTTATCAAGAATATTTTATAGAACTTAATCTTGTATAATCAGCGGTTTTGTGAAAGGACTGATGATCAGTATGGACTTGTTCACCTTAGGGTCACTTTACATGTACATGTACTTTTTGTTAGGATTTGTGCTGTGCTTGTAAAACAAAGATAAAATACACCAGCTATGTATTGTCCTTTGTGATAA
Organism: Aulonocara stuartgranti; assembly: GCF_965226115.1. Taxonomy (NCBI): domain Eukaryota; kingdom Metazoa; phylum Chordata; class Actinopteri; order Cichliformes; family Cichlidae; genus Aulonocara; species Aulonocara stuartgranti. Next base: position 16,086,103 of record NC_138954.1, on the reverse strand, counting down.
TATTACACCAACAAAGCTTTGTCCATGTTCACTTATTCATGTCTTATGGGAACTCTAAATTATTTTCCTCTACCTCATGTGTATAGCTTGTAGGTTTAAACAGATCACAAATGACTGGTAAGAATGTATTTAAGTTATTTAACATCTTTGTATAACAAAGGCGGAAAAAATCTGAAATAATAAATGGATTTTTAAATTATTTAATATGTACGTGCATTATTTGGTAGCATTGAAGTTTAATTAGTATATCATGCCTTGAATTTAAAGTTCTTCCATTACTGATGACACATATTTGCTGGATTCAGCCTCTGAAAATGTGAAATTAATAGTGATGTGCGGATCGATCCTGAAATATCGATTCCTCCGATACCAATCATTTATGTTCTAGAATCGATTCTCACATTAAAATATCGATATTTTAGTAATTTAGGGTAAATTTGTAGTTTATCATTAACAGGAACACAGTGGAAAGAAACTATAACATTCGGATTGTCTACATTCGAAGGAACAACTTCCTCTTCCGGGTTTCATAGTCATGTGTGAAATATAGCTGTATAAATGTGTCGCAGCCCCTTGGCGTGCGCACTCACAAGAATGGCTGAGCGTAATTGGAGTCATGTGCGGACGTATTTTACCTCCACAAACAGCTGAGGCATGGTTTACGATACATGTGGCAAAAAAGTGAGGTGCTGTGGCAACACCACTGACCTTGTCAAACACCTCAGAGTAAATCATATCACAGAATATGACAAGCATATGTTGAGGCGAACTGAAGAGGAGGAGTGGACAGGTGCTGCTAGGGCGAGACAGATGTCTCTCACTGAGTCCTTTAGTGCTGCAGGCAGGCAAGGTGTTCAAATAGTGCAAAACTTCAGTTTTTTATTTCTATATGATGAACTCTGCATTATTAAGTGATAAGAACAAGTAATCTGATGTCCTGTAATCATTATGACGCTATAATTTGAGATAGAATAAATTAAATACGTTTTGTATAGGGTATCGGTATCGTATCAGTATCGTCGATACCACCCTGAATTTTACTTGGTATCGGATCGGAAAGGAAATCAGTGGTATCGCACATCACTAGAAATTAATATGTTCATTCCTGGCTCCTTTCTTAGGTACACATGTTCAACTGCTCATGAATGCAAATATGTAACCAGCCAATCACATGGCAGCAGCTCAATGCATTTAGGCACGTAACAAGTCAAGACAATGTGCTGAAGTTGAAACAAGGTGACATGGTGCCAGACCGGCTGGTCTGACTATTTCATAAACTGCTGATTAACTGGGATTTACCCACACAACCATCTCTAGGGTTTACAGAGAATGGCCCAAAGTAGACCTGGGTTCAAATCCACCATCTAGCAGTAGAGTTTGCATGTTTGTCTGCGGGGGTTCTCTTCAGGTACCCCACTTCCTCCTGCAGTTCAAAGACATGCAGTTAGTGGGGTTAAGTTAATTGGTTATTCTAAATTGCCTACATGGTTGTCTGTCTCTCTGCGTTGGCTGTCCAGGGTGTACCCCACCTCTTGCCTTATGGTAGCCGTGTCAGGCTCCAGCCCTGCGCGACCTTGATAAGGATAAGCGGAAGCGAATGGATGGATGGATAATTCAAAATAGAGAAAACTTCTGGTAGTTGATCATGATCAGCAGTCCTCCAGAGGTCAAAGGAGAATGGCAGTAGAAAGCCAGTACTAACCCAAATAACCACTTATTACAGAACAGCATCTGTGAATGCATGTCAAAACATGTCGAACTTTGAAGCCTGTCTACAGCAGCAGAAGACCACACTGGGTGCTACTCTTGTAAGCTAGGGACAGGAAACGTAAGCTACAATTTGCACACAATCACCAACATTTAACAATAGAAGATTGAAAAAACATTGCTTGTTCTGATAAGCCTCAATTCCTTCTATGCCATTTAGATGGTAGTGTTAAGTTATGGCATAAATCAAATGAACACATGGATCTATCCTGCCTTCTGTCTCTTTTCAGGCTGCTGATGGTGGTGTAATGGTATGGTGTATATTTTACACACACATTTAATATGGACCAAAATCTCTGCGCAATGTTTCTAGTACCTCACTGATGTTATGACGCAAAGAATTAAGGCAGTTCTCAATGCCTAGGAAGGTGAGTGCAATTTTTAATTTTAAATGTTCAGTTACATTTGAGTGGGTGGCTTTTCTCGGGCATTAAATTGTAGCAATTTCAATAAAGATTTCTTTAAATGAATGGTATTGGCTTAAATTTCCAAAAATGGAGAAAAAAGAGAAAAAAGAAATAAAGATTCAATAAATTGTTTGCTTTTTTTTGGTATAATTATTATCTGTGAGTAGTCAAAATCAAGCCGGTATTCAGAGCTTTTCCTCTGTTCTACAACAGCAAATAACATGTGAGACACAGAAGGTCTCCATCTGGGAAATGTTGGGAAAATAAAATCCCTGAGACCAACCTTTTAAATAAGAAAAGTGATTTTGCTACGTAATAAGACGGTTGAGGTTAGGTGTTTTGGGGAATCTGATGCAAACCTTGCTGGATCGTCACTGTTTCATGCTGTATCCCCCCGCTCCCCCATTGCTATGACAATTTATATTGATTTAGTGTAAACTGATTATAAAAGCCTCTGACATATTACACTGTATATTACCGTAACACTGATGTTTTTACATCAACTCCAAACAATGTAACCATTAAAACTATTGAATGCAAGACATAAACATTTCTGTTTTGGATTTACCGTGTTCGGACATTTGCTATGAGCTGGGGAATCACCGTGTCGAACTCATATTATTTCAACAGGCTCTATCCCCCGAGCAGAGTGGAGATTTCAGAGTTTTCTCTTTCAACAATCTTTCAAATATGTGGAGGCCTCATCATGTAAGTCTTAAAGCTCAATTAATCCAAGAGGAAAGTGGTTCTGTGATCTTAGGCTAATAGAAGCTTCACATACAGTAGTGAAAACAAAACACAATTACGAGAGTATCTGCTCTAACACCTAAAACATCAGCGCAAAAGCCTTTGACATGTCTGACATGTGTACCTAAATTAGCGTGGGAGCAGTACCTTCTTGGTGTTAGCAATTCGTCCCCTGGGTCCTAGCTGCTTTGCTTTGAGAAACTAGGAAGCTTTAATGTGCCCCGCTTGCTGGACTCCTCCAAACTTCCTGCCCTGTACCAGCCTCTAATATGAACTGCAACTCTGCGGTCTGCTGTAATAAAAAAACGTTTTGACAGCTGTTAGCATGAAGGAAGAGGGTGCAACTAAAGCACAAGGTGGAAAAAAAGTAGAAAAGAGCGTCATTCCCCACCTCCTCCTGACAACCTACCATTCCCACTGTCATCCTCCTAGTCTGCTCTGGTTGTGGCTGTCAAGCAGAAAGGCAGAGACTATTTTTGAACTGCTGAAAGTGGCAGATGAGTTGTTTTTCCAGCATCACCTCTCTGCACACGGTGCATTTATGCTGCCTTGAAAGGGCTTAACTAAAAGGTGTTGATTGTGGAGTGGTTTTAATGGATAAAGAAATAGGATAAATAAATACGAACGTCACAAATAAGTGATGTGTGATAATGCAAATTTTGGTATCGATCCAATACCAAATAAGTACAGGGCCAGTATTGCCAATAACCTATAAGGGCAACTTTTATAAGGGAGAGAACACTTCTCATCATCAGTTTGCAAATTCTACTTTCCACTTTCCATTTTACTTTCCACAATAATTAGTTAATGCAACAAAAAACAGCTTTCAGCTCTTTATGTATTTTAAAACTGGGTTTTTAGAGACCTTAAATATAAATACGCCTGCCTCTAAAGTACTTTGGGTCAACCTCTGTTGTTTAAATGTGATATAGGTTATAAATAAAAAACCACAAAAGGTTTCAGACATTTTTTATAGTGGATGTTTGAGGTATATTTTCTAATCCCCCCCCCCTAAAACAAATTCAGTGGGCTACATACTGAACTTCAGGATAGAAACAAAGTAACAATCCTATAGTGATGTATCAATCCAATACCAATAAGAGCGTTGACATCAATACTGTTGAGATTTGGACGTAAATAGTGACCCTTAGTCACAATATTAAGAGCCCGTTCTCCACAAAGTTGTATCCATATGCAACTAATTTGCAACACCAAGTACATTTTTTTTAATTTTAATTTTTTTTTAATAGTTAATTTTAAGTTGACGTTAAAAATATTATTAAAGTGTTTGACCCTTAGACAAGGGTCAACTGCATTGGCTACAAAGTCATACTCTGAACAGTTTCATCGTACTTTAAAAGGTAAAGGCACTCGAAATCAGTGCATAAAGGAATATGAGATTTACTATAATTAGTTAATCTTCAAGCATTAGCTTTATAAACATCAAAACATTGCTTTAACATATGTGCTGAGCACTGTGAAAACACCTTAGCTCATAGCTCCGGTCTGAGCAACTCACAGATTTCTGTTTTTTTTTTTTTCAGTAAGTTGGGAAAAAGCGAGTTCCTCTCTGGAAAGTGTGATAGGGGTCTAAAGAGTATGTGCCTCTTGCCTTCTTCCTGCACCCTGCCCAATAGCATACCCTGTTTATAACTGTTTTTGATTGTTGTTAAGCACCTGTCAAAGCTCCTGCTTGTTCCTCATGCTGGAAAAACATGTGAGCTCAGAATCTCTCAAAACATGGGTTTTTTTTTAAAAAAGCACCATAATATGGAAAAATATTATTACTCAGTATAATGTGTACTGAACATCTTGTGGTGTAGATCTGTTGTTTGTACAAGGATGATTTTAGTTGAATTGCTTGAAGAATTTCAGTTAAGACAAGTGAAAAGGTTTAGAGAGGCTGTGTCCTTAAGCAAGGCAGCTTACATAAAGATTAACACTCCATATATAATGAACCAAGTCTGATAAAAGATTTCAACTCACCCTTTACAATCAGCAGCACATTTAACAAACCTGTGCAACCACAGGAAAATTTTCTTCACTGGAAGTTGAGGTCAGTCATACAAAAGGTTTTAAAAACAACACAGATCTGAGCTCTACAGTAAAAACTGTAACCAAATTAGTTTTAAAATCAATCTAAACTATGAGGTTGTCAAGTCATGAAACTGTGGATTTGCTACCTGAGTAAGGGATGAGTTCTTGCCTGAAGTGGAGGAATTCAAATCCTGCACAAGAGTGCAGCACTGCTCTGTTGTGGTGAAGACGTGACCTTGAAGGTGAAGCTTTTATTTTACCCATGGATTTATGTTCCTACCTTCACCTGTGGCCGTAAGCTGCGGACACTGAAAGAGTAGGACTGTGGATACAAGCTGCAGAAATTAGTTTTCTCTGAGGGGTGTCTGGCCTAAACCTTGGAGACAGGGTGAGGATTTGGGATTAGGTATTCGGGAGGAACCAAAAGTAGTGCTCCTGCCTTTCCGCATCCAGGAGCCAGGTGAGACAGTTTGGGTATCTGTCTGTGAAGCTTCATCGTATGGTTTTTAGGGCGGGACCAACTGGAATAGACCCCGGACAGACTCGCTGGAGATATCGCTCTGCTGGCCTAGGACCACCTCAGTATCCCCTCCGGAAGCAGCTGTGACTCAGATTCAGATAAACATTAAAAAAAAAAAACACTGAAAATGAACCGGCTGCACAAATGACTAAGCACCATCATGACCGCTGACATGTAATATATCTTTAATATGTCTTGTGATACTATTTGCTGTAAAAACTATCAGTGTTGTTTTTTTCACTGGAATGAATCACTCTGTACTGGAGGTCCCCATGCTTTTTTTTTTTCAAACCTGTGAGTAGGGGGAAAGCTCATAGACCATGACTGAGGCCTCTCCACAAACTGCGATGGATAATGATGATAACTGGCTCGGGAGGTTTTCAACACTTGCTCACAATCATAAAAATGTCAGCTTCACATGACTAAGCTCATTTGTCAAAAAACACTCCTTCTGTTATAACATGCTCCACTCCTACCTCTGCACAAATGAAGAATTTAATATGGCACATAAATTGTAAATAATAAAAAAAAAGGAAAAAAGAAAAAGAAAAAGTGAGCAGACCTGAGTTGACATTCACCTTCTGGAAAAAATAGAATACTAAACAAACAAATAGTTCTATAAATAATAATGGAGCATATGTTTCTTACATTGGCAAACATACTTGAAGACCAGGGAAAGCCCCAGAGACCCCATAGCAGGGTTTCTAGGGGGATGGGATAAACATAGATCTGTTGAGATGCCTGGTTTTTTTTTTTTTTTTTTTTTTTGGGGGGGGGGGGGGGGGGGGGGGGTTGGACATCAGTTGCACCAGGAGAATTGTATTGCTAGCCAGGAGAGGTGCAGGGTTAGAAACATTTTATTCTTGAGGAAATTCCTCGTATTACTCCATTATTCATCATAATCTCGGAGGAGATGGATGCGCTAACTGCTCTAACAGAGACTGTTTTCAGGAAAACAGTTCATCAAAGTAGATATCCTAGACAGGACAGTGTTCTGATGTATTACCAGTAGGATGTATGCGATGGATATATACTCCTCAGTCCATCAATTCACCTAGACAGTAAGTACTTTGGAGATCAGTGAATGGATATTCAATACCATAACTACATAACATTAAATGTCAGAATAGAACAGTCATTTACAATTGTGAAGGAGAAATTTCCTTTAACCAGGTCACCACCTGTTTTGTGCATCAGGGATGTATGAAATATTAACAACTGGGACAAATTCTGTTTAGTTTTTCCCCCCAAAATGTTGATGTTATATAAGCACATAAGGGAAAGTTGTACAACTGCAATTTGAAGAAGATCTGGAAGTTTCTATCAGCAGCTGCGCTGACCTTCGAAACACTCATTTGTGCGTGTGTAATTTAGGGAAATTAGGTGCACTTGCGGTGACTATGTGTGTGTTGGTGGATGGAGGGTTAAAATGGCAGGCCAATGAAAGCGTGGGGGTTTACAGAGATGGGCCATGAAGCTGCTGTCCAGCTCATGCTTCAATTGTGCAGTAAAGATTCCCCAGCTGTCCTAAGGATTAGCCTGTGCGCTTATGTGATTAGGATACATGGCACCGTGGCTAGACCAGGCGCCTCTGACCCGGAGAATGCAGAATGAGATGAGATGGGAGGAAAAAGGATGGACGGGTGATGCTGTGGAGGCCAAAAACATCCAACGTAAAACATGGGTTTGTTGCTACCTTTAGGTATTAAAGGCTTAGCTATTGCACCATTGCAACACAACACGAACATGTGCTAAATTACCAGAAGGGTTTAGTGATGATGATAAAAACAAAGGTTTTCTGATAACCCAGTGCATAATGCTGATCCTGGATAACTGCAAAGTTGTATTCTGATGACTTAAATTGCATGCTGCCCCCATCTTTCTTCATTTTACTTGCTTACCTCCAAAACACAATCAGGCTTCCATCTTTCAGGTCATATGTACCTGTCGTCTTAAATAACCAGTAATAATAGTATTCCTGAAATGACTTATGGAAAGGTTTCCTCTTCAAAAGACAGAAAACAACCAACCCAGGAGGCATAGTGGTGATGGCAAAACAAACATGACTTAAGGTTTTAGCACTCAGTGTTTGCTTTCATTTTCAGTCTCATTCTTCCAGAAGTCTCTTCCTGTTAAAAGAGAGTTCTTGATTCCCACTGTTGCCAGGTGCTACCTCATAGGGGATCGACTGATTGTTGGAGGATTCTCTGTGATATTGTAGGGCTTAAAGGATTTAAAGCACCTTGAGGTGACTGTTGTTGCGAATCGGTGCTTTATAAATACGATTTAATTGAAGTGAACAGGCTGGTTGTACTGTTGAGATTGTATGTGTTATTTTTTTCAATTAGAACAGCACTTCACAGTTAATAGAACAAATATGACAATTTAACAAGGAAGCAGGACTTTATTTACTCATCTTGATGTTTCATTCACTTTGTGCTATAGAGTGTTGGCTTAATTGGCATCATTATCCACAGCTGCTGAATGGATAGAAACTTCATGTTTAGCTTTAGCTTTCTAGGATGTTTTCTTATCAGGGATGGATTACAAAGTACGAGTGAGCTTCAATTTCCTATTTATTTTTCTAGCTTCATGCATCGTCCTCTAATTACAAGATCATTTATACAGACCACTTTAACAAAGCAGACTAATTATGCTCACTAGTATTGTATGGAGATGTTCTGTAATGAAAATTGCTATTGTATACTTTGAAATCATATTACTTCATTGCAAAGTTAAAGAAAGAATCAGAGAATTAAGAACCATACAGTCACCTTGCTATAATGGATCGGACCCCCTTTTGGCTGCAGAACTGCCTTAATTCTTTAAGGCACAGATTCAACAAGGTGTTGGAAACATCCCTCAGAGATTTTGTTCCATAATTACATGATAGCGGCACACAGTTGCTACTGATTTGTCAGCTGCACATCCATAATAAGACTCTCCTGTTCCACCACATTCCATTGGATTGAAATCAGATGACTGTGGAGGTCATGTGTAGGGATGGGTATCGTTTAGGTTTTATCCGATACCGGTGCCAAACCGGTACTTTTGAAACGGTGCCGGTGCTTAAACGGTGCTCGAACCAGTGGTTAAAGAATGGAGAATACAAACTTTGTCCAAAAACCTCTCATGTTTAGCTCTTTTTTGTAAAAAGATAACAATGTTAGCCTTTTCTGCAGCTATAGGGCATATATGGTATCACTCTTGGCTGGATGAAGTGCTTAAACAATGGAAATAAAACTCAAACTTTGTCCAAAAACCTGTTTAGCTGTTTTCCACTTTTTCTTGGTCATTTTAGCCTTTTTGGCCAGGGTGAAGGGAGTATCTGCCAACAAACAAGAAGACAGCCACATGTAACTGGTGTTGTTGATGGTGTTTGCTAGTTCACCTTACAGGCATTAATTTAATAACCTGGTTAGCCTACTCATTACACTCGAACAACATTAAGCTACTCACGCAGAGACGAACGGCTGCTGCTGCCATCATCATCCGTCATCATTTCTGCTACACTGGCAGGGCTAGGGGCCAGGACTCTTCAGGTTCTTGGGGGATGTTGCTAACTCCGGGTCGATAACAGGCACCACACCCGCAGTAGATGTGCCGGTGTGAGGTCTCGCAGCAAGCTATCAAATACATTGCATTTCTTGGCTTTTAACAAAACGCTATACGTCGCCAGGTTCGTCGTCAGAATCAAGGTTTTACCTCCTTTGCTCAGTATCACCTTAAAGCACTTGTTGCAGGCTGCTGAGTTTGCATCTTTTGCTGTGAAGTACAGCCAGACTTCTGACCGCTTCGCCTTGGGCATTTTTAATTTGTAGCTCTGCTCTAAAAGAACGTACCTACCTGGGCCCGCCTACTATCCTTGTAAAGGTAAAATGATTGGCTAGAATCCAAAGTGTATGACATCTCAGGGAAAAAAAAGCACCGAAAAAGCACCGAAATGTGCGCTGCTTTTTGGTCTGGTTACTACCGTTTATGTCAGAACAGGTGCCATAATGGTTTTGCGTGTGCTATAAAGCCTAACCAACCGCATGTATTCTGTGTCATTAGAGTAGGTCTTGGAGTATTTGCCTATGGGAAACACTGATGCAGACACAGGAAGACTCAGTGCTTCTCCTTTTGCATCATCTTACTAAAATGTGTTCCTGTTGGCTTCAGAGACCTCAGTATGACAGACATGAGGAATGACAAACAGTGTGACAGCATGGTGTGTGTTAGTGGCTCTCCAGCCCAGAGTCCTACACAGCTGCACATTGCCCGCTTGACTGTACCAGACGCTGTGGCACGGGTTCAACAGTAACGCTGACCTCATGGGTCACAACCAGCGTAGCCTGCTAACAGCAGGCGGTGAAGCCGCTGCTATTGGATACAAATTAAGACAGAGTAGCACAAATAGGGTAAAAGTGCGAGGCATATGGAAAGGCCGATCATTCATTCAGTCATCGCCTCAACTGTTATGCCACAAATGACAAATTTGGTGTGGGAATATGAGCTAAGGAGATAGTAATCCCATCTATAAATGCAAGATAGTTTGCTTTAGTTGGATTCCCACCCTTGCTGTTTTTGTGACAAGCATTTGCCAACTAAATTGAATCCCAAAGGATAGTGGGGTTTAGTTTAAGAGAGAGGCACTTGAGGATCTGTCACCACAATCTCAACAAGTGTGGTTGGCTGCTTCAATAGGAGCCTCTCATAAGGACAGAAGAAAGGAAAGACCATATTGGTGACGGGGGCGGGTCTTCATTTTGTGTGAATTTGGTCATTTGTTGGCTGAGGTCAGCTCCTTAAGATTAGTATTGGTGGTGCTGAAGGTGCGTGCATGTGTGTGTGTGTGTGTGTGTGTGTGTGTGTGTGTCTGTGTGTGTGTCTGTGTGTGTGTGTGTGTGTGTGTGTGTGTGTGTGTGTGTGTGTGTGTGTGTGTGAGATGAGGTTGGACTAAACTGTTAATCCACTGATTTAGCTGGAGTTAACATGCTGGCCGGGGTCCAACAGAGACTTAAGTCACAATTGGAGCGGGGCAGATATATTGAGAGGAGATGGTGGGAAAGTTGAAATACTGCTTTTCTTTGACAAAAAGAGGGAATTTGAAGAGGAAATTGAAGCAACAGTCTGCGGTAGGTTTCTTAAAAAGTCATTTACTATTTTTCTACACTAAACTTTGTAATTTGCTTTTAGTAATATTTTGATATTTCACAACAGAAATACAAAACAGCCAGCCACATTTGGAAGTACATGTACATTTTTTAGGCAGACTTATTGAAAAGACAAATTGCAAAAACTTCACAATCAATGCCAAAAATCTTACACAAATGTTTTGCTTTATATCGCACTGACAGGCCAGTATTTCGTTGGCAATGCAAACATGAGACACATTGTCATCATGCATGAAAATAGTGATGAATAATTTCATTTTAAAGATAATGGAACAAGGGCTGCATTGTCAAATATATTGACCTGTAGACAGATTCAGAGATTCTTGGAACATGTTAAAACAGGACAGTCAAAGCAGAACCATTCAGGACAAAGAAACATTCCTGGTGTCAGTGATACTTGTGTTTTTTTTCACGTGTGTGTTTTCAATTATCTTAGCAGTCTTGTTGAGAGAGACAAGCAAGATTACCATGGAAAAAAAACACCCATCATACTAGACAGCTATTTCTGGAGCTGCTGTAGCTTCTCAGGAATGGTCCTCCACCTTGACTTATTGAATTATGGAGAAGCTGTCGACAGGTTGAGCAACTGTCTCCTTCTCTCTGTGTTTCCTTGCATACACTTTATTCAACACTGTGCTGCAGCTGTCAGTGTGTGCTCCATTACTTGGCTGCAGCTAGCAAGGGTAGAAGGTTGCACCTTGCAGTCTCAAATCACATTGACCCCAAGTCTTTATCGTTCACCCCTCTCCTCCTGACCAGCTGAATGACACAAGAAACATGCCCACGTATCCTTTTGTAATTTGGCACCTATGATATAATTCCAACACCAACATTTAATGCAGAAAGTAGCAGACTCTTTATGTAGGTAGTGGTTAGAAATATTTGTATGAATCTTGTTGGACGGCAGACCCGGGAACCAGTGGTGGATACTCATTTTAAAGTTTTAAACAATGTAGGAAATGTGCAAGAAATCCATGTAAGCAGAAGCCTCGGGCTGCTTTAAATCTTTTGACTAAGGGAGATCTCATGCGCTTTCATTTGTGGGTGAGACGCCCACATGGATATCCACCTGCTGACACGAATAATAGATCGATTTAAAAAAGGTTTTTTTTGGTTGGCCAAAGACAAAAGTTTAATTTACTCCAGCCAGTTGATTTTTTTTCTAGACTGTTGTGTGACAAAAGCAAAGTTGTTTGTTTGCTCAAGCCATGTAACATGAACCTGAGGAGTTTGTCTAAATTACTGTTGAAAGATAAGGTGTTCGTCTTTAAAATTACATCAATGAAATATGTTGTATTAAATTACACATTACTATGTTTTGAGTGAATGCAGTGGACGGTTTTACAGTGCAGCTAAAACGCAGTCTATCAAATCTTAGAAGATCTGATTTTATGGGTAAAAGCAGTTATAAGGAATAGTGCAGGAAAATATAGAGTACTGTGCAAAAGTCTTGCACCACCACTCGTTACTTTATGTTTTGCTTCCAAGGAGCCAGGCTTTGTTGTAAGCAGTCTTGAGCAATAGTTCCCCAGGCATTTGGAAGGTCTTTGGACATTGGCTGTTACACTCATTTTTAGTCATGTTCTTTAAACTGACTATTTTCAAAGGAATTTCTTTTTGCTTTCTTTTTGCTTGTTAAACCACGTAACGCTGACCCATGAGTCATTCAAGCATAAAAAAGGCACCTAACTCAACACTGCAAAATCTCCAGTGTTAAATTGACACCAGAAAGTGTCTATGTGTCCACTGTTTTGAGTGTGAAATTAACTCTTTTGAGTGTGAAATTAACACTTTTGACAGTGTTATATTTCTAACAGTAACCTAGTCAGTGTTAAAGATTAACAATGACTAACACTGAGCAGTGCTGATTTTCTATCACTGGAAAATAACTAAAAATGCTAGTAATGTTTCAGTGTTAGAAAAACAACACTGCTAATGTTAGTCATTGTTAATCTTTAACACTGACTAGGTTACTGTTAGAAATATAACACTGTCAAAAGTGTTAATTTCACACTCAAAAGAGTGGATACATATAGACACTTTCTAGTGTCAATTTAACACTGGAGATTTTGCAGTGAAGGGATAAACCAGCATTGTTTCTACACATAACTGACATCTTAGCAAAAAACTGTGAATTTTAAATTGTATCTTTAGCAGTGTTGGTCAAGTTACTTGAAAAAAAGTAATTAATAACTAATTACTGATTACTAATTTTCAAAAGTAATTAGTTACTTAGTTGCTTTTTAAAAACATAATACGCAACCTGAATAGGTAATAAAGCAATAGACCTTTCAGCCCAATTCTATTCTTTTGCATAATCCATCATATAAAATGTAATCAAGTGAAAAAGTCTATTTTTTTTAAATTGTTTTATGAGTTTTAATCTTTTAACTTTATGCACATTGCCTCAAGCAAAAATTGAATTATATGCAAGAGTCTTTGATTTGAAGAAATTTGTTTAACATTTAAACCTATTTTCTGCATATTCTGGCATATACAATTTAATATTTTTTTGTGTTTATACTCACTTAAATAGATGCAAATAAAGCAGCAGAAAATAGTAATCCCTTACATTACTTGTTACTTGAAAAAAGTAATCGGACTACAGTAACACGTTACTTGTAACTGCCCATGTCTGATCTTTAGTCAATTTGTTCTTGCACCAGCAAGCAGATTTTGAAAGAGCTATTAGCCAGAAATTTAACATTTCTCAACATGGTGTGCAGTGTGTGCTTAAAATATCTGTGAAAAGTGAAGGACAAAAGAGAAAGTAGTAACCTGGAAAACTGTCTGCAGGAGATGAACAGTTCTTTACAAAAAAAGGGGGGAAAGACCTCACACAGGACCTGAGAGATATTTGTGACCTTTTAGTTGGTCCGTCTCCTGTTTGAGAAAATCTCATCAGAAATGATCTCAGTGGAAGGGCAGCTATCAAGAAGTCACTTTTAAAGAAGGGAAACGGGGAGAAAAGCCAGAGGAATGCCAAATTATGCAAGAACAGGACTTAAAATCAGTGCCATCATGAATAAATGTGTATTCACCCAAATGGTTTGGCAAGCAGTTGCTGGCAGTTGCTGTGTAATTGGTTGCAAAGAGATACACAGTGGTGTACCAAAACTTTCTGTGATTGCTTTGGTTGCTGGCAAATTGCTAGCTGGTGCCCAAACTTTGGTTCAAAGTTTCAGAGAACTTTCAATGTTCTCTGTTTCTCATTTGTGTTATATTTTTACAAGTTTCCCTACTGGTCAGTGGTAAGTTAGCAAGTCAGACAAGTCAGTGTCTACCATGCAAACTATGGGCGACTGTGGCAATATGCGAGCACAATATACAATCACAAGGAGGTTTTGGGTACAGAGCATTCTTTACAATTGATTTCACTCAGAAACAGCCAGCAATTGCTCACAGGCCTATGTGATCAGGGTCTTATGTATACATGGAGGAGGAAAATGCATGAGAACTCTACAACTTTTGAGATGTGCAGATGTAGGTGTTTCTTTCATTTTTACTGCCTCAAAAGACAACTGCTGCTAACACAACAATGACTCTTTGCAAGCATCTGCTAATACAGCATACTAACACCAAGCTAAGAGTGAAGAACCCGTAATAATTTTAAAGCTGAGTGTATGCAGACCCAAGCAAAGCAGCCGGAGTCTGATTCCAGGTAACAAAAACAGCAATCAGGCTGTTTCTATAGTAGAATCACTTTAGTGATTACTGTGACACACTCTTTGGACTATTTTTTTGCCAGCTTTGTTTTACTGCTTACACACTAAATTAAAGAGGCTTTTCGTCCTTTCCCTCTGTAGAACTGTACCCTAAGATATTTTTTAAATGGCAGCACATCGAAGGCTATGTAAAAAAAATGCAAAAGTAACGTAATGAGAAGTGCAACACATTTATTTCTCATGGGAGTGAAAAGTAACTTAGATAGTTTAATTAATTGCTTTTGTGAGTAATGATCCCAACTCTGGTTTTGCTGTCAGATGTTCATGCCAGTCACTCTTATTTTCTGTGCGGCGTTAGAGAGCCAACATTACACTATGTCAAGAACAAGAAGGTCTATATGTTGAGCTTTATCACTTTCTGTTAATCCCCTTGTACTGAACAACTATTATATTTACATTTATTTCATAGGAAAAAAGCAAACCATTTATTTTTTATTCATAATAATATAATTTTTAGAAAAATAGCACTGATACTGTCCTTTTGTATGTCAAGCCAATGTGGTCAAGCCAGTTTTCCCCATTAAAGGCACACATTTCCAAATGATAATTATAAGAGACCATTTCAGCTTTTGCTTGTTCTGTGGCCTCTTCTGGTCAGCTCGGTCAGGCTCACAGCTCATGTGATATTTCACCTCTCTTGTACTGGTTGTTTGTTTTGGGCCTGCTTTCCTACATAATGATGCAATGTAACCGGGTGAGTTTTTATTAATTTGACCAAATTCTTCTGTGTAGATCTGCATTCACCCTTTTGCTTTCATCATTAGTGATATCATCTATTTGTTATTTCCTCGAGCTGCCACACACACCCAAGCTATAGCAAGGTCGCCACTGTTTTTGACAGACTGGGTGGCACTTTGGGTAATGAGCTGTTCATTGTTTTTTCTCCACAGCTTCCTCTTTGTGTAATTTTAATAAAATTTGATTTGTAGTTTCATCAGCTCATAAAACATTTTTTCATTTTCTTTTTATTCTGGTTTTGAGACATACCACAGGTATGCATCTTTTGAGATACCATCGAACTCCCCCAAAAATATTTCTGCTCAAAATGCATAAATATTAAAGTTATCTGATTACATGTAAATTTTATATTTGCCTTAATTGATTATTTATTTGAATAAATAAACATTTTATTTGATACATTTCAGATGCGCTTTACTCCAAATTATTGCATCATGTTTGTGAGTCCAAGGAATCTTTTTTTTTTGAGTGCATGACGTATTGATCTTGGAATTGACAAGAAGCCATGGACGCCTACAATACAAAGAGCGATCTTCACTATCTCTACAGTATTTATGCTTAAAATGCAAGTCATGCACTCCACTGCAACTCGTCATTTTTAGCCTTGTGGTGGAAATCAAATGCAATGGTTTAATTGGCTGTTGTCTTATTCACTTGTACGATGACCTCTTTAAACTTTTCCTACTGACAACTCCACCTTACTCTAAAGGGCAACTTTCATGTCTCAGTCAGCTCTGAGACACATGAGCTCTGTTGTGCATGAGCCAAGGCTACGTCCGAGGCTATATTTCCCACAAAATTCTTTCAATAGTGGCACAAACCTTCTCAAATGAAAGCTGAGACTTGGAACTTTAATATAGTCGGATCAATTAGTATTCTGCTAGTTTAGTTCAGTGTGCATGTGTATATTTGTTTATTAGTGCATCCTCTCAGACGTTACAACTGCGATTCAGGGAAGTCCAGGGAAGTGAAACGGAGTCAGACATTTTTTTTTAAAAGCTATTAAACATTTCGCTGATGCTGCAAGCTTCGGGCACTCCACTTGTTCATGTGGCCAAAAAATACAATTAATTATAAAGCAGGTGTATTTTCTGTAAAGTGACCTATGACATTTGGGTAAAATGCTCATACAAGTCGCATAGAGTAATGTGTTGATTCCTGTAAAAGTGCACAGCTGTTCACTTGAGATCTTGCTGAGCTTTACGTTCTTCAGCAGTGTGCTGTTCTAAGTTTGTTTTCTTCCTTTTTTTTTTTTATCTAACTCTGTATCCCTGCAGAGTTTTTATGCCTTTAAAACAAGAAGTGAAATATATTATATATTATATGTACATATGTGTGTGTGTGTGTGTAATCATATATATTATATATATATAGATCAGCTTTATAAAAGTAAACTTCACTTGCTTGGAACCGCTAATATGAATTATATGAGCAAAACCTGAATACCTGCTGAGTTTAGTGATATTTAAAAACTGGAGGTCATTAAAATATGAGTATGCAGTTCAGATTGTGATTGCTTTTAATTTGTAGCTCTCAGTTTTGCCTACAGGGAATAATGACATCACTGTGTGGATGGTGAAGAAGGTGGCTGGCGAGGACCAGACCCATGGATCGCTTCCAGAAACACTGTAACCTTCCAGTGAATCTGGATGGAGGTGTTCGGTTTCATTCAAACTGACGATCCTGCTGCCAAAAAGGCAAATTCACGTGAAGCGGATCTGCCACCTTCCTGGCTTTTCCCCTCAGAGCCCCGAACCACATGCTCTGTGATGAGTATCAGTTGGTTAAGCTGAGCATGCGGCCCTTTAAAGAGCAGCGTGGTCCTGAGGGGCAGGTGGGAAAGGTGTGGCAATCAAATGCTGTCTTGTTAACTGGAAATATCCGGCAGTGGAGACCATTACAGATTAATGTGCAGCAGGTGTCTAGACTAGCAGGGAGAAGTCTACTCGATGAGTAATTGACAATGCAGGTGCATCTTGGACCACTGCCAGCATGTGTGGCTGCTGTAATGTTTTTTAGCTGCATGACATCTCTGTTTAAGGGCTTGAGCTATTACATAAAATGCCTCTGAGCTATGATAAAAACACGGTGCCTGAGAAATGCTGGATTTGCTGTAAAACATCCCTCAACTCTTACGAGCTTTTGTTTCTTTTACATTGACAGCTATTAATGTAATTTCATATGTTCAGTTTTTGGCTTGTTTTACTGATATAAAATGACTTGGCAACCTTTCTGGAATAAAACCCTCCTGACTTTGTCCACTTAATCGTAAAAACCTGGTGGGTTTGGCTTCCTTTGTTGACTCAGAGATGCCTGAGGCCAAGAAATACAATCAAATGGTCTTGAAAAAGCCAGTCATGGTGGGCAATGCAGACAGGATAATGTCACTTGATATTCGGTGATATTGGGATAATGGTTTGATGTTACTCGCTGATACTAATGGTCTTTCTGTTGTGGTAGTGTAACCTTACAAGGAGCAGGGTGGGGCTCATGTGTACGAGTAAATACTAGAAAAATACTTTTTGCAGCATGAATGCTTCTGCTTTACATTTAAAGTCCCACTGCTAACTTCTAACTGAGCATTTTTACCGCTTTCATAAATCCAAGCGCTATTATTGAACGCAAAAGTCCAATTTTCACTTTCTTACTGTAAGAGGGATGTATTTACAGTACACGGGGCTGAAAACAAATCTGTTTGGTTTTTTAAAGCAACTTTTCAATAGATCAACAAGTGAGCAATATCTGATCTGTGTTAAATTTACTGTTGCCGTAACAGCAATGCCAGTTTTATTCCCTGATCTGTGTGGCTGCTCCTGGCTCGAGGCCCTCGCTGGCTATCAGTCTCCGGGGCTAAGAGGATAATGTGTTAGCTGATATCTTAGCTCAGTGTGGTGCTGAAATGGGAAAAGGGGAGGAGGCAGTAATGATGGACCACTTTGGTTTCTCCTGAGAACAAGGAATTCAGACCCAATCTCAGAGGGTCAGTTTATGCGCAGAACTGGTTTCCTGAACAACGACTGTGTTTATTTCATATCTATGCAAATTTGCTATTCAGGTGCAACAGAGCGTTACAAGTATTTTTTTTTTCTTTTACCATCATATCAAGAGATAAAAGTGCTTTTAAATTATGTTGGAAATTTAAAGCTATGTTTATTTGTGCAATCAGATAAAAAAAATATGTAACCGAAACCATGTTTTTATGACTTAGATAAGCCACGAAACGTGACTTCAGCAAAGTGGCTGCATGGTGAAACAAGTGCAGAGGCCGTGCCAAGCGAGGGTCCTCTTTCTCTCCTCACACTGAGCCTCTCCAGTCATGGATCACAGCGCTGGAGAAGCAGCTAATAGGTCTCTCTAGCTGGGTCTGTGCTAAATACTCCCTCCACTAAAATTATTCCTCTGAGAATCAATGGGCCCATTCTTTTGTGAGCTGTAGTTTGCTTGATGGTCCCAACCTCAATGTGAAACATTAGACAGCAATGGGGAAAACATAAAACATAATACTTGTGTGACCAGCTTGTCATTGGCTGTGTTAAGAATTTTGCCCAAGATAGTAGGTTCAGTGAGGGAGAGAGCAGCGAGGCTAATAGGCTCTCCGCAGATCAAATCACAGTACTGATGCACAGAAAAGGAGGGGCTTTTGATGGGTATCACTGTAAATATTTTGGCTGCCTTTTTTTGCAGGAAGACAAACATGCAATATTTGATTGCAAAGTGATGCTGGGCTGGCTACCTGCTTGCTGGTCCGGCCTTTTGATGCAGATTTCCATGCTTTAGATGCAAAAGTATCGAATCTAGCTTTTACCTTGAATGCCATGACCAGGCCAAAGTTTTAACTTACCCTGGGAAATGTATTTTAATATCTACTGTACTTGATGTCAGGTTCTTGGTATGAAACACACCCTTTTGGGTTAATTTTATAAGTTTGCCTTGTGGTCAAAGCAAGCACCTTGAGACCAGGGGTTAAAGATGAACCACAGTCTTCTCGTCTGCATCCTCGTTTTTGATCGAGCTCCACAAAAATGTCTAAAATCTAAAAACGGGGCAGACGATTCAGTGGAAAAACAAACATCTCTATTTCAGCTCTTTATAATGCTGATCATGTTTTCTCTTGAAGGCCTTTTTAATCTTCCAGTAATTGTTCTTTCAGTCAACCGCAAGGATCACTGCTCTTCACCCAGAGAGCCTGGCCTAGCCCTGGACCGCAACATCTCCGCTGTCTCACCACAATAACCTGGTATTGGATACTTACCCACCCAGAACTCGCAACTGCCAGCATTTCTAGGGTCTTTGCTTCCCAAATCTATGATCGCAAATCTGCTCTGACTTTCCCATTCGATGAAGGAAGCCTTTCTTTCTATTCAGAGGCTCGAAAAACACCAGATCAAATTCTACGCAAATGTCGTCAATCATTAAGTCGCAAAACATCGAGTAATTTCTTCTTAAATAAGTAGAAACGCGTTATGACATAACTGGAAAATCTGCATTCACATTATCTCAGGAGAATGTAAAACTCGCGCGGAGTGGCACAGAACAAATTAAGCTGATTTATACTCAAGTGTTCACAGCAGACCAGCAGAGTAAAGTACCAAAATCAGCTTAATGTGACTAAGCCTAAATATTTATAAAATCAGTTGTAATGGGCTACTCCCCTGGCAGTACCATCCTCTCCTGAGTTACTGTGGAAAGTTGTGACTTTTGGCATCAAATGTGATCAGAGTGTACCCTCAAAAAAAGAAAAGAAAAGGTAGCTTTTAATGAAAAATATCAAATTAGTGATCCTAAAAGACCCCAAATACTTGCCATGGGCTTGGTTATAATTATAATATAAAGTTTGGATTCACCTCGTGTTCATGTTCCCCAGCCCATGCCAGACTTCTGCTCCGTTTGTCTATTTGGTTACTATTACTGAGCCTTTGTTTGTAATTCAATGGAAGCTGATATGTGTTGTAAGAGGAGCCTGTTGCTACAAGAGTCTCTGCAAAGGTCAAACATGGTGGTTTGTTTTTCTAGGTTCCCTTTGGGATTCAGAGTGAATAACTTTAAGACTTTTTACCTGTCGCCAATAAGGAGCAACAGCACCCCTGCCAGTCGGTCGGTTAGAAACAAACGTCTTTATGGGCCAGCAAGACTGAGTTAAGACAAGCGCTATAATTTTAAATGAAAAACACAGGAAGCTTAAAGAAGATGAATTTCCATTCCTCCTTAAGCTCACTGTGACAAACATCTCTGACTGTTTCAACAAATATTTTATCTTTAAACTTCACTTTGCTTTAATTTATTTATTTAAATGTTTTATTCTATATATTAACGTCCTGATTTTGGCGATTTTAAGAAGAGTGCAGGCTGCTCAGTTTAAATGAAATCAAACAAAAGTATTATAGATTTCTCAAAGAGCAAAAAGGAGTTTTCTTGCACCAGATAACTGAACATTTGTCATTTGGTCCATTATATTCTGTAAGTGTTGCTGCATATGAGCTGCCCAAGGCAAGAGCACTCTGACCCTAACTAAGTTGGCTTCATGCTTCAAGAAACATCACCAAATGGAAACTTGATCTACATGGTGTGCTGGCACGGGCCCAAGAATGCATGCCTTTTCCTTATTTTGCTCGGCATTTAGATAAGCACGTGGTACCTGGGATATAACTTATTCGCCAGTCACGTCAGGCTGGAGAGTGGCGAGAAATACATGTGGAATGTTAAGTGCGGTGTATCAGAAAACATCAAAGAAGGCACAGAGCCCTGAGGAGCCTGTAAAATTAATGATCCAGACTGACTTCTGCGCAAAACAAAGAGAGGAGAGAAAAGACTACTGTATGTGGAAAGGTTGCAGTTCAAGTTCCTTTGTGTTTTATGGTCTGTTGAACCAAAATATTTCACCTATTTAAAAACGGGCAGGCTCTACATCCTGGATGTGGCAACAGCTTGGGAAGAGTCTGAGCAAGTTCCAAATAATAGAAAAGGCTTTGATTTTTTTATTGGCTTACAAAGATAATAATTAAAGTGCATATTGCAAATCCATTTACTAGAATCATGCTCTTTTCCCTGCTTTTGACCCCATACACCTCTAAAGGTAGGTCAAAACATGTCCCTATTATTTTGAAACGTTTCATAGTCTTTTGTTTTATAATATCAATCCATTAATTTGCTAATTTGCTAATCTAAAAAGTTGAGGAGGGTCTGGATTGGGGTATGTCCTGGAGAGGTTCAGATCAATGTGACTGATTTTGAGTGACTACACAGAGAAAACCAGTTCAGGTTCATTCAACTCCACACACATGGGTCACAAGCCCGGGGAAGTGACAGCACTAACTACTGTGACAGTGTGCTACCTGTGAAATTATTTCTGTTGCTAAAAACAAAGCTACTTGAATTTGGAAAAACATCAAAATCCACCCAGCTGGCCAGATCTCTCTGATGGTGCCAGAGCAGTGAGTGCTTATGTCCGTGGCAGCAATCTCTGCCCACCAAGCAAGAGAGAACAGCCAGAAAAGCTGCTTCTTAGGGGAGCTGTAGCGCCACTGGCGCCTGTATGAGAGTGATATAAATCCCAGCTGCTTTGAAAATAATTAGCGCAGGGATCAAGACCAGTAGAGCAGTCTCCCCGGCCTGGCGCTGAAGAGGAGACAGGTGCCACCAGTGGCCTAAGCCACTGGAGCTGCACCCTTGTTGTACAGAGCAGGTCCAGGCAGGGAGAAAGAATGCCAGACTCAATTAAACGAAAGAAAGAGCCTCACTGGTCAGGCAACTCTCTTTCCCCTTTTTGTGCTTCTGCATTACACATTTTGGGCCCGTGGTGGTGGTGGTTGGGCTTCTGGGTGTGGGATTTGTATTGGTCCAAGGGGAGAGAAGAAGAACTGGATTTAAGAGGTGGGATTTTTGTATCCACCCTTATGACCCGACCATTGAAATGATCTCTGATATGATGAAAGTTTTGCTTGTATTTCTACAGAAAAGTGCAATCCAAATAAGTCCAATACAAATAGATGGCGAGAAGATTAGACAAAATATGCATTAGTGAGGTAGGTGACAATGAAACAAAGACCACACCAGTAAGTAATAAATATATGTTTCCTAACAAGGTTACAAAGGCAGAAGCTAAAAATAAAGGCCTCGTTTTGGGCAAAAGAGTGTGTTAGATCATCTAACACCGTCCACACCCCCCCTTGTTTAGAAATCATGAGGGGCTGCTTCCTTTTCAAAATAGACAATCCAAACACATACCCAGTTCATGCAGCTGTTGGGAAGGTGAGTAAAGGCATGAATTTGGCTACTAATTTTAACTACTGCAGCCATATTGTATACATAAATCCAGTGGAAATATTTAATGTAACTTTGAGTAAAAAACTAAAATAAGATCAACTAATAGCACATTTCATCAGTTATGCTACAGACATGAATGAAAATTACTTGAATGCTGTACTGACATCATACTTTTTAGAAGTCAAGGGCAGGATGGTGTTAAATACAGAATGCTAGTTGCATAATAACACTTTTATATCACTACTGACTTAATAAATAAGTCATGACACTCGTGAATTCAAATTTTCCTACAGCTGAGATGTTTTGAAGGAGTCAGCACCTCAAAAGTGAGCTTACATGACCACGTCTTCACATTTGGTTCAGTCTTGTAACAGAGCTTTCCATGGAAACTCCTTTGGCCCCACTGCTTAGCAGTATCCTGAGAGACTGTCAATCACTCTCCGCACAAACGGTCATTTTCCACTTTCAAGAATTGTGGGGAATCCTGGCCGTGGGCACCCACAGCACCGGAAGGAAAAACAGGATAAGTGATTGTTCCCACAACTAACTAAAGGCTCCCAGGTTGGAACTGGGGATCCCCTTCCCGGTCTGACTTGTGGTGTTCAGTGTTGGAAAACCTGACAATTGAGACGTTCCCACGTCATATTTCCTATTGTCTTTTACACAAGGGTCAGGAATGGTCTTTCCGTCCCATGTGGAGTGGTGTGGTTAGAAAGGATAACAGAGGGAGCAAGGAGACAGTTGTCCTTGAACTGGAGGAGTCCGGTCCAAACCCAGATTTTGGCAAATATCCACCCTGACACTTTATCACACTTTAGAATGACAGTATCATCTGCACTGACCTCCCATGAAGAGAGCCAAGAACTAAAACAAATGTCGGAGACTAATTTTTGAATTTGTTGAACATTTGCTATTTATACTGGATAAGTAAAATTGTGACCGAATGCAATAAAATGTAACATTCCTAGGGGAAGAACTGGCATAATGTTATTGAAATTTAACAATGACTTATACTGACTTGCTTTAAACAGTCTAACATAGTGTCATTTCACCGAGTGGCATAAAGTTTTATCGCTCAGATATCTTGCATGTGTAACAAGACCTCCGCAGGCTTTATTTAGCCTGTTGAGGTGACATCAGTCACAGGGACGTGAAAGGCATTTCTCTGGCCCATGCCAACAGCCTCATACCTTTGCTGTTGTCGTGGTTGACTTTTACCTCCATTCACGCCTGTGTAGCTGACTCTAGGTAGCGCGATACATCTGTGTCATGATGGAAAAACTCGATTGATGAGGTTTGCATAAAACATTCTTTACCTCATGCACCAATATTTAGTCAGTGACTTCAGAACGATGACCACACGGTCAGGTCTGGGTCAAAGTCTATTATAACCCAGAAAAAAGGCTCTCACGCTCTCTTGCTAAGTGTCAAGTAAAATTATGACTAGCCTGGTTTATGCCAGAACAGCTCAGTTACAGATTGGCAGCACCTGGCATATCATTGTTTCGTGCATGTGCCAAACACACTTCTCTCATTAGTTGTTGAGGGACAGTAGTACATTTTGTTTATTGAAATAATGAGCTGGGATTTATTATTTCCTGTTGTAGAGGAAATGTGGACACTTATTAAAACACCTCACACTCTGGACACTTGTACGACAAAAAGAAGCCGGAAAAAAGCAATAAAGAGGGGAACCCAGAGAAGAATGGGGAAAGTAAGTGTGCCAGTCTTTTAGGAAGTTTAATCTGGAGGCAACACCCTGCATTGGTCAAAGGCTTTACCTAGGGTCATGAAGCAGACTTGATGACGTGCTCAGGTACTCCTCATGCTCAGCTGAAGCAGCAAGGCTTCCCTTTTCTTCCATGAGGCTCAGCCATAGCAAACGCAGTAAAACCGGGCAGATTTCATGAGCTGAGGCTCAGAGATGACTAAGGGAGACAGATGTGCGTGCTTACAAAAGAAAATACAGGTATTGATTTTATTTTAAATGAATGCCAGTGTCCACATTTGTTTCCCTGTCTGCTGCTCTCAGCTCAAGAACAGTCATGGGAACATTTGAGCTTTAAACAAATAATTAACACCAAGGGAAAAAAATTGGATACATTTTTAGCAGACGTCCCATTTCCAGTTTAAAAAATACTTCGGTGAAAGTTGCTCAGTGATTGTTTGCCCAATTGGTCTGTGACCACAATTTGTCAGGACAAATCATATGACTGAGATACTTCCTTTCAAAATAGTGTTTAAGGAACCACTGAAATGGGAAAATCAGCCCTTATTTTCAAATTAAAGGGCAAGCACAGTTACAGTCCACATTACAGAGATTCTTGATCAGTTTTAAACTTTCTAGTCGTTTTTATATCATCACAACCGCAGATGTTTAATTTTTTGGGTTGTTTGAAGTACTCCAGGCTTAGCATAATGATTGAACATTGTATTTACTGGAAACGTTCCACACTTTTATAATGTGGGATATCTGCAGTAGCAGCCTTTTCACTGGCTTTCCTTAGTGAATTTAAGAGTAGGAAAGAGGATGGCCGTTAACTTTGTGTGTGTACTGACATCAGCCACTGACCAAGGCTGTCAAATAGACATCAAAACATGCACTTAGGCATACTGCACACTCCCTTTTCCCACATCCCATCCCAGCGCCCTTTATGTTGTCCACACAATGGAAATCCAAGCACACAAGAAAGATTTTTTCCATGCAAATGTGAAATCCATACAGGAAAAAGAAAAATATGCAGTTGGAGATCCACCATGTGCCCAAAGAAAACAACACTCTGTAAAGTGCTTGTGCAGCCAGCCAGACAACCTCGTGCCTTTCAATTATGCAGCCAGCAGTATATCAACTTGACAAATACTGAAGGATGTGACCTCCTGATCCAGGCTGAACCCAACCTTACCTCAAAATCCTGGACAGGCAGGGCTGATGAACAACGCCGAAATGCTTCAAAAAGGAAAAGGGTAAATCATCAAAGCCACACGCAGTAGCTCCAAACAAAGAGCTTGTTTGCAAATTCTGATTTTTAACTTTAGTCAAAATGTGATGCAACAGCTGCTTGAGTGAATGAGTTGTCAGGAAGACCATCTGTAATTAAATTCAATCACAGGGTGGGCCAGTGTTTGGATTAGCTCCACTTGTATCAGTTTGTAGATAGTACGGACTTGTGTAGAATCTGCTGTCTTCAATTAATTTTGAAAACTCGATCATCTGATAATTTGCAGATGACACATAATCGTGTCATCATGGCACAGGGTCATTTTTTCAAAATTTTATGTCATCTGCCTTATTAAATCTTCTTGATGTTTTTCTTTTAACGTTTTAGGTAAACACATTTGGCAGTAGATAGCATCAGCAGTCCCCCGTGGGATGGGGACAGGCTGTGGGAAAGTATATAAAAGCACTCAAATGATGATCACCCTTCAGATGGGACTCTAATTGTCGCTGTCTGAACACCTCCTCCCAGTCTTAGAGACACTGTCGTCTGAAATTCGCTGACGCTGTTAACAATCGTCTGCTGATGTGCGCAGCAGTGCCTCAGCTCCAGACATTCGCTGCAGTTGGTAGGCTGACAAACCTGATTAGGCTGTTGGAGTGCTCCAAGTTCCTTGGTTGATGCAGTAACTACATGTTTCTCAGACAAAGTACTGTAGATGCAGACAGATAAATGCAGCTATGACGAACAAGTCAGAATGAAAAAGATAACTAAAGATTAGCTTGAAGATTTACTGTCACAAGAAAGTACACCCTCTGTTAACTGTAAGTCAGGATATAAAAAAACGATCCAGTCCTTACCAGGTCTGAAAACTAGCTAAATACAGCTTGAGATGAAAAACAGCACATGACTGTTACACTGTGGCATTATTAAGAAACAGTGTATAAATTAGGTACACCATTCAGTATCATTAGGTAGCTTATAGAACCACTTTTATCATTTAACCTAATTTTAACTCAAAGTCTCTGACATTAACTTCTGGCCTACTCTTTTTTTTTTTTTACAATGTTGCATCAGTTCATGGATGGATGGATGGATCAGTTCATTTTTTAAGGTTCAACAACATTATTTCTTTCAGGCTGAGGTCTGGACATTAAGTGGGCCATTGCAGCACCTTGATCTTTTTTTTTGCAAACCTGCAAATCTGCTTTATAGATGTGCTCACTCTGGCTAATGATCAATTAATCAAGTGCATGTGATTATCAACATCTGACTTCTACTTAACCTCCTCTTAATTCATATGGAAGCAGTAGAGGCACACTTAGTTTCTCACACATTGCCTCTGTATTTTAACTTCACTTTTTAAAAAAAATACATAATGAATGTGTAAAATGTCATGTTTTGTATGTCATCTAAGTTCACATTTAGGTAATTTTTTAAGAATAGCTAAGCACCAGATGATTTTTATTATGTCCTAACATGCAAAACCTTAGACTTTAAAGAGACTGTACTTTGTCATTACTCTATATTGACCTTTATGAAGTTTAATATTAAATTGTTTACCTGTTTCTTCTCAAAATGTGAAACACTATCAGACATGGATTGTTCTCCCCAAAAATCAAAATATTAAATTATAACTCAAAATAAAAATTGTATTTTAGGACCATATCAATCAGTTGCATATTATCTTATCTGGCTTAAAATTATGCACAATTCACAGATTCTTGTAATGAAGTGATATTCAGATAAAATGATTTTTGTTAATTTTAAATGAATAAATGAACAACGAACGGATTGGATACCTTTTATCCGTCCTTCAGGCTACTGAACTATCAAAATCCACATATTATTCCTTTAACACCCAACAGCACTGTCTCTTTAAAAGTCCAGGCCCAACACAGCTGTTAAAAGGTACTGCTTTGAGCAAAATCAGCATGCCAACATGCTCATGATTACAAAGTTCACATGGTGATGTTTTCCATCTTATTCCCGACATGGTAACGTGCCATCGTTTGCAGATTAACCCTTCAGACAAACTACAGCAGACTTTGATCAATGGTTCAAATTCATTTTGACTTGAGGCAACAGAAATTCAGTCCATGAGCAAAACACACGCATCAGTTCCACTGTTGTCTATTTACTGCATCCAAGGGTTTGCAGATGCGGTTCATCTCTGCACACAGAAGAATATAGAAAAAAGAAATCAACATGCAGGATTGGTAACATATTGTTCGGGGATCCATCCAAATCCCTCGAGAATGCTGAGAAAATTTTGGGAAAGGTAAGATTTTTAGATCACAGGTCTTCCCTATACACTTGATTGGCACTGTCGGACGTTTGGAACAACCTATTAGCACAGCTCAACCCTTTGAACATTTAAATATGTTACGCATGCTAAGCACGTGAAGCATAAAATTAGCACAGAGACCCAGGAGAAAGTCTCTCTCATTTTGTTTTAGAAAACTGGAATCTCCAGAATGCAAATCACACCAGACTCTTTTTCCCTGTGAAATAAACACATCAGAGTGGATCAAAACAGTTTAGCTTGAGTCAGTGTTAAATAAATCCCACATTTTGGCACTCGTGTGCTCATGTACAATCAGGCAGATGGAGTAAGACATTTTGCACCTGCTGATGAAAATTGTACAGCATGTTTCATGAAGTTTAATAAGGCAAAACCACATCTACAGCATGTAGAGTCAGCAGGTCATCATGTACTCAACCAGTCAAATCAAAAGAGCAACTAGTGCTGCCATGTTTAGGTCCCTTAGAAGAGCTGTAAAGAAGAGAATAGGGGCCACTAAGAAAAGTATTTTTGGGCCATTACTTTTTGTGTTTGTCAGAGATCTGAATTCATTAATGTTAGGATTCTGAGTTTAAATCAGAAATGTGAGATCTTAACTCAGGGTTTGGACTTTTTCTCAGATTTCTGTTATATGTGCTTTTATTTATTTATTTATCTCAAAATTGTAATTTTTTTTTATCATTCTGAGAAAAAAAAGGCCCAAATCCTCTTCCATAGAGGTGAGCTGCCGCACATACTTATATGAAAGTGTCTATGAAAATGTGCCTGTAACTACATTATAAATGTGGCCTCTGATTCTGCCAGTACTGAGTGTCTGAGTGAAGCCACGAAAACAAGTAACATAAAGGTTTAAATTAATCCAAGTCTGCTGACATTCATTAAAATTCTCTCTTTAAAAGAATTAGTTCCTATAGAAAGAATAAGAATCACGAAAATATAAATTTTTTTATCCTTTATGCCACACACAGGCCACACACGGGATATTTATAGTATAATATACATGTCCCAGTAAATATAGTGGATGTGAAATGTACCAGAATAATCCAGGGGAGGAAAATGAGCCACTTTCTCTACCAACAAACTGGAGAGATTTAGGAACGTGGCCTCAGACTTGGCACAAATATGGAAGAGAGTCACGAAGTTGAATGTGGGCAATAAACAACAAGTCACGCAAATGTACAATTCACATGCAACACAGTTGGTGATTCACTTAACCGTCTGGCTGAAATCTTATTCCGTTTGGCTTCGGTTACATATGCCATCATTTCTTATTACAGCAGAGAAGAGACAAACAACTGAAGCCGAATGCAGGTTATCAATATAATACTCACAAATTACACCATGCAGGGAGAATCCAAGCAAACCACTTTCACTGCCAACTTAATTTGAGACAATGGAAACCTTTTGGTCTCCCCTCCCTTTTGAGCAGTCAGAACACTGCTCCCTCCTTACGTCAGCTCCGCTCCCCTATTAAAACAATATACGAAAGACTTTGTGAAATGCTACTAATGACTAAAGGAATTAATACTGAGCTGTGGCCATGTCTCAAAGGGTTATGCAGACTTCCCACACTATGAGAGACTGATACAGTGGGCCTCCATGACCACCAGCGTCGTCGGGACAAAAACGTAGACATCAGGACCTACATGTTTCCTCTTAATTGAATGCCTTTCATCAAACAGTTACCAGCTTGCTTCTGCCAATGAGCTGGGAAGGAAAGGGCTTGAGAGAGATAACACAATTACATACGGTGGATGAAGGCAAGTGAAGTAGTGAAGTCAAACATACTAGGGCAGCAAACGAGATACGCAGGCAGAGAGCCAGTCTCAAATCACTCTTTTCCTAAACACATTACGGTTTCTCCTCAGTGCCAACGTAATTTATCAAATGAAAATTATAAATATTTGTAGGCCGAGAAGACTTTTGATTCTGACTAATGTCATTTAGTTATAACGAGCAAATGAAAAGAGCTCTTGTCCTGCAGGAACATGCATCAGAGATTTGTTTGATTTGCAGAAAAAATCATTTGTGGAGTATATTGTGTAATGTGTAAGAAGACGTATTTTAGAATAGGGAATGACGGGCAATTCATAAACCTCTATACAACATGGTCCCCACTGGACAGGTGTTTTTACTCATTTTCGTTGATTGGAGCTGTGCTGAACACTGTGTGTGGCATCTGTGTGTGTGTGAGTGTGTGTCTTGAGGGGGGCAAGTTGTTAATTTCTTTGTCTGTCAGCACGATTATCCCAAACATAACAGGCTGAATTTCATGAAACTTGCTGGAGGGGTGATGCATGAGCGAAGGAAAATCCATTTATATTTTGATGCAGATCCTGGTCCCTAAAAATTGTGACATTGGCCTTGGCGGAGGGCTGTGCTCGCCAAGTGCACTTATAATTGCATCTGTTATGTTCGAATTGTGCTTCCCTGGGATAGACGTAAATGTCTCTGTGGAATTTATGCAGCAATGGATGGGAAAAAGCTCACAAAAAATCCCACATGCACACCTCCCAATTTTTTCCGGCAGGCCTGCGTGTTGAGCAAGATTTTTAATTCAAGTCCTGTCACAGCGCAGGCTTAAAAATAAATATGAAAACGAACATAAACATGTTGTAGCAGATGCTTTGCACACTTCGCACTAAATGCTTTAGTTGGCTGTTTGTTCTTATGGGAAATTTGTCCATCGTCTGATCAAAGTTCAAATTGGAACTTTCTAAACTCAGAAAAGAACAGCCAGACATTACACAGCCTTAGAAAAGAACAGTATTGCCTATATTAAATTACATTACTCAGTTATTTAGGGCCTTAGTCACTAGTTGGTTAGAGACTGGTTGGCGACCTCCAGGCAACCTCTAGTTGCTAGGGAAAAAATGTGCATATCTCCACCATCTGGCGAGTGGCTGTCAGAGGTTGCAAATTGAGGGTGCTGCACCGAAACTCCTTCGGTGCAAACTATAGTTGCCCAATAGTTTGCGCCGAAGGCCCAAACCTCTGTGCAGGCTCAGGTTACTCAATGCAAATTGGAAAAAGAAGAACATTCACGATCAAAGTAAAAGTTGTGCTTTACCACTGCCGCCAACACACTTCCAAAAATGCAACTTTTAGTTGGAATGTGAACTCTCTCTGCTCAGGCATTATTGATTGTACAGAGGAGGCGCAGCTGAAACAGAGGTAAGGTTTCAGGCACAAATTCGTTTACTTCCAAAGTCTTAAAACATAGAGAAAATCTGAAGCACATCTAGCAGTACTTTTTCAACTTGTAACATTCATTGGGTTTAGCACTCAAGCAATAATTTGGTTCTTTGTACTACATGTTGCTGCTGAATTAACAAAAAAAAAAGAAAAAGCAGACTACAGGCTTCATTGAGAAATAAGGTGGAACACAGGGAAGGACATCTGAGTATTAGCCTGTGATATATTCTGGCCCCTCATACCAGAAGATTCATGTTGTGTTTATGATGGAGTTAGCAGGTTTCGATTCAAAGAAGCAACCTGAAACAAAGGAATACGGAGACTGACCTGACCTGGCTTTGCAGTGTGAAATCCCTCCCAGGTCACATGTGTTTCTGTTCATCCCCTTCACCTTGAGGTTTCAGAAGACGGCACAGATAGCACGCCATGGTGCACCAGACCTGCTAGAGGCCACCTTGCCAGTCCAGATGCGCTCTTTCATCTTTTTTTAGAAGCACAGTTCAGTAATGATTTCTGCACTGACAGAAAGCCTGCGTATGATCACAGCATGCTGTTGCTCGAGGACAGAATAGGCATGCGGACTAATATTCTAAATCTGGAGTATATTTCATGGAAATATTCTTTGCTTTTCAAAGTCTTTCACGCTATTGTTGACACAGCAAGACACGTGACTTCTGGAGCTTCTTGATCTGCCTGCCATTTCAGACGTGGATCTTGCAAAATGCTCATTGTCAGATTTATCACACTGGTGGAGTTGTGAAACATTCTGGATAAAACTCATAGGCTCATAGTTGACAGTAGACAGTCCACCACCCCATCGAGATCAAATGAGTGCCATTACGAACTGAATCGCCGCAAGTTTTTCTTGATAAGAGCAGCACTGTGAGGCTCTCCAGACCAGCTCAGCTGTCGCTGCACAGATAAATGGCTTCCTCTTTTGAAAGGTCCCACTCCTCATTTGGATAAGAAACATAATCAGCAAAACACTTTCAAAAATAATATCCTAATTAATGTTCACTTAAACTTTGAAGCAGGGCATTCTGGTTTGCACCCGAGTCAGTCTGGACATAATCCATGCGCTGATGACTCTGAAAAGCTGAAGCTTCATTGTCCATTAACAAAGGGATTTAATAATTCATTAGAGAGTCGAACTGTTATTTTGGCTTTGACAGAAATGACATAAAACAAAGCTTCTGCGATGAAAATGTAAAAAGCAAAAAAAAAGTCTTTTATCTTCTCAAATGTTTCATGTCAGAAACACAAAGGAACATCACAGCTGCAGACTCACATTTTTTGAATAAAACAATCCTTTTTAGTTTAAATTTACATAACTTTAAGCCTCATAACAGACGGAGCATAACAGCAAGACATAATTTAGAGTGAAAACAGAACTTAATGACTATCAAAAGCAGATGGCAGTGAAATGTCTAAGAAGATGTCCAAATATAGACTCCTTCTACTCTTTCACTTAAAATAAATATTTTTCTTTTAAATGCCTCATCACTTTACAAAACCATTTTTGTACCTTCTGTCTGATAATTCAGCAAGAATGAAGCAGAAGCGTCTCCCGTTAAAATCAGAAATTGCACTTTCCACTATCGCCCTATTGGGTCGGTTTCAGGGCAAAAAGCTGTGAAATATTCAATATTCACACATAAAAAATTTTCAATGTCCGAAACCTCTGGCTGGTGTAAAATTGAAAACACCTAACATGAGGTTCCCCGCTGTTTCCAATTACCCTCTACAGTTATCCAGAAGGACTGAAATACAGTACAGCATGTGGTTGTATTTAAACATGTGCTCTACTCGTCTGACTAGTTGTAAACACTTTGTCAGTGTGGAAAAAAATGTAGTACGTTTTGTATCTTAATAATTCAAATATAATAAAAATTGTCTAAAAAGTCTTGAGAGGTAAACAGTTATATGACAGTTCTCTTTAAACTATAAAGGTATTTTCAGTTTGGAAGAGAAAAAACATTTTTAGGCAAACTGGACTGCATTTTTTCAATAAAGTTCATGAAACTTTTGTACTTTGTCCAAGTTCACATGGGCAACTGTAGTGTAACCTCTGAAGGAGAAGACCTATAAGCTGTTCATTTTGAAAGAAAGCACCGTGTAAGATATACATTACTTCTTAATCACTTCCACTCTGACTGCAGTGACAGTGAGGTTTACAAAACTAACACAAATAATTCAACATGTTATAAGATGATTCGATTGTTGCTGTCATAATTTCCTGCTTGCAAAATATATCTTGTGTGTACTTTCATGTGAATAAGTAAAACCAACCTAAAGTGACTCTGACTGTGGACTAATTTGTGTTTTATCAAATGCTGAAGAGCTCAAGGTGCTTATACACTGATATTTATGTACTAGTTTTCTACTCAAACATACACACGCACACACATTTGTTTAGTGCTTTTATTTATTTCTAAAATAACTCTCTAATATTGATACACACACTCACGCTCAAGTGGATTGCACTGAAGCACCGCAGCAATTTCCTAATGTTGTAAACCTGCTCAACATTTGGCAATAAACCCCTTTCTGATTCTGATTCTGATTCTGATACTTCAAGGACAATTCAGATTTCATTTCAGTATTTCAGTATCCAAGGTCACTTCATCATACAGACGAGAGAAGCTGGGAGCTTAATGACTGATTTTCCTATTAGTGGACAACCTGTGCTGCAGCCTGGGCCACAACTGCCCCCAGTTGCTCCAGTTCATGCTGTCCCTCTGAAATGTCATGGTTTGCTTTGTTTGAGTCTGTCACATGTAGTAGCTGGAACGGGTATGCATATGAGATAAAGGCAGGTAAAGGTAGTCTTTGACTTCACATCACAGGCCTCTACAGATTTTAGTTTATTTTAGGGGCGGCTGTGGCTCAGTAGGATGGAGGGTTGTCTATTACACACAAGGTCAGCGGTACAATCCCTGACTCCTCTGGTCTGCATGTTGAAGTATCCTTGGGCAAGATACTAAACCCGGAGTTGCCCTTGGAGCATTGGTGTGTGAATGTGTGGGGGAATGATGCTTGTGGTAAGAAAGTGCTTTGAGTATGTATGTATTTAATATTGAAAGTAAGTGTCCCTTCATCTCAGCAACAACACTACTCTGTGGAACTTGGATTGTTTTGGATGTGGAGAGTCGAATGTTTGCACGAGGATTTTAAATAATCAAAATTAATAAACTACATATTTATTTACTTCAGAACAAAACAATGGACAATAATAGAGTATCCACAGAAGATAAAATAAATTTGAAAATTACAAAAAAAAAGAGAAGAATTTGGTAATAAAGTCCTTGCCCACTGCAAGTGACACATGTGATCTTCACTGAATTAAAAAAACATGGACTGTGTTACCTTTTATGGCTATAATAAATAAATAAGAATTATTCTGAATTCTGAAAGCCACAATAAAAAAAATAAAGACAAATGAGCGTAACAGGGTCCTCTTTAAAATGTATTGTGAGAAGAACTTCTTTTCTAAAAGAAAAAGGCCTGTTTCCGCTGTCCTCTTTTAAATTTTGCTTTTGATCTGTATTGACGCTGTTGCACAGCATATCAGCCAGTCATAACAGGCTTTTGGAAAAGGGTGTAGACTTAACAGTAACAGATTAAATTTATGGACACAATGGTTTAAAACTGAGCCCACCCCTGACTGTCAAAACTAAATGAAACTTGAGCTCAGAAGAAAGGCTTGTAGAGTTCACAGAGTAACTGTGTTAGGAATGAACTTTGTTGGGTTGTTCGTTTTAAACGGAAAAAAAAGACATTCAATTTTTTCCCATGTGTGTAACATCTTTCATTAATGCTGAAATACTTTACCAGTTGGAATGTTTTTGAGATTTTTCCCTATTATGAAAATGCCAACAGCTCTGGATTCACTGCTTGTTGTCACTTCAAAGTGCTTGTAAATCGAAACTTTGAGAGAGTAACCTGCTGATGTACTTTGTTATCTGTTAGCTACAAGTCACTAGATTAACCTTTGGCATAGCTTCTCATGTGAATTTAATGACAATGAAGGTATTGTCTTTTTTTAAGTAGCTCTGTCATGATCACATTGTTGTGTTTCTTGTATGAATTGGACCAAAGAGTGATCACGCAGCCTGTGCTGTTTTCTCAGCTGTTCAGTCGAGTGTCCGCGGTCATTGTTGCGTCCTCGGCCTCCAGTCTCTGCATTGTTAGACAGGAAGATAAATGCGACTGCTATGGGCAGCATCATTATTAATGAAAAGTGACATCATCGCGTGGTCTGCTTAACGGCAATCAGGCCTCTTTCTCTGCAACGCTCAATGCAATCCAGATGTCCGTTTGATTAAAGGCTTAAACAAGATTGGAGAGGGTGAGAAAGAGGAGGCATAGCACAGGTCAACCCCTGGATTTTAAAACAAAGGGTTTTATAAATTTCTCCTGAAACAAAAACACGTGGATGGAAATAAACCCCTCCAACATTTCTCCCGCTTCTTAAATGACGGTCGTCACCTGGTTTCAAGCAAAAGCACTTGTTCATCTGCATGGAAATTCTTGCCTAATTGAATCCACGACTTACTGTGAGACATTGCACATTTCCTATTCTAATAGTTGTGGGAAAGGTTTTTGTGTGGGGGGGGGGGGGTCACTATTTGTTGCAATCAGTGTTTAAGCAGCACTAACAGTGTGGCTCTGGGGATGGCAATGTTGGTCTGTTGGTCTTTGGTTCCAGCCTATCGATAATTTGCCAAAAAATTGATGGTCCCCAGTGGATGATGCTGACAAACTTTTTTGGTCTCTGGACTTTTTCTCCAGCACTACCAGTGGACTGCAGCTAATCAAATGCACTTGCAGTAATATCAACTTTCTTGGT
This sequence comes from Aulonocara stuartgranti, assembly GCF_965226115.1. Taxonomy (NCBI): domain Eukaryota; kingdom Metazoa; phylum Chordata; class Actinopteri; order Cichliformes; family Cichlidae; genus Aulonocara; species Aulonocara stuartgranti. Next base: position 16,050,458 of record NC_138954.1, on the reverse strand, counting down.
AGGATTTATATAACATTCAGATGCTCATCATTCCCAGACAATGAAGTTTCCTTGTGCCACGCCATGAGCACGTCAGTTCAAAACATTACTCTGTAGTGTTTTGCTTTCAAAGTCATAAAAAGAACATTTTCACAGGATTCTATGGCATCCTCTAAAAAACTAAGTATGCTGTTTCCATGGGACTTAAGTGTAAATAGCAGCCAGAATTTTCTAATAAATTCACCTCATTAGTGTGAGTACCTCTACATAAGTAGATGTTTTTTGCTCTAAAATGAACATGGCAGCACAACTTGAGTATACGAAGTTGTATCTGAACACATGACTTCTGGAATAATTTCTTTTGGACCGATGAGACCAAAGTGGGGATGTTTGGTCAAATGCACAACATCATGCCTGACAAAAACCAAACACAGCAGATCAGCACAAACACCTCATACCAACTGGCAAGGACAGTGGTGTTATGGGCTTGTTCAAAGCCACACAACCAGGGCACCTTACAGTCACTGAGTTGACTTTGAGCTCCTCTGTGTGCCAAATTATTTTAGAGTCACATATGAAGCCATTTCTCTGACAGCTAAAACTTTGATGAAATTGGGTCATGCAATGAGACAATGATCCCACATCACTGCAGTAGATCTACAACAGAATGGCTGAAAAAGAAAAGGTCAAGGTGTGACAACGGCCCAGTCAAAGTCCTATCCTCAACCTGACCAAAGAGAGTCGTGCATAAATAAAAGTCCACAAATGAACTACAGCAGGCCTTCATGAAGGTCCAAGTGTCTTTTTAATATAACTGCATCTTTTTGATTGAAATAAATCCTGAAGGCATATTGTAGAGGCTGTAGACTAACGATATCCTCGACATTTAGACTGGTTAAAACTCATATTACGCAATTCTACCTTCCACTTTAAATTGCTAGAAAACTGTAATGCAGCTAACAAGTCAAAACCGATTGTATCTGTTAGTATTTTCTGACTACACCAATTTGAGAGTAGTAAAGGAACATAATTTTGATATAATCCACTTTGTCTTAAATAGTATTTCAACATGTTGTCTAAATCAGGAGTTAATGATGCCTTGAAAGCCTCAAAATGACAGATCCAGTCATCTGGGGGGCAAGAGACTGTCTAGCAAAGAGAGATTTAGGTAAACAAAACCAAAAAAACCCTCAAATAAAAACACACCTGTCACAGCCCAGAATGAATTAAGTCTACCTCGATTTTTCCCTTCTTTCCAACCACCATTTGACCTATGATGGCCACAAGAAGACGCGGGTGGTTTGGACTGACTGCAACCTGAACTGCCACATAAAATGACTCACCTGACGCTGGCTGGGCGTGACCATCGTCAGCTCACATTTTCCTCCAGCAGTTCTTTTTGCCAGCAAAGCCGAAGTTGAAACTGAAGCACAAACCCACCCAGCGCTTTTCGGCCCACTTGTTTTCTTTAGTGTATATGTTGCTGATGCAGAATGGATAGAAGGATGAAAAATGAGAATCAGTGAGTCACTTTATTTGCTTTTCTTCGTCTAATGGCAGGCACGATGTTTATCATGTTACTATGGTTGCTCTGAGGGTATCCCAAGTTCTGTGATGTGCTGTTTTCCACCATGTTTCCATGTATAGGGGTCATTCAAAAGTCTAAATATCCCCAAGACATGTATTTATGTTTTATTTTGACTGCAGGTAGCAGACAAACATGCAGTCCCTTGGAAACTCCCGTTTATGCGGCCAAATACTATACAGGGGTAGTTGTCGCTCACTGTCAGGACTGCAATGATGCTATCTGTTGGTGTAAACTTGACAGGTACTACACATTTTGGCTACAGATCCTGTGAGGGTGGAGGGCCACAAGGGACCTTAAGGCAGTTATGCAAGGAAAGGTGTTTAAGCAGGAGGTAAAAGATGACATCAAGCAAAAACAACAACTGAATGCAGACTGTGTGGGGACTGTTTGTCCATCAACTTATTTGGGTGTTTGTTTACCAATGAATGTTGTTTATTGCTTTGGATGTTGGAAGTGGAAGCATTCTTTAAGACAATTACACCCACCACGTAAAAAAATAATCTGTGAAAACATCATACCATTTTAAAAGTTGGTCTGCAGTTTTTAATCAGACATTATATTGTGAATTTTGCCATTTATGGAAACTTAGATTAATTAAAAAGCAGAAAACTACCAGGGCTTTTATCCATTTTTTTTTACACATTTCTTTTTACAGTGTACTACCTCTAGTTAGTATCTTTCTGAAGGTTTTATACAGCAGCAGCAGCAGCAACAGCATAATTACAACAAATACTCCTTTTGACTAATACAATTCGAAATGAACTCATACTGAAGTATGAACTCACAGTACTTCTGTTAAATATTTGCAGTATGTCAACACTAGGATTGCTTAAACAGTAACTAATTTGACAATCTTACGGTACTCTGGTGGCCTGGGGTTAAGACACACACCATGAACCACAACATCCTGTACAAGGCTTTTGTGGCATGTCTTTCCCCATGACTCTTTCCCATCAGTTCCTGTGATCTGTCTAATGTACAATAGAAGCATAAAATAAATAGCCTAAAAATTGCCATGTACTTTGCCATGCAATAGAAAATAATATTGGATAATAATATCCTCCTGACCCATGGATAGATGTTATAGCCGAAGCCTCGAATCAAGTAAAACTTAAATATTTTTAAAGTGAAAATGATTGTAAATTTAGCATGATAAATATTTGAAGAGCAACACTGGTTTTCAAAAGACAAAACATAACTATGTCATTCAAAGCTGCAAAACACAACAAATATCTTATCAAGAGGGACTTCTGCTTTCCAAACACAGCCTCAATCTCTTTCCTCTCTAGTCCAAAGAGACATGCAAAGCAGCTCTCTAGTCTCAGGATGTCTGTACCCTGTTTGAAGTTTATCTAACTACCATATGTATTTGTTTTTCCCAGCAGAGTAAATGATGATTCTCTCTGTCCGCTTATCATCCAACGCTCCCATCTCCACCCACCCAAGTGCATGTTATTTATTATAAAATGACACCTCACTGTCCGGAGAGCCTCGCTGCAGTGGGCATGATTCACGGAGACACAGGATGAGACACAGGAAGACCATTATAAAACCTATCAACATCATGATGCAGTCGGTGTACTAAGAGTAAGAAAAGGGGAAGCCAGCGAGAAGTCGTGAGTTCTTGTACTTTATTGATAGTCCAGATAATGGCGATATAATCCAACATTTATCCCTGACTTGACATGATTTTATTTTCAGTCATCTAAATCTTGTTTGACATTAATCTTCTCAGAGTCAGATTATACCACTGCGATCTAGGTTTAATTTTGAAACCTTATTGCCTGGAGGTAACTGTTGTTGTGATGTAGCTCTATATAAATAAACTGAATTGAATTGGTAACACTCTACTAACACGTAATATGTCATTTATTTAAATGAAACAATCATTTAAATAAATGATTTACATTTATTTACATCATTTATTTAAAATTTTGGCTTTAGTAACTCATCCAGTCAATGGGTTTTGGACTCTGATAGGGCCAATAGCACTCATAGTCTTTGTACTCCAGCTTTGGCAAGATGATGAGTGAGTGTGATTGCTGTACGGGTCTCTTGTGGTGAAGAGAGAGCTGAGAGTGAAGCTGTTGGTTTCCTGGGTAATCCACATTACTGGCCTCTGTTACTGATGTGCGCTTTGGATATTGACTAAACTAATGAGACTGCAACTGCAGGAAATGGAAATGAACATCTCCACCTGTGCATATGAAGATAGGGTGAAGAGCTCATTCAGTTCAGCTCCACATAAAAGGGAGGCAGCTGAGGTGATTCAGGCATCTGACTGATGCTTCTTGGGCACCTCCTGGTGGCAGGAGGATGCCTCAAGGGCAGATGAATGAATGGTGATTTAGAAATGACTGGGTGTACACATAGAAGAGTTGGAGGAGGTGGCTAGGAAAAGCAAGGTTTGGGCATCTCTGTTTAGACTGCTGCCCCCACCCACCCAGACCGGGGATGAATGGATGGATGGATAAGAAGGTATAGCCATGGCTATATGTAGAACAATCTTAAATATTACATGCAATGAAAAATTTTGGTTTAATTATAGACATACGTACAACAATTAATTGGTAAGCTTTGAAAGATAGATTCCCCTTCATGTACCACACAATGGATTGGTCCACTGCCTACCATTCCCTAACTCCTCTACTTTGCAAACTATAAACAAAGAATGTGTGAGACACTGTTATTTACTTCTACTACTCAGTAAAATTAAACACATTTAACACAGATTATATCTTACTGGCTCTATTACCTCACTACTAAACTTTGTTCTGCAATGTGACTATGATAGGACTACTGGGCAGCTATAATTTCTGATGCATGTTTATGGAGGTCTGTGGACCATAAAATTATTATAATGATTTCATGTAATATTTCTGAAAAACTTTAATGAAAACAGCTATTAATGAAAATCGAAGGGAATGATATGCAGATATTAATTGAATTTTTAGAATTTTATTTTTAGCTTTGGCAATCTGGTTTAATGTTAAACATGAACTAACTTTCTCCTTTTTCATATCTATCAAACAGACTTTGTACTGATACTAATCATCTCGCCTAACTCGTGGGATCTGAATCTCAATTTGAATAAAACAATTTTCCAAAGTGTCAAACAATTTCTTTAACAGCTTGTGTTCTGTGAAGGAAAAAATGACTTTCTGAGTAAAAGGCTGCAAATATTAACAGGAATCTGGTCTGTTTGAGTGCATTTAAAGACACGAATGATATATGTGGCATTACTAAAGCTATTGCAGACACACATGAACGGCCTTGGCAAATACATTGAAAATATACCGACAGTCGTAGATGTCTGAGCTCAAATGGCATGCATCAGTCTGAGCTGAAAAACATCCAGCATGCAATGTTTATGAAACTAAATCCTTAAGAGCCCAGAAATTTCAGCTCAGTGATAAATTTCCTTTTTGGATTTTTTCAGTCTTCAAATGCACTTAGATACACATTCAAGCTCCTTTGAAGACTGAAGGTGGACATATGGCTTTCCCTTTCCTCCCTTCAATTTACTGATACATACCAGGTGTTACACTTTGCAAGCTGAACTTCCCAAGATAAAGGTTTCTTTCCTAGTGGAAAAAAACAAACTTATTGATGCGCTACTAATATTTATTGTATTATACTGTGGCAGAAATGAATTTGAGTTTCTTTGTCTGAGAGGCAAAGGATGCAAAGGAATTTGTTACGTCCCATGTGGTCCTCAGATGTTACTGTTATTACCACCGTGCTCAGGCAATTTATTATGGTGCCGTTTGTGGCCACAAAGAGACAAAAAGAAGCATGAATTTCCTGCATCCTGCAGAGGACAAAAGCTGCTATGAACTAAATGGAAAAAAAACGAACTCAAACAGCATTTTGGAAGGAATTTTGGAAGGGCATCAATAATAAACAGACATGCATGCATTATGCATAAAGGTCTCTTTTTTGTATATTCAGGTATACGGCTGTTTTACTGAACAATTTCGATAAGCTATTACTTTTTATATATATCAAATATGTATACTTAAGTTTGTTTACAAAAACTGATAATGTGATGTGCGATGAAGGTCATGTTTACGCGATTAGACATGTAAGGCCTTGTATCGGCAAACACCAGCCCACTTTCACTCACCCCCAGAAATCTGTAATAACAAAGCTGAGTCCTCATCAGGCACAGATGAAGTCAATTAATACTTTGTTATGTTTTACTGAACACAAATGATTGTTTAGTTTGACTATAAAAACAACCTACTCACAACACACTTTTCCATCAGTGCAAGTAACAGAAAAAAAACACACTGGTTTATTTCGTGGAAACAAAGTACAAAAACACAAATTTAAACAGTTATACAAGTTGTATAAATAACTGAATGGCACAGACTAAAAAACACAAACGCGAATGTGTTTGAGTACCTTCCGAGTCACCACACTGCTGCATTACTGACTGAAAATTTGAAAGTTGAGACACTGGGATGATAAGTGATTCTCTACCAGGTGTGCAAATCTGCACCATAAGCTCACTAAGTTTCTCTCAGCCCACTTGAGTGTAAATCCTGAGAGGAGACTTATAGTGAAATGAAAAGTCCTGCCCTGTCAGGAGGGACTGTAAGAACAATCCAGGTTTATGTTAACATTCCTGTCAAGTCTGTGTCACTCTTTTTTCATAATCACATTTAAAGTTTTAATCAGATTAATCATGTACAATACAAGCTTACCCCATGTGTGGTCTCCTACCCTCCACCCCACCCCAACCCAAATCCTATTATCACCCATTTTGATTACAGGATAATACCTGTGGGATATTATATCATTATTGTTGCTAATATTATTAATATACAAGCGACTGTTGTTAGAGTCGCATGTTTTCCCTTTTAGAATACCTTTTCAGTAGTGAAAAAGCGGACATGTAGTGTTACTGTATGGTCGGTGTGTTATCATAGGGCGAAAGATGCTACCACTGAATCCTATTACTCAAAAGCTTTTGGCAGTTAAATGTCAACAAACCAAGTTGGAAGGCTTATATTGGATATACAGCAGCTGTTCCTTCTATTTTAATATCATGTGAAGAGTGCATTAAGTAGTTTTTGATTCAGCTGCTAAATGTAGAGAGCATTACATTCATTTGTAAACTCTGCTGCTGTAAAATTTTCCCTGTTAAGCCTTAACGCGCTTGGCTTGTGTTATTTTTATCTACAGTGTTCACAGTGCTGAATCAAACTCTTTCTAATTAGAGGGAAGTGAGGGCATCGAGAGGCAGGGAGGTCTGAGGAAACCCAGCCACCGAAGGTGTGAAAGATGAGGACAGATGTTGTGCTGTCTCTGATGGTGAGGTCACTTTGATGGCTTTGACCTCATACACACGAGTCAGTAGGACTCTTGCAGCCAACAGGTCATAAATATATGCCTGGGATCGAGAGGCAGACATTACCAACATAGCGCTGCATGACCTAATGATCTGGCAGGCTATAGATGGCGTAGTGTGTTGTTTTGGTGTGCCTATACTACCATTCATTCACAATGCAACATAGATTTACTGCCCCGGTGTAATAGAAGGTACAAGTGATTTTTTTAAAGGATGGATTTCAGTTTATTTTTTCTCCACTTGGAGCAGTTTTCATTTTCTGTGCTTGCTATAGATATCATGCCAAGTAGGATGTCCTCGACCTTGTACTTGTGTGATAGCAAAGGTAATTACAAATTGGCTAATAGAGCACTCATTATAGCCTCATTATAAAAATTAGTGCTGGTCTAAACATGACCCGTGTTTGATAAGGTGCAAAGGGTCTTGATACAAAAAACAGTGATGCGTTGCCCACTGTTGGCAGGAATTCATAGTAACAGCACGGTCCCCATTATACCACACATCCATCACCTAGCAATGTTAGGTTTTGGGGAGGTTTGCTTAGTATGAGCTTTGTTTTCTGCAGATTACAAGATTGTTTGGGGACCACAAATATGATGACATTCATAACTGTTCCCAAGCTCTTCCCTGTTGTTTTGCAAAATGACTGTATCACTGATCACATCCCCGTACAGATCAGGCAATTCCAGTTGCAAAGCCGCATGGAGGATTTATTAGAACCAGATGGGCTGTGCTCCCTTACAAGCTCAGCCGAGTCGAAAAACACTGGGCTGGCTTCTCCCAGGCCTGCTTTGGGGGAACGGAGAGCGACTGGTCCACCCATTTCCTTTCCTTGCCCTTCCCAGGCATGTCAGAGAGGAGCCAAGCCAAAAACATCAAACCTGCAGTGGCTTTTGGACAGGCTAGTACTCGAACAGTGTGGTAATTACGGATGGCAAGAGGGAAGGTGTGCGGTAGAGAGGAAGGGGGGGGTGCCAGCCGGAATCATCCCATGACCAAAAGCTTTAAAAGTGCCACAAATGAACGAAAAAGAAAACAAACAAACAGATCACTAAAAAGCTCTGGCACTTTTTTTCCCCCTCTGACATTCTCTTGACACTGACAGCATAACCAGCTAAGGTTGGGTTTCTTTATACTCACTGATCATTTACAGTGACACAACATAAAGCCCATTGGGTCACTGAGGTTATGAGGATATAAGGGAGAGTGAAGAATCATGGTCAACACAAACAGATTCACTGTCTTGTATATAATATCGATGGAGCTTGTGCCCTTCCTTGAATATATATCAGCTGTCTCCTACCTACTCTTTGAAGGCCCTCAGTTATTACCAGCAATTTACACTTCTCTCTACAACTGATTCAATTCTGTTAAGCCACCTGTTCTTCATTGGTCGGACATACTTCTGCTACCCCTCCACATCGCATAGCTAAGGCAACCACTTTGCTCCCATGGACTAAACCTGGCTGGCAGAAGTACAGTTAACAGAGGTTTTTAAAAGGCTTCTCTTGCACTGTGCAGGAATTTAGAAATTGTACTTATTTTGGTAAAGCCACAGAACATGCTCACCTATCCATTACCAAAAATGGTAGGGCTCTGCACAGGCCTCTTGTTAACAGACTGCTATTTGCAATTTTGATTTAAGACTTTGGGCCAACTTGCCTTGAAATCAAGTCTCAAGTAAAATTTCAGGCATGTGCATGGACTTAAGTTTAACAAAAAAAAAAATTTGTTTCCAAACAAAATGGTAAATGGCCTGCATTTGTATAGCACTTTTCTAGTCCCTAAGGACCCCAAAGCGCTTCACACTACATTCAGTCATTCACCCATTCACACACACTGGCGATGGCAAGCTACATTGTAGCCACAGCTGCCCTGGGGCGCACTGACAGAGGCGAGGCTGCCGGACACTGGCGCCACCGGGCCCTCTGACCACCACCAGTAGGCAAACATGGGGTTAATATCTTGCCCAAGGATATTTGGCATGCAGTCAGGAGGCAGCCTGGGATCGAACCACCAACCTTCTGATTAGTGGCTGACCTGCTCTGCCACCTGCGCTACAGCCACCCAACAAAAGAATATTTGTATGTTGTAACAATTTTTTGCACCTTTCTAAATATAAGTTGAGATAAATGCAAAATCAAAATCCCAATATTGCATTTTGCATTCTGTGTTTGCATGAATCTGTGTCAGAACAGAATTTGTCTTAACAGTTGTACTTTAAATACAGAGCACATTCACGCATTTGGGCAGTTATTGAAAGCATGAACATAAAAATGTTGAGTTACATTACAAGGATTTGGACTCAGCAGTGGGATATCAAGGCTCAGTTTTCCCATTCTCCCACCAGTTCCTTTTTGACATGTCTACATGAATCACGAACAATATTAGGTGTTGCAGAAGATGAATCTGCAGAATGATTCATTTGCTCCGATTTTGGGTGCAAAGCATCGGCAAACTTTATTTGCTCATTAAGGGCCTTGCTTATGATCCTTCACAGGGACCAGAAACTATTCAAACATATTTCCAAACAGGTGGAGAAACTTATGAGCATGGGTGGATTTCCTGAGGAGAAGCATAAAACAGAGGAGAAAACTGGAAAAGTTGCACAGCCCTATTAGGAGGATCTGGCGTTTTCTCTTGTTTGTAGTAAAGCAGTGGAATAATATAACATTACACAACTTTGTTTTGGGTGGCCTTCCATATCCCCCCAAGAAAATATAAACAGACGCTGTCCAGGGAATGCCCAAACATAATTCATTGCTTGAGGAGAAGATTTTCCTTACAGCTGCCATATTTTGCCATGACAAGTACATGTCTCAGAAGGATCATGTTAGAGAAACATGGCCAGAAGTAAAGTTGATTTACTCCATGAGCTGCTCAAAATGAGAGGGCCTTTTGTTGCTAAACATTGATTGAGGAAACAGGTAAGTATCAAGGCCAAACCCCAAAACCAAGGACAGGGGCATGTCTGCAGTGCAGCAGTAATGATGGACAACTTGAGAAAGCAAGGAAGATGCTGATGTTAAAAATGACTAAAGACCTTGGAAGAACAAAACCGTTTATTATTTATCTCCCAAAGGTTTTGGTTTAGTATCAGTTTGCTTAGATTCATGTTTCTACTGAGACCTGTCGAGTCTGCAAGGCTCAGATGAGATCAGACGTGCAAGATTTACATGCTATTAAAACACACACGGGTGTACTACATTGCATTTCCCGGGAACAGCCAGAAGCCTAATAGGCAGTAAAACTGAGCTATTAGGAGGGTATTTGCCTGTGATATGCCACTCAGTGAGAAGAACATCAGTCAGCCACTGGAAAGGGCAAGCAAATAAATATTTATAAAAGTGTCAGGGCATTCAAAGGTTGCATGACTTACAAACTCCCCATTTATGGGCTCAGTTAATCATAGCTAGTAAATGAATAGTAGGAATCAATAGAAATTATACGAAATATTCAGTATTTAATATTCAGAATAGGAAAATGATGAAACAAGTTGCGGTTTTGCAAGGGGCAGCTCTGTCGTCAGCATGAGGCAAGCAGCTGTCAGGTTTTCCTGGCTCATTCCTCCATTATTTGTATAGCGCTTCTGTGATTTGACAGTTTTTGCACATTAAAGTTGCTCTTTTTGAACGATCTATAAATTATGTATAATACAGAAAGAAAACAAGCAGGAATTTGGGCATTTAAATTCACTGATCTCAACAGAAGGAAGGAAAACAATTGCTCAAACTGAAAGCAGCAAGAATCAGTCGGCAGGTTTAACCCATGACAAAATTAAGAAGAAGTCACTTTGGAGAATTGGGTTTTGTTTAAAAGAGTGAGACCAATCACGCGCTTGTCATGGATGCAAAAAATAAACTCTAAATTGCAACCTCTCATTATAATAAACTAGCTCGAAGTTTATAGAGTTCTTTCCCATAGGGGTTTGGACACTAATGACTTGGCATTTCAAATAACTAAGCACATTTGCTGGTTTATTCTTGAGAGTGTGATTAATGTAGGTAATGTGCATGTCAAAACTAGCATATTTTTCTATTTGAATGTGCTGTTGTGCAGGTGTAAATATTTGCAAAAGACAAATAAACAGATTTCAACCTGCTGATGGATACTAAAGCGTCTCTCTTTATCCTGTAAGCTGATGCGAGCCCTTGTGTCAAAGCAGCAGCCAGACCCTTGATGTGGTCAGTCATTTCCTCTGAGCTAGCCTTGCAACAGCATATGGGTTTGCAGGAGTGTGGGAAAAAAGCGGTGTGAAAGAGAAGAGAGGAAGTGTGTATTTATCTCTGTTGGTGGGGCATGATTTTAGACTTTGATCTGACCAGCTCCTGGACTGCCTTGTAGGCAACAGGAGCCTGATGGTCACTGTGTCAGCCATGAGTGGTCGGGCACAATGTTTGGGCACCAGCTATTTAGACGAGACAGTCCCCACATCCGGTGGAATAGCAGCAGGTGGAGTCAAGATTTGTTGACTGTTGCTACACTGTAAATGATTGACAGGGCATGGCATAACTTTTATGTAAGAAGATTATTATTATGTTGTTCAGTGTCATGACAACTTCCCTTTATGCCCAAACCAAGTTTTATTTATTATTGATCATTCAACAGCAATCAAAGGATTTAAACAGCCTTAATGGCAAGACAGACTCTGTTCAGCACTAATGAATCGTGAAGTGAGTTTCATGGTGGAAGATTTACAGTAAAGGATATGATATCATGGGGTTTGGTCTCTTTTGTAGCTATCCATCTTCAATCCATCTCCAAATCTTAGTCACTGAGCAAACAACCCTTTATTTGCTCTTCTCATTCTGCTAGGAGTGGCTGATTAAATGATCCATTTTCCATTGTCTGGAAAATTGTATATTTAATTAACGCACAGGCTGCATGTCAACACTTCCCCCAGTGTACAGAGTGAGATAATACAGTTGCGTTTACGTGTCATTGTGTCTTGAATCTGTAGACAACCCACACTTAAGTCTGCATTCAGAGTGCTTTTTACAAAATGGGGGTCCTTTGCCAGGAAAACCGTTTTCCCAGAATTTAGTTGCATCTCATGTTTGGTCATCCTCTCCTAATGCACGTATATCTACACTCAGGATTTCCACCTGCGGGTACACCCAGACCATCTCCAACTCCTGTGCTCACATGGAGGAAGTTGGTCAGCAAGAGTGCAAGCGGCATATGGTAGTAAATGGTGGCCTGAGAGAAGATTAGCTGCTTCTGTGTATATCTGGTGCTGACAGTTCACACAGACCCCTTTTTTCCACTGCCCCTGGGCGTATCAACACACTGTTTCCCTTCTCATAGGGCTATATCTCCTGGCCTCAGAGCTGACAGAAGACATTTTACATAGAAGGAGTGGGCATAGAAAGGACATGAGAGGACATGGAATATCAGAACAAAATCTAAATGTACTCAGAAACACATGCATTATATAAATGAATATTTATAATAAAACATGGCAGAAAGACAGTGCTTGTTTTGTGCTTGAGTTGTAATGACAGTGAGCAACAAGCAGTATTCAAACTTAATACAAACACATTAACAACGATGCTAAAAATATCACACATGAAGAAGAAGATAGGCTGGTAGAGGTATCTGCTGCAGCAAATAGCACTGGCTTTGGCATATCAGTTTGAGTAATAGTGTGAAGTGTTTGCATATAACAGGAATCCTGCTCACCAGCATGAACATGACTGAAATTCACTATAGTCACCTGAGCCACATAGCTGTGAATGAGCCACTGATAGCAACAATGAATCAGCAGATGCAAATGCAAATGCAGTAAGATGATGTAAACATATTCATCCCTTTGCTCTCTTATCAGTGAAAATATTAGTAGGCTGCACATAAGAAAACTTTTAAATTGATGCCCCCCTGGGGTAAGATATATAAAAGGCCTATCATCATCTTCTCTGCTTCCTTAGTGATATGACGTGTAGACATTGGACTGATCATCACAACTGTATCCATGAAACCAGGCAACACCTTGTCGTGACCAAGTTGCAGCCTCTAGTTAACAGTCAAGAAGTAGTGTCACAACCTGCAATTTCATTAATGGCCACTTGAATCTGGCTCACAAAGTAAGTCATAATGAGCCCAAATAGATCTGCGAGTCCTAAAACCCAGAAATCTGTTACTATTTTTATCATTGCCATTTTGGATCAACATCTGGGATAAGATCAGCTGCCCCTCCCTGAGTCTGGCTGTGCCGGAGGTTTCTTCCTGTTACCAGGGAGTTTTTCCTTCCCACTGTTGCCAAGTGCTTGCTCATAGAGGGTCAACTTAATGCTGGGGTTTTCCCTAGTCTTATTGTAGGGTCTGAATAAACACATAAGAAAAGTCTTTACAGATATGCAACAGTGCCATTTCTATGGAACTGGGTGTCTTTTTTGCAGCCACAGATGTCACCTCCTACAGGCCAATAAAAACAATGCAGATTCAAGAAAATTCCGACTCTAAAGCTACATTCATCTTTTATACGGAACTGAAACTATATGTTGCTGAACAAACACATTTCTCATCTCATAATAACTATATAGGGTGATGTTTTTTTTGTTTTCTTAAATATTGTATACTTTTGATTTGCTGACAATTAAAATTAGGGGTGTAGCTCTTTTGATTGACAGCTGTGCTGACAAGAACAGCTGCTGCTGATACTGTCTGCTAGACTTCACCTCTGCTAATTTCACTAACAACTGGACCTATATGTTTGTTGAGTAGGTGTGTTTTGGTGCATTTATTATGAATTTATTTGAAAAAAAAAAAGACTTGCTGTGGATTACAGACCATTTTACAGACCATCCAAGAAGTTGTTCTACAGTTTTAGTGAGTGATATCTAGCATTTTATTACTTTTTAATTGCTATTTAGCAGGTATCTGTGATTAACGCTTGACTCAGTTCATTGATAGTTAACTGATAACAAGGCACCATGTGCTCTGGTCTGAATCATTTCTGGCTTAGGATTTTAAAAAAAACCCTAACAAGAGAGAGGACGAAATGCCAACAGTGAGGGGTTCAAAATGCAGAAACCAATGTCACGGTGACTAGGTCCATCTTTTATATCCAAGTCTATGGTTACAACCCAGCTCATAAGTCAAAACATAAAATGGAAACTGACACTAAAGTATATGAAAGCAATGGTTTTATCTTACATGAAGTTCAAATCTGGAATAATGTGTCAATGCGTTTCAGCTAGCTGAAAGTTTTGAGCCCCCCCTGAAGCTACTACATGCATGCCTTTACTCACACCTCCTCAGGTCTGGACAGCACAGGTCTTGGTGAAGTGTTGCTGCATGTTTTGCCAAAAAAGGTTGAGTAACAAGGTAGATGGGAGCTTCATGAAATCTAATAGACTGCTTTAAGTGATATCGCTTGAGGCAAAGACTTTTTAGCTTGCTAAACTATAAAGCTGACAGAACTGAGCCATATTATCTTGGTGGTAAATAGTGTTTGAACTTCTTGAAAAGGAGAAAAATGTGCAACATAAAAAAGGCCTTTGTGGCTTTAAATTTGATCCATTTTTTTCAGTACTGTGATTATATTACTGTTTTTCATATCAGATAAGGGGAAAGCTTACATGTAGCCGTGAAGGTGGTGGAATCCACTGAATCTGATCTTTGGCAAAGTTGCCTGACATGTATTTACTGTGGTTATTCAAGGTCAAAATCACCCAAGCATCCGGTTTCTATATTTGAATGTGTCCTAACAAACACATCCGATGTCTTCACCCCTGACTGACTCCTCAGTGTGTACTTCAGGCACCCATTAGAGCACCCATCTGCCTCATTATTTTTATTAATGATGTTCCTTCCTTCCCTGTCACATCAAAGGTTTTAACTTATGGTTCTAGCGATACTGGTGGTCATTAGGAAAGCTCAAAGTGTGGGATCCCATCTGGAGTGTCTCACACCAAAAGCTGTCAGGCCAGCAAAGCTGCTCCAGCAAACTTTCAGCAGTTGTCTCAACCAGGTCCCATGTTGTGGACTACGGGGCTGAGAGAGACAGAAAGTCTGTGGATTGTAATTCTCCACGCAGATGGCTCACTGAGTGCACCAGAAAAAGTAGTCATATTATTTGGAAAAGTCTTTAAGGGGAAAATTAATGAATATTCAGCATGGATGTAGTGGACAGGAGCTGGCGAATAAAAAATGTATTACAATGAAATGAGGTTCTCATATCAACAGAAAAATAATTCCCAAAGTATGAAAAAAATGTATATCTCCTTCCAGCTTTTAATTATTTATCCATATCAAATTGCCAATCATTACGAAAAAATCCAATTGTTACTGATTAGCATAAATAAATGAGAAGTAAATATTGACACTTGGAGCCTTGACAGTTATGCAGGCCTAAAAAAACTTTCCATTTGTAGTCACGCACAGTAATGTCATCACTTAAAGGGAATTTAACCCTCCCGAGTATTAACAATGCCAGAAAGTTTTGCAGAGCAGGTTCAAGCACCTGACGTCACAAGCTGTGGTGGGAGTAGGGTCTTTCATATAGGCTGGCAAGGGTGTGGTTCTCTGAGCCCAGAGACCATTAAACTGTCACCACTCTATTTCTGTAGTGGGACTACAGAAGGGGTTCTCTCGTCCCCTGCAGCACTGGTAATGATGAGATTTGAGGCTGGGCAGCCACTTTGCCATGTGTGCAATTTAAACTCAAGATTGTATTTGCAGCTACTGTTGAGCTGTGGCAAGTGCGTGCATGCAAGGTGTTACGGGCACACTTTGCTTGCATGTTTCTTTTGCAGATGCATGTTCAACACTTTAAGAAAGTTGAATTATAGTTGTTCAAAAAGGGGCAATTAAAACCGATTGAATGTAATTGCCAGGTACTGTATGTGAGTATATCCACAGGCATCTCTGTTACACACTCTGTTAATCGGTGGCTATAGCAACCAATGTTTTTGTGTTAATCACTGTCAACTTACAGTTTACAATTTACTCAAATCAAGGGTTGCATTGCAAAGAGCAGTTTTGCTCTTGTTATACCTTCTTATTTTAAGACTGGGATGTTGTTCGTGAAGCCTTTAATTTTCTTACAGGAATGGAAATGTAAGTTTAATTACACAAAAGGACACATATTGAATCTATGACTTCATAAAAAAGAAACCTTGACTGAATGAAGAAAAGCACGAAACTGTAACCATTGAGAATATTTTACACCAATGGCAGTATAGTCTTCAGTACAGGAACCTTTAATAATTTTGCTCCTCTAAGATGTTGAATTGGTTGCTTAAATTAAACATAAGCCCTGACCTTAAACACATGGCCTTTACCCTGTTAGTCCTTTGTCTGCTACATCAGCAAAATAGCACAAAGATACTGTAGCACCCCCTTGTGTTGTGACACAGCTAAAGGTTAAAAGGTCTAAAACAATGGGGGTTTTAACGTTATCAAATGTAACGTTCAAAATTAAACGAAATCACATTACTGCATTATCACTGCTGATAGGGGCAGGGAGGACATTAAACATTGTAACTCAAAGACTGAAAGAGACCACAAACATAATATGTAACCTCACGACTTGGTTATACTTTTTCAGCACATTTCGCTCTGGAGAATTTCACAAGCACTCAGTGACGAAGCTGGGCGGTATGAGGACATCCCCTTGGCCTTTATGGCTTACGCACAGAGAAGAGTAGAATGGCTTGTGTTGGCTAATCCTCTAGCCAAACACAGCCAGACACTGAGTTGTTCTGGCATAATTAGAACCTGCTGTAGATGTCTGAAGTATTACCTCATTGCAAAGAACATGGCTTCCCCAGCTAACAGCCCCAGCTGGCTGGATCTGGATTCTGTTCCACTACTGATCAATGGGGAGCTCCCTACAATAACATTTACCACTGGTGCTGTATATTGACCAAATCGAACAAGAGGAGAGGTATGGTGGGCAAGATTCGCTTCTCCGTCAAGCTCTTTGCTGAGGGGAGGCCAGTTTTCCGTGTATGAAACTGGCTTTCATGCAGTTATAAGGGTCTTACCCCAAAGGTCATGCAGTACAAATGTATATGGATATGGACTCTATCCAGAGCTGGGACTGGGCACTCCTCGTTTTTGATGGATGTTTTTCTAGTATCCCAGTGTTGTAAATGTGCTTACACTTTTATACTCACCAGGGGAGACTGTAAAGTGCAGAGTAAAGTCGGACTTTGCAGTGAAACAGTATTTTCTTCCATAACAGCTGATAAATGTTTGATGTATTAATAAAGGAATTATTACAGAACTTATATCACATAAGACTATGTTCTGTTATCAATACACAAACACAATACTATTTATGGGTGCTTCCCACAGCTCTGCAGAGTCTCAGTCAAGCACTTTGGCTGAATTGTTCCTGTGTATTTACACTGCAAATAGCAATACAAATACCAATCACATAGGCTGCTAGGGATTGATTTTGTACAAGTTACAAATGGGTGATAGACATATGCATGCCTGCAAGAGATTTATCTTCATTTCTTTCCCCAGTTTCATAATGATTTCACTGCTAGTCTGTCTGAAGCACATTTTAATAATTTTCATATCTCAGAGGAAATGTGTAATTACTGGCTGATATTTTCTCAGGGATATGAGTGTTTTTAATATTCGAGACGTGGTGTCATTGACATCAGGCACATATTTGTGGATGTGCTTTGCTGGTTGTGAGTCATGTCATGACTCGTCTGTGTGCGTTCCATAACCCCTGGTCCCGACAGAAAACCACATCACAAAGAAAATGGTGGTAATTGTTTTTGTGACGGGAAGAAAAATCACATTTGTCAGGAATTCTGAAGTGTGCAAGTCATATTAATCACCAGATATAGCCAGATATAGCCTAATGCATTGGTGGTGATGTCAGCTCAGGTCAGCTGCAGAAGACATGGGTCCGATTTCTCAAATCTATCACTAAATGATTTATATCTGAGGTATGCCTTGGTGGGAAAAATTCAGGATTTGGCAGTGATTGTACACAACTAATGGGAGAATGAATAAATTTACATGCATCAGTTGGATGGAACATTAAGAGGACTCCCTTGGTGTTTTCTCCAAGCGGCAACTTCTGGGACTGAAAAATTTAGTCAATGGAAAAAGTCTTCACAGGCCCACGTTAAAATGCCAATTTGGCCTGAAACTAACATGGTATAAAGACTAGCTTACCAATTCATAATAAATATATGCATTTGTTTTTGTTTCTTTCTTTTCTTTAACAACTGAAATTTTTAAGATTTAGCAAGTCACAGGTGCTGCTAGACCTCACTAGCACTAGTCTCCATTGTGTTTTTCCATTGTAAACTCTTTTTAGTGTGGTTATTTGACAAATATTATGAGTTGCTGTGTGGTAGAGCAAATCCAAAACATCTTTCCTGCTGTTTTGGTAAGTCTTATTCTAGTATTTCTTTATTTTGTTGGATGATATCTTTGTATAGATGCAACTAGCTAACCAAGCTTGCTAGTGTTTGATGGAATTGCTAAGGTAACCATTAGCACTAGCACTGTAACACCAACACTGTATCACAACACACAACACAGATATCTGCTAAGTTATTAGTTAGTGCTTAACCATCTTATCGTCTTCTATCTATCTATCTATCTATCTATCTATCTATCTATCTATCTATCTATCTATCTATCTATCTATCTATCTATCTATCTATCTATCTATCTATCTATCTATCTATCTATCAGTAAGTCTTCAAAATGGAGTGGGGCACAGAAACCAGTGGGCAACTTTATTGTGGCTCTATCCATCTATACTGTCTGTGAATTTCTGTGGTATATTAAAATGTTTTAGTTGAACACTTAATGGTCACTTGGTTTAAAAATACATTACTCAAGTACATAGTTCAGACTGTAAATCCATTGGTGCACAAAAGCTCATGTGTAGCAATGAATTTAGCTTTATTTTAAAATGAACATGGTCCTTTACTATCGAAAACCCCTTGACAGAGGATGTCCATTTTGATTTATGGAGAGGAAATAGCAGCTTCCTCCTTGCGGGTGGGCCTGTAAAACGTCCCACCTCATTCTGGTATGGTGGCCTTGTGTAAGCAGCAGCATAAGCCCAAATCACAAGAGGTCACAGTCTCCAGGAGTGAGTCGCAAGCCTCGGATTACAGCTTAGTCACTGTAGAGAAAAACTCCCAGATGTAGCTTCACTTTGACAGGCGAAACAGAGCGAAGATACTTGATCAGCGGAAAGGAAGGGCTGTCCTTTGCATATGTTTAAAGGCCATAATGGAGTGAATCCCTCAATGATTGAGAAGGTAACAGAAATGTCTGATTGAAGCAAGATAGTTTAAAATCATAGCATGCGTAGAAGTTACTTTAAATGATTTGGAAGACAAAAAGCTCTGGTATTCTGGTATTCTTTATAAGGGAGTAATGAGTGAAATGTCATATGAAGGTAATAATAAAACCAGACATGGTCTCATAGCTGAGTGCTCATTTACTGCTTCGCTGGTTCTCAATACCTTTTTCAGTAGACTATAAAAGTGCAAAATGAATTCACATAATCGATGGTGGTTACTACCTCCCCAAAGACTTCAAGGAGAATGTATCAAGCACAGGTGTGCACATGTAAAAACCATAACAAAATCACAGTATGTGACTTTATAAAATGATAACTTTATTTGACACCTGGAAAAAAAATTTAATATCACTGCTCAGTGGGCATATAAAACTAAAACAATCATCCTAGGAGGTTAATAGGGGTCTATAACCATGAATATTTTTGCAAAGCAGTCCAAAACAGTTCAGATCTCATGAGTGCCTACAACAAAGCAACTAATTTTCTTTTACATGGTCAGGTTTGCTGCTTACGCAAAGCTGTGACGTCTATGCTCGGTTGATTTCAGCATCACCTCAGCGAGATGTTCTCATGCCGTCATTGAAAAATATGTTTCTGTAGGACTGGAGACTGTTATGTCTCTAGCTGCTTCATAACACTGCAACTGAGCTAACAACCACAAAATTGACTTTCTCAGAGGTCCGTCATATCTCTCCGGAAAACAAATTGTGAGGACCAAACTAATAAACTCAAGCTCTTAAACACAGTGAAACGTTAGAACGCTATAAATCAAGTTAAGGATCTTGACAACAATGGGTGTGAACAAGTAAGGGACCAAGCAAAACTCTGGTCTGTCACTCATTGGAGTTTAAGAATGAATTGAAGTGCATTAAATGCAGTGTATCGTCTGTAATGCTTGCTATATAAAACTGAATGTAAGTTTCTGCTCATAAATATGGGAGTATATTGCTTTTAATACTTTTTTTAAAAAACAACAACAAAAAAAACAATGAAACGATAATGATTGTGTGCTGTAATTCTACGAGGCATTTTCCATTACTATACCAAAGGTTGTTCATTTTTCAATGGCCATAATCACTACAGAGCTGGATGAACTCCACTGTAAGAAAAAGCAAGCAAAGCATTTGGAATGATCTGCCTTTAAAATTATAATTTAATTTGTTATTTGGTACTCAGCTAAATCCACCCTAAAGTCATAAAGGTAAATGCTTAATGAGGTAAGGAGAAGAAGCCAGATCTTGGCGCTTGATACCCATTAAAACTGTAATTGCTGGTGTGATGTCATTATTAAGCATGTTATTAATATTTAAATGAAGATGAGCATTTAAAAAAACGAATGCAGAAAACTGGGGAATCCTGTGTCTAAATACATTATCTTTCCCCTGTATATGTCAGCCAGTTGTTTTATGAAAAGGGAAAGACTCATTATACGTCTTCCTGTTTACACATGAAAGCAATTTTTAATGATTTACCCCTCTAATTTGGAGATTGAAGCTTACCACTAATGACAGAACACAGTTACATACGGATCTCACTGTAGTCCTGAAAACCACAGAGGATGGTGGAAAGTGACTCATTTTGTTACATATATAGACATAGTGATTCCACCTCTCTTTCACCAGAATGGAAGGAATGTTTTGATAGACCCATCCCACACACGCATCCATACAGAGTGAAAAACAGCCACAAAAGAAGGCCCTAAAATGATTCTGCAGACACTCTTATTACACTGTTATTAAATAATAATATCATACAACTACAATACCTTTAAACGTGTGAGTTCAAGCCTAAAAAAATCATTTTAGGATTTGCATAATGGCAAACCAGCAGACACCTAAACAATGCAGACAGAAAGAACATACCATAAAGGAAACATAATGTTGCTCACCAACAAATGCTGCTCAGTAATTGCATTTTCAGATGCAGAAAGTGGCGTGATAAAGTAAAGCAGTGACCCTCATAGTTTTAACAGAAAGTTGGCAAGAATTGTTGAAGCTGTTAGAACACAGACAGGAAACTCTGGCTTCCAACTTGAGGTGGACTGACAGCAAATATGAAAAATGGTAGATGAACAAAGTGTATCAGTGCTGACAGCAGTAGTAGGGAATAAAGCACAAACAGGATTTCCTTCACAAAGCCACCCTGAAGCAACAATACTGGAATGCTAGATGGTAGTAGCAGCTAATATTGAATGCCTTTTTCTTAAGGGTATGTTGAGTATACGTAGCAAAGCAAGTCCAGAAATACTCAAGACCCAGTGCTTCAGCGATAAAGAATACATCAAAGAGCAAAGTAGATGATTGTACCATCATTGTCATCTTTGTCATCTTGGAACATTTAATGTCTGCTGGTATTAAATATTTTTAAATTCATTTGCAATTCAAGTATCTTGTGGTAAATTAATGGTTAAATAGTTGGTCCGTGGTTGTGATAAATGACAAATTATGCTGCGCCATGAGCCTGAAAAACTCACAACCAATTTGTTCCAGACAATCCTACACATCAGCTCCAGTCTGGAATTGTTTTTTTGGATAAAGCCGGGCTCTTTCTCAGAAGAAAAGAACGCAAATATTCAATGCTTCTGACTTTCAAAACATTGGTCTACCACAGGTGCAAGTTTTCCATACCAATTAGCAAGTGCTCCACCCACAAATTTTCCATCAAAATAAACTGGGAACACATAAAAATTGCACATTAAAATGGGAGTGATTGTCTTTGATATTCAATGCTTTAATTGAAACCAGGCAGCTAAATTACAGAGCTCTGTTTTGACGGCTTCATGGTTTCCATCAGTAAAAGGGGATTCCTGAATGATATCCTGAGGAACACTAGATTTCCTTTTAGAGGAAAACCAAACAGGGTAGCACGTCATTGTTTTGCACTGGCTCCATGGTCAACTGGCATTATAGTTTTTCTTAACCTGTAATGGACACTGGGTCAAAGGTTCATAATGTTTCTGTCTGCCAGTCACACATGTTGTGCATAGGTTTAGTATCCACTTCACATATGGCATGGCTGGGTAAACATCTGTTAATCTTTGTTTCAGCTTCTCAATAGTTCACCAGACTATGGTCTCGCTGTGTGTACTCAATCTTCTCCAATTACATAGTTGCTGGCTGCTCCCTTGAGGTTACGTGGACAAAACGTTTGGGTATTGCGGAAGGAGTTTCCACAAAATAGGTGTTGTCCAAAAATTCCTTGCACTTATGGAAATAAACCCACAAAAAGAGGACACGTTATAGAGACTGAGAAAAGTAGAGAGAAGAAACTTGAAATTTGGTTGAATCAACTCGAGTTTGTTTTTTTCTTTTTTTCATTGGTAGCTTTTCTTTTGCAAATTCTGATGAAATCAAATAATTTATGAGGAAACCTCTTTCAGCAGACATTCAAGTAAAAACATACAGAAAATCAAATCTGTCTCTTAGTAGTTGAAGGACATGTGCACACAACAGAAGTTTCACTTCATTTCTAAATTAAACGCATTCTTAAACCAAAATGATTGCAATTATTCTTTCCATTGTGGTTGCGTTGACTTCATAAATCACAAGTCCTGGATGGTATTAGCCTGGCAGCTTCCTTTTGGAATTTTCAAAAGAAAATGTCACAATTATTCCAGTCTCAACTCGATGGTCCCCACCCTCATTACAGACCCGGTCTATTGTACTGGCACGGTTTAGTCAAACATCCTTCAAGCTTTGTGTTGATGTAAAGCTATCTGCGTTCACAAACTGTAGCATATGGACAGTAACTTCACAGGCCCCTCTGACAAGGCTGTTTTTACCATGTTGGCAGGAAGCCAGACCAGGCTGTCAGCCCTGGCTCCTTTTCCCAAGTTCCACCCAGACGCTGCATGCGCCGTCATCCTGCTGAAATGTAAACCCCAGATTCAGCTGTGTTTGTTATGGTTGCGCCGGCCCTCGGTGAACACACAACGCTGTCACAACGTACCTATAACAGCGGGGCAATCTTTCAACAACAATCTATTTGGTCAGCTGCAATTACATCACTAGGTGGTCAAACGCATAAGTTAGCTGGAATGATAATTAGGATTATTACATGGGCACTCTTAGAGAGGGTCAAACACGAAGTTTTTATTTTCTAACACACCTCGACATTTAACGCAGCGCTTTAAGTCAAATGCTTTTAAGTATGTATTCACAGGGGCTCAACTTGACCCCAGTGGACTGTGTTCACAAGAGCACCATCATCATTGTTTTTGCTATTTAAAAGCATGTCTCCTGTACCCCATTGGTGCTTTTAATCATCCGACTATAGCATAAACAGTAGTTTAGCCTGAACACTAGTGTTGCTCTTGAGATCATTGGCCTGCTGCACTAATGGCTATTTACTTTGCAGAGAAAATGAGTAACCAACAAAGTCTATTTTTATCCCGAAATGACCCCCGAGTCAGACCCACTGAGGTGACGGGTGACACATCCGTAACTTTAATCAAACCATTGGGCCTGCAGGCTGCACGCTAGTGCAACAACCTTTGTGTGATTAATTTTCTTTTCCTCTTTCTGTCCTCTTATCGGTTCATGGGACCCAGAGTCACCATAGCATAGCAAATGCCAAGAGAAACTAATGTTGAAATATAAATCCATAGTATGTCTGCAACTAGCTGGGGGTCTGTGCAGTGTGGCATCAGTCGGGTGGGTAATTTATCGTGGGAGCTAAGTGTTTCCATTTGCAGTAAGAGCCACTAAAAACAGCCTCGCTGAAGATTTCTGGGGGGCCTGCTTGTAAAAGTTCTGATGCGGTACGAGCTGGCTTATGGCCTGACAACCTGTTTGGGGAGCTGTATAGATGGACTTTTAATGAATACATAATCCAGTCATCACAAAAAGGAGCCCTCAAACTTGCCAAAGCTGCAGGTCTGGATTGTTGTGTTCTCATACACCTTAAGCAGAAAAATGAAATGTAGAGATTTGGTTTTTCCAAAGAAAATAAACAAGACCTGCAATGAAATTTTTATTGCTACTACTACTACTACTATAAGTATTACTATTGCTATTATTACTGCTGTTAGGGCTATTATCATTTTTATGAAAAAAGCGTGGAAAAAATGTACTGACTTTAAAAATAAAACCATTTCTATGATGATATACTGTATAATAACAGAGTGTAACGTAAACATTTAAATGCATTTCATATACCTGGTGGACACTCCCCCAACACACACTCTTTCCAACACAACACCAACCAAATAAATTATGGTAAATTAATTTTTTTTATTCAATGAAAATTTCATGCTGTGATTGACTGGTAACGAGACCAGGACCAGGTTCTCCTCTTAGGCTCCAGCACCCCCTGTGACTCTGAAGCTGCTAAGAAAATGGATGGATCAATGGATGGAAAACTGACCATCAGCAACCCACTCCTGCCATCTACTGATTCCCATGAGTACACATTAAGGATCATTTTGCTAGAACAATATTTTCGTTTTTCACCATATTATCAGACCCTGTATTCGTGCGTGAATGAGAGAATGCAATCCTACATGAGCACAGAAATCATGATAGATAAGAATATGATCTGACGTACAACTTCTGAGTAATGGCACACAGTGCTTTTAAACACTTTACATTTAATATAGCCCCCCCCCCCCCCCCCCCCCCCCAACCCAATTTGTGTTCTGTACAAAATACCGTCTAAAAAGTGCTGCAATATCTAATATCAAATTCTTGTTTACATTTTCATCTTATTCAGTTATAGTTCAGTAAGTAAGAAGAGCTTATTTATGAAGCAGTTTTCAAAGTCAAGCACTCACAATGAACTGTACAGAAAAAAAGAGTAAAATAAATAAGAAAATGATGTACCACACTAGCATAATCAAGTTGAAAACTGTTGAAAACTGTTTCAGTCAATCAGTACATACATTTGTAGTCTGTTAGCTGCACATTGCACTCGATATAAACTGAGCCATTCTCAGGACTTGCGTGTATATCACTATAAGTAATATTATGCAAGTTATATAACATTCATACAAGAAATGCAAACACCTTGGCAGATTTCAGGTAGATTGTAATGTGGGGTTTCTCTTGGAGTTCATTTGAGGCTGATACTACTGTATACAACCACAACCATGTTTAGTTTGGCCGGCTAGCTGTTAACTCTGTCTTGCAGAAATGGGAAAGGTTGGTGAAACAAAAGCCAGAAAACCAAAGTACCAAGGAAAGCATAATGATGTGCAATGGCATATGATATCATCATGCAGCTCAGCATTTGGGAAAGTACCGCATAACCAAAGCACATTTATGATTGTACTAAACTGAAAGAAAGAACATCTCCAAAGAGCAGCTTCATAAACATTGTGTATTTCTATTTTTAAAAATAAAACTCAAATTCAAATCTACAGGTTACCTCATCCCTGCAAAAAATGTTTGTATCTGACCTAAGCAAAAGAGGCAAGGTTATCAAACTGACACGCACAAACAAGAAGAGGATGTTTGATGTCATCTCATTTTCTGTTTGAGACTACATACACACCGCCTAGTTGGACTCAAGCACCTTCCCTACAGGAATGTTTTCTCCCAGTTCTAACATTAACCAACAGGCCTTATTTCCTGAAACCAGAAACTCCCTCAGCAAAAGGAAACCCAGCAACACCTGCACTAGAAACAGGCTGTCCAGGACGTGAGTCAAAAATCAGGCCATTAGACTCAGACATGGTCTAATAGAGCAGTGGAAGCTAAATTTCTCTAATATTTTATTTATGTATAGTAGATCTGCTCCTCGTCAACAATTACTCATGAAAATAGATGTGTAATACTAAAACACATTTATATAAAAACCCATTAATTTCAAACTATAATTGCTGCATCATTTACACATTGCCAAGCAACACAAAGAAAAGTGCTTCAACTTTAACATAAATATAAAACACTGAAGAGCTGGATGGTTTTTTCTGGGATGATGAATACACCCTTTTCTCTTGCAGTCACATGACTCCATATTTTGGAGTGCAGTGCAACCGACTTGTAGCCCACAAACTTTGGCTGGTTTTTTTTTCCCTGCAGCAGTTGATTGATTGGCCATCAGTGCAGACACGCTCCTTGAATGAGAGCGCTCACCACAGAACTATCAAGTAAACAGATTGGAAGTCAAGGCCAGCAAAATCTCTTGTGTCTTCATACCATCCATTGGGAAAGTAAAGCCGGATCTCGTGTATCTGTGGTCAGACAAGACCGCCACCACTTCCTCGTATTGCTAGGCTGCTTGAAAACCACGCCAGTGTGTGTTCTATTTCCCCTAACCTTTTTTAAGGATTGGAATTCACATAACCATGTGGTATGCTTCTGGAGTTTGGGACTTTCAAAACTCTGTTTATCACAGAAATCAACCAAAAAATGACCCACAGTAAAAACATTCTCACTTGTGCAGAAGAAAGCATAACATCTCACTGAGGCCTTCCTTTTTTTGTTTAGTTTTGAGTGTCACATCTTTCCTGGTGGGCTCTGTTTAATAGAAGTGATAAGTTCATGCTAACTGGGACCAAACTGTTGAATGAGGCTGCCAGTCTTTCAAACCTCTTTATGAAAGACTTCTTCCTGATTCATAATTAATTACTCAGACACTTGCCAAATCAAATGTGGTCTCCTGTTGACATGAAGTAGTCCCCCCTTCTGGTAAAAGCAGTCCAGCTGGGGTGGTCAAACCAATGCCAACAGCCCCGGTGCCAACAGGATGTTATAATATTAGAGGGAATAAAGTGAGCGACTTCCTCACAACAGCATGCACAGCGACCGATACCATAATGAACTGTTTTCAAGTCTTCTGTTACAGTTTGTCACATGTGAGCTGACTGTGAGGGGTGTTTCCCAATTACTTTCTGTTAAGACCTAAAGCCTGGTTAAAACTCATTTCACTGGCCCATTTCACAAGTCCCCACAAATAGTAATCCTATTTTTTCATCTAAAAAAAGTCAGTCGTATCTCATTCTTTAATGGTCATTTTCTCTCTAGACGCTATATAGGGGAACACTTTTTAGAAGAGATGCAAATTGTGATGAATATAGTTCATGGGTATCATGGAGCAAAACACCCTGAAAAACTACATTTTCAGACGTTTGCCATTTCCCATCATCAGTAGGCTCCAATGTGACATTTTATAGCTAGAAAGAATGACATATACGTTGGTAAATTAGATATGATTAATGCGTTGGTGAAGTGATGTTTTTATAGCAGATTTAATATTACTTTGTTTGTCATTTATTTTTTATTATCAGAAAGCTCCATCTGGTCAGATGGAAAAACAGACAAATGTGGGAGAGTGGATTTGCACAAAAGGAAATGGCTTTTAATGGACAGATGCAAGGTTATCAATGGCTACATCCTAATGCAATTAAGAGGATGTATGTTGTATCACAAGACAACTGATCAGTTTTATTCTCAAAATGATCAACAATATATATATATATATATATATATATATATATATATATATATATTTAAACGTGGCCCTAATACTCCCCAGAGCTTGGACATCAACATCATTGAAGCAGTGTGAGATCGTCTTGAGAGTGAATGGAACAAAAGGCAGCCAGTCTTCAGTTCCTATTTCCCTAAAAAAAAGGGTAACCCAAGACATTTGCACAGCACTATAGCTAATGCCGTCACCCCGAGTGCAACTAACAAGCATGTTGGTGGTTGTGTGGTGGAGAAAAATGATAAAAATGAAACCAGACTCGTTAAACAGTGAACGGAATAATATACAGTAGTACAGTACACATCTTAGTCTGGACAGTATACATTACACTTAGTTCAAGGGGGTGTTATTTGAGGTAATGAGTGTAACAAGAACATGCTGTAACAAGCTGCTTGTCGAAGTAATGTCACCCTGCACTGCTGACAAAAGTACTGAGGGTGAACCAAAACAAAAGACTCAAAGACGCTAAGAGGCCTGCAAAGGGAGACTGCAGTGTGTGATCGTATAATTGAAGCACACGCCTTTGACAAGCACAATGACACAGATTACGGCAACTGTAAGCAGCAGTTTCAAAAAAGAACAAACAAACTACTTGTTTAACTTCAGTTTTATTTACATTATATGCTTTCCAGACCTTGAATGGTGAAAGGAATTCATTCATTGCTTATAATGGTAGTATAGTGCAGACGGTCTTCCCTTGTATTTAGAATGAGCGGTTTAGTTTCATTCGTTGTCACGGTAATTATCACAGGAAAAAGTAAACATTGATAAGATTTTTAAACTAGACATATATTTAAATTAACCTAGTGTCTAATTACACATTCACAGCGACAACAGACTGTTATAACATTACAGAATTACATTGTATGTATCATTTACAGATAATACAGGCTTAGAGGAGAATAGAGGTATATACAATAGATGTGGATCGGTAGTGTTTTCTGTTTAAAGGTCCAAGAACTTGTTGCAAATTTACATTTTTCAGCAATATATTGATATTGATGGAAGATTTTCCCTCGATGTTATGCAAAGCAGCATTATTGGGACATGCAACACTAAAAGGGATACGTGATACACAGAACCTGAGAAAGACAGAGACGGTTATAAAAGGAAATAATGGCAGTCGATTATCAAAGAGAGACCCAACATGCAGCTTGTTTTAAATGAGTTACTGCAGAATGAATGTACAATATATTCTCTTTTCATTTCGGGATGTCTTGTTCTGTACTGCAGATGTGGAGGGTATATACTGCTGCCTGTCTACCCTGAAATCATCTGCTTATTTTTCACCTGCCAACTTCACAGGGAGCGCACGACGTGCACTTGAGATTCCTGCCAGCTCCCACTCAGGTGACATGACTGATCAGTATGAATCACTGGGGCATTAAAATCGATGGGCTCCATCATTGGGTTCCCACTGGTAATATTTTAAATTGGGGTTAACTGGCTACATTTTTTTTCTGTCATGTGCCGATTAGGCTTATATACTAACACCTATTTGCCAGTATTCAGAGGACATCTGTCTTTCAAAATGTTGTGCAGCTGAGAGAATTAAAGCCAAATGCAAAGGCCACAGCTGAAAAATATGCATTCACAGGGAGAGCATTTACTCGTGCTATGGCCAATTAAATGTTTTGACCATTTCCAACAGAGAAGGGCAAATTTAGGATTGATAAGATGCAATTTAGCAAAAAGTTCAAGTTTTCTCATGTAGAAATGTGCACAGCCACATGTTATCTACTTTCTCTAAAACAAACAATTGTGTTCTTTTTAATACCAAAGTGAAAACTTTAAAGATGTCTTGTTTTAAGTGGCCATTGCTGTACTTCCCAAGAATTGGTGGCCATCAAATGCAACTAAATTAATTTTGAGACTACACACAAGTCCTTGTTGATGTGCGTTTTTCATGGTTCTCAAACTGCATGTGAACAGTAAAAAGGTGTACGGTGTTTTTCTCAGGACACTGAGCCTATGTGCATCTCCTTAAGCGTCAGGACTACAGGAGTCTTTTCATGCGACAGGTGTGCTTCTCTATGTGCATGGTGGCCCGGTCTGTGGAGCTCGTCAGGACATCCAGGGCTTCATCCTGGCGTTCCAGCTCAGTTTCAGCCTCCAAGGCAAGGTTCTTTAGCTGCATGAGCATCTGAAAGCACACCCACACACCACAGCACAATAAAAAGACACAACGTTTTGTGTTAATAAGAAGTAAGGCACATTAAAACAACACCACATATGGAGAGACATAGACATTGGTCCTTTCTAACGCTTAAACCATCTGATTTAAGCGTTAGAAAGGCTTGCTGTTAATTGTGCGCTGATCAGAAAGGAACAATGGAATTCACCACAATAATAGCTGTTATTCATTTTGCAGATGAAACTTGATGACACACAGAGGGGGAAGTCTTGGCTTGATTCTTGGGATCGGTGATATCATACTGGGTTTTTTCCCTCACTTTCAGTGACTTTAAGGGATATCACAACTACATGACCATGATCCAGCAACTACATATGCTGTAGTTGATGGAACAGTTTTAATATATTGTGATGTGCCAAGCAAAGCCTAATAAACACTCACCTCAAACCCTACCACTATGGTTACTTAACTGGTAGTATTTTATGCTACATGATCTGCCTCACGCACGCACGCACGCACACACACGCATGCACGCACGCACGCACACACACACACACACACACACACATTATGTCATTATGTTCTCTGGCTGGTTTATGTGGACATTTCAGCTGAGCACAAAAACAGCTCGAGTTAGCAGTTTGAAAAACAGATAATATGTCAATACACACCAAGGAACAACGATATTCATTCACTCAGGTCTGTGACTTTACAATTTAAACTGAGAGGACATGACTGAATCACACCTTGCAGTTAACATTCACAAGAGCTTCGGTGTGTCATAGAAAAACAGTAAAAATGAACACTTCTTGCCGCTGTTTATATAATGGCTAGGGGACTTAAGTCATGTAGAAACCCTTCAAATCAAACATTTAGGCTAGAGCTAAAAGAAAAAATATATTAGCAAAAAAAAGTCTGAGTGTCTTGTGTATTAGGTGCGGTAACTTTGGGACTGTGCATTAGCAGCACACTCAATTTCATATTCTTACAGCATATTTTTAGCAAGTGGGAATTTCCAACCACAAACAATAATAAAACATACAAATGCTGACACCAAAAAGACTATTTGGCACGGCACTTAGGGCAGGACATGAAACTGAGTACAAGTTATCAGTACCAGTTGGCCCACAGTGATTCTAATCTTGACATGGATTACAGTAAGAGCAGGGTGTGTACAAAAGCATAGCATTAAGGCAAAACTGGCACGCTTTGAAATGTAACCCATTATCAGCCGCAGATAACATGCCATTTAAAGCACAATAGGCTAGCCAGTGATTGGCCTGGTGCTATTATTGCTATGGTGTGCTTGTTTCTTTTTTATATTATTATCCATCCATCAATCTTCTTCTGCTTATCATGAAGAAGGTTGGAGGCAGAGGAGGGGGCTGGAGCCTATCTGTCATGGGGTGAGAGGTCAGGTCAGCAGTTTACTGCAGAGCGAGACAACCGTTCACGCTCATATTCACCTCTACGTACATTTAAGAATCACCAATTGACCGAACATGCAGAGCAGTGGTTAGCACTGTTGCCTCACAGTAAGAAATTCCTGGGTTTCATTCCACTGGCTCGCTGGGGCCTTTCTGTGTGGAGGTTGCAGGTTTTCCCTGTGTACATTAGTTCTTGCCAGGAATGTTGTTAGGTCCTCAGAGATATTATGTTATATACTACTATAAGGCTGCAAGCAAATCTTAAATGGACTGGTTCTTATATAGTGTTGCTTTAATCTACTGGAGCACTCAAAGCGCTTTATACAACTTGCCTCATTCACCCATTCAAACACATTCATATAAGCACTTTTTTCTATCCCTCTATCTATAAAATTCACACTCCAATAAATGCATCCGAGAGCAACTTAGGGTCTTGCCCAAAGATACTTTGGCAAAGTGACCAAACAGCCAACCTTTAGATTAGTAGATGACCTACTCTACCTCCTGAGCTACAGCATGAAGCTATTTGTTAACCCCAACACAGTATTTGTCTATGGTGTCACTGCTGCTGTTGACAAGACATTTGTATGTTGTTGCTTCAGTTTTTGATTTGAGGAGTTGAGGGCGGTAATGATGTCATGAAAAACTTTGAGTTAATATGTTTATGTGTTAATATGTAATGCAAAGCCATCTTTGTCTGCTACATATTTCAATACTGGCACATTTGCACCATTATTAACTGTATTTGCTTGGTTTCTTCTCACTTGTAAATGTTAATATAGTTTTTTTCCTTTACATATAGTAGAGCCTTGTAGACTGAAGTCACTCATTAACTTTGATCATTTAAACATTATATGATAAAACAAAGAGCAACTTTCTGAAAGTTTTACATGAAAAATCCTAGTCTAAGCAACCTGTAATAGTGATTCACACACACATTATAAAAAAATTAAAAAATAAAACTTGCCCAAATCACGGGTCTGAATTTGCGTCACTGTGTAGGTCTTGCCACCACAGACCGTGTCTGTAACAGCATTCAGCGCTGTGAGGTTCTGAATGGAAAGACATTGTAGGTTCTGACCAAATAACTAACCGTGTTTCTTTTCCTCTCTTAAAACCAGGATGGACATTGGTTTGTGGTCTCACCAAATAACATTTTAAACATACAGGATGAAAAATAAAATAAAAAATCATTATGGTGAATTGTGGTTTGGACTGGAAACATCAAAATACGTGTTGCTGAGACTCTGGGATTATTTACAATAGCAGCTACCCCTATTTGAATCAATCCGTTCCCGGAGCACACACGGCTTTTCATTTGTGTTACTTGTCTTGTGAATACAAATATGAAACATTTTAAGGCCACGGTAGTGTAGTCATAAATTTGGGAGTCCAGCTTTTCTCACCTGTTTGAGTTCCTGGGCCTCAGCCTGACTGACAGATGGCTGGAAGACATGCACCTGCAACTGGGACAGCTCTCCAGCGGGGACCTCCAGTGGGAGCTCTGTCTCTTGGCACGTCTGCAGTAAACCTGACTCCATGGGTGGAGATGGTGAAAAAGTGCAGAGTACATATGTTGTTTATGAGGAAACCAGACAGTAAACTCAGAGTACAGCAACTGAGGCAATCAGGGTGAAGTGACTCATCAAAATACATTTCTGTCAAGGAGACACCAATAACCATGATGAAATGTTTTTACATGTGGCTGCACACTTATAAATACACAGAGGTGGAAATGCAGACCTTTACTGCCACTTAGTGGTCAAATCTATACCAGGCATGGAAACCACTGTGGAATAAGAGTGTCTTTATTTATTTTTTGATGTGTTCCTTACCTTCAGTCCAGCTTTTCCCTTCTGTGTCACGTGGCGATGAAACTGGAGTTGTCTTAAAATCTGTGTATTCGCTTGTGAACTCTATCTTCTTTTTGTACTGCATCTCTAACACGGACAAAGCCTCTGGCATCTTGGCGGACAGGAGCCTGTAACATATGTCTGGCTTCCCGATGAAACGCTGCCTGACGGTAATCTCATAGGGGCTGTGCACCCTGATTTCATCAATTTCATTTCGCTCAAATCTGTGAAGGAGCTGGCAGTTTGTGTTTCGCACCTCCAGCGAGGACACTAGCACCGACAAACATCCTGGCTTCAAGTCCGATTCTCCACCTTTGGACAGCACTGCTGGGATGCTTGTGATTAACTTATTTCTGCTGGAGCCCCTGGCTGCTGAAGAAGAAGCAGTAGCTGCAGTTCTCGCAGCATCATCGGCCTTTGCATCCTGCTGGGTCTTCCAGGGGAGTTTACCAAAAGGCCACCAGGAAGGAGACTCCAGCTCTGACAGAAGTCTGTAATACAGAGGCAGGAGGAACTGATGTTAGTCATAAATTAGGCCTTGTTATAGTTAGCCAAGCAATATAAACAAGACATGTGCAAAACTTCAATAACTAAAAATATCTTAAGATACTTGTCAGCCACGCCCAAGTCAGAGTCAATCTTCTCCAGGCCCTGCATCATATTGTCAAACTGCTCTCCCTGATGGCCAAGGACTCTGCCAGTGTCCTCCAATCTTTTCTGGGCCCCTGCCACCAGGCTGATCAGCTCTCTTCCCTTCGAAGGCTGAGCCTCAGCCCGCTGGGCTTCTGAGCTGGGAGAGAGAAGCCGCTCTCTCCAGAAATGCTCTAACACATTATAAACCACCACCCTGTTGGGCTTAAGGGAACCAAACCAATGTTTCACGTTGCCTTCTTCAAGTACTGTGAGAGTGCTGAAGATGAAACTAGATGACTCCATCTTGATCTCCACGATCCTCGAGAGACGGAAGCTTGCAAGACTCTCCTTGCTCTGGTTGGAGACGAAGCACACCGTGGTTCTGGTGAGAGAGAGGGTTCCGTTTTCCCACCGTTTCTCACTGTTGATGTAATAGGAGCCTGGCCAGCTGTGGATGGGAACGTCCCGGCTCATTGTGATGGAAGGAGATAAGACAGGTTCACCTGTCAGGGGGACAAATAGGTATCAGTTTAACATGCACATAGGTACTGCTGCAGGTTAAGATGAAATTACATCAGAAGCACTTTGTACTGAGTGATCTACGAGTCGTGATGAAGAACATACTTTCTTTTGAGTGTAATCCAGACAGCAAGATGAGCTCAGTCGAGGCGTTCACACTGGCAGCTTCAGCTCTCTAGCCAGCTGACCGCATTACGCGTGCGTCATTATAATGTTATAACCCTTTTAACGTGTTTTATATCCTCTCGGTGCAATTAAACCCACACCACATTAATCGTCAACACCGGGCTGGGCATTACGTTACCTCGTAGTCCTCTCAGTAACTCGGCTGTTTGTTGCGGAAGTGACGTCACGCTCGAGCACGGCCGTATTTACCGTCCGACTTGGGGGGGGAAAAAAACTTGCTGTCAAAAAAAAGAAGCACTATTGCGAAAATGTCTGGCGAAAAATAATGAAAGCGGCGGCGGTTTCGGCGCTTTCCAAGCGATACGAAAAACATAACGTTAATATAAATGTATTAAATATATTTATGTATGTGACGTGACAAAATATAAATAGCAACGGTTTTATATGTGCGTCGTTCAGGAGTCCCAACATGCGCTAATGTGTAGCGGCTTGTCATAGTGGAAAATTGCGTTTTTCTTAGCTTAGTATCTTTTTCTAGCTTAACCAGATTTTCAAATGTGGCAGAAACGTGAGAATACGTACGCGGTGTAATGGCGAGTTAATCTTCCAGTTAGCTTTTCCCCCTCACAGTTCCCCCGCTGTCCAAACCCTGACAGCTGAGCTTGCTAAATAGCTAGCCGAGGGCTTGTTTACCATCATGGACAGGGAGGCGTACCGTAACTGCAGCAGCCTGGTCAAAATACCAAGGCAGTCATATGAACAGTTTTGGTCTTCGCATTTTGTAGATTACATTGACAAGGAGCTTAGCTATTCCAAGTTTTTCAAGAAATATCTGCTCCCCAATCACCCTTGTATGTTTTCAAGGAGATTCACAGAGGAGTGGAAGTGTAGGAAACAGTGGGTGACTGAGGATGGGAAACCTAATTTCCAGAAATTGCTGCAAGAGTTTGGTAAAACAAACATGCATTACTGTGTAAATGTCTGCAAAGATAATCTGTGATAATTCTTAATAACTGTTACTGTTTCAATCACAGATGAGACTCCAGTCCCTGTTGCAAACTGCAATGCGAAGGAGTACAATGCCAACCCCAAACAAGTCATGCCTTTTAAAGAATTTATACACTACTGGAGGGAATACATCTTGAATGGACACTCATCACCCAAAGGATGCCTCTATCTTAAAGACTGGCACATGTCAAGGTATCACAGTAATATTAATCCAAAGAAAAATGTTTACACCATTGTATGAAAAATATGTAACTATCCTTTGTAAATTTCTCCACAGGGACTTTCCAGAACATAATGTTTACACCACACCAGTGTTCTTTACTTCTGACTGGCTCAATGAATACTGGGACACCCTCGAAGTGGATGACTACCGATTTGTCTACATGGGACCTAAAGGGTCATGGTATGAAAACATTATTTCAAAAAAACCAAACAAAACATAAGCTTATATAAAATGTTTCATGATCTGACCCAGTGCACTTCCTTGTTACCAGGACACCATTCCACTCTGATGTGTTCCGTTCATACAGTTGGTCTGCAAACATCTGTGGCAGGAAGAAGTGGCTCTTGTATCCTCCAGGTCAGGAGGAGTTTTTACGAGACACTCACGGCAACCTCCCTTATGATGTTACGTCAGCTGAACTTCGAGACAGAGGCCTTTTTCCACACGCTGAAGAAGCCTGCCAACCTCTTGAAATCATTCAGGAGGCAGGAGAAATCATTTTTGTGCCTAGTGGTTGGCATCATCAAGTTTATAACCTGGTAAGAGCTGTAGAGGGATATCTACTGGTGATCTAGAGGAAAATGGTCTGCCAAGTATTATAAAAGACAAGTTGCATTTCTTACTATGAGAAGTGTTCTGTTAGACTGAATGTAAACACCAGCCACAATGTTAGGTACACGTGTTCAGCTGCTCGTTAACACAATTATCTAACTCAGTGCATTAAGGCATGTAGACATGGTCAAAATGACCTGCTGAAGTTCATATTGAGTATCAGAATTAGGGAAAAAGGCCATTTAAGTGGTTTTGAATGTGATTGTTTGTGCCATACCGGCTGGTCTTAGTATTTTAGAAACTTTTCCCAGCTTAGAGAATGCTCTGAAAAACAGAAAATATCCAGTGAGCGACAGTTCTCGATGAGGTAGCAGCAATTCAATTAACCACTCGTTAGAAACAAGTTTTGCAAGAATAGCACTTCTGAACTTAAAACATGTCAGACAAGGCTACAGCAACAGAACACCATGCCTGGCTACTCCTTTGAGCTAAGAACCCTCAAAGCGGCCCGTGTGCGCAAAAGAAAACGTCACACACAACGCGCTCTGTTCAGACCCAGACCAAACAGTATTGTTTGACTGATGGCCCTTAATATAAAGACTTGTTTCGGACTTTACGTTTCCCAATTTTGCTTTAAGTTATGAAGTTATTTTGTTGTTTGCATATGGCCTAATAATTATCCTTATTGCTGTTTTAGAGAGGAGCGGTGCTTCAAAGGATAGTTGCAGATTGCTGTCAGAATCTGCAGATTATGCAGTACAAATAAAATGTTCACGTTTCTCCACCGTTGTCTTCCCAACAGTTTCACTGGATGGCCAGGAAGCGTTCTTGGGCGCTTCTCTGGCGCTGACAATTGGTGTCTGTCTTGTATCAGTGACGTAAAAGACGGATTTAATGCGACATGACCATTCAAACAGCAGTCGCTTTCTAAAACATCAGATATGTATTGGATTCAGTACCACATACGAAAATATTGGATTTGTGCTGTTCACACAGTCATACCATGATCGGATATGGGTCGCATAGGGTCAAAAAGTCAGATTTGATGCGCTTTCGCGTGCAGTGTGAACATACCCTAATAGTCTAATGGACTGGATTACTTACTACGTACTAGATGACAAGAGCCCTAATAATGTTTTTTCAAATTAGGTTTTAAACAAAATTCATGTTTTGTTTAACATTACACACATTTACAGACACACTCATGTTTCAATACAGCAGCTCTGGTTTATCTCCTCCAGTCAACATATCTTTCATAAATTTAAACCTTGTGTATATTTTTTGGTAGAAATATGGCTTTTTGCAGGAAATGATGACATCACAGTTACTCTAAGTTGTATAACACTGCGTTTTATTTATCACCAGTTTGACATATTAAAACATTCTGTTTCATACAGGAGGACACCATCTCTATTAATCATAACTGGCTAAATGGCTGCAACATTGACATCATGTGGCAGTTTCTTCAGACTGAACTGTCATCTGTTCAAAAAGAGATAAATGAGTGGAGAAACACGATGGACTCGTGGCATCAGCACTGCCAGGTACAATGCATGGAAATTTTCAGTCATGTCATTTAAATGTGCTTCTGCTCTGATCATAATAGCAATTGCTTGGTGCGTTTCATTTTAGGTAATTATGAAGGCTTGCTCCGGTATCAATTATGGAGAATTTGCCTCATTTTTGAAAATCATTGCCAACAACAGAATGGCTTTCCTTAACGCTTGTTCCTCTGGGGATTCCTCCGATTACTCACGTCATCTCTCAGAGATTCTCACCACGTTGGGACCTTACCACGCGGCCTTTGACCTACAAAGAGTAGCTCATATAATCGAATGCCTCCTGTGCAATGAAGACTTTAAGCGACTCGATCACTCAACATTGACTCTGCAGCCAGAAACAATGTTACAGCAAATTCGTAACACCATACAGTCCACAAGAGGGCAGCATCTCCTTTATCAGGAGTAATGTGTTCGGCCTCTCACCATTGTTATCGACTGGAAATAGCTTGAATGAAAAGTGCCCGTTTGCAAAAGTGCAAAAAAAAAAAAAGGATGATACATCTGTTACTGCATCTTTGGGTTGAGTTGAACTGGAATCTCAAATATTGTTTGTGAATGTCTTGCATTTGTTTTTGCACTGACAGATTAAACACATTAAATATCTGAGTTTTCTCTTTTAAATATTTATTGAATAATCACCAACACTATTTGTGTCCAGTATGAACAGAGCTGTGATAAATCTATGATAGTTCAGTGGTAAATAATACTTAAGCAAAAAATCAAAAACACACAAACTTGGGCTTTATTGCAAAAAAATAAAATAAAAAATACCCAAACATGGACCAGTGCCACACAGCTGTTAAGCAATGACAGTGTAACATACTGTACTTGAGGGTTATGTCCATGAGAAGTCTGTCAGATGTGATGCATGTCATTTTTAGGGAGCTTTAAAACATTCCCTTCAGTTACATTTCGCATCTTCAGGCCACCAGTCTGGCACGGAGGCTTCGAGTGTCACTGTAGTGTCGTCAGAAGATCTGAGCGTCAACACCTCTTTGGCGTGCGCCATGCGGATCAGACTTAGGCCCAGTTCTCCTGTCCCTGCTCTGTGCTTCCCAGCTGGCTTGCCTGACTGGGTTAACAGTGCCGTTCCTTCCTCGAGGTGTTCCACTGGAGATGACAAGCGTACTGGCATCAGGCGTTTTCGAATCACACCAGTGTGATGAGTCCTGGCTGTGAGTTCCTGGCCAATGTAACAGCCCTTGCTAAAGCTGATACCCTGCATGTAGACAAGATTGGACTCTAGTGGTAATGCAACCCCAGGAGGAAGGTCTTTGACTCCCTCAGGTAGACCTAGACAACAAAAACAGCAAAGGACACAAACATGCGTCATAAAATAAGAGTACTTTTTCAGACAAATAAATGCTTCTCAGAACCACCCCCTCCTCCTTTTGTCTGTGCTTGTCTGTCTCTTTGTTAGCAGTCTAGCATCCACAGCTTTCAAGATATCATGTTTAAATTTTGTGTGATGGTAGATTCCAATGCCACCTCGAGCCGATTTTAACTTTGGTGAGAATACAGTAAAGGTCACACCAAAACTAAAAATCAGCAAAAACTTCATATTACCCACAATTTTTTTATAGATCATTGTCAAACTTCGCAACAATATTCCAGGTCTTGGGGGACACTGAGGTTGGCTAAGCATTTGACCTCGACCTTCATTTCTCATAGCCCAAGGTCAAAGTTGACCTAGAAAAGAAATTGGAAATAAAAAACCCCATAGAGTATAACATATCATATGAAAGTGCATGGAGAGAGCTGCACGATACTTTTTTTCAATACAACACCCTATGACCTCACAACAAAAATCACACACTGCATGAATTTATCTTCATCTCAGGATCTAGCTAGCAGGTTTTTTTTTCCTGGAGCCTATCCCAGCTACGGTAGGGCGAGAGGCAATAACTAAGTAAGTAAAATGTCTTTATATAGCGCTTCTTAAAACAGGAAGTTTTTTCAAAGTGCTTCACATGGGAATAAAAGCATATCAAACAAAACAATAAACACTATAAATAGGGTATAATAGCATATCCAATAAAACAGTTTGCTACACGTGGCAGATCTGTCGCAAGCCTAACACAGAGAGACACAACTATTAACACTCATGGGCAATTTAGAATGGCCAATTAAACTAAACCCACTAACTGCATGTCTGGACTGTGGGAGGAAGCTGGAGTACCCAGAGAGAACCCAGGCAAACACGGGGAGAACAAAACTCCACACAGAAAGGCCCTGGCCAGGTGGTGGAATTGAACTCAGGACGTTCTTGCTGTGAGGCTAATCACCATGCCACCGTGCTGCCCATACGGGTAAATCTTATTTTTGTCCTTATCTGGCTAAAGATAATAGAGCATATTGTATTAAAAGCAACCTGTCCTCCCACTGTTATAAAAACACCCCCCCCCTCTCCCAAAAAAAAAAAAAAAAAAAATTCAGAGCTTTAGTAAAGCCCTTGCCCTTCGGAATAAGTTGCTCTCTCTCTCCGGGTGTTCTTGTTTGTCTTTGTTCAAAGCTGGTGTCATACCTATGGCATAGCGATGTCTGTGATAGTCTTCAGTGTCTCCTTTCTGACAGGACGCAATGACTTTGAGAGGATCAACATCACTCTGTAGCACAAATCTCCAGCCCATTTGCTGAGTTCTTGGATCAGCCTCCCATGCCAGAGCTTTATCAGGGGAAGAAAGCTCAGGCTTACTGAACTCTTGACCTGGCTTGTTTTGCTGGGACAGCACAGCCCACACAGAGAGCTCTGAACAAGGGCTAATGTTGACTTTTCTGCGGAGGTTGTATACTTTCAAGTGTTTCAAGATGGAGTCCTTAATTGTGTTGTCACACTCCAGGAAAACACCGTATCCTCCTTCTGTTTCTTTTAATCTGAAAGCAAATATAACTGGATGAGTGACTCAGAAGAATGCAAAACAACATGAAAGCAAACACACGCAGATGTTTTCACTTATTTTGGTTGGGTGACCTTTGGTGGAACTTTGATGGAGCATCTGTGGTCACCCACTGTGTCTTACAGATAGGAGGGCTAATAATTCTCTCCTTATGAGAATGTAATTTTTAACAGGATTTGCTGTAACATCAAATACTGTCAAACAGAGCAAGGAGTTTTTAAACACAGCTTTACAAAGTACTACAAAGACTAGTAAAAATGCTGTTTAGATATCAAGATGAGTTATGAGTAGTGAGAACTGCAACAACTGCAACTTTTCAAAACTGGGGATATTTACAACCAGGTGTACAAGAATATCATCTTAAATAGTTTAAGGTATAGAAAACGTGGTTCACCCAACAATGTACATCAAAACTAAAAGAACATTGATCATGTGTCAGTCACTAAAAATTTGAGATGCTAATATTGCAAAATGTCTTTTTGCAGTTTATTAGAGAAGTTATATTCTATAATTTAGATGTACTCAAGTACAGCATACATGACAAACGCTTTTTAATATAGAATTTTAAAAATGGTTTCTACTTCAACCATCAACATTAGTCGTTTTTGCTTTTTAAAGTTTTATTAACATTATTTTTAGTAACAGTAAAAAATAGGCAATTGATAAAGAAGAGCTGTTGTTGTTCCCGTGCTGAATTTTACAGCTTATTAAATAAGGGTTTGTCAGCCTGAGCTCGTTTTCTGTCATACAATTTGGTTTTTTCCGGGGTTTAAAAAATAGAAGGAAAAAGAAAATAAGCTTATGTCGGCCAGTGTGACGCCTCGGGGAAAAAAAACGCCTTTACGTAAGCAGTAAGCAGACACACCCTCTTGATAACGCGTTTACTGAATACACTTATAAGCGTTTGAACAGTGCTCTAAGTTTGCTCTTACCTGTACAATATGATGTCATATAGTGTCCTTCCTTGCACGTTTAGCATGTGTGCGTATAAAGCTCTGCGTTCAGGCTCATCCAGCACCGCCATGTCATTGGTTATAATACCTTGGAGAAACGCGCTCGTGTCTTGTCCCTGAATTTTCAGCAGGCTCCTGTGCGGAAGGTAATAGCACACAAATTGCCCCTGGGAGTGTTTAGGATTACCGGTGTCCTGGCTGTACCTCCTGACACGGATCCCAGCTGGAGCTAACACACTTGAGAGAAGGGTTACACACAAACCTCCGGGTTTTTTCCTGGCGTAAACACCGAGCCCGGAGGCGGACGCCAGCACTCCCCGAGCAAAGCACAAAACCCCCATGATGTACAGTGGCACGGGAGTGTACTGAGTCGTAAAAAGACTGCCTACTCCACTAAAAACGACAGTGGACAGCTAAATACCAAGGATATCACAGCGTACTCTGCACAAACAGCTCCATTTTGAAATCCCACAATGCATTGCTCGATAGCACGTGTGTGTCAGTGAGCGATATTTGTTCCCGTCGTTTTCTCGTGAGGTATGGGACGCTTATTGATAGAATAAAAGCTCTCCTACTATCTCTTTATAAATAGTTATCAGATTGTAAAACATAAAAACGACACACAGAACAGCAAAGCAGCAAAAATCAAAGTTATTAAAGTTGCTTGTTTGCGAGTTTTTTGCATATTCCTCAGTAATGATATCATTTTCAAATTTTGAGTGATAGGTAGACAACAAGAACAGCTCGAGCTGATTTAATTTTGTCAAACGTCTCACCAAATGTAAAAATAATCAGTAAAAACTTTGTATTACACACATTTTTTTTTATTACAATCTTCAAACTTCACAAAGGCCTTGAGGGACATGAGTACCTAGGTTGGCTAAATATATGACAGATAGTGCTCAAGGTCAAAATCGACTTTGAAAATAAAATGTAAAGAAACCATATTGAGTAATATAGCATATGAAAGGGCATGGAGAGAGCTGTACAACCCTCTGTAGAATGACACCATAACAGGCTGATACCAGTTTGTAATAAAAACATCAAAGTTTTAGTCTAGGCCAGGGGTGTTGAACTCCAGGCCTCGAGGGCCGGTGTCCTGCAGGTTTTAGATCTCACTCTGGGTCAACACACCTGAATCAAGTGATCAGTTCATTACCAGCCTCTGGAGAACTTCAAGACATGTTGAGGAGGTAATTTAGCCATTTAAATCACCTGTGTTGGATCAAGGACACATCTAAAAACCTGCAGGACACCGGCCCTCGAGGCCTGGAGTTCGACACCTGTGGTCTAGGCCTTGGCCTTCAGGGGGAGTAACGCTCTGTGAATGTTCTCGTTTTAATACTATCGTGGTGCTGTGAATCTGTAAGTCAGCGGAGTAGCCAGCTCCCACATTGTGATGTTGATCTTTCATTAGCTGTGATTTTATAAGACAACAGATTAAAATAATTAAATGTAGGGCAACTAATATTATTTGGGCAAAT
Organism: Aulonocara stuartgranti; assembly: GCF_965226115.1. NCBI lineage: Eukaryota > Metazoa > Chordata > Actinopteri > Cichliformes > Cichlidae > Aulonocara > Aulonocara stuartgranti. Next base: position 16,007,442 of record NC_138954.1, on the reverse strand, counting down.
GGAATGAGAGATAGTCTGAAAATTTCCTATATGTACCTTAATAGATGCATATGCACAGTCTGTAGAGCTTAAGGTTTGGCATTGATTACATAAAAAGGAGAAATAGCCTTTATTTTATTTGAATGCAGTTTGCCCAGATTAATATGAGCACAAATAGAAATGAAACTATGTCAGTAAGTAAGTGAATATACTCATTTATTTACTTAAGTAAGAATATCTAAAAGCTAAACAAACAAACAAAAAAGGTATCTCTTCAGCTTAGGTTTAAAAAGGTTCAGAGTCGATGCTTGTCTGAGGTCACTTGGGAGAAATTCCAAAGTCCTGGTGCAATGACAGCAAAGGTATGACCCCATTTTAAGATAAGGCTCAACCAGCAGATGGTCAGAAGTGATTGAGAAGGACCTGCAGTAACATCCTAACTTTCTTCAATGCTCTAATTTTTAGTCAGACTTCAATAAAAAAAACAACTTTAAAGCGTTTGCACTTTTAGAAACACTTTCTTTATTAGCACAGAGTGACAAAAGCAGAGTGCTGCTGTAAAGACAGAAATCTGAGGTTTCAAACAAGTTTATCTTTGTTTCATAAATAAAATACTTGAACAGTCTTTTAAGGTTTGAGGCACTTTGTTGTATGAAAACAGCGAAGGCAGGATTAACCATTATTATGAAAGCAATTATAGAAACAGAAAAAAGGTAATAATCTCATTTAACATGCCAAGACTTAGGAGCTTATTGAATAGCTAAGGACAGGATTTGTACTATAGCCTATGTCTATGCTGTATGTTCCCAGCTGCAAAGCATGCATCATCTGCTTCAGATTGCATAAAATCAGTATTTAGTCTATTTTCTATTTACTTACCTCTTTCTGTTCAAATGTGACACTGCAAGGCTTTGGGACACATTGATTGGTGATGACACTAAAAAGATTTAAAGCTTTCAGTGTCAAACAGTTATATGTATATAATTTTACATTTAATTTTCTTGAGGGGACACTCATCCATACTACATCCAGAAATACTTCTAATTTTAAACATGCATCTTTCTAATAATAATAACATTCATCATTCTTCAGAATGAGCCATTGTGCATGTGTACAGTGTCTTAGACTGCATTTTCAGGTTTAGATCCACTTGTGTCCTTTCAAAGTAAAATTTCTTCAAATCAGTCATGGTAATTCGCTTGAAGCAGTCTGTTTATGCTTTGACATTTTAATTGGAAGTAGATGAATAAACTGAGCAAGCATTTGTTAGCCTATAACCAAAATCTATTGCAAGAACAATATGACACGCTACAGTAACAAAGAAGATTTATGATACTGGAGTTAATAATTCCTTCGTGTTTATTTTCTATTCCCCCAAATTGTCTTCCTACTTTGTACTTCTTTAAAATAGTGAGACTGAAATTTCACTTGTTATCGTCCAAAGTTGTATCTCACACAAACACATCCTCCACCTGGGTCACTTTGAAATTCTGGGGACTTGATAGTTTTCACTGTTATCTACTAAAGGAAATTTATCACTAGATCCAGACAGAAGTCTTCCCATTTTTTACAATGGATGCAGCCTTCTCTGTGGCTGACTTGGGTCTTGCTCCTTGTTTCTCTTGGACTGTATTAACTCGATTCTGCTCAGCCATAGTGCCTCCCGACACAGGACTACTGGTTCTGGAGGTTTGTTGGTTGTTTTTGGTTTGGTAGGTTTGAAAAGCCATATCAAGCTGCTCTTGTGCAACCCGTAGATGCCGGTGCAGACTTGCAAGATCAGAGGGGATATTCTCATCTGGGCTGGTGCACTGCTGCTCCTGGGCCACATTGGCCATATTCTGCTCATGTGTGATGAGGCTGTTGGGGATCCTGCTAGGCTTTTCTGTCTTCATCACAAGATTGTACCCTGGAGGGGACGCTGGGATGTTACGGGAGAATGGGTAGCCGTATGACATCCGCTGGCCACGGTTCCTCTTCATGCGAAGAGTATCCCGAAAAGTGCCAATCCCCAAGTGAAGCATCTCACAGACATTTAGCACGAGACAAAGACAGCTTACCACATACATAATTAGGAGGAAGATTGTTTTTTCTGTGGGCCTGGAGATGAAACAGTCCACTCTGTGTGGGCAGGGCACCCTGTTGCATACATACGAAGGATTAACTCGAAAACCATAAAGGAGGTACTGTCCAGCAAGGAAAGCAATTTCAAAAATAGCTCTTGACATGAGTTGGAGGACATAGATTCTCATCAGGCCTTCTTGCATTATTTTTCTGCGGCCATCGTATTTTGGTGGGTCTTTGCTAGTACTGCTTACTGGTTCAGGTTTGGCCTCCTGCACCTCCAGTGTATCCTCATAGATCATTGGCTCCGCATCGTCATCTTCCTCCTCCTCTAAGACTTCCTGCAGATGGTGGCTCTCTCTCCATCTCAAGTGAGGAGGTGGCTTTTTGCGAAGTCTTTGCTGCTTCCTGCGCTCCTCCTCTGAACTTCGGGCAATCTTGTGGATGGCATAACCCATGTACATGACAGAGGGAGTGGAGATCATGATGATCTGGAAGACCCAGAAGCGAACATGCGAGAGGGGAGCGAATGCGTCATAGCATACGTTGTCACAGCCTGGTTGCTTGGTGTTGCAGGTGAACTTGGTCTGCTCGTCCGAGTAGATGGACTCACCTCCGACTGCTGTGAGCACAATGCGAAAGATGATGAGCACAGTCAGCCACACTTTCCCCACGAAGGTGGAGTGGTTGTGGATCTCTTCCAGGAGGCGAGTGAGAAAGCTCCAGCTCATGTTGCTCTAAGAAGCTTTTCAACTAGAATCTGTTAAAAAGAAAATAAGATAAGTAATAATTAAATGTAAGTAAGGAACTATTCAAGAGATGTTTTGGACTGATGATGTGAACATTTTACATTTTAGCAAACTGTCATTTAGAACTGTAATGAACTCGAGTCTTTGACTAATCAACCCATTGTATTCATTGTGTGGTGTTCTCTAACTAAAATGGTTTTAAGTGACAATTAAATTAATTTTTTTTTACTCTGTATAAAGATACAATTACCAAAAATATACCAAAATATTATTAAAAATACCCCGCAGCTTTTTAGATCCCAGGAAGACGATGACAAGAAAACAAACCCAGAAGTAATTTACAGTCCCTGAACAGCAAAGCATCTGAGTTTCCTTAAACTTAAGACCAAATTATAGTCTTAAAATATTTTCTGTTAGTGAAGTTTTTGCTGAAAAGTGTGGCGTCATTTTTCAAGAGAAAGGCAATTATTGCAAATTAATTTTAATTTTATAATGAAGGTGTTTCACTGATTTTGTTGCTATCTCAGACTTAAACAGTCACTTTGCAAGCATACTTGCCGAAACATACAGTGTGGACCTGTGACCAGCTCACTTGGCTACTTCTTTTTGTAAAGGCTATTTCTCTTTTCAAGTGATTGCACAGCCACAAATAAACAAAGGCTTGTGTTGATGCATAGGGTAAAGTCATTAGGACATCCTGGAATAGTTTTTGACATGGTTGAAATAGTACAAAATAGCTCAGGGAAGATTAAAAGACAAAAAGAAAGCATTCCATCAGCCAAACAAACAAACGCGCCATCAATCATTTGATTAGACAGAACAAAACCGATTGCTACAAGAAAAGAACTCGAGCCAGTTCGGAAACCAAAGAGCGCCTCTTCAGAAACATACTGCAAGCTTTGTTTTAAAACTCCACGCCAATGATCCTACACAGAAATGAGATCTCACAGTGTCATACTCTTCTCATAGCCTGCATCACAACTGACTCAGTGAGGCAACTGTAATGGAGGGAAACAGCGTAGTACTTCTGTCCCTTCATTCATGGTTCACGGTGATCTCATGAATGCAACACTGCATTCCCTGGCGTGTGATGTGCCATCTCTGCTGCCATCTGAGAGAACAGGAGAGGCTTGTTGCTCTGCCACGAGGCCTCCCCTGCAGATCCAGCACTGCTGACGCTGGGGAGGGCTACGGCGTCATGGAGGCAGATGGCACCTATGGTGGGCAGTTCACTTCTGCCCCAGGATGGCATGACAGAAGGGCTGTTTCATGTAGGATGCAATGAATTTGCTGTGTAGCTTAACATCAACCTTATTCGTATAACAACTCCTATACATTTACACTCGCTGCTGATGTGTTTTGAAAACCGTTTTAGAAAATTTTATATAAGTTTTGTGCAGTTTTGTTTGTATTGCAGAGCTGCAGCAATTTCAGCCCAATGAGCCCCTTGAGCTTTAAATGTCTGTAGAACCTGATAGATTTTCTTAGGTTATTTTTTAGGATTAATATAAATTGGCCTACATTAGTAGTAGAGTAACTATTCTTATTAATTACATGTAAAAATTAAGGTTGGATATTTAATTTAATTTAATTTAATGCTGTAATATTTTTCCAAATCATTAAAAAGAGGAAGAGCTGCCATGTTTTTTGTCAAATGTCCCAGAATCTGTTTATTGTGTAAATAACAGGGAGGTATTTAGTGAAGCAGTTAGAGGTAGTTATATAGGACATTACACAAAATATTTAAAATGTGTGGTTTATGCATCTTGACAATAATGTTTTACATAAAACCATATTATGAATGGGAACTCTGGCTAAATTAGAGTAGTATCGTAAAATATTTTTAGTGACGAGCTTCCTCTTGGATTGGGACATATTTTTTGCACTGTACAATATAAAACAACTGCTACACATTTTTCCATTTAGTTGCTTTGCATATGTCAGAGTGTTTGATATTTGAAAGACTGCTGCAGTAGTGTCAAAATGTCTTTCAGCAAGGTTTTTTTTTTCTGAAACACGTCCACGCAAACACATCCATGCTGCCATGATGCAAGTCTGTAGTTGAAAAAATACTAAAATATCTAGTTGGTTTAGACTAGAGAAGAAAGTCGGCTAGAAACAACTCACCTGGAAAAGTTGCACATGTTTCCCCCATCCTGAAGGTCTCCTTTGCCCTCTCTAGATATCCCCTCCACAGTCTGATCCATGGAATACCACTTCCATCCTAATGTCCTGGCCTTCTCCGTCTTACTGATCACTTCCAGAATCACAAAAAAATAAGAAAAATGACTAAACCTGTTGAACTGGAATTTCTTTTCATCCCGTTTTTCCACTCTGTTAAGAAGTGAAGTCTCGCCGCTGTGAATGCCTCACATTCTAGTCTGTGTCTGGTTTCTATTACACCAGCCTCCTGCCCAAGAAGGAAGTATAAAAAAAACAGAGAGGCAGAGAAGAAAAAATCCTCCTCTGGCAACTGACCCTCATCCAAGGGTTCAGACTTGAGGATATGGTACTGCAGATTGAAACGAACACCCAGCTGAGGGAGGACGTTAATCTCAACACAGTCAACCTCCCCCCAATGCTCGTGTGCAACATTTGTAACACAGATGATGGAAGTATCGCTCTCTCTCTCTTTCTCTACTTTTTCTCACTTTGTCATCGTCTTTATCACGTTCTGTTTCCGACAACATACAATAAGCACCTCAGCTTCTAGCACCTTTATATTTTAATGACTGATAAACACTTTTAGTTCTCTCAAAAGATCATTTAAGACATCACTACATTTTCCTCTATCCCACTCTTTCTGTCACATACAAGCATATCAACAAAAAATAAATGCAGACAGGCAACCTCTCTATTATCAATTACATAACAGTTTACAGTGGGTGACGGTCATGAAAAAACAACTTTGGGGAGGCCAGTAAGTGTAAGGACAGCAGTGTCACTGAGATATAAGCCACCTTGCCTCAATACAGATCCGCTAGAATGTAACCAGCAGGTATGCTCAGTTATATCAAGTGTCATAATATTTAGATCTTCTGTCCAGGCAGATGGCCAGATAGAAGCAGTGGACAGGTCGCAGTCATTGCTGCGGCTACACGTCTTTTCCCAACTTGGTGTTTATACTTAAAGCTTTCACCTTGGTCTGTGAAGTGCAGCGGCATACATTGTTACTAAAGAGACGTAATGGCCTTTATTTTATCATGATAAAAAGACTTGTGCTATATGAACAGAAATCTCACACACATACACGTGCATTACATTAATTGCTTCAGAAATGAAACACCAAAATACAGATGATGAAGTGATTCATGGAAGATTAGAAGTAAGAATTCTTCCATCAAGTTTTGGAAGAGATTTAAACTCGACTACTTTTAATAGAAGACAGATAAACTGGTTAGTGTCTGGCTTGCATTAATGAAATGTGCCTGGTCATTGTCACGTTGGCCATATTATTATAAAGTTACTTTCACCAGATCCCCAATAACTCTTTAATTATGATCTGTGTACAGCTATAAAGCAGAGAATAACGTTCAACAACATCAGCAAGTCCACCATCAATCAAATCACAGTTTCAACTCAGAAATGATGCAAAATTCTTGATCTCCAGTGTCTTTAAACACTGTTGCAATATTATGAACGCAGGAAGCCAACAAAAATAAATGCCCAGATTAAAACAATAGCAGTAAAAAAGAAGTCTGCATTAAAATCTCATTCTTTTTGAGTCATTTGTGGTCTTAATAAATCTTTGAGTGCTAGCCATCTGGGCCTGTAGGAGCCTTCCTCCAGAGGCCTCGCCTTCAAGGCTCGCCTCTCCATTTGACTGAGGAGATGCGGTGTAGCAAGCACCACTGGTGCAGCAGTGAGGAAAAGAAGATAGGGGATGCTTCTGGAATGGCTTGAGCATTTGGCGTTTGGACATGTGCTTTCCCTAAGGGACCATTAAGCACGTGCTTTTAAGTTGTAACACACTGCTCTCCCTCTAAAGTCCTTCCATCATCCAGAAGACGCAGATGGTCCAGTGAAGATAGCTAAGAAGTGAACATTTGTGTGACTTGAAATTGAAGTCAGTTAGAGTTTATGTTCCTCAACAGTTGTATAAATTGCTCACTGTTGATGTGAACTGCATTTATCACTCTGGTATCATAACATTCTGAGCAAAGGAAGCACTCAGAATATTAGAAGAGATTAATATGCAGATGTATTCAGTCAAGATTAGAACCATTATCTACTAAAACACCTTATGTAATCAAAAATATATGCCTGAGTATTACCTTTTTCATTTTATTTATAAATAACTGTTTGCAGGATTACTGGTTTTACAGCAGAAGATTAAGAAAAAATTGACATGATATGAAAATTGATAGTGGCAGTGACAAACAATAAAAACTCAGCTTTTGCGTGCATTTAAATGCATGAGATGCACAAAGTTACTGAATAAAAACAACCCATAGAGTCAACCCATTGGCTGTTTAGCTTTGGATACACAGTCATTGTGTCCTTGGACAAGTCAGACTGTTCTAGCTTTGGGAAACTGAAGTTCATGTTGATAAGTATTGATTGGACTGCCCTGAGCCAGGAAAATATTACAGTATTCCCCTGTAAGACATTGTTTGACTTTGCTGTTGTTACAAGGACTGGCCACATGTAACAGCCAAAAGAGGGTGTTTAATATTCATTAAGGTTATATTTATTGTTATATGTTAAACAGATCACTTAAAATAAAGAGAAAGACACTGGAATGTCTCATGAATTTACCAGATTAAAAAAAGGTTTTAAAAATACACTGAATTGAATACTCACTATATAAACCATTTCATAACCATTTTCATAGCCCCTGGTTCATGTATACTGTATACTTATACTTCATGCATCAGTATTCCAACCAAATAAATGTAAGTTTTGAGTCGCAGACGGTTACGTCTTAAGAGGTCACTGCAAGCTTTTAAGTTTTGTGGACTAGTGACTGCTGAATGATGCAGCATGGAGGAGCGAACATCTCAACAACTGTCCTTGGACGCCGCTGATGACATCACAACAGGTTTATCCGCATGTATTTACTGAACAAAGTTGATGCGAGTAGACTGGGGGCTGTGAAGGTCTGTGTTTATGTAACAGATCGAGCTCCACCATGTGACTTGGATGTGTCCCACCCTCTGGGAGAAAAGAGTGACACAAGACACCCGAGCAAAAACATGCAACTTGGCTCTTGGACTCCTCCTCTCTGATCCTCTGCTACCACTATCATTAAACTACTCTTACCAGGCTGTGAAGGGCTGTCCCACAGGCAGCCTGAGAGTGGTGGCAGTCCCATCGCATTTGTTCATTTTTCTCCCAGTTTCTCAGCTGAGCATCTCCTACCCCCGGGGTGAGTGCGTCCCGTGCCAGTTTCACTAAGGCTGGACTCCACTGAAGCGACTGCATGAAAAGCCTTGAGGAGGATGCCAACAACTTCCCTCAGACAGGGCTCTGCGTCCCCCACACATGAGCAAAGCAACTCGTATTGAGTGTGCATTACATTACGCTGACAAAGGAAGTGAAAGTTCATATTTGTTTAGTTTCAATATTAAAGTGTCGACTTGGTTATTATTTTTGAATGTGTTAAATGAACAGAGAAAATAAAACATTAAGAGTCCGATATGCAGGTAAAAGCTCTCGTCTTCATGCACGTCCATATTCACTTAAAGATAAATATGACAAATAGCATGCAACACTGCAGCAAATCTGGCAGTCACAGGGATTTTAAAGAGCTCTATTACTAACAGAGATAATATATCCACACTCCCATTGATCTATAGGGGGAAGATTAAAACATTATTATTATGTAAACTTCAGAGCTATATCAGGCCAGCCTTCATTGCCAGTTAAAAATTAACTCATTAGTAGTTGTCTCATTAGGTAGTTTACAATATTGAACTATTCTCACCTGTAGAACTGACTGTATGGCTGTGGTGAATGTGACACGGATGAATTATGCAATGTTTTTAGTTAAATCTTCTCAGATATGTAATTTGATTTGAGTTTAAATAAAAATATTTGCATGGAACCAGTTGTCTAGTTAAATTTGAAAGTGAGTAACACATCTTAACACAGAGTAATCTTTATTAACCAAAAGAGCTATAGAGCCCTATAGAAGAAAAAGCAGCTGAAAAGTTTGGAAAGCAGAAGAAAATTTGCCGTCTTAAACAAGAAAAGAAATGAAATCGTAGGTTATCCAGTTCACAATCCCTCACAGTTCACAGGTTAGTATCCATAAAATGACCTTGACCTTGACCTTTATCTCAGGCACAGTTTGGATGAAAACACACTGGGAGATTACTGAGTGCAGGTTTCACAAAAATCTGGCCAGTGCCCTGGGAGGAGCAGAGATTCTTGTGAAATATGACCTTGAACTTAACCTTGATTTGTGTAACAACTGATTAGGTGATCATGTGTGTTTATTCTGACCGATACTGTTGAGGAAGTATTGACAGATACCTCCTCCATGGGCATGAGCTCATAGGTCTGTTTGTAAGCTATAACCTAATACAGAGTTTCAGTGTTAAATTCTGAAAGATAACCGAATTTTAGAGAAATTTTAAAAGTTTTCAAAATGTTATAAAAAAATGGTAGCAACATAAAAACTGACTAATATTGTAAAATTCAACGTATAAACATAACGACATTCACTGTGTAACTTGACCACCGTTATTCATATGATGACTTTCTGATTAGGTTTTCCATCAGAGCAATACAATCCAACTCACAACTAGCCATCAAAAAGAAAGAATTGAAATAACAGTGCTTTGCTTGCAGAGCTGTGAGGCCTTGATCTTTGACGTTATCTTGTCTTAAATGTCTATGTCAGGGAATGAGCTGGGGCAAGCTCAAAGGAGCAGCAGACCTAGTCAGGGTTCATTTGCACTATCAGGGGTATGTTAAGGCAGCTCCTTCCTTCTTCTGGGCATCTTAGTGCCGTTGCCTTTCTCTAACTGAGTGAACTCCAGACACTGATAGCAACGCTGCAGGACATCCTCAGATAACAGCAAGATACTTTTTTAAAAAAATCTTTAATCTTCTAATGTTGTAAATTAATACAATCAGGATCATAACTCCACCTATGGTTACATTGTATAGTACTATAGTACTTAACACATATAACAATTAAAGTCTTAATCTTGTGATAAGAAAAGTTAATCTACTCCGGAGAATATTAACCTTCAAGGTCACTGTGATTGTTACCAAGTAAATATGCAACTATTCATGCAGCTATTCATTATACCACTGAATGCATGTTAAGTGTACAGTAGTATTCATATTTTTTTAGATTTGAACAACTACATGTGTTAAATCTTGTTCATTTTATCCTTCTGGCATTGCCATTATTAGCCACTAGATGGCAAGCATGTACTCATTTAAAACACACCAAGTTTGACTCCTGCTGAACTCTTAACAGACATTTAAAAGGTGTTTGACTGTTGCACAACCTAAGGCAAACAGGTGACTGACCTATTTAGGCTTTGATTAGGTGGAATACTAGCAGCCCTGTTTCTCTAAGAACTTTGAAAGCGTGTGCAAACAATAAAAATAACCTGTTCCAGAGTTAACGACTAAATCTTTTACGGAGGGCTCTGGAAGAATATTTTAAGGCATTTAATGCATCAGATTATATACCAAGGAGTGCAGAACAGTTGAAATTGATGTTATTATTTTCTATCACAGTCTATGTTAACATGGCACAAAAACTTCAGACGGAAATCCCTGCAGAGACTGCCTAGCAATCAACATTTAGATTTAGAGTAGAGCAAGCGAGGTTGTTAGGCATGACTGCGTGCTTTTTCAGGCTTTCACACATTGCTTCCCTGAGAAACTCCCCACATTTCTGCACTATTGTTTTTTTCTTGTTGTTCAGTTTTTCTGTTTAAGAAAAGTAGGAACTGCAATATAGCACAAAATATTGAAGTAACAGTACTGTGAAAAGGTTTTGAGTCATGTCTCATTTCTCTCTTTGGCTCTCCGAGGATTCGGACGCATCTTTCACCCTCTCCCTCCCTTATCTTCCCTGCTGCTGCTTCTATGTCTTCCTCTAGTCTCGTCTAACTCTAACCCTCAAATAGTTTCTCAGTCTTTGTTGTCTAATACCTAAAGAATTATGGATTTGATCAACTGGTCCCATAACAAAATTCACACCCTCCTGGGTTTGGGAGTGCCCGATTGTCCTGCGGGGACGGTTGCTGCTGGATATTCGATGGTCAGTTGCGTCGTGTGTCTGGCGACACTCTTGGTGGAGGACATTGAATGACATCTACCAATTCGGAACCACGATAACAGAGTTCTGGCTGATTGGAGCTGGCTCGGACTTGGCTTGTCGAAGAACAAGAAGCGGCTACAGCTGCTCAAAATCCCATAAAGCTGGCCGACATGATAGACGATGGGCAAGGCTGTGAGTAAGACTGTGTTAATGAACACAATATGGATAAGATCTTGGAGAAGAAGAACAGGAATTAAGGGAATTGAGAGAATTGGTGACCAGTGACGGACATTAGACCAACTATAAAAATTGGATGCAGTTGTTCGCACTAACTCAAACATTCACCATCTTTACTCATGTGGCTATCCCACTGGCGCCAGCTGAAGACCTGCCAGGGTCGAAGCGGACTGGAACAAAAAATTCTTCCCATTATAACAGATTGTTGTCAGAACTCTTTGTCCCTCCATCAAGGCCACCTACACACACACACACACACACGCACGAAACATGTACAGTGATACTGATACTATCACCAACCCTCCCCCGAATCTAACGCCTCCTCCCATGCTTACCTCCCATGGACAGCGCACCAGCTGGAGGCGCGATTGAAGATTGCAGCGGTCCCAGATCCAGCTGTACACACTGGAATATTCTCCCATGTTGCTTGTCTGTGTTTTATTGTGTTATGGTGTGTTGATATCTGTGCATTCCTAGATTATCCTTTTGTGTTACACATTTCAATGTTTTTTTTTCCCGTGACCCGTCTCCCCAATGTGATGTGTGTGTATTGTATGTACAGTTGGTAAGGTCTGTCATCTCGATTGTGGGCAACTGCAGTTGACAAATAAAGGCTATCTCATCTCTCTCATCATCTTCATATTTTACTTCTAAGGAGCCAAACTTTCTGGGGTCATTAAAGCCATGTAACACTCACCAATGAAGCCTTCAAGCATAAAAAGATACCTGAAGCAGGGATGAACGGTGTTGTGTCTACACATAAACAGAAAATGTAAAGAGACTCCCTTTTAAGTTGTATCTTTAGGCACTTTGTTATTAGTAGCCTCTTGCAAAACACATATTTTTATCCCATTTCTTTTGTTGAATATATCAAATATAAAAAAAGATAAGGTAATTCACCTGGTATAAAATAGTATTTTTCCATCAACAAGTGATTCCCAATGTGCAAACTTGTCACATCTCAGTACTTTTCATAGTGTGTTCCTAAAAATCAGAGGAAATTGGATGTGTGGAGGACAAAAGAACAAGTGGCAGGCCTAGAAAACTACAGCAGATGAAGAGTATCTGAAAGTAATGTCTTTAAAAGCTCTGACACAGGACCTGAGAGATGCAGCTAGCCCTGCAGTCGGTCCATCAGTTGTTCACTGACACCTCAAAAAGAAATGATCTTGGTGGAAGTGAGACCATTTCAGTATTGAAAATCAGTGTAAAGAAGAGGCCAGCAGAGAAGTACAACAGCAGTGTCTACAGTCATTGGTAAAATATAGTTCAGTCTTTGGTTCCATTTCAGCCAAAGTAAATATATTGCACCTTGAAGCATGGTAACAGTCACATAGTGTGAATAAACGGTAGTGTAGCAATTTCTTAACCACAGTATGATGTTACTTTGCCTTTTGACGACAAAAGGCATAACGGTATCTCACTGGCGTCACTATCACCGTAAAAGAGGCTACAGTGCATAATTTTTCCAAGACTATTATAGCACAACAGCAACATTATCATCCTGAAGAACGGTAACTTACCATAACACGGTGTCACGGTATGACGCTGGCAACAGTGACTCAAATATGTTACCGTAAAGTGGAGACAAAACTACGGTGGTGTTGGGGATCTTGTAAAAAAAAAAGATGGAATTATGAGCCCAAAAAGATACCGTCAGATTTTGATCCACCATGTATGTAAGCATTTAACTGACAACAGCTTTATTTTTCAGCATCACAATGATCTCAAACACTACCAATCCAGTAAAGCATACGAGGACAGAAAAACACACAATGGAAAACTATCAGTCATGGACTGACCTCCCCAAAACATTATCAGTATTATTATTTAAGAAGTGTACAATCATCTTGCCAGAGGATAGAACAAAAAACAGCCAACACCCAAAGAAGAGCTTTTAAAATCCTTCAAGAAAACTGGAGAACTATCATGAAGGTTACTGCCCAATAGAAGCTTGAAGCCCTTCTCCTCACATACAAGATTTTGAATTATCAGGCCCCAACTTATCACCTGATCCTTCACAATAGGTGAAGGAACTAATTTTCTACAACGTCTTTTAACTTGAGAAGGCCAGCGGATGTTTTTTCTCTTGGTAATGGTTAATTTGATAACATTCACTCGATTGACTAATACTCAGAACAATGGGACACAATGAACTCAGCAAAGACGTAAGAAGGAGAACTTGTTGTGCACAAGTTGAAAAGGTCACTTGAAGCATTTTCTAAAAAAAAACTGCAGAATCCCAGATCATCAGTTCAAACAATTATGCATAACTGCAAGTTATTCAGATGTGTCACCACTTTGCCAAAGTCTGGTTATCAGTAGTTATTATTCATCTTTGGCTCTCTTCCACAGCGTGTCTTTTTTCCTGTCTCCTATTTAATGAAGCCAAAAAAGCTATAAAGTACAAAAAAGAAAAAAAGAATTGACTTATTCTGAGGGGATCAATGGGAGGCACTCACTGATTTCCCGTCTACTGATGCATAAATTAATTTTTAAGCTTTAAAACTAATGTTCAGCATAATCCACAGCACTACAGTCAAAGGACAATAAAAGACTTGCACCTACCTGTCCATGTGGGTAAAGAAGAAAGTGTGTTTAGAATTTATAGTAACGCACGCTGGGCAGGCATCCAGAAGCATCCTTTCATTGCTAAAGCTCAGAAGAAGGATGAGCAAGACAATAGGGGCCTTTTTATCCAAAACCCCTCACCACCAAGTACAGGCAGGACACTCAGGAAAGCAGCATCCTGCCAAAGGCCCCATTGTTCCCGGCTCATGTGCCTCTATTGCCATGACCATCGACAGTTTATTTTGTTTCCAGGAACAGGCCTATTTAACTTACTGAGAGATTTATCAGTTAACATTAAACCTAAGAAATATTTGTGGGTGCATGAGTCAGATTACTTCCCCAAATTATAAACTGTTATCTGCTGGTTAAAACAGCAGATAACCAGTGTTAGTCAAGTTACTTGAAAAAAGTAATCAGTAACTAATTAGTGATTACTTCCCCCCAAAAGTAATCCTGTTACTTTAGTAAGTAATTAGTTACTTAGTTTCTTAGTTACTTTTTAAAAACATGATTTAGAACCTGAATAGGTAATAAAGCGATAGATCCTTCAGCCCGATTCTACTAAAATGTAATCAAATGAAGAAGTCTCTTTTTAAAACTTGTTTTATTAGTTTTAATATTTTAACTTTATGCATCAAGCAAAAATTAAATTATGTGCAACATTCTCTGACTGGAAGAAATTTGTTTAACATTTAAACCTATTTTCTGCACATTCCAGCACATAAAATAAAATAGTTTTTTTGTGTTTACACTCACTCTTTCAAATAGAAGTAAGTAAAACACAGCAGAAAATAAATAACATCAAAGACTCAGCGGTCCTGTTGCTCTATTTTTTATCTGTTGAGCAGGAGTTGAGTAAGGAGTGGGGCAGGCGGATGTTTGCCCTGGTGCAGGTGTGTCGCAGCCTTTATGTCAGTGGAAGAATCCACGAGTTTCTCTGTGAATTTCACATTCCCGTGGTAGCGCACTCGGTGCTTGCTTGGAAGTTTAGGGGTTTTTTTCGCTGTAAAAAGAAGTTATCTTCCCACGCACGATGGACGCTAATGTTTTTGTCACTTTTTACGGAATTAAACTCAAAGTAAGGTCAGTACTTCCACGCTTTAAACGCTGCACGCTCATACTCTCGCCGCACTCGATATATTATCCATTGTTGATCTGCACACAGCTGTTGTCACGAACGTCGCACTCGCTTACGTCATTGACATGAGACACTCTCGCAAAAAAATCACGGTTTTAGTAATGCAGTATCGCAGCGTGCTTACGGGAAAGTAACGGTAATCGAATTACCTTTTTTGCAATAGTAATAGAAATCCCTTACTTTACTCATTACTTGAAAAAAAGTAATCGGATTATCTCTGCAGATAACACTTATCACTTTGTGTTGTTTTAAGCTGAAGAAATTGTGATTAAGTATGTAAATGTCCTGAGCTTTAATAACAATAATACTTTGAAATATATATGTGCCTCATGTTAATTCCTCCTCAGTAGCTTTTCTTTTTGTCTTTTTTTCTGTCAGAAAGGTTAAACAAGAACTAAAACCTGGTGGCAGCTGCTTACCTATTTCCCAACTAGCTGCCAGATCGGGTGGATTTAGATGTGCAATTCTCCCATTTATCTAGGCTTGGGACCAGCACTAGGAGTACATTAACCCTGAGGTTGGGTAAGAACTACCAAGCCACAGTTCATACAAATTAATGCAGATGTGAAACACAGGCAAAGGAATAATCGAATTATTGACTGGTGTGGAATCATTGGCACAGCTTCTTTAAAACCGTCCGATAGGGCCCTGCTTTTTTGTCATAATAGTGATTAGATTTATTTGGCTATTCCTGATCATGGTGTAATCACATAGTACACAGTTACACAGTATTGCAGTAATGTAATCTGTTATTGTATTAAATTCAGTAATTACATTACAGATACATTTATGTCATTTATGTCATTTATTTGAAATGCATTTCAACGGCTGTACAGTCATCGGCACTCTGAGCGGAGAGAAAGGAAAAAATTTGTGTTCAAGACAGAAACAACTGCTGACCCCAGTCCAGCAGCCAGACCCTAAACTTCAAAAGGACACAAAAGCAGTGACGAGCAGTCAGGCTTGCAGAACTGTGGCCTCCATTTCTACCTGTTTCTAAAATATTACATGTTTATAACATATGATATTTCTGTTCATACCTAAAGCTTGTGACAGCAAATGTGTCAGCTTTTTTCTTTTTCAATTCAAATGTTTTGTCCTGTAGACATTACTGTGTACTTTATGATGTGTTTTTTTGCCCTACATTTAGCCTAAAGTATATTTTTTATGTATAAAGTCTTACTGGGTGATCTCTTTTCTTGCCTGTGTAAATTCTTTGTTTTATGTGTATATGTGTTGATGCTAAGCTTAGTTTAAGAGATGTTAATCTCAGCAGACGTTTTGTTTGAAATTAAGGCGTAATAGATAAATAAAAAACAATGTGAAATAGGTCCGTGAAGGTTCTCAGTCAGCCAGGTCTGTGTAGTCTAGATGCTTTTCTTTCCAAACTCCTTAGATTACAATGTGAAATAGGTGTAAAAACAATAGCAGTGAGACTCAAAGAGAAGGACTAACATGGATTGGGAAATGTACTCCTGATGTGAGAACTGCATCTGAAATCTGAACCTCCTTGCTTTGCTTTGATAATTATGACCACTTTTAGGTGAGTATTGTTCCCTACAGTTGAAATAGATCTAAACACCAAAACAGAGCATATAGCAAGCAGATCTCTGATGTGTGTGCTCAGCAATAAACAACACTAAATATTTTAACCCTCAAGGAGCTTGTAAAACATAGTGTGAGAGTGAAGTTAACCTCTCCTTTCTTCAAACTATTGAGGCACTTTTGAGTTTCTAAATGAGACCTGTATTTACAATGGTAATGTGAATTTAATTTATATAGCACATTTCATTCCAAGTAAACTCAATGTGCTTAACATATAAGATTAAATCATTAAAAAAATCTATGTAGGTCTACTATGCCTTAAGGCAACGAAACAACAAAGCAAGATTTAGACCAAAAAAATCTTGCTTAACAAGGTTTTATATGTAAGATTTTAAACACAAGGCTGTGTGTTATGTAACAATATAGTGGAATTTAGGGTATAAAGTCACTTCCTCTGTGTGTGTTGTTGTGCATTTGATCCCCTCACAGCTTTAATAAATACCTGAAACATTCATTAATATGATTTTTACACCCAACACTTAGACATTTAGTCCATTTTAAACCAAAATCTTAAATCAATAGGATGAAGTTAAAGATCTCATTGGACATAAGACAAATGGACTGTTAATATGACCACACTCTAAATACTTTCAGAAATCACTGAAAGTTTTTTAAGCCATCATGTTTACAAACAGAAAGATTGACGTTCATTCAAACGCTACCAAAAATATAGTCTCCATGGTAGTGGAAGGAAGGAAAGTTTCAGGCCTGCTTTAATGAGCAGACCTTTGCTCCTCCCCCAGCACGCAGGATGGGTTTCTGGAAATTTTTCACTAAATAAAAACTATGTCCTCAAGTAAACAGTGTTAAAACCTGTTTACTTCTTAGTTATAATTTGCTAGAACAACATGTGATGTTGATGTCCAATTCTGGTGAAAATAAACCAGAATGAAGGACTTGTCACGCCTTCGCTGGCAGATCCGTGGAGTGGAGAGAGCGTGGACCCAATTGCAGACAGTGACGACAGACTGAAACTCAGAGTGTATTTTTATTGGCAAAAAGAACAGAATACAAAAAAAGCAGAAAGCAACAAACTTTTTTTCTGTCCTTCGACAGAGCCACCATCGAGTGTGTAATAATCTATTGCATCTAGCTGCACGGTGGCTCAGAGGAAAGCACTCCAAAGGGGTCATTAACACCGCTCAAAGGATCACTGGCTGCCCTCTCCCCACACTGGAAGATCTTCATAATACCCGCTGTATTAAAAAAGCTCAGAACATAATAAAAGATACCCCACACTCCCTGTTTGAACTGTTGCCCTCGGGCACACAGTACAGAGCAATCAGTGTAATGACAAATGGACTCAAACACAGCTTTTACCCAACCGCAATAACATGTCTGAATGCTGCTTCTGAAAAAATCACACCACTTTTATAATGATCTATGCACTGCCTGAAGCATGTGTGGGAATGTATGTGAATGTTTGCTCATACTATTTTTTTTTAGCACTTTAAGTATTTTTTTCATTGATTTTATTCAATTTTGTTTTTTTATATTTTTATATTTCTATGGATGATGCACTGATCAGAGACCACGTTTAATTTTGTTGTACCTGCGACAATGATAATAAATAAAGGGTGGGCCATTTATATGGATACACCGTAATAACATGGGAATGGTTGGTGATATTAAAGTCCTCCTCAAGGGTTGCATTGACAATCCAACACAATGGGCAGCACATTGAACACATTTTATGAGTGGTCAGAAACTTGTAAATAACTCATGAAAGAATAAAGTTACGTTGAAACCAAGCACACCATTGTTTTTCTTGTGACATTACCAATAAGTTTGATGTGTCACATGGTCCTCTTCCTATTGAAAAAACAAAGTTGTATCCAAGATGGCCGACTTCTAAATGGCCACCATGGTCACCACCCATCTTGAGGAGTTTGCCCCCTCACATATACTACTGTGTTTGCAGATACACCATACTGCCAAAAGTATTTGCTGGTCTGTCTTCCCACTCATATGAACGTGAGTGACATCCTATTCTTGATAAATATGGTTTAATATTAATTTAACTCCCCTGGGAAGGCTTGCCATATTGTTTAGGAATGTGTTTAGGGGAATTTTTGAGCATTCTTGCGTTCTTTCCACTGGATTTACGGGGGAAAGCCCAACTCCTGAGAATCACCCCCACATCATAATCTCCCCTCCACCAAACTTTAGATTTGGCACAATGAGAAAGGGAGAGACTGATCGTTAAGACACAGAGCAAAGAACGAATGCATTTCAGCGGTCTTGTAGATCATCACCTTCACAACCAGAGAACTAAACTGGTGCCTGATTTTAATCTCTGAAACGAAAAAAGGCATGGCCCGAATGAGCTGATATTTTATATTTTTATTTAGCTATCCTAAACTCTTCTGCAAAAAAAATAAGGCCATTTGGCAGGCCTAGTGTCAAAACCTGTTTTTTTCATGGTTGGCTGTGTGGCAGGCAGGAAAAAGGACCCAAAATGCAGGACTCTCAGAGACAGGACTTAAACTGAAAACGCAGCTTTATTGCTGGAAAAACTCCTCAAAATAAGACTCACAAGAACAGAACAAAAACTCTGAACAGAGGTGCTGGAATACTGGACCACGACAAACACACAGCATGGAGAAAGTACAACACGACAGAGAGCACAGGAAAACACAGGGCTTATATACACAGGGAAGTAATCAGGGAATGAGAAACAGGAGGGAGACACAGCTGGGAGAAATTAGGTTAACAAGACAAGGGAGAAGTAAAACTGAACACACTGACATGAGCTTTCAAAGTAAAACAGGAAACCAGAAACAATTCACAAAGATGCGGACTGAGAAACATGGACTTTACACAGAGGGACACACGAGCAGAGAAGACTAAGCACAGAACTAAACCTATACTAAACATGAGGGCAAGAGAACAAAGCCTAAATCAGAATAATTATAATAAATGTCAAGAGATTTATTCTAAAAGACACTTCTTCAGCTGAGAGTCTAAGAGTGAAGACACACACACGCTGCAGATTTTTCTTGCAAGGGTGGTCGCAGAGCGCTCACACGAGAGTGGGGGCCCTGTGATCAGCGCTCTGTTCTTGCACTTGTCTTTATTTAGACACAAGAAAAATAAAAACATTTGTTCAGTGGAATGTTGATACGTGAGCATGTGCGTGTGTGTGTGTGCGTGTGTGCGTGCGTGCGTGTGTGTGTGTGTGTGTGTGTGTGTGTGTGTGTGTGTGTGTGTGTGTGTGTGTGTGTGTGTGTGTGTGTGTGCGAGGTCAGAATTGGGGAAGATTCAGATAGAAAAATCAGAACACGTTTTATAAAGGACAATCAGTTCTAAGCAAGGAAAAGGTCATCATGCAGTATTCTATCACATGTAAACTTATATCACTAAAAGCTTATACTGGCTACTTAGTACAATTTTCCATTGACAATAATCAACACAGGATAGCTAAGGAATCAGAACATAAATATAATGAACATAATCTAGAAAAACACCAAAATAAAAGAAACCGAAAAAGCTGGGTCAAAATTACCCAGAACAGTGACAGTTTTCTTCTTAGTTATAATTTACTTGAACACTGACTGACTGTTCCTAAACAATTCTGGTAAAAAATAAACCAGAATCACGCATCTAGTGTCAACAGCATGCAATGCCATTGACCCCTCAAAACTTTATTTTTCTTACTTATGATTAACTAGAGTGATATTTGTTGCCAGTGTGCACTCATTGCTCCACAATCTCTTCATACCTGCTGTCATAGAGCTGTTAACATAAACATAATATCACTGCAGGCTACAGTATGTTCTTTTGGATTTCGAAAGAGGGGAATCTCTAGGACAATTGGAAAATCGTGTCCTCAATTGATACTTAAGTACATTTTTTTTTTTTTTTAGTAAACAATTCCAAACAAATTCGCAGAAACCTATCCTGGGGGAGGAGCAAAGGTCTGTTCATTATAGCAGGCCTGAAACTTTCCTTCAGATGAATCTGTGCTGGTTAACTGAATCAGTCATGGAGCTGCTGCTGCCGATACTTCTTGGCTTTCTTGCTTGTCTGGTCGGAGGGCTGTACCTTCTCGGAGTGTTCAGACAGCGGCGACCAGGAGAACCCCCCCTCGATAAAGGGCTCATTCCTTGGTTGGGTCATGTCTTAGAGTTTCGCAGGAACACCTTGAAGTTCCTAGAGAGAATGGAGAAGAAGCACGGTGATATATTTACAGTACAGCTGGGAGGGTTTTATATTACATTTGTCCAGGACCCTTTTTCATTTGGGGGATTCATTAAGGAGAGTCGGGACAAACTGGACGCTCGAAAGGTTGCTCTGCATCTGGCGCACAGAGTGTTTGGATATAAAGCTGTTGAAGGGTGGCACGGTATTCTCCGCATTACCAGCAACAAGCATCTGAAGGGGGAAAGTCTGCAAGAACTGACCCAGTCTTTTATGAGTAATTTGCAGAACATGATGTTGCACAACATTGGATCAGCTGCAGAGGACAGGACCTGGAAAGAAGATGGACTGTTCAGGTACAGCTACAATGTTGTTTTCAGAGCTGGATATTTGGCCTTGTTTGGCAATGTGCCACCCAAGTCAGAACAAAGTGAGGAGAAAGCCAAAGAGAAAGACAGAGCTGAATCAGAAGCTTTGTTTCAGGAGTTTCGTAAATATGACCAGCTCTTCCCCAGACTGGCGTATGGGGTCCTCCCACCGATGGAAAAGTTGGCTGCAGAGAGGTTGAAGGCATACTTCTGGGATGTTCTGTCAATACTGAAAATGAAAACCAAGGACAATATCAGTGGCTGGGTGTGGGACATACAGCAGGGTAAAGAGGAGATGGGCATCGATATGTCAATGATAAACAGATACATGTTTGTGCTTCTTTGGGCCTCTCAGAGCAACACAGGGCCTTCTTCATTCTGGCTGCTGCTCTTCCTCATGAAACACCCAGAAGCCATGAAAGCAGTGAAGGAAGAAGTGGATAAAGTTCTGAAAGAATCTGGACAGGAGGTCCGGCCTGGTGGTCCTTTGGTCTACCTGACCCGTGAAATGCTGTTGAAAACACCGATCCTGGACAGTGCTGTCGAAGAGAACCTCCGACTCACTGCTGCACCCCTCCTCACCAGGGCAGTGATAAAGGACATGACCTTCAAAATGGCTGATGGGCAAGAATATTTACTTCGCAAGGGTGACAGAATTGCAATCTTTCCCTTCAGTTCTGTCCACCATGATCCAGAGATCCATCCTGAGCCGCATTCATTCAAATATGACCGCTTCCTGAATCCAGACGGGACCAGGAAAACTGATTTTTACAAAGCAGGAAAGAAGGTAAAATATTACACCATGCCCTGGGGATCTGGGGTCTCCATGTGCCCTGGCCGTTTCTTTGCCACCAATGAGCTGAAACAGTTTGTTTTCCTCATGTTGGTCTATTTTGAACTTGAGCTGATAAATCCTGATGAGAAGATTCCTGAAACTGACCTCAGTCGATACGGATTTGGAACGATGCAACCTGTCAGAGATGTCCAGTTCAGATACAGACTCAGATATTAAGCCAATCAGATAAAAACAAAAGTCTTATCTTTAAACACCTTTTTTTGTATAATTCTTTGGATGATACATGGAGACTTATAAAATGAAGCATGGGAACACATGTATTGCAGATTTTCTGTTACATTTTCCATATCCAAATTAAGTAGAATTTTTCTGAAAATCAGTGCCAGCCGTCCATCTCCTTCTATTTATCCAGTCCAGGATTGCAGTGGAATTGGAGCCTTTTCCAGCTGTTATAGGGCAAGAGGCTGGATACACAATGGAGAGAAAACAGATTTGTTTTTTTGTTGTTAAAATTTCAGATTTTTGAATTTTTTTTTGATTCTGCTTCTGCACACTTTGTTACTCTGTGAACAAGTCTTTAATTGGAATAAGTCTACATGTGTATTGCATTTGTACTGGTCTCATTACATATGTATATCTGTGCATTTAGTCTGGTTTGTTGAGGTTAGCAAAGAGTTTCATATGGAGTTCTCTTGTTTTCTTTGATTTGATTTGTTATATTTGTTATTTCTAGGGCTTTGTATCTTCTTCAGTTTTACCCATTGCCATGCAGAACTGCACACATCTGCAAGCCACATGGTCTGTTTTGTCATTTGCATTATCTATAACTGAACTGACTCCTCCCAGGTGCCAGCTTCTTTATTTTGATAGTGCAGCAGTCAAAAGTATATAGAAAAGAGGGGAGTGATAACAGGGAAAGACACACAGCAAAGGGCCAACATTGAGCTGTATAGAATATGGTCACCTGCTCAGCCAGTGGGGTTTAATCTCGGAATTCAAAACAATAAAGTCATGACCCAAACCTTTTTTATCTCTTGTGCAGAAAATTACCCGAGTCGAACTTGTTTTCTTAATAGAATGAACTAGAACAACAGCTGATGTCAATGTCCAACCCACTTGTCCTCATTTTCCTGATACCTGCCGTCTGAGTTGTATGTTTTGAGAGAGGGGAGACAACCCCCCACCCCCACCCCCACCCCGCAAATTGCATACATATGCAATTACAAGGAGAGCATCACAAAACAAGTTAAAAAGGGTCACATATAACCAGGCTGAACAACAACAACCCAAATTCATCAAGAATCTAATATGGAATCGCGTCATACTGTATCACTGTCATCAGGTGGGGTCAATGCAAAGCAAACATAGCCTATGTTTCACCTGATGGGGTAAAATGTTGCTGTCGATCTGTGACTGTAGACATTAAAAAGTCCATAGGAAAGATGGTAGCTGATTAAACAAGTGCACACACGCATGCGCATACAGTGACATTTTATACCTTCTCCAGAACACTGTATATACTATGGCCAAAAGTTTCGATCATGATGCTGATCCAGAATTCTTCCCTTTTTATATAAAAATAAAGTAATAAAATTTTTTAAAAAAAGCAATAAATATAAAATAATGTATTTATGATGATTCAATTTTTACAATATTTAAACCGTAGAGATACAATAATTTTTCTGCTGAAGAATCATCATTTTGTTATATTTGAAATATAAATCTAATATAATCTGTATTTTCTTTAAAATACTGTGTGTGTGTGTGTGTGTGTGTGTGTGTGTGTGTGTGTGTGTGTGTGTGTGTGTGTGTGTGTGTAACCCAGTAGAGAAAACTACCTTTTGTTATTTTTTTCTTGTTTTCGTTTTGATTGTATAAATGTATTTTCATTATTTTATTTTGAAAAGAAACATTTATTTTGAAAAAAGGAAGTGTGATCCTCTAGCAAACTTTATTTTCTGTTGCTGGATCACAAGGGATAAATGCCTTTTTCATTGGTTGAAGGTGGTTTTAACCCCGTCTTCCGAAACACCAGACCATCATTTCACATGAGCTAGATCTTTTCGCACGTGGAAATAGATGAGACAGGTCACGGATAGCTCGTGCGGAATTTTCTAACATTTTGGTGAGTTTAGCCCATGGGTTTGAAAAGTTAATGTGTTAGTCTGTTGCTAAAAGTTGTTTCTTCTGTTCATACCGATTCGCGAGTGGTAATTTGCTGTTTAAAAACGGTTGAAATGCTGTTGTGGTAGGATTTGTTTAGCATACTTGAAGGATGATTGGAAAAATGTATTATCTTGCTGGTTATACCTATTAATCATAATTTCATGGTTAAAAAGAGAACAAGAAATTCATTTGTTGTTTACATGGTTAAAATAATTTCATGTATAACGAGAGATATATTCAAAGCATGCATGTAATGTATTACTGTGGTAATGTGAAAGAAATGTGAAAAGAGATAAAGAACTAAAGCTATAGCTGTGATACAAGAGAAGAAACGGAGCTGGCTGTGTACAATAATGTTAATATTGTTGTGCAGGCTAGGTTTTTTTCCCTTGTCCGTGTGGAAGGAACTAAGATTTTGGATTCCAATGGATTCTCTCCGGATGGAGATGGCGAGCCTGAGCCCAGACTGAACTTTGCAGAGGAACTTACTCTTCTTCCTCGACGGAGACTCCCAAGTGGTAACACACAAACCACAAACGAAAGAGAACAAGAACTAGACTAAGAATTTTTGACTTGACAAATGACCAAAGACAAAAAGACAATTGAATATTGAGCTCAAACGACTATTTTTGGGGTTATTTTTGTTTTGCCGGCTTCTTCTTGTTATTGTTATGGTTATTATCACTACTACTGTCAATGTGGAATTTGTGTCTTGTTTATTTCATTTTTGTGCAAAATAATAACTGTTGCTGCTCAAATTCCTGTCTCCAGCCATTTCATTCTGCATTCGCCTCGCTTTCTATTGTAGCCCTGCCGAACCTAGCAACTGGTCCGTAGTTTGGCTGTCCTAAACTATTTAAAATGAGTCAGTGGTTACAGTAAGTCTTGGCGAGCCAGCCAGGAGGCTTTTTCTCATGTGATTACAAGTATATAACGCACCCCAAATGGACCGTCTTGTTGAACGTGAATCTGTTAAAGTCCCAAATTCGGTGATCGTGAGCGAAATAGCTGGAGATGAGCAAATTGATGAGGTGACTGAATTCCTAAAACAGTATGGGTCAATCTCAAGAGTCTTAAAGGTAGATGATGGTAAATCTGAGTTTATCTCGAGTGTTGTTGTTGAGTACAATTCAGGTACTGCTGTTGATGCTCTTGAGCCGTTACCTTACAACCACATATCCGATAGCGGGGTTAAGTATAGAATACAGTCTCTTGCAAGCGTATACACGCGATGTGTGGGGAATGATACAACCAAGTCATATCTCACTGAGTTAAAAAACCTAGCCAAAATGAGCGGCCGAGGGTTTGCAGATGTTCTGAAAGACATGATGTCACAGATAGCTGAATCAATCAAAGAGCCTGAACATGATCAATCAGAGCGAATTGACTTACCTGAATCTCCCTTGGCTGAGTTTCAGCCTTCAGCTGTTGAACCCAGTGTTGATGGTGCACAGCAATCGAACCAGTCAAATCACACTGCAAGAAACCCAGCTCATAGTATACCCACCATACCTGCACCTGATTTAAACCCTCCTGAGGTGCAGCGTGTAGTAGTTGAGCACATTGTGAGAAGAGATCATCATTCAGTGCAACATTTTTCACAAAAACTCAGAGCTTTTTCTGGCAAGGACCCCCGGCCAACCTATGAGCCAGATTATGATACTTGGCGTTCCAGTGCTGAACTAATCTTGAGTGACACTTCCATGTCGCAACTGCAACAATCGCGAAAGATTCTTGAGTCTCTCTTACCCCCGGCAGCTGACGTAGTTAAGCACTTGAACCCAGACAGCTCACCTGCAGACTACCTTCAAATGTTGGATTCTGCCTATGGGACAGTTCAAGATGGTGGAGAGCTTTACGCCAAATTTCTTGACACCTTCCAAAATCCAGGTGAGAAACCGTCGTCATACGTACAACGCCTTCAGGTAGCTTTAACTCACACTGTAAAACGGGGTGGTGCTTTAAGCAATGATGTTGACAGACTCCTTGTCACGCAGTTCTGTCGTGGTTGCTGGGATGATTCCCTTTTAAACGCACTTCAACTAAAACAAAAACGGATAAACCCCCCATCTTTTCCTGAGTTGCTTCTCTTATTACGCACAGAAGAAGACCAAAATGCTACCAAAACAATGCGAATGAAGCAACATTTGAACATCACGAAACAAAAAGCGACATACCACCTCCAAACAGTCAAAGGCTGCTTAGACGAAAATGAAGACACAACCACCTTAAGCTCAATTAAAGAACTCTCAAAGCAAGTTGCAGAGCTCCAGGCCCAACTGGTGCAGCTGACCGCGAAATCAAAAGCGCAGAATTCCAGATATGCCTCCCATACCAAGTCTAAAGAAAACCGAAAGCCAGACAAAGTGAGCAAGGAGCCCTCAGAACGAACAGTTAAAACTCAAAGTACCCCACCCAAACCGTGGTACTGTTTCCAATGTGGAGAAGATGGCCACATCAAGCCAAACTGCGAAAATGAACCAAACCCAGCCCTAGTTGCTGAAAAGCGCAAACTGTTTAAAGAGAAACAGAGGAAATGGGAGGTTGAGAACCCTCCAGCCACTAAGGAACAGTTAAACTGAAAACAGTCTCTATTGCGGGGCAAATGGAGACTGCAGCCAGGCGATCATGTCCCACTAAGTACATGCAACATGCTAACTGTAAGCAATCTGTCACTAAGCCACAGGAGTATAGTCTGCCAAAAGGGTTGGTTGGCTCTAAATGCACAGCAGTAGTTAGCATTTCTGGCGTTAATGTAAATTGTCTCCTGGACTCAGGGTCACAAGTGACCACAGTCGCTGAGTCGTTCTACAAACAGAACTTTCCAGATCAAAATCTTAACCCACTCTATGATCTTTTGGAAGTGGAGGGTGCTGCAGGTCAGCCCGTCCCCTATTTGGGTTATATAGAGACATGCATTACTTTTCCAAAAGACTTCTTAGATGCAGAGATGGACATACCAACCTTAGCTCTTGTTGTTCCAGACACTCATCCAAACAGTCAGACCCCAGTGTTGGTGGGAACAAACACGCTTGATGTCCTTTATGAAAAATTTTTGGACCTTAAGACTTCTGACTACTTACCTAGTCCTTGCGGGTTTAGAGCCCTGTTGAAAACTCTAGAACTAAGACATACACAGAACAAAGATGGGAGCATTGGGTTAGTTACCCTGTCAGGCAAGGCTACAGTTGTAGTTCCAGCAGGCCAAACAGTAGTTTTAGAGGGATCTGCTAACGTTCATTGTACTGCAGCAGACACGTGTGCCATAGTTGAACACCCCTCTCAGTCTTCCTTGCCTGGTGGCCTTTGTGTTAAAACTTGCTTGATAACACTTCCTTCCCGAGCTCCACACAAAGTGCCTGTTATGATTACAAATGAAACAGAACAAGATGTTACTATCCCGTCTACTTGTGTCATTGCAGAGCTGGGAGCTTTCCATTGTATCATGTCCCAGCATAATGTCACCAGTGTTAATGAGTCAGCCACAAGTAAGACACCGCTGAATTTCAATTTTGGTGACTCTCTGATTCCACATGAATGGAAAGAGAGGATAACCAAGCAACTCAATGACATTCCGGAAGTATTCGCTTTTCATGATCTTGACTTTGGGTGTACGAACAAGGTGAAACATTCCATCAAGCTTAATGATCCGACTCCCTTCAAGCACCGTGCACGCCCTATACACCCTCAAGATCTTGAGGCTGTCCGGAAACACCTGCAGGAGCTGCTTGCTGCAGGTGTGATAAGAGAGTCTCAATCACCTTTCTCGTCTCCCATTGTTGTGGTGAGAAAGCGGAACAATGATGTGCGTCTATGTATAGACTTTCGCAAGCTGAACTTGCAAACAATAAAAGACTCTTACGCACTTCCAAATCTGGAAGAGACATTCTCTGCCCTTTCAGGATCCAGGTGGTTCACGGTCCTCGATCTGAAATCTGGGTATTACCAGATAGAAGTTGAGGAGGCAGACAAAGAAAAGACCGCGTTTGTGACACCGCTTGGGTTCTGGGAGTTTAACCGCATGCCGCAGGGCATAACCAACGCCCCAAGCACCTTCCAGCGGCTGATGGAGCGCTGTGTTGGTGATATGAACTTACATGAAGTGCTCGTCTTTTTAGATGATCTCATCATCTTCTCAGATAGTTTGGAAGAACACGAACGCCGACTTATGCGGGTACTCCATCGCCTTAAAGAGTATGGCCTGAAGTTATCGCTGGAAAAATGTAAATTTTTCCAAACCACAGTTCGGTATCTTGGGCATGTAATCTCTGAAAGCGGAGTTGAGACGGATCCCGAAAAGATTC
Organism: Aulonocara stuartgranti; assembly: GCF_965226115.1. Lineage (NCBI taxonomy): Eukaryota > Metazoa > Chordata > Actinopteri > Cichliformes > Cichlidae > Aulonocara > Aulonocara stuartgranti. Next base: position 15,979,095 of record NC_138954.1, on the reverse strand, counting down.
AGGCCCTAAAGACCTGGCCACGGCCCAAGAATCTCAAAGAACTAAGATCTTTCCTGGGGTTCTCGGGGTACTACAGACGTTTTGTAAAAGGGTACTCGTCCATAGTACGCCCACTCAATGACCTCACTCGTGGTTACCCACCACTACGTAAGAAATCAAAGTCCAAAGAACCCAACCAGACCTACTTTGATCCCAAACTGCCATTTGAGGACCGATGGACCGCAGAGTGTCAAAAAGCTTTTGGCTCCATCATTGAAAAGCTAACGTCAGCCCCCGTCTTAGGCTTTGCAGACTCGAAGCTGCCTTATGTGCTCCATACCGATGCCAGTACTACTGGCTTAGGTGCAGCACTCTACCAGGAGCAGGAGGGTCAGCTCAGAGCCATAGCTTTTGCCAGTCGTGGGTTATCAAGAAGTGAAGCACGATATCCAGCCCACAAGTTGGAATTTTTAGCACTCAAATGGGCAGTGACTGAAAAGTTTCACGATTATTTGTATGGTGGTCAGTTCACTGTGGTTACAGATAGTAACCCACTCACATACATATTGACCTCTGCTAAGTTAGATGCCACTGGCTATAGGTGGCTTGCCGCTTTATCTAACTACAACTTTAAGTTACAGTATAGAGCGGGCAAGCACAACCTAGACGCAGATGGGTTGTCTAGACGTCCTCATGGAGAACTCGTAAATGATGTCCAGTCCAGGAAAGAGCAGGAGCGTGTAAGCCAATTTGTAGAGCGTCACCTAGCTGACACTGACACCACTGACACCATAAAGCTTGTAGATAGTGATGTTGTCCAAGCAATCTGTCAAAATCACCTTGTAAAAGTCAGTGATGATTGTCAGGATAGTGGTGTTACACTTGTAGAATCGCTTACCCTCTCAGCTGACGCGATTCCAGACATCTATGTTTCAGAAGAACATCATGGCTTACCAACCATCCCTGCCTTGTCCCAATCAGAAATTAAGGATAAGCAGAGAGCAGACTCGACAATCAGCCAAGTTATCAAACAAATCGAACATGGTCAGACACCTCCACCGACTGTTAGAAAAGAACTCCCAGATCTCCCTCTTTTGCTTAGGGAACTCAATCGGTTGGAAATGCACAATGAGGTGTTATACAGAAAAAGACAAGATGGAGACCAGGTGACCCACCAGCTTGTTCTTCCTGAGGAGCTCAGAGCTTCAGTGCTCCAAAGTTTGCATGATGACATGGGCCACTTAGGTATCGACAGAACCCTTGATCTGGTCAGAACCCGATTCTATTGGCCACGCATGGCGACACAGGTTGAGCAGAAAGTGAAAACATGTGATCGTTGTATACGGAGAAAGAGTCCCCCTGAAAAAGCAGCTAGACTGGTCAACATAACAACAACCAGACCTTTAGAACTCGTCTGTATGGATTTTCTCAGTCTAGAACCAGACAGTAGCAACACACGGGATATCCTTGTGATAACCGATCATTTCACTAAGTTTGCCCTCGCGTTGCCCACCTCTAATCAAAAGTCACGAACGGTCGCCAGGTGCCTGTGGGACCAGTTCATTGTCCACTACGGCATACCCGAGCGCCTGCACAGCGATCAGGGTCCTGATTTCGAGGCAAAACTGATAAAAGATCTGTGTGAGATCTCTGGGATAAAGAAAATAAGAACTACCCCGTACCACCCACGTGGTAACCCTACTGAACGATTTAATAGAACACTACTTAGTATGTTAGGAACACTGGAATCCAAACAAAAGTCTCACTGGAAAGACTATGTTATGCCATTAGTACATGCATACAATTGCACCCGTAGTGATGCAACAGGGTTTACACCCTACGAGTTGATGTTTGGCAGAAAACCCAGATTAGCTGTTGATCTTGCATATGGACTTCCTCTCAGCAAAGATCAAAAAGTGACACATTCGCAATATGCTGAAAGTCTCAAGAAACGGCTAGAGGAAAGCTATAGGTTAGCTTCTCAAACCGCACAAAAAGTGGCAGACAAGAATAAGGCCAGATTTGATCGCAAAATAACTGTTTCAGAACTTGAACCTGGGGACCGGGTTTTAGTTAGAAACGTGCGGCTGCGTGGCAAGCATAAACTTGCTGATAAATGGGAGGCAGACATCCATGTGGTAGTCAAACGTGCAGGCGACCTACCCGTTTATACTGTTAAACCCGAGTCCAAGCAAGGTCCCTCCCGAACTTTACACAGAGACCTGTTGCTTCCCTGCAGTTTCCTCCCGGTTGCCACCGCAGACACATCTGAGCCACAGCAGGTTCACCGTCCTAAAACGCGTCAAACTGTTGTCACAGAAAGCAATGAGGATGAAGAATCAATGGAACTTGACAATGAACTTTTCATTCAATGGGTTGATGATTCCCCATGTGAAGAAATAACCAGATTTACTACTGTACATGAATATCCAAAACCTTCTCATGAACCAGACATTACAAACTTACCTGATTGTGACCTTTCTGAAATTGCTAGCAACAAGGAGCTGAATATGGATAAAGATGCAAGCAAAGACGAACTTACCAATCATGTGCTTGTTGAAAACTTACCAGATGGAGATGAGATTGGAATTGACGATCCTGTGGACAATGGAACGGGAACCGTATTGGATGAATCACCTGAGAATTTGGTTAAAGAACCAGGAAACCAGCCTGTTAACTCACCTGATGAGATGGACAGTTGTGATCCCATTACAACTCAACCAGTAAGACAGTCAACAAGAATCAGACATCCACCTAAAAGACTTGATTATCCTGATTTAGGAAACCCTCTAGTTACTGTTGTGAAATCACTTTTCCAGGGTTTGAGCATAGCCTTTTCTGAGTCCCTAAACAGTACAGAGGGATAGTACTGGCTACACATGCAACGAGACGTGCATGACATTTAGCTGGGGAGAGTGTAACCCAGTAGAGAAAACTACCTTTTGTTATTTTTTTCTTGTTTTCGTTTTGATTGTATAAATGTATTTTCATTATTTTATTTTGAAAAGAAACATTTATTTTGAAAAAAGGAAGTGTGATCCTCTAGCAAACTTTATTTTCTGTTGCTGGATCACAAGGGATAAATGCCTTTTTCATTGGTTGAAGGTGGTTTTAACCCCGTCTTCCGAAACACCAGACCATCATTTCACATGAGCTAGATCTTTTCGCACGTGGAAATAGATGAGACAGGTCACGGATAGCTCGTGCGGAATTTTCTAACATTTTGGTGAGTTTAGCCCATGGGTTTGAAAAGTTAATGTGTTAGTCTGTTGCTAAAAGTTGTTTCTTCTGTTCATACCGATTCGCGAGTGGTAATTTGCTGTTTAAAAACGGTTGAAATGCTGTTGTGGTAGGATTTGTTTAGCATACTTGAAGGATGATTGGAAAAATGTATTATCTTGCTGGTTATACCTATTAATCATAATTTCATGGTTAAAAAGAGAACAAGAAATTCATTTGTTGTTTACATGGTTAAAATAATTTCATGTATAACGAGAGATATATTCAAAGCATGCATGTAATGTATTACTGTGGTAATGTGAAAGAAATGTGAAAAGAGATAAAGAACTAAAGCTATAGCTGTGATACAAGAGAAGAAACGGAGCTGGCTGTGTACAATAATGTTAATATTGTTGTGCAGGCTAGGTTTTTTTCCCTTGTCCGTGTGGAAGGAACTAAGATTTTGGATTCCAATGGATTCTCTCCGGATGGAGATGGCGAGCCTGAGCCCAGACTGAACTTTGCAGAGGAACTTACTCTTCTTCCTCGACGGAGACTCCCAAGTGGTAACACACAAACCACAAACGAAAGAGAACAAGAACTAGACTAAGAATTTTTGACTTGACAAATGACCAAAGACAAAAAGACAATTGAATATTGAGCTCAAACGACTATTTTTGGGGTTATTTTTGTTTTGCCGGCTTCTTCTTGTTATTGTTATGGTTATTATCACTACTACTGTCAATGTGGAATTTGTGTCTTGTTTATTTCATTTTTGTGCAAAATAATAACTGTTGCTGCTCAAATTCCTGTCTCCAGCCATTTCATTCTGCATTCGCCTCGCTTTCTATTGTAGCCCTGCCGAACCTAGCAACTGGTCCGTAGTTTGGCTGTCCTAAACTATTTAAAATGAGTCAGTGGTTACATGTGTGTGTGTGTTTGAATATCGTAATTATAATAAGAGCTACAAACCTCTGACACCCTTACCCAGTTAGCTAGCGGCTAATGACTACCACTACTTCTGTAGTTAATAAAAGGACAGGTAATGTTTTGTTGCTCTGTCGCTCAGTGCACATACAACAATGCTCATTTGTTTCAATTCATCAGTTGCCACAAGAGAACTTAACCACGTGTACATAACAAACGAATACTCCTGTGGGCTGTAGACTATAGTCAGTGTTGGGAAGGTTACTTTTAAAATGTATTACACGACAGATTATAGAATACATGCCCCAAAATGTATTCTCAGGGCTCTAGACTAACTTTTTGACATGGGCGCACCGGTACGCCTAACTTTAAAAATTTAGGCGTACCGGCACAAAAGTTAGGCGCACTCAAATTTTTCAACCGCATCGCTTAACACCGCAGTTTTACATGTGCACTTTCTTTGGGGGGGGGGGAAGTCCATACAGACAATATTAATTTCTAAATTATTAACTAACAAACTTGTGCTTAAAGTGCTTTGTCAATATTGTAGAAAATGTTAAAAACTTAATCATCATCTTGGCCTCCTCTGACGACCTGTTTGCTGCTGTCTGCTGCTGAAAGGCCGTGGGGAGAGGGGACACTTGGGCAGTGCATTTACTGCAGCATATAATGTGTTTTCTGGATACACTGTGCTTTTTCAGCATTCAAATATTGATGGCACCGTGTCAGAGCACTGGCTATGAATTTCAGACAGATCAGGCCTTAACTTAACAAAAAAGTTATCAATAGTTCTTTTGATCTTTTCTTATTACCCACAGCTACAGTACATCCACTTCTCTCAGGCCTAGGCTGCTCACTAGGGCTGAGTATCATCACTGATTTCTATAATCCATTCAATTCCGGTTCTCAAAGTCCTGATTTGATTCAATTTAGCCTCAGACAGTCAGAAATATTATAATTCTGATCATTTATCAGTACTGATACACATGAGACTTCATCAGAATTGTGAAAATCACAGCAGATGCCTTTGTGTGAAAGTAACTGAGAATAAAACACAGGAAAACATGAAGGAGATTTTCCTGGTCTGGCTTTTTATAGCAGATAACCTTAAAAATATTCTGCAATTTTGCATAATTTTAAGAAATTTAAATTTCTTCAGTATTGAACAGCAGAAATTAGGCTTTCTTGTCCGAGGTCATTTAAGTGAAAAAAGAAAAAGCGCTGTAAACAACGCTAGACTGGTGGGTAATAAGCGAATGAATAATGCAGAAAACAGATTTGAGACGGGAAACTGTTCCTGAAGTACAGAGAGAGAGAGAGCTGTGCAGGAAGTGTGATTTTTATCGTGGTGGAAGCAAAACAGCAAAAGTCAGAGGGAATTCATGACGACATTGATCAAATGTGAAGCGCAGTTTGCTGCTTCTTTTGCTGCAGGCTCGGTGAATTTTGGTTGGAGAGAGGCAAAACCTGCAGCTCAGAATCAGCGCAAAAAGACGTAAACACAGCGCGGACCCGAAGAATCGCTAAGCTCCGACAGCGTGTCCGTGTTCAGGCCGTCGGGTGAGAAAGCCGAGAAAGACGAAGCTGATTCTGATGTGTTGGGTCCGCTCCGTGTTTAGGTCTTTGTGTGGAATCCGTTAATGAATTGATATCGCTTTATTCAAGCTACTCACCTCTCTCTTCCACCTGCACTTTCAACTGGACCACGGCCAATCAGAGAGGTCCCGCCCCTGACTATCTCTGATTGGTTTAGTCCACGATAGGGGCATAATGTGTGTCTGTTGTTGACCACACGGAGAGTTACAGAGATTTTTTTTTTTGTTACCAGAACAGTTGGTCGCACAGGTGCGACCAAATATTTATTTTTAGTCGCACCACTGAAAAATTTGGTCGCATTTGCGACCAAATTGGTCGCACTCTAGAGCCCTGATTCTATAATGTATTCTGAATACTTTGGATTACTTAATATATTATCATGCTGTTTACAACTACGTGAATGTACTATTGCTGTGATTTATTACTGTCACTGAAGGTCCGCGGCTCCGAATGTAGTAAAGGGACCTCTGGCTAATATGGTAATTCTGTGTCGGGCTCGTAGCCGAAAATTAGTTTTACTTTGTTGTCTGGGTCAACTTTGCTTGCGAGAGACAGAGAGAGGCGTTGAAAGGCTGCTCCAACAGAACTTATTGTTTTTGGAGGAAAACACGAACACGGTGTACCAGAGGTGGGACCAAGTCATTGTTTTGCAAGTCTCAAGTAAGTCTCAAGTCTTTATCCTCAAGTCTCAAGTCAAGTCTCAAGTAATGTCAGGCAAGTCAGAGTCGAGTCTCAAGTCACTGGTGTAAAAGTCCGAGTCAAGTCACAAGTCTGAAACTTTGAATTTCAAGTCCTTTCGAGTCTTTAAAAAAAAAAAAAACGAAAAAATAATGTTGCAGTTATGCTAAATGTAAATATTAGACCATGTAATTTTTAAATCTGTGTTTTTCTCAACACATGACAAAATAGTGAACTTAGAAAATATACACAAATTGTGAAATTGCACCTCTTTAAAATGCAGCTCAATTAAACCTAGCTCCAAGAATAATTTTCACCGACAGTTCTGAGATAAGCTGCATGTTATTCTTGGATGCGGTTGTAGGACCAGCTTTAAAATCGCATGACAAAAATATCATACACATTAAAAAAAACTGTATCACCAACGTAGCCTGGACAACATTTGAAGTCAGCTATCTCATCTTAGCATATTTATATGCATATTTATAATCATACGCTTCTTGGAGTGAGTGCATACACTCATGAAGTTTAGTAACTTCAGGTCACTGCAACAAGCCCAGGTACAGTTTACCGACGGATGGGTGCAGGACCTTGAAATGCACCGTGTAGAACGAAAGACCATCGTACGTATCATAAGTTTACCAGTCTCACAAATTGTCGTCATAAATACACATTCCTTAACCGTTTATTAATAGGACCTTTGAGCTCAACGGTAATTAATTAGTAGTGGAAATAATTTCTGGTAGCGTTACAGAAATGTAGCAGTGACAACAATATTGTATGCTGTAATCACCGCGCGGATAGGAGGCGGCTGGCTTGACCGCGGCTCACAAATGACGGCTCACTTTACCGCAGTCTGTAATCGCACTGGGCAATTAGTGATACAAAAAACCTGTTTTATCCTGTGAATAAAAGTATATGTTTTTGTCAATGTACCATAATAACAGAAGCGAAACGCAATATTGTGTCAGGACAATTCACTATTTATGCACAATAAATAAAGGAGCATAGCGCGACAATTTCTGTTCAGCGCCAGACTTGCTTGTAACCTATATCACCAATTATGTTATGAAAATGACGTATTAACTACTAAAAAACACTGACCTTCGTGTAAATGCTTGGAGCAGACTAACCTGTGAGCTGGAGGGTTCTGGGACGTTATATTTGGTCTTTGAATGGCTGCAATCCAGGCCATCCGTCGTGTCTTTGTTACTTCGGAAACATGGCTTGAACAATTTCTCTTCAACGACGTAATCCGATAACAACCGATCTCTTTACCCGTCGGCTTCCCGTGGCTATTGCAGTTAATAATACAACGGCTTCTTGACATTTTTGTGTTTCTTTTTATCGCTGTATAACTGATTTTAATTGAAAGCCTGCGTGCGCTAGTACCGCTTGCCACGAGTTCCCAGAATCCTTTGCGGTTCTACCCGTGAATGACCTCACATTTTCAATCTCTATATAATATGCATGTTAAATTTTATATTTGGGGTAAAATATCAAGTCTTTTCAAGTAAACCGGTTCAAGTCCAATTCAAGTCCCAAGTCATTGGTGTAAAAGTCCAAGTCAAGTCACAAGTCTTAGAACATTTTTTCAAGTCAAGTCTAAAGTCATAAAATTAATGACTCGAGTCTGACTCGAGTCCAAGTCATGTGACTCGAGTCCACACCTCTGCGGTGTACAGTCGAGTCTTAATAGCTTACTTACAACTGGGCTCGTCAGGCACTCTTCTTGGCTGCAGTGGTTATTATTATATTTACATGCTTCCAGCTCCCGTTTTTGCTTGATGACAGCTTTTACTTTTACTTTTTCTCCCTCCCTCGCTCACAGACACATAACGTGTATGGCAGTCCATTCTCCCTGCAGCACGGACTACACTGCCTATGATGCTACATTCTTTAGAGCTATACCTGTAGCATTCTGCCTGTTAGCTTAGCACAACAACAACAAAAAGGCGCTCTCTCACCCAGGAAACACGCAGAAACAGAGCGTCACCCTGTAACCATGGCAACCGTAACGCTGCCGCCTGGAACAACAGAACATAGCTGTCGAACAAAACCCAAACAGTCCTGACCCGCGACAATATGAAACAGGGAAGTACCGCCGTGTAATCCATTTATTTCAACAAAGTAACTGTATTCTAAATACCACCTTTTTAAACGGTAACTGTAACGGAATACAGTTACTCATATTTTGTATTTACACACACATTAAAAAAAAGGCTCAAGAAAAGGGCACCCATCAGGAAAGGGGCAGATGCTCAAGCCCCTGCCGGCCCCTCTGCACATGTCTGGTAGATAGTCGAGACAGTCTGCTGAAGTTCAAAAATGATTGACTGGCTTTGCATGTTTTTACATATTTGATAAAGATTTCATTTCACTTTCTTTTGCAGTGATGAATCTGTGTTATTAAAAATGTCTTAACTGTTTTCATTAGTGGTGAGATTGAACTTTCCTGATGAGAGCACCAAAGGGATCAAGAAAACACGTGAAAGCGAAAAATCGATATGGTGCAACATCGGGTCAAGGTCACGGAGTTCAGGGGGAATTGCACTGTCGGAGTGTTTTTGTTGGTTTTGCTAAATGAACTTTACAAAAGATGGTTCACAGCATCAGTCATAGACCAAAGAACACTAAAGGCAAAGGCAAACAAAAACATGTCTGGCTTACTCCAATTAGACACAGAAACTGTCATGTTTTGGCCTAAAAGAGCAGCACTGAGCTGAACCACAGAAGACAAACTCCTTGTTTTTTTTTCTCCCCACGCTGTCCTAGAGATTATCTATGTGTGCGTGTTTTATGGTTGTAAAAAAAATCTGACCCTGATTTGCATTTGAAATCAGACTTGCCTTGTGTGAATGACCTTGAAATAATTTCTGTTCATGATTAATTTGTGTTTGAATGTCAAAATCCTTCTTATTATAACCTTCTAAGTTATTAATCAGGCAAATGCATTTATTCTTACTATTTATCTGCAACTTCAGCAAAATTCACAAAAGCATTTTTGTAACTGAGGTTTCATCACTAAAGTGGTGAGCCAGCCATTCTGTGAATGGAATTTTTTAACCTGTAAAGCATGAACAATAAGATAACTGCCAAAAGTTTCTAATTTTATTTTTATTTTTAAACTGGAGTATGTATTTAAACTCCTGACATTCATTTTAAAATAAATTAAATATAAAATCACGTATATTAGTATTCATTTGTATCATTCTTCTAAGATTCTGTGTTTTTGTACAATTTATTGTTTATTTTAAAAACATTGGGAATGTGGGAATCTGCTGCCATCTATTGGATTTTGTTGTAGGGAACAAGTAAAAGAATCTATGTCACTGAGTTGACTGAAGTCAGCCTATAACTTTGTTTTTGTTTGTTTTGGTTTTTTGAGTTTTAAAAGAGGCTCACATAAAACTCCAAAATCTGACATTTACAAAAAAAATTTATTTTGGAAAAAACAAAAAGCAAAAACTTGTAATGTACATAGAAAATTGAACTAAAAATTGAAACTGACTACGATATACATGAATCGTCTCAATTTCTAAGTGCACATGTCACATCAATTACAGAAAAAAAGGGAACATTCACAATAATAATTAATAACCAATAATCATAATTGTTGTTATCTTAAACAATGCCCATCAATATCATTTCTAACTGGATTTAATCTGATTGCTGATCTGCAAATTACTTAAAGAAGAAGAGTTATGATCAGAATGTGTTCAATATACATATACATGTCTAGAATATCAGTGCATTTGCATATTGAATTGTTACAGTTGACCAACACGTCAAAAACTTTAGATTTAAATCTGCTTCCATAGTTTGGAAGTGCTCATCAAACCATCTTGATCCAAAGAAAAAGAAAATCACAGTTTTATTTTCATCTGACTGTCTTAATATCTGAGTCTGAATCTGAACTGGACATCTCTGACAGGTTGCATCGTTCCAAATCCGTATCGACTGAGGTCAATTTCAGGTATCTTCACATCCGGATTCATCAGCTCAAGTTCAAAATAGACCAACATGAGGAAAACAAACTGTTTCAGCTCATTGGTGGCAAAGAAACGGCCAGGGCACATGGAGACCCCAGATCCCCAGGGCATGGTGTAATATTTTACCTTCTTTCCTGCTTTGTAAAAATCAGTTTTCTTGGTCCCGTCTGGATTCAGGAAGCGGTCATATTTGAATGAGTGCGGCTCAGGATGGATCTCTGGATCATGGTGGACAGAACTGAAAGGAAAGATTGCAATTCTGTCACCCTTGCGAAGTAAATATTCTCGCCCATCAGCCATCTTGAAGGTCATGTCCTTTATCACTGCCCTGGTGAGGAGGGGTGCAGCAGTGAGTCGGAGGGTCTCTTCAACAGCACTGTCCAGGATCGGTGTTTTCAACAGCATTTCACGGGTCAGGTTGACCATAGGACCACCAGGCCGGACCTCCTGTCCAGATTCTTTCAGAACTTTATCCACTTCTTCCTTCACTGCTTTCATGGCTTCTGGGTGTTTCATGAGGAAGAGCAGCAGCCAGAATGAAGAAGGCCCTGTGTTGCCCTGAGAGGCCCAAAGAAGCACAAACATGTATCTGTTTACCATTGACATATCGATGCCCATCTCCTCTTTACCCTGCTGTATGTCCCACACCCAGCCACTGATATTGTCCTTGGTTTTCATTTTCAGTATTGACAGAACATCCCAGAAGTATGCCTTCAACCTCTCTGCAGCCAACTTTTCCATCGGTGGGAGGACCCCATACGTCAGTCTGGGGAAGAGCTGGTCATATTTACGAAACTCCTGAAACAAAGCTTCTGATTCAGCTCTGTCTTTCTCTTTGGCTTTCTCCTCACTTTGTTCTGACTTGGGTGGCACATTGCCAAACAAGGCCAAATATCCAGCTCTGAAAACAACATTGTAGCTGTACCTGAACAGTCCATCTTCTTTCCAGGTCCTGTCCTCTGCAGCTGATCCAATGTTGTGCAACATCATGTTCTGCAAATTACTCATAAAAGATTGGGTCAGTTCTTGCAGACCTTCCCCCTTCAGATGCTTGTTGCTGGAATTGTGGACAACAATGTGCTCCCCTTCAACAGCTTTGTATCCAAACACTCTGTGCACCAGATGCACTGCAAACTTTCGAAAGTCCAGTTTGTCCCGACTCTCCTTAACGAACCCCCCAAATGAAAAAGGGTCCTGGACAAATGTAATATAAAACCCTCCCAGCTGTACTGTAAATATATCACCGTGCTTCTTCTTCATTCTCTCTAGGAACTTCAAGGTGTTCCTGCGAAACTCTAAGACATGACCCAACCAAGGAATGAGCCCTTTATCGAGGGGGGGTTCTCCTGGTCGCCGCTGTCTGAACACTCCGAGAAGGTACAGCCCTCCGACCAGACAAGCAAGAAAGCCAAGAAGTATCGGCAGCAGCAGCTCCATGACTGATTCAGTTAACCAGCACAGATTCATCTGAAGGAAAGTTTCAGGTCTGCTATAATGAGCAGACCTTTGCTCCTCCCCTCTGACAAGCCCAACGGGTTTCAGCTTTCCTGGAACTGATAACTAAATAGTCCTGGGGAAAAAAAGCAAAGGTCTCCTGAATACAAGCAACAATTCACATTGTGTTCAATCAACAATGTACTTTCGCGGAAGAATAATTTTCATCTTAATTGCTTATAATTACCGTTATGCAATCCGATAATATTCAAACATCCTTAAAATCAAGATCAACAACCCGTAAATGGTCTTTGAAGTCAGTGTCAAATTTCTCTGGAACTGAGTTCTTCAATCAGTTAACATCTGGCATGCAGCAGAATTCCATTCTCATCCGTTTATTCCCCGACGAAAGATCGGAGGTATCGAGGCCAGCTGATTTTCATTACAGACTGAATGTTTCATAGCACCAAACAAAGAAAGAAAAGAAAAACTGCAGATTTCTCAAGGCAAGCAAAACAAACCAATACTCAGAAACTGTTTTGTCCAAAAGGGAAACTATTGAGCTGAAACATGTGGGAAGGACGCGTTTTACAGATTTTCCTGGAGATTATACATGTTCTAGTTTTATGGTTGCGATAACTAGAAAGAAAAAAGAAAAAAAGCTGACTTCGGCCTGCATTTGAAAGCTCGCATGCATTGTGTGACTGACCCTGAAACCCATTACCGATCATAAATGATTAGAGATTTGCAGAGGTGTGGACTCGAGTCACATGACTTGGACTCGAGTCAGACTCGAGTCATTAATTTTATGACTTTAGACTTGACTTGAAAAAATGTTCTAAGACTTGTGACTTGACTTGGACTTTTACACCAATGACTTGGGACTTGAATTGGACTTGAACCGGTTTACTTGAAAAGACTTGATATTTTACCCCAAATATAAAATTTAACACGCATATTATATAGAGATTGAAAATGTGACGTCATTCACGGGTAGAACCGCAAAGGATTCTGGGAACTCGTGGCAAGAGGTACTAGCGCACGCAGGCTTTCAATTGAAATCACAGCGATAAAAAGAAACACAAAAATGTCAAGAAGCCGTTGTATTATTAACTGCAATAGCCGGTCACATGACAGCCACGGGAAGCCGACGGGTAAAGAGATCGGTTGTTATCGGATTACGTCGTTGAAGAGAAATTGTTCAGCCATGTTTCCGAAGTAACAAAGACATGATGGATGGCCTGGATTGCAGCCATTCAAAGATCAAATATAACGTCCCAGAACACTCCAGCTCACAGGTTAGTCTGCTCCAAGCATTTACACGAAGGTCAGTGTTTTTTAGTAGTTAATACGTCATTTTTCTTAACATAATTGGTGATATAGGTTACAAGTAAGTCTGGCGCTGAACAGAAATTGTCGCGCTATGCTCCTTTATTTATTGTGCATAAATAGTGAATTGTCCTGACACAATATTGCGTTTCGCTTCTGTTATTATGGTACATTGACAAAAACATATACTTTTATTCACAGGATAAAACAGGTTTTTTGTATCACTAATTGCCCAGTACGATTACAGCATACAATATTATTGTCACTGCTACATTTCTGTGATGCTACCAGAAATTATTTCCACTACTAATTAATTACCGTTGAGCTCAAAGGTCCTATTAATAAACGGTTAACGAATGTGTATTTATGATGACGATTTGTGAGACTGGTAAACTTATGATACATACGATGGTCTTTACTTTCTACACGGTGCATTTCAAGGTCCTGCACCCATCCGTCGGTAAACTGTACCTGGGCTTGTTGCAGTGACCTGAAGTTACTAAACTTCATGAGTGTATGCACTCACTCCAAGAAGCGTATGATTATAAATATGCATATAAATATGCTAAGATGAGATAGCTGACTTCATCTAACTAGCAAATGTTGTCCAGGCTACGTTGGTGATACAGTTTTTTTTAATGTGTATGATATTTTTGTCATGCGGTTTTAAAGCCGGTCCTACAACCGCATCCAAGAATAACATGCAGCTTATCTCAGAACTGTCGGTGAAAATTATTCTTGGAGCTAGGTTTAATTGAGCTGCATTTTAAAGAGGTGCAATTTCACAATTTGTGTATATTTTCTAAGTTCACTATTTTGTCATGTGTTGAGAAAAACACAGATTTTAAAATTACATGGTCTAATATTTACATTTAGCATAACTGCAACATTATTTTTTCGTTGTTTTTTTTTTTTTAAAGACTCGAAAGGACTTGAAATTCAAAATTTCAGACTTGTGACTTGACTCGGACTTTTACACCAGTGACTTGAGACTCGACTCTGACTTGCCTGACATTACTTGAGACTTGACTTGAGACTTGAGGATAAAGACTTGAGACTTACTTGAGACTTGCAAAACAATGACTTGGTCCCACCTCTGGAGATTTGTCTTTGAACGTTAAACTCTATTAATTTAATTGCACGCTGATCTACTGAATTCAGTGGGAATGTTGCGCCATCTAGTGGACTTTTGTTTTAATGGCGAACAACAAAAAGAATCAGCATAATTGAGTGCTTAACTGTTTTTCAGCTTTTATTTTATTTTATTTTATTTTATTTTTTAAAAGAAAACAGCACAGGTGTTAATCTAAACATCAACACAAGTGACAATGTGGCTTAGAAGCAGGGTATGCTGCTATATCAACTGTATAATGTAGCATATATGAACTGTATGTGAACTACATTAATTGTCTGCCATTAAACACAACTGTGCACATTTCTGTGTTACACTGTTTAACCGAAATAAATTTTATTAAAATAATCAAAAGAATATTGATTATTTGCTTCCTTCCTACTTCCCCGCTGGTCTTATGTTCTGGACTGTCTCATCGTTGCAGGGCCTGAAGCTTGGGTTTTGTCTGCTCTATGGATCAGTGTGAGTTGCTCTCTGAGTATTCTGGCTAAACTCACCTCTGGGTAATCTGGTGATCTTTCCACTGTCTGAGTTTGCTCATGCTCTTCAGTACTGTCATGTGCTGTAACTTTTTATAGCTACATATTACACCCTACGACTGGGTATGAAAAAGCTTCTTTTTCCTGTTATTGCCAAATAACTGTTAGAACAGCTTTCCAGTCTGAGTGTACTCTGTAGTTTCTTTAAACTGATATAGTTGTTATTGTTTTGCAGCCAACCACTTCCTTCCTTACCCTATTTTTTTTTCCTATTGACTTATTGTTTTGGTTTAAACTGTAACATACTTACCCTGTATTTCAATGTACTTAGCATTGTGCAAAAAGAAACTTTATGTACAAAGGTGTGCAAGTGTATGAGATTGTTCAAATAAGTTCTTGAAATTCTTTAACACTTCTTTTGGCTTATAATAAAATATCTCCAGGATTAAATTGTCTGGCCCACTTATGTCCCACACCATGTAAAATGAGTTAGACATCCCTGACCTACAGCAATGACAGTATAGTAAACTGAAACAAAACCAGAGCACATTAACACATACAGAGAGTGCTCCAGCATATCCTTTGTAGACACACATTACTCTAGGTCACACTGGGTCGTGTTCCACATGTTGTGAAAATGCTAACAGGACCTCATCCACTTTCTCCGCCTTCTTGAGCTTGTAGGTCCAAGGCTTTCGAAGATGTTGCCTGTATTTACTACATTCTGTTTGAACGTAAACACAGTACAGCGGTTGCTGACATTAGGCATGCGTATGAGGGAACTGTTAAGTAGCACGCAGAATGTATCACGTAGATGCCGGCTTATTACTTCCTCCATAACTACAGGCTGCTGCTCGGAGGAGACGTAGATCTCCGCGGATAATTCTTTCACTGGTGCTTCCAGCTAACGACACCTTAAAGCAGGTAAGAGGGAGCCCTCTTCAGTTCGGTGGAAGTGTCTTTACGTGCTTTTTAAAGTGTAGCTCATCTTAACTCTAGAGTTGTTGCTTTTCCACATTTTTCTCCCGCACCACACGGAAAGGCCTCGCAGCTGAATAAAAATTCTTCCCTTTCAAAATATCTAATATTTAAATATAATACTACTTAAAAGTGTCGCGTCATATCAGGCACAGTTGTTTAATGTTAGGTCTGTGAAAGATGGGTCTAGTCCGTGCCCTTCATCTGTCACCTCTGAAGTTTTCATGTCCTGTTAATAGCGACTCTCGGGCCTCTTTCGTGGGAACGACTTTTAAAGCCTGATTTTGGAGATTTTTTTTGTGTGAGGCACAGCCTGATACTTCCTGACATGTTTCTCTATGCGTTTTATTGGTTTCTATCAGCACTGAATTAGTTTGCATGCTGTACTGCTACACGGCCAACAAACGTTTGAACTCAATCGACCTCGTTCTTGTTTCAGGCGAGATGTCTTCTTATGAGGAGAGTGAGTCCAAATTCTGGCGAAAGGCAAAGGAGAATCCATTTGTCCCAGTCGGTGAGTACATATTATGACAAGGACAAATAAAATATGTGCTCAGAAAAGTTTAAGTTTTTGGGTTTATTGAGTGAGTTTTCAGAGGATTTGGGGGATATGTTGCTGTCTTATTTTTGTTTTAGTGACTTTTGCTTTTTGCAGGGATGGCTGGATTTGTTGCTATTGTTGGCTACAGGCTGATGAAAATGAAAAGTCGTGGAGATACAAAAATGTCGGTGCACCTGATTCACATGCGTGTAGCTGCCCAAGGCTTTGTGGTGGGAGCAATGACTGTTGGTGGGTCATCTTTCAGTTCTTACTGCCAAACTGCAACCAGTTCTTTATTTGTGATTTGTGGTTTGAACCTGAAATCATAATACTATAAACACGAGTCATTTTACATGCTTCTTTTGTTTTGTTGTTGTTTTCAGGTGTCCTGTTCTCCATGTACAGAGATTACTTTGCAAAGCCTATTGAACAAGAACAGAAAGCAACCCAACCCAAGTGAACATGGCCTCTTGGACTCATATTTTACAGCGGGGAAAATAAGTATTTGACACATCAGCATTTTTATCAGTAAGGGGATTTCCAAGTGGACCATTGACACAACATTTCCACCAGATGTTGCCATCAAGCCAAATATTGACGTCATACAAACAAATCAGAACATATAAGTATACAAGTTAAACCACAATAAATAAAGTGAAATGACACAGGGAATAAGTATTGAATACATGGAGATAACAAGGGGCAAAATGACATAGAAAGCCAGGAGATCACCTGAAATCTGTCAGTATTGATAGAGAAATCCTGTCCCCTATCAGTACTAATTGATATCAGCTGCTTTAGTCCTAATTGATGGCCTATAAAGGCTCCTCATTACCCAGAAGGCACACAGGAAAGACTTCATGATGGGTAAAAGCAAAGAACTCTCTCAAGATCTTCGTAATCTTATCGTTGAAAAGCATTTTGATGGGAATGGTTATAGGTGCATTTCCAGAATGCTGAATGTTCCTGTGAGCACTGTGGGGGCCATTATCCGGAAATGGAAAGTGCATCAGTTCACCATAAACCTGCCACGATCAGGTGCTCCACGCAAGATCCCTGTCCGAGGAGTCCAAAGAATAATCAGGAGGGTTCTCCAAGAGCCAAGAACCACTCGGACAGAACTTCAGGAAGACCTTGCATCAGCAGGTACTGTTGTTTCAAAGAAAACTATAAGCAATGCACTGAACCGCCATGGCATCCATGCACGCTCACCACGCAAGACTCCATTGCTGAACAAAAAGCATGTCAAGGCTCGGTTAAAATTTGCGCAACAGCATTTGGAGAAGCCTGTGGATTATTGGACGACTATAGTATGGTCAGATGAAAGCAAAATTGAACTTTTTGGCAGTCATTCTACACACCATGTTTGGAGAAGAAATGGCACTGCTCACCACCCCAAGAACACCATACCAACAGTCAAGTTTGGGGGTGGAAGCATCATGGTTTGGGGCTGCTTTTCAGCAAGGGGTACTGGCAGACTTCATATTATTGAAGGCAGGATGAATGGAGAGATGTACCGGGACATTCTGGATAAAAATCTGCTGCCATCTACCAGGAAGCTAAAAATGAAAAGAGGGTGGACATTTCAGCAAGACAATGATCCCAAACACAAGGCCAAGGAAACAATGAAGTGGTTTCAAAGAAAGAAAATCAAGTTGCTTGAATGGCCCAGTCAATCACCTGACCTAAATCCCATAGAAAATCTATGGAGAGAACTGAAGATTAAAGTTCATAAAAGAGGCCCAAGGAACCTTCAAGATTTAAAGACCGTTTGTGTGGAAGAATGGGCCAGAATCACTCCTGAGCAATGCAGACGACTGGTCTATCCATACAAGAGGCGTCTAGAAGCTGTAATCACCAACAAAGGCTTTTCTACAAAGTATTGAATAAAGTGTGTTCAATACTTATTCCCTGTGTCATTTCACTTTATTTATTATGGTTTAACTTGTATACTTATATGTTCTGATTTGATTGTATGACTTCAATATTTGGCTTGATGGCAACATCTGGTGGAAATGTTGTGTCAATAGTCCACTTGGAAATCCCCTTACTGATAAAAATGCTGATGTGTCAAATACTTATTTTCCCCGCTGTATGTCCCTTAGTATTGCCTCATATTAAGGTGTGCACAAGATTTGTTTCACAGATGTCCTGACGAGAAGAAAATCTATATAGCCATTATGTTGAAACTGTGTGGAGAAAAAGGCTTTAATTCTGTAGCTTTTATGCAGTTTCATTGTAATGGTGAAGTTCTTTTATTTATTTTTTCACTTCAATTTAGCACTGGCTTCCGTGGAACAGCTATACACTGTGTAGCAGCCTTGTGTTTAAATAGTTGCCTTGTGAAGTTATTCTCTAAGCTAAGTTGTACACAAGTACAGGATGTCATTTTAGAGTTGTTTTTTTTTTTTTAAGTGTTAAAGAAAAAAGGGTTTTTTTTGTGTATGGATTTTGGTACCTTGATGTGTTTTGACTGTTAAATGTTGTCTTTGTGCCATTATATTGTTATTGATCACCCATCTTCTGGGTTGTGTAGTACACCTACAGCAGCTAAAACCCTTACAGTTAACAGGAAAGGCTCACAACACTGTAAACTAATGAACTCAGCAGCATGAAAGGACAGACTCTACAGTGATCATAAAGTTCTCCCCAAGTTTGAACCACAATATAACATTGCAGCTTTTTGTTGTTAGGGTCTTTTTTTAAGCTTCTCACTGATGACACACATTCTAACAGGTAATCTTCTAACCCTTTCCAATTCTACCAAATAAAGCTTCTTTTCTTTGCTCAGTCATATGCTGTTTCTATTCACTTTCTTATCAGGGAATGGCTGCCAACATTTTAAGCTGGAAAAATGCTTTGTCACTGTGACTTTGGAACCAGTGTGTAAACAGGCATTTCAATAATAATTAATAACCAATAATCATAATTGTTGTTATCTTAAATTCCCATCAATACCATTTCTAATGTGTTTAATCTGATTGCTGATCTGCAAATTACATATGAAGAGTTATGATCAGAATGTGTTCAATATACATATACATGTCTAGAATATCAGTGCAATTGCATATGGAATCGTTACAGTTGACCAACATGTCAAAAATTTTAGATTTAAATCTGCTTCCATAGTTTGGAAGTGCTCATCAAACCATCTTGATCCAAAGAAAAAGAAAATCACAGTTTTATTTTCATCTGACTGTCTTAATATCTGAGTCTGAATCTGAACTGGACATCTCTGACAGGTTGCATCGTTCCAAATCCGTATCGACTGAGGTCAATTTCAGGTATCTTCACATCCGGATTCTTCAGCTCAAACTCAAAATAGACCAACATGAGGAAAACAAACTGTTTCAGCTCATTGGTGGCAAAGAAACGGCCAGGGCACATGGAGACCCCAGATCCCCAGGGCATGGTGTAATATTTTACCTTCTTTCCTGCTTTGTAAAAATCAGTTTTCCTGGTCCCGTCTGGATTCAGGAAGCGGTCATATTTGAATGAGTGCGGCTCAGGATGGATCTCTGGATCATGGTGGACAGAACTGAAGGGAAAGATTGCAATTCTGTCACCCTTGCGAAGTAAATATTCTTGCCCATCAGCCATCTTGAAGGTCATGTCCTTTATCACTGCCCTGGTGAGGAGGGGTGCAGCAGTGAGTCGGAGGGTCTCTTCAACAGCACTGTCCAGGATCTGTGTTTTCAACAGCATTTCACGGGTCAGGTTGACCATAGGACCACCAGGCCGGACCTCCTGTCCAGATTCTTTCAGAACTTTATCCACTTCTTCCTTCACTGCTTTCATGGCTTCTGGGTGTTTCATGAGGAAGAGCAGCAGCCAGAATGAAGAAGGCCCTGTGTTGCCCTGAGAGGCCCAAAGAAGCACAAACATGTATCTGTTTACCATTGACATATCGATGCCCATCTCCTCTTTACCCTGCTGTATGTCCCACACCCAGCCACTGATATTGTCCTTGGTTTTCATTTTCAGTATTGACAGAACATCCCAGAAGTATGCCTTCAACCTCTCTGCAGCCAACTTTTCCATCGGTGGGAGGACCCCATACGTCAGTCTGGGGAAGAGCTGGTCATATTTACGAAACTCCTGAAACAAAGCTTCTGATTCAGCTCTGTCTTTCTCTTTGGCTTTCTCCTCACTTTGTTCTGACTTGGGTGGCACATTGCCAAACAAGGCCAAATATCCAGCTCTGAAAACAACATTGTAGCTGTACCTGAACAGTCCATCTTCTTTCCAGGTCCTGTCCTCTGCAGCTGATCCAATGTTGTGCAACATCATGTTCTGCAAATTACTCATAAAAGATTGGGTCAGTTCTTGCAGACCTTCCCCCTTCAGATGCTTGTTGCTGGAATTGTGGAGAACAATGTGCTCCCCTTCAACAGCTTTGTATCCAAACACTCTGTGCACCAGATGCACTGCAAACTTTTGAAAGTCCAGTTTGTCCCGACTCTCCTTAATGAACCCCCCAAATGAAAAAGGGTCCTGGACAAATGTAATATAAAACCCTCCCAGCTGTACTGTAAATATATCACCGTGCTTCTTCTTCATTCTCTCTAGGAACTTCAAGGTGTTCCTGCGAAACTCTAAGACATGACCCAACCAAGGAATGAGCCCTTTATCGAGGGGGGGTTCTCCTGGTCGCCGCTGTCTGAACACTCCGAGAAGGTACAGCCCTCCGACCAGACAAGCAAGAAAGCCAAGAAGTATCGGCAGCAGCAGCTCCATGACTGATTCAGTTAACCAGCACAGATTCATCTGAAGGAAAGTTTCAGGTCTGCTATAATGAGCAGACCTTTGCTCCTCCCCTCTGACAAGCCCAACGGGTTTCAGCTTTCCTGGAACTGATAACTAAATAGTCCTGGGGAAAAAAAGCAAAGGTCTCCTGAATACAAGCAACAATTCACATCGGAGGTATCGAGGCCAGCTGATTTTCATTACAGACTGAATGTTTCATAGCACCAAACAAAGAAAGAAAAGAAAAACTGCAGATTTCTCAAGGCAAGCAAAACAAACCAATACTCAGAAACTGTTTTGTCCAAAAAGGAAACTATTGAGCTGAAACATGTAGGAAGGACGCTGTGAGATTATTCTGTTATCATATGTTATCTTATATCTGTAGTTAAAGTAGTTGAATTATGTTAACTGCTGTAGGTCATATAATATCCTTTAGTCTAGATTGTGTGCTGTGTATGTAGCTTATTTTCCATTATATTTTTGGGTTAAAAGAATGTGACCATTTTTGGATTTGTTAGACAGGTGTGCATTACCCTGTACCCTTGATCTGCTGTGAATGTGTTACACTGTTTCTTGACATTTCATACTGCTGAATCATGAAGAGAATGTTGTGTGCAGAGGACCTTGTGCCGATAATAGAAGAGACAGACCACATTCCATACCCCCACCTTTACAGAGAGCAGAAAGACAGGGAGCCGAGGTCATAACTTAGGCGCTGTAACAGAGAAAGAATGTGAATGTTTAGGCTTTTACGACTAGGTGGGGGCCACTAGAGGCTATAAGAAGCTGAGTAACCCGTCACCATTTTGAGATTTGCTGTGACCCTCTTCATGCATGTCTCCCCATCATGATGGCTTATGCTCATAAGTGTTGAATTGTATGGAAATAAAAGAATTGTTGATTGAGCATTTATACACAGAGTATTGTCCTTCCTTAAGCCCAAAGATTAAAAGAATTGGGAGATTTCAACAACGCGTTTTACAGATTTTCCTGGAGATTATACATGTTCTAGTTTCATGGTTGCGATAACTAGAAAGAAAAAAGAAAAAAAAAAGATCACTTCGGCCTGCATTTGAAAGCTCGCATGCATTGTGGGACTGACCCTGAAACCCATTACCGATCATAAATGATTAGAGATTTGTCTTTGAACGTTAAACTCTATTAATTTAATTGCACGCTGATCTACTGAATTCAGTGGGAATGTTTCGCCATCTAGTGGACTTTTGTTTTAATGGCGAACAACAAAAAGAATCAGCATAATTGAATGCTTAACTGTTTTTCAGCTTGCCATTTATTTTATTTTATTTTATTTATTTATTTTTTTAAAAAGAAAACAGCACAGGTGTTAATCTAAACATCAACACAAGTGACAATGTGGCTTAGAAGCAGGGTATGCTGCTATATCAACTGTATAATGTAGCATATATGAACTGTATGTGAACTACATTAATTGTCTGCCATTAAACACAACTGTGCACATTTCTGTGTTACACTGTTTAACCGAAATAAATTTTATTAAAATAATCAAAAGAATAGAATATTATAGGGATGCTTAGCCTAATATGTGCAAATTTATGTGTACTTTGATAGTTTGCATATCACAAAGATATAAAAGTGATATAAGTGAATGATATCAGTTTCCCAGAGGTGCAGATAGTTACAGATTAAATCTCAGCCACCGTCCCCAAATGGCTGAGGATAGCCTTAACAACACAAAACCTTTAAGTCTGGCAACCATCTGTTTTTTAAGGTCAATATAGAATCCTGATAGCTCAGCAGGGCAGTTTCTCAATACCAGATGAAAATCGGTTGAATGTATGTAAATTCCAATTCTTACATATGGTGAATTTTGGATGGAAATTTTAAATTCATTCATTAATCCTGGGGATGGCCATTGATAAAGCCCTTTTCAGAAGAAATTCCCAATTCGCTAAACTCTCAAAATTTGCAAAAAGAAAAGAAAAGAAAAGAAAGAATTAATACTGAGCTTCCCTTGCAGTTTTCCACTTCATTATTAGGAAATATCGATTTTCAGCTGAGACACCCTGATGAATGCATATTTGGTGCTCTGATATGTGTGTAAAAAAGCACTCATGTGATATTGGTTGCAAAGGAGGAATAGTTGATATACTGGCCACAGGAAGTTAAATATGGGGCTGCCAAGCAGAAAGAAAAGAAATAGACCACAGAGAGATTCATGGATGTAGTGATAAAGGACATGGAGAGGGTTGGTGTGACAGAAGAGGGTAAGATCAAGGCAGATGATCCACGGTGGCCAACCCCAAAGGGATCACTAAAAGAAAAAGAAGAAGAAGAGAATTCTAAAAGTAGTTAGAGGTTTGTACCTTTGGGATTTCAAATCCATAAATAGGTCTTCCTCTGCACTATGCCATAAACTTAGTTTTGCCTAGCTTCCCTGCTGCTCTTATGTTCTGGACTGTCTCATCTTTGCAGGGCCTGAAGCTTGGGTTTTGTCTGCTCTATGGATCAGATATGTAGCCTCCGTGCTGCTCACCAGGCTACCCATTTCTAACCACTGGGAGGATTTCTTGATGTCACCCACTTCAGCTATTGAGTCTCACAGAGGTGGAGATATTCATTCGTTACAGGATCTGATAAGAAACCCTTAAGTTAAATTTTGCACAGGGTCCCCTTGTGGTTAAGAACGGCCTTAGCAACACGAGAAATTTAGTTCTGGCATTTGTCTCATTTATTAGAGCTAATATAAACAATTATGTCACCCACTTCCACTACGTCCCAGTGATATATCCCAGAGACTTGGTTTTCCACTATATTTTTTTATTCCTTCCCATCATCATCTGTCATCCCTCTGATGAACTCCTTATTTCATCCCCCATTGTGGATCCCACCCTTGCTAAACCTTACCCTATCTCTTTTTTATTGCAACAATGTATAGTCTTAGGGTGCTGGACTTTGCATTATGTCTTCATATCTGTTTTATCTATGTCCTCCTGTGGCTGGTAGGCCATATATGTAAGGCTGACTAAGCTCACTTCAGGAGATGTTTGTATCTAGCTGACATCCTCAGTATCTCCATCGTGATTTTCACTGACTTGTGGTCTAGGAACTTGTAGCCATCTACTGTAGGAAGGCTTTCTGACAATCACCAGAGTTACTATATCTTTAGGACATCCTGATATCCTTGCAGTAGATCCTGGTGAGGTCGATTTGTGATTTGATGTCTTGTTTCCTCTTTGTGTAAAGCTTGGTGTCTGCTTCTAAATCTGTATCTGTATCGAGTCTTTGCAATGAGCTGGATCACGGGGTTCAGGTCTGTGCTAAACAGCATCAGTGACTTGTCCTGGTCACTGATAAGAGTTATAGTATAATAGTATATTAGTCATTAGTTCTTAAAATAAATCTTTTTTGAAATCATGAGAATCTTATGGGTTGTATAGCACAAAGGACTTCAGAGGGTATTAGACAAAAGCTCTAAAAGGAAATGGGAATGAATATGAACCATGTTTATTTAATTGTGCTGTCATAAGGTTGTCTGGAAGGCCGATTGCTGCTCTCCCACTTTTGTATCTCTACTTTAATCTCCTGTGTACACTCTGTTCTGGCATATAATTGGTGGTAACTGGACCATAATTGCATGAAGGAAATACCACAGGCTCATTAGGACTTGAAAGATTCTTTTGATGTTCATTCTCAAGAAAGCTGAACACAGCGCAGAAGCTTTTGGAGAGGCACGGCCAACTACTATTGTTAAGAAACAAACAATTTATTCCTCTGCTTCAGATAACGGGCTTGTTTGGGGTGTAATTTACAAAAAGTAAAGTGCAGTGAAATCTTTTACATCAGGAATATAGGCAACTATTTTTTGATACAACAACAAACCAATCATAGTATATAAATTGAGTTGATGATATTAAATTCATCATAATAAGTAATTTTCTAATCAAATACTGTGATTTATTCTGGCACAGTGAAGCCTCCACAGTTCTCGTTCTCAGTGTATTGTTATTAGATGGAGAGGTTGGATTCACAGAGTTCTTTTTCTTTCCTTTTTTTTTTGTTCCAGCAGCATCATGGAACAGCATATGCAGCACGTTGCAGGCGTTGCACGTGACTTGAGGCCACAGTTACGTCATCCCCGAGATTAACACGAGAAGCAAAAGGATTCCCTTACACCTACTTCCGCGACCGGTTAAATAGAGATTAGTTCACACCATACAGCTCTCTCGCTTCGTTAAAACTGCAACCCAATAACACACATTAGAAAACAACAGGCAGAGAGCTATTTTGCATCATGTGTCCCCATTTTTACTTTTTATTCAAAGGCGTTTTACCGATCTCACGTTGCATTTAGGACACCTCGGAAACAAAACGTTTCCTTACAGCAATTCAGTGAATTAGTGTCAGGCGTGGCTCTTTTGTAGCCCCACCTCCTCACATGACCAGGAGAACAAATCGAGTGGGAGGGGTCATCATGATGTCTATCATTGGCTATCCGATTGTTAAGTGATGACGTGACGAATCCTACTTCCGGGCCTAAAGTAGTCTGCGTTTAATATGACTTTTGTGTTGTTAACATGTTTAATGTTATGTATTTTCTTCTATTTAATCTCAAAAAGCTCCCAAAACAGTCAGTAATCACTGTTGACCTCCCTCGGCTTTTATTACCACTAATCATTTATTTAAGCTCAGTTTTTAAAACCTTACGATACAGCCCAGCCCATGCAGCATATATGAATGACTAACTATCTCAGTTGTTCTCCTGGCTGAAGTTTGGTCCTTTTACAGCATCCTGCCATGCGATTACATTTGTTCCTGACCACCGAGAACACTCACGTTAACTTTTATCGAGTGGAAAAAAAGTTTGCTTGTTTATATTATGCTAACATAGCTGTGTCGCTAGCGGTCACGTAGCACATCATTATATACCAGCTAGCCAAACTTCAGTAACCCTACAAACGTCACTGCTGTTTAGTTTTCTGTCTTCATTTATGTTGGAAGTGATAGCAGAGCTGTACGTTTTCATTTGTTTCCAAAACCCCGCAGTCAGGACATGCTATATTGTATTTAGATAGAAGCTAGCGAGCTAACTATCTGCTAACTTCTAACGCCGTTAAATGTCATAAATTCCGTTTTCATGGATGCCTGGATGTTAAACTCAATTGTTACACCTGGTAGAGCAGAATGCTGATCATTTTATTAAAGATGAAAGACTTTAGACAGTTTTTCAACTCTCAGTAATGCCATAGTGATCGTTTGATATATGGACCTGCAGCGGAGTTTAGGTCCAGACACGGCTAGTGACGTCAGACTGAACAACCGGATTGAATTTACTACTCTATGTAATGTTTATACATCTCTCTCTCTCTTTTTAAACTTTTAGTTCTTGCCGTTCTGTTAGCCGAGCCACCAGAGTGCACCAGTTGTCCTTGTCTTTATACAGTCATGGAGCCTCTTATTCAGAATTCATTTAAGCATTTTCTTTGTAATCTCATCAAGATTTTCGATCTTTTACATTACTAACATCCCCCCCCCCCCAACAAAAAAACAACAACAACATCAAAATATTTAATTATTATTAAATAGTGATAAAGGGTGGCATGGTGGTTCACAGCAGGTTCACTTCTGTGTGGCGCTTACATGTTCTTCCAGTATCGAATGACTTATCATTTCAGTTTAAACTGTAACATACTTATCCTGTATTTCAGTGTACTTAGCATTGTCCAAAAAGAAACTTGATGTACGAAGGTGTGCAAGTGTATGCGATTGTTCAAAAAGGTTCTTGAAATTCTTTAACACTTCTTTTGCCATATAATAAAATATCTCCAGGATTAAAGGGTCTGGCCCACTTATGTCCCACACCATGTAAAATGAGTTTGACATCCCTCAAACACAGAGGAGCTCCCTGACTCGTCCGCCAGACTTCTGTTTGCTGATTTCTCATCAGTGTTCAACACTCTGCAGCCTCATATCCTGGCCACTAAACCTTCCTCCTGATTTCACCTGGATGATCAGCTAATCCTGTGGATATTGGACTTTTTGACCAACAGGACTCAGAAAGTTCGGGTCAACAACTCTCTTTCCGGTCTCCGTTCCACCTCCACTGGCTCCCCCCAGGGCTGTGTGCTCTCCCCCCTGCTCTTCATCCTCTACACCAATGACTGCAGATCCACACAGCCCAACTTTCACCTGGTGAAATATGCTGATGACAAGGTTCTCCTGTCACTGCTGTCAGGCCCCTCACAACACCATGGGCCCACTCTTCAGGAGTTTGTAGTGGTGTGACAGCTCCAAACTTGAACTGAATGTGAGCAAAACCAAAGAGATGGTGGTGACCTTCTCCAGTCCTATAGGCAGAGGGAGCTGGCTGCTTCAGTCCCCACCACCATCCATGGGAAGCCAGTGGAGGTAGTTGAGGAGTACAAATACCTGGGAACCATCTTTGACAACCTCCTGATATTCTCTGCCAACATAGAAGAGATTTTCAGAAGGTGCCACCAATGGCTATACCTCCTTGGGAAACTCAACTCCTTTGGAGTCAGCACACCCATCATGATGACTTTTTACTATGCCTTCCTGGAAAGCATTATGACCTTTTCCATCACCTGGTGGATCCACTCCCTCAGCCTTCAGAAGAAGAACAGACTGCAGCACACTGCATCAGTGTGCTCTAAAATCATTGGCCTGCCTGTCAGAACTCTGGTACAGGTTTTCAGCCAACAGGCCCTTAGACAGGCAGCCTAAATCATCAATGACCCCTCTCACATTCTTCACCCCGCATTTCAATGGCTCCCCTCTGGGCGACGCCTCCGCTGCATTTCCTGCAGGAGAGGAGGAGAGCAACCTTTGTCCACAAAGCCACCCTGCTTTTTAACTCCAGCCAATAAGACCATTTTCCACACCCATAAACATAAACTACTCTACACTCTTTTTATACTGCCAACACTTTACTCACTTACAGTTATTTATTCAGCTTTCAGTCACTTTAATTTTAAATCTGTGTCATTTTAAAACTGTATATATACTGTATATTCTGTGTATTTATTATCTCACTACTATTGCCTGTTTATGACCTGTCCTTATCTTCAACGTCCTGCTGCTCTATTGTGTCTTAATTGCCCCTTGGGGATAAATAGTCTTTCTGATTCTGATCCCTGACCAACAGCAATGACAGTATAGTAAACTGAAACAAAACCAGAGCACATTAACACATACAGAGAGTGCTCCAGCATATCCTTTGTAGACACACATTACTCTAGGTCACACTGGGTCGTGTTCCACATGTTGTGAAAATGCTAACAGGACCTCATCCACTTTCTCCGCCTTCTTGAGCTTGTAGGTCCAAGGCTTTCGAAGATGTTGCCTGTATTTACTACATTCTCTTGGAACGTGAACACAGCACAGCGGTTGCTGACGTCAGGCATGCGTATGAGGGAACTGTTATGTAGCACGCAGAATGTATCACGTAGATGCCGGCTTATTACTTCCTCCATAACTACAGGCTGCTGCTCGGAGGAGACGTAGATCTCCGCGGATAATTCTTTCACTGGTGCTTCCAGCTAACGACACCTTAAAGCAGGTAAGAGGGAGCCCTCTTCAGTTCGGTGGAAGTGTCTTTACGTGCTTTTTAAAGTGTAGCTCATCTTAACTCTAGAGTTGTTGCTTTTCCACATTTTTCTCCCGCACCACACGGAAAGGCCTCGCAGCTGAATAAAAATTCTTCCCTTTCAAAATATCTAATATTTAAATATAATACTACTTAAAAGTGTCGCGTCATATCAGGCACAGTTGTTTAATGTTAGGTCTGTGAAAGATGGGTCTAGTCCGTGCCCTTCATCTGTCACCTCTGAAGTTTTCATGTCCTGTTAATAGCGACTCTCGGACCTCTTTCGTGGGAACGACTTTTAAAGCCTGATTTTGGAGATTTTTTTTGTGTGAGGCACAGCCTGATACTTCCTGACATGTTTCTCTATGCGTTTTATTGGTTTCTATCAGCACTGAATTAGCTTGCATGCTGTACTGCTACACGGCCAACAAACGTTTGAACTCAATCGACCTCGTTCTTGTTTCAGGCGAGATGTCTTCTTATGAGGAGAGTGAGTCCAAATTCTGGCGAAAGGCAAAGGAGAATCCATTTGTCCCAGTCGGTGAGTACATATTATGACAAGGACAAATAAAATATGTGCTCAGAAAAGTTTAAGTTTTGGGGTTTATTGAGTGAGTTTTCAGAGGATTTGGGGGATATGTTGCTGTCTTATTTTTGTTTTAGTGACTTTTGCTTTTTGCAGGGATGGCTGGATTTGTTGCTATTGTTGGCTACAGGCTGATGAAAATGAAAAGTCGTGGAGATACAAAAATGTCGGTGCACCTGATTCACATGCGTGTAGCTGCCCAAGGCTTTGTGGTGGGAGCAATGACTGTTGGTGGGTCATCTTTCAGTTCTTACTGCCAAACTGCAACCAGTTCTTTATTTGTGATTTGTGGTTTGAACCTGAAATCATAATACTATAAACACGAGTCATTTTACATGCTTCTTATGTTTTGTTGTTGTTTTCAGGTGTCCTGTTCTCCATGTACAGAGATTACTTTGCAAAGCCTATTGAACAAGAACAGAAAGCAACCCAACCCAAGTGAACATGGCCTCTTGGACTCATATTTTATGTCCCTTAGTATTGCCTCATATTAAGGTGTGCACAAGATTTGTTTCACAGATGTCCTGACTTTTTTTATGCACATGTCTGCTGTAAATAGCTGAAACTATTTGATGACACTGTGCATAGTAGGAGTTGTATTGATCCCATCAGATTTTTCTTGGTGTTATTATCCCTGATAGTTTGGGGGCATTACTGAAAGTTCATCTGCTCTTGCTGTGAGTGAAATATCTACAAAATAACAAAATGAAAATGTATAAACTTTGCTGAACATGTGTGTTACTAAGTTGGGCCTGGATTAAAAATTAACCACCAAATGCTACATATTTATTTTTTGTCTCGTATCAGCTAACCATCCCTGTTCATTTCCTGTACTAATACTGGGATGTTTGCCAGATTAAAATTGATTGCACCTGAGCTCATATATTTCTAAATGAGCATCTCAGTGCATTTTGGGTATTTAAAGCCGTTCACAGCACTTGGCTGTCAGATGGAGCAGAGCCCTAAAGTAAAAAATAATGATAGTGATAAAATAGCTCAACACCACCAGTATCAGTTATCTTATCCTATAGAAAAAAATCTATATAGCCATTATGTTGAAACTGTGGAGAAAAAGGCTTTAATTCTGTAGCTTTTATGCAGTTTCATTGTAATGGTGAAATTCTTTTATTTATTTTTTCACTTCAATTTAGCACTGGCTTCCGTGGAACAGCTATACACTGTGTAGCAGCCTTGTGTTTAAATAGTTGCCTTGTGAAGTTATTCTCTAAGCTAAGTTGTACACAAGTACAGGATGTCATTTTAGAGTTGTTGTTTTTTTAAGTGTTAAAGAAAAAAGGTTTTTTTTGTGTATGGATTTTGGTACCTTGATGTGTTTTGACTGTTAAATGTTGTCTTTGTGCCATTATATTGTTATTGATCACCCATCTTCTGGGTTGTGTAGTACACCTACAGCAGCTAAAACCCTTACAGTTAACAGGAAAGGCTCACAACACTGTAAACTAATGAACTCAGCAGCATGAAAGGACAGACTCTACAGTGATCATAAAGTTCTCCCCAAGTTTGAACCACAATATAACATTGCAGCTTTTTGTTGTTAGGGTCTTTTTTTTTTTTTTTTTTTTTTTTTTGAGCTTCTCACTGACAACACAGTTTCTAACAGGTCAGGTAATCTTCTAACCCTTTCTAATTCTACCAAATAAAGCTTCTGTGATTTGCTCAGTCATATGCTGTTTCTATTCACTTTCTTATCAGGGAATGCCTGGCATCATTTTAAGCTGGGAAAAATGCTTTGTCACTGTGACTTTGGAAAGTGTGTAAACAGGCATTTCCTTGATATTCTACCTGACGCGTGCCATGTATCGTGTTACATCCTGTACCGAAAAGAGCACACCTATCAATGGCATGCGTAAACATGCACAGATCCTGCTGTTATCTTCATTTAGTTGTCTTGCACAAAATTATGCAAAAACAGCATCAGTAAGAAAGGTGGTAGAGTGGTGACCTCAAACAGACTCCACATCTGAATGTATGTGAAGTGACACATAGTTAGGGTCCCGTGGCACGGGTGACTGCATAAGGTCCAGGGGCCCAAATCAGCCTGGCTCCAATCTGGACAAAGCTATCCAGTGGGATACTAGAAAATGCCAAGGAGTGCATATATTTTGAACTACAGAAGTTTTAATGCTTTGCCTATTCTTACAGATCCCCACCACCTAGTGTGATCCGTAACATACCAAAGTACAATAAAAAAATTTGTGAGTTCATAAAAAGTTTATATAATAAATTTATAATTACAACAATTTATGTAATTTAATTAAAATGAACTCTCTTTTTCATTTTTTTCAATGATTTTAATTTTGTTATTTGTGCTACTTTGATATTATATATATACTTTGTAGTAGCCACCAAAATGTTGTTTAACCTGTTTTGTGCTTTAATTGATGCCTTGTTAAGCTATTCCGAATATGTCATTTCTGGTCTTGAAGTCAGAGTCTTTCAACTCTGTTAACTGATACACTATTATATTATTTGTATTCATTTTTCCTCTAAAAGGGGAATTAATTGCATCATTTTGAGGTATGAAAATGCTTTGTCACTGTGACTATGGGGCTGCTGTGAAAATAGGCATTTCCAAGACATCGTATAAAGTCTACGTGACATCTGCCGAGTATCATCTTACATCCAGTACTGACAGTGTTGGGAAGGTTACTTTTAAAATGTATTCCACTACAGATTAGAGAATAAATGCCCCAAAATGTATTTTGTAATGTATTCCGTTACGTTACTCAATGAGAGAAACGTATTCTGAATACTTTGGATTACTTAATATATTATCATGCTTCTTTACAACTACATGAATGTACTATTGCTGTGTGATTTACTACTATTACTGAAGGTTACTCTCCATACCAACACCAGCTAGATTTTTTAATCTTAACATAAAATGAGCAACAGTATGGTGGACATTAGGTAAGGCTGCGCTTTTGTGTACAACCCCCCCCAATACTGTGTTGTATAGTCTGTCTGCTGTCAGGATGAAGGACATATGATAGCGCTCAGTCCTACATTGTAGCTTTAACAGTCTACTGCTGAAGGAGCTGCTCAGGGACAGATGGTGAGAGTTGTTGTCCATAATGGACATTAGCTTGGCTAACATCCTCCTCCCATCCACCTCCTCTATGGAGTCAAAGTGTCATAAAAGGTCCTTGTAATGTTCTGCACCTCTCAAAAGGCTTCAGCTGACCAGCAGATGAAGACAACTTTGGTCGTTCTTGTACACAGGATAAGAGTTATGACCACTCCAGTTTCCTGTTAAGATTTGTATGTATCTATCACTTCCAAAACTATCCAACCCGTGGATGTTACAGTTACAGGCCTACATTATCACTGCAATATACAGCTAAGCAAAGAGTTATGCCTTTTTGCTTAGCTGTATAGCAACATGAAACAACAGCAAGGATAGGAAGGGGCCTGCCAAATCAAATATGTGGAGCTAACTGCTGTGCTGACCTCTTGTGACTAAAGGAGTAACTCAAAGTAGCTTTGATCTGATCGCATGCTTAAACACCATAGAAGAGTACCTCTGGCTGTGATTAAAACCACATTTACAAAAGATCGTAATTAAAATTAGTTAAAAACACTATACTGGGATGTATGGTGACATAACATGAAATAAATTGAGCCTATCCAAGCTGTCTGAGGGCAAGAGCTGGGGTACACCCTGGACAGATCTAATGTGAAATATATTAAACTAACTAACTAAATTAAAATTTCCAATTACATTTTTTTGTAGTGGTGAACAATCTACAATCCACCGGAGGGAGCTGCAGTACAAGTAGCCTCCTTATTTTCCACTACACTGGAAAATAAAAACAAAAGAGCAAAAGAAGAACAAAAACAATGGAAGTTTCGCAAAACCTAGGCTATACTGAACGAATACTAGCACAGTGCCCAATAAGTTTAAGAAGCACTGCAGATGCAGAAGGTGCTTTTATCTGTCAGTGCAGTTAAAAAAAATGAAGTAAATACATTTGTGCCATAGAAAGTCAGACTTTGAATTAAAGGTGACATATCCAGGGCACAATTAAAAAAATATGTTTTAGCCTTTATAAGCGTCCCCTGGTCTCTATGACTACATTTCTGCTCCCGCGAGATGTTGTTTTAAGCTGAGCTGAGTCCCCGGATGGCAGTTGCTATGGATACAGGAGTTGTCTTCACCTGTGGTGAAGTTTACAACCAATTTGTTTACACGGACCCGACTAATTAACAGGTGAGATATTTTCTCTTCAACTTAATCTCTCTTTAAGGGAACTTTTCGCTTAGGCTCAGAAAATAGTCTTTCGGTACGTACGTACGGTTTACGTACCGTAAACGTCGACTACAGACATCGTATTAAGGGCATTCTCTCTGTGTCAGATAAGAAGCACAACACGACATAATAGTTTAAGCCTCAGCATTGATTCGATTATAATATCAACCTTTAACTTTCCAATGCCATAAATCAGAGATCATGGAGTCTGAGGATCAGCTGAACGAACTGCGGCTTCAGTTTCAAGCACTGCAAAAACAGCAGGAAAAAAGGAAACAGGAGAGGAAAAAGGAAACACAGCCAGACAAGCTCAATGACAGTGGCGCTCAGGATGATTTGGATCTGTCTAACCAAGGTGTTCAGGCAAGCTGTGATGCTCCCCAAAACAGGTGAGACTTAAATTAAATGTTTTTCAAGGTATTTTCCATAAATGTTGCTACATAAACCACTATGAAGGAATATATTATTCAAGACTGGAAATCTTTGTCATCTGCATGCAGTCATGTGAAAAACTAAGTGGCTTGCAGCAATAACTTCGAGTAATCATTTTCTGTATGATGAATTTTGGCTCACTCTTCCATACAGCAGTGCTTTTGTTCTTTGAGGTTTGCAGGGTAGGTCCCATGGCCTGATAAGTCAGGCTGAGGTCTGAACATTGACTTGAATTGCAACACATTCTTTTGTTGTTGTTCAGTCAGATTTGCTGCTGTGATTGAGATCATTGTCCTGTGATTGCATGATCAAATTTCAACCAAGTTTGAGTTTTCAGACAGATGTTCTCACATTTGACTCTAGAATACTTTGGTACTGTATACAGAGAAGCAGTGACTGCAAAGTGCCCAGGTCCTGTGGCTGCAAAACAAGTCCAAATCACCACCCCTTCACCACAATGTCTGACAGTTGGTATGAGGCGTTTTTGTGCTGATATGCTGTGTTTGGTTTTTACCAAACATGTTGCTGTGCATTATGATCAAACACATCCACTTTGGTGGACATTGTTCCAGAAGTTTTGTGGTTTGTTGAGATTCAACTCTGCAATGCCATGCCATGTTCTTTTTAGAGAGAAAAGGCTTTCTCTTGGCCTTTCCAAACAAGCCATACTTGTTCAGTCTTTTTCTAATTGTATTGTCATGAACTTCAATATTTAACATGCCAAGTGAGGCCTGTAGATTCTGAGCGTTGCTAAGTCTGTCCTTGGGATGAATTTGCTGGGACACCCACTTTTTGGAAGATTGTGGCATCTGAATGGTCCGGACCAGTAAACTGCCAAAATTTCTGCTTTTCATAGCGCTCACACTTTCTGATGATCAGTTAATTGCACATGGCTGCCACTAACCCATTTAAGGTAACCACTAAAGGTGGACTCAATTTTTCACAGGACTGTACAGAATCCCATGAAAACTGTCATTTTCACATGGTTGTAAATAACCATTCTGTCATGTTACATTCATCCTTGTTCATTTTGTCTACCATAGGCTGTTGCACATTCAGAATAAGGCCCTCCTTGACCAATTGAGAGAGCTAAAGGATGAAAATGGTCGGCTCTTCAAACTTCTGAGCGAGAAGGATTTTGAAATTAAGCACCTGAAGAGGAAAAGAGACGAAGAAAGACTGGCTTTAGCAGGTATAATGTAAATTGTTTTACTCTTTTTTTTTTTCTTTTCTTTTCTTTTTTGCATTGAGATGTTACAGACATGTGACAGCTTCTTCCTGCTTCATCAACTCATCTGTTTAGGTACTTCAGGCTTGGCAGGAGCTGTAGCTGCCACCAAGATTGTTGAGCTATCCAAGAAGAATAGAGAACTAACTGCTGAAATTGAGCAAGAGAAGATTAAATGTAAGCAAAACGGCAACAGAATCAAAGAGCTTGAGAGAGAGGTAAAGTTTTGCTTTATGTGTATCATTTGAAATAATTTGATGCATGAAAATTTGTCCTTCTCAGAAAAACTGTTGTGACTTTCTGTAGCTGCAGGCCATGCTGGTACATGGTGTACCTGGGCAAAAAGTAGATTCAAAGTCACCAGTTAAGATCTCATCTGAAGAATGTGAGGTAAGGAATAATAACAAAAGGAACATTTTGCTGTAGGGTCCTAACTAAAATAATGGCATCACTGAAAGGATCATTTATGACTTGTTTCTGAAAGCAGGAAAGTGCACTGGTTAAATCTCTGCAGGAAAAATTAGCAACTACCCAACTGAAGGTGACTGAGTATCGCAACCAGGTGCAGTCTGCCAAGCAGGAGTTGAAAATGGCACAGAAGGTAGGAGACTTACTTTATTTTCTGTCTTATATGCAATCACTCAAGAAGAATATTTTATATCTGAATGATTTTTCACAAGTGACTTATAGATTCTAAAATATGAACTACTTCAGGTTCTGATTAGTGAGATTGGAGAGGAGGTCAACCTTCAGCAATTACTAAGCTACCCTGGGAGCTTTAGAGGTCGAGCACAGCAGATACTGGCTCTGCAGACAAGGGTAGGTTCAAAATTGAAGTTGAACTTGATTTTACATAAATGTATTTTAAAGTTACAACATTATAACCAATGAAGTGCTTTTCAAAATAGTGAGTTCACAGGAAAGCATTAAAAAAAAAACCCTGAAACTGAACTGATGATGAACAAAACTTGAACAACAGGTACGAGAGCTTGAGCAGCAGCTGAACAAATCAACACAACAAAGGCAGTCAAGTGTTCTGAGTGGAGAGGAAGAGTTTCTGGGCATGGGTGTTCTTCAGAAAACTCCTCCTCAGGAAAGAAATGTCAACTACATCCGCACTATAGAGAAAGAGAAGAGGGTAGCCCTTGAGGTATGTATAGCCACAACCACAGAGGCCTGCAGACCAACCATCAGTTGCTTGGCGAAAGTGTGTGTGTGTTTTTCTTTTTTTTTTTTACCAATGCCAGCCACTTATTAAATGAAAATTTGAATTTCAGAGATATATAAAAAGTTCTTATTTCAAACTGACTATGAGAAATGGGTCCATGCATTCATATCAAGCAGGTTAAACTGTATTGCTGTAAGAGAGTCCTTACACATATGCTGTAAGTTCAGCATTTTATTAGCACTCAAGGAGCGAAGTCACAACAGTGGTTCCAAGTTCAATGCAGAATTACATTTAAAACCCTTCTATTAGTTCATAAAGCTCTCAATGGCTTGGCACCCCCAGTACATCTCTGACTTGCGCAGCCTCTTTAACCCAATTAGACCTCTCAGGTCAGCAGGTGCAGATCTTTTGGCTATTCCCAAAATTAGATTTAAGTGTGCTCAGGTGCTTCAGGTACTGTGGTCCTGTTGTTTGGAACAAGTATCCCACTGACTTGAGGTCAGACAGACTCAAACCATGTTATCCTCACAGGCTTACAGTTAATAATTGTGTGTGTGTGTTGACTTGTATTTTATGTCTCTGTGTTTTTAATCACCTTGAGCCAGTGCAAACCTACATACGTTTTTCTGATTTCATTTCTTATGTTAAGAAAACAGACTTTACATGTAATCAAAAAAAGAAACTGCCATTTAGTGCCTGCTGGAAGTCACGTGCATGTTGGATTGTGAGAGGGTTGTTGACTGGTCTCTCTGTCTGTTTAACTGGGACTTAGGCAATGATTTTATATGAACATAGACATTACATTGTTAATGTGCTAAGGCCCTTCTCTCCTTCCACAACTGTGCAGAGGCTCTCAGTGGATTATGAGGCGCTCTTGAAAGAACACAAAGATGTGAAGCAAAAGCTGGAAGCCTCTAAAGCCAGGAGCAAAACTCTATCTGCTGAAGTCAAAATTCTGAAGCATCAAATATCAACCCTGATGGAGAAGGGGAAACACGATGATGAGTTCGTGGCTGCTTTGATGGTAAGAAATTAGACTGGAGACAAATATCTGGTTAGAGTCGTATAGATTCTACCTTTTAATAAATGTATATATTAATAAGAAAGTAGGTATTGTAAGACTTTAAATAAGGTATCTCATGCATGATTACACTATTAATAGTTTTGTTAAATACCATGGCAGTTAGTACCTATGCCGGCTTGTACACATACACAAGAGACACGAGAGTTCTTCTTTACTGATGTTTACTGTGCTTCTCTTAACGTACACAGGTACACCGTAGAACTGGTGAATACAAATGTACAAGAAAATTATATTTCAGCATTAAAACATATTACAATATAAAATTCACAAAATATAAACAAACATACCACTTTGGCCTGCAAGTAGACAAACTGGTGTAACTGGAACTTAGGGCTTATTTCTTCTTTCTTAGCTTGACTTTTACACGGCTAGACCGTCACCATGCGCAGCTTCTCTGACCTTACTTCCCAAAACAGGAAGTGACCTCTGCCCTTACCTTATACCAAAAAAGGAAAATGTTAACACAAAAATAAAACATACAAAATAAAATGCGTTAGTTACATTATCATTACAAGAGCTCCGCCTAGTGGTCAAATACTAACATTTCACCAACTGTTACAGTACCAATTTCACTTGACATTTATGAGTTGAAGTCAACATACTGCAAAGTAGAGGATATCCTGTGATGTGTCCATGCTTTACTACTACTGTTCCTATAAAGTGTGTATATCTTTTCTACCTCTGGCAGAAGCAGCAGGCCCAGATGCAGATGGTATTAAAACAACTCAGCCAAAAGCAAAACGTACAGAGCAAGGTGATGCAGCAGAGTGTAGGACAACAGCTGAGCAACATACCTTCAGAGCACAGTGCTATCATCCAGAGATTTAAGGAGATACTTGCTGAGAAAGATGCCATTATCAAAAAACTACAGAAAAAACAGCAATTCTCTGATAAGGTAATCAAGAAATAATTACCAGGGTTTTTTTTGTTTTTGTTTTTTTATTTTTGTGCATTCTCCGAGACTCAGCATGAGATGTCTGACCAGCAATTAAACGTGTGTTTATAGGTGTTGAAGAACGATGATGTGCACAGACAGCCCAGCATCAGGATAACAAACTGTACTTCTGCTGTTTCCCCAGAAGAGGGAGACATTACCAAAAGAATTCCATCTTCAGGGTACTTGTGCTGGTTTAATATCTGATAATCATTAAAATATGCTTATTGTTAGTTTAGCTTAGTGGGTCCCAATCTGTGGGATATGGATCCATTGCACGTGGTGAGAAATAAAATATTTAAGCCAAAAATTACTTAAGTAAGATTAAGCTGGGAACCTTTTTTTTTCTTTTTTTTCTTTTTTTTTTAGGTTTGAGAAAGAATTATGACGTGTTGAGTAAGAACTGTTTTAGCTTCATACAACTTTGAGGAACCCTGATTTACTTCTTTAGGACCGATAATTTTTGTTCATCTCGTCTTCTGTTTTGCACTTGAAACCAGCCTCTGAGGCTAAGTGTCACACATAGCACTGAAATCTCTCGTCTTGTCTAGAAACATAAAGCTAAATAATTACCTAAGGTTAACATTGGGGTGCACTGTTATTGGCGTATTGATGACTGTGATGTTAAACACTTCTGTATTCCTGTGGGATTTCTGTTTACCACCTTCAAATGTTTTGTTTTTCAGTTCAATTTCTAAATTTGGTCACAAACTGGTGCTGCCAGCTGTGGGAAGTGGCATAGAATTCACGTAAGTTTAATGTGTACCATGTCTGCTCTGTACTGACATGGGCATCACTATGAAATTAGTAAACAAAATTCCTGACTGTGACATGATAACCCAAGTCCTCTTTGTGGAGAAGGACTAACAAGCTTGAGAGGTCTGTAGAATATACTGCAGGTGTTCTTTAGTTGTTTTTTTTTTTCTCTTCAGTCTATCGCTCACAGTGTAATTCTGTCAGTGGGACAGGGTTGTGAAATGCACATCTTTGTGTGAAAGTATAGATCGAAAAATACCACTTCACCTGAAGGCTTAAAACAGTTTTGATTGATTCCTCCAAAATACCCAAACAAAAAAAAAAAATAGATAAAAACATCGAGCAAGCAGCACAGGTCATGAAATGTCTCCAAAAGCGAGATAGTTTTCATTTTCTTACAGAGGATCCAGATTGCTGTAGCTAACAGCTCTCCAGCTTGATCTGGAACGGCATCTTTATGCCACTGCTGCTGGCTCTCTTACTCGTCAAAGATGGTGATGAAGGAGTGCTTTATTGGTGAAAAAAGGCCAGTTGAGTCGATACCCATGTGGTGGTTGTTGGTTGTTTGGTTGTTTTGTTTTGTTGGGGGTTTTTTTTGCAAATGAAGTGGTCGGATGATTCACGCAAATGTTCTTTCTTCACATTTCAAGTTTGCACTTTTGCGTACTGCACAAAGCTAAAGTAGCCCATTTTATTTTCTTGTCAGTGTAAAAATTAAATGCTATAATGCTGCACAACTAAAATGTTAAATCAGTTTGTATATTTCCATCCCAAGATTACAAACACAGGGAGGCTATTTCTGTTGGTGTTTGTTCATTTTATTTATGCAGTGCACACCACAGTAATGACTGTGGTGTGCACTAATGAGAGCGTGGTGGTTTATTTTACAGTTTTCAATTTAACGTCAGAAATTTAATGGTGCAAAAATGAAACTTTATATAAAATTACACATATTTATCAAGCTAATAGCTTGTCTGGGTAAGTATAATCTACAGTGGGGCAAAAAAGTATTTAGTCAGCCACCGATTGTGGAAGTGCCCCCACTTAAAATGATGACAGAGGTCAGTAATTTGCACCAGAGGTACACGTCAACTGTGAGAGACAGAATGTGAAAAAAAAATCCATGAATCCACATGGTAGGATTTGTAAAGAATTTATTCGTAAATTAGGGTGGAAAATAAGTATTTGGTCACCTCAAACAAGGAAAATCTCTGGCTCTCACAGACCTGTAACGTCTTCTGTAAGAAGCTTTTCTGTCCCCCACTCGTTACCTGTATGAATGGCACCTGTTTGAACTCATCATCTGTATAAAAGACACCTGTCCACAGCCTCAAACAGTCAGACTCCAAACTCCGCCATGGCCAAGACCAAACAGCTTTCGAAGGACACCAGGAAAAGTATTGTAGACCTGCATCAGACTGGGAAGAGTGAATCTACAATAGGCAAGCAGCTTGGTGTGAAAAAATCAACTGTGGGAGCAATCATCAGAAAATGGAAGACATACAAGACCACTGATAATCTCCCTCGATCTGGGGCTCCACGCAAGATCTCATCCCGTGGGGTCAAAATGATCATGAGAACGGTGAGCAAAGATCCCAGAACCACACGGGGGGACCTGGTGAATGACCTGCAGAGAGCTGGGACCAAAGTAACAAAGGTCACCATCAGTAACACACTACAACGGCAGGGAATCAAATCCCGCAGTGCCAGACGTGTTCCGCTGCTGAAGCCAGTGCATGTCCAGGCCCGTCTGAAGTTTGCCAGAGAGCACATGGATGATACAGCAGAGGATTGGGAGAATGTCATGTGGTCAGATGAAACCAAAGTAGAACTTTTTGGTATAAACTCAACTCGTCGTGTTTGGAGGAAGAAGAATACTGAGTTGCATCCCAAGAACACCATACCTACTGTGAAGCATGGGGGTGGAAACATCATGCTATGGGGCTGTTTTTCTGCCAAGGGGACAGGACGACTGATCCGTGTTAAGGACAGAATGAATGGGGCCATGTATCGTGAGATTTTGAGCCAAAACCTCCTTCCATCAGTGAGAACTTTGAAGATGAAACGAGGCTGGGTCTTCCAACATGACAATGATCCAAAACACACCGCCCGGGCAACAAAGGAGTGGCTCCGTAAGAAGCATTTGAAAGTCCTGGAGTGGCCTAGCCAGTCTCCAGACCTCAACCCCATAGAAAATCTGTGGCGGGAGTTGAAAGTCCGTGTTGCTCGGCGACAGCCCCAAAACATCACTGCTCTCGAGAAGATCTGCATGGAGGAATGGGCCAAAATACCAGCTACTGTGTGTGCAAACCTGGTAAAGACCTATAGTAAACGTTTGACCCCTGTTATTGCCAACAAAGGTTATGTTACAAAGTATTGAGTTGTATTTTTGTTATTGACCAAATACTTATTTTCCACCCTGATTTACGAATAAATTCTTTACAAATCCTACCATGTGGATTCATGGATTTTTTTTTTTCACATTCTGTCTCTCACAGTTGAAGTGTACCTCTGGTGCAAATTACTGACCTCTGTCATCATTTTAGGTGGGGGAACTTGCACAATCAGTGGCTGACTAAATACTTTTTTGCCCCACTGTATATTTGTCACTCCAAAGCTGTGTCTGTTAAGAAGAATTCCGTTGCATTAACTCTAATGCAATCCAACATTTGTCTTACTCTTCTAGAGAGAAAGTGATGAGCCACACATGTTTGGAGGCACAAGCACCAAGAGGAGCACCACAGGCCAGTGATCCTGGAGGAGTTTGAGAGGCCAAAATTAGATTAAAGTAAACACTGTCCATGCAGCATGGCTAGGACTGATATGCCAAGGCTCAGTGACAGCATGATGTGACAATATCAGGATTTTTTTCTTCTTCTCTTTTTTTTTTTTCTTCTTTTTCAATTTCCCCCTTATCTTTCTTGCACGTGGCTATCACAGCTCTGTCGGCAGGAGCAGAGTCCCTGAGCACCATGGAGTCTCTGAGCAACAGGAACTGTCCACAGACAAACCTGAACAGACTGTCCAACAGTCCAGAATTTGTAAACACTTTATTTCTTTGACAACACTGCCTTAAACTGGTTCTGGTTCAGGAGTTTTCTTTCTCCAACCATAAGAGTTAACCAGACGACAGAAATAATGATGTGCGGCGGTAGACACGCTGCAGATAGCAGTGCTCATTCTGCCCGTCACATCAAGGTTGCACGGAGATGTTCATGTTGTTCTTGTATGTTGTCTCTTGGCTGGTCATTCAGCTGGAGGAAACGCGGGCGCTGAGGGCATCCCTAAAGAGCACTCTCCACCATGACCTGCAGCTTTCAGTGACGTGATGAGACAAGTCAGGCATGTTTTCCTGGAGGCTCTGTGACAGCACAGACAAGACACTATCCAGGGGAACTGG
Source organism: Aulonocara stuartgranti (assembly GCF_965226115.1). NCBI lineage: Eukaryota > Metazoa > Chordata > Actinopteri > Cichliformes > Cichlidae > Aulonocara > Aulonocara stuartgranti. The sequence goes on along the minus strand of NC_138954.1, from coordinate 15,936,622 downwards.
CTGGTCCCTGCTCAGCCTCACTTCCAGCTGAGCCCTACCTTCTCCTGTCACATGTGACAAAACAGCAGCCTGCAGGAGAAAGGAAAAAAAAACAACTCTCCTCTTCAGCCACGCAAACATTATATGCATCTCTGACTTTCTCTCCATTTGAGTCCCCGAAAGACAGTTTGCGACGTAAGGTCGGGTGACCTCGGTTTAACGACTTAAGTACCTTGAGTAAAATAGCTTTCAACTTAACCCTGATGGCATCAGACAAGTGTCCCGGGTGATTGCAGGAGCGGTCGGTGCTGATAAGACGTCTCCCCGTGGTTTCACATCTCGTCTGCTCGCTGTTTTATAAATGTCACTGTCACATTTTATTAAATATATGTTTGTCTTTCCTCGGCTGGTAACCTTAAATGCATTACAGGTATCGAGACCAATGCTGTCTGTTTTCAAAGTAAATATTTTCTGTAAACCAAAGAAACATCCAAATTAATCAGTGAAAAGGAACCGAACCCTCAACAAATATTTTCAATACATTGTTTACCTTCATGGCGATGACTTTGGTTGATTTTTTTTCTTTCTTTTTTTAAGGTTTTTTTTGGCTCCATACAGTTGTAAATAAATGTGCGACAGGCCAGGCTAAATAGTAATCACCACAGTTAAGTTCCCAAATCGTTTCAATATTCCTATTAAATATTAACACTAATCATTTCTGACTTGAAACCAGTTTTGTGGGAATAGCGGTTGAAAATAACTGCAAACTCAAGCTGCACAAACTCCCACTGTAGTCCTCTATACACTCCCCAGAGCAGGTCACACATGTACAGTATATGGCTCTTAATCCAAAGGTTGTCTGGATATGCCCAGTGGGAGTGGCTCTTACATTCATACTAACATCCGAGTTATTTTCTTCCGATGTAGCCAAAAGGGTTTCAGCAGAACATCCCCCCCTTTCCTCCCTCTCCACATCACGCTTAATTTAAAACCATGGCTGAGTTAGTGTGCTGCTTCAAATACCGCACTATGTCTTCCAGGACCCTGTGGGAGATTGGCAGGTCCCCATTGGACTGAGCGAGAAAGTGCCACAAGACAAAAATATCAGAGTTTGGACATGATGAAGAAAGCCTTTATGCTCAGAGTAACAAAAAACAGCTTGTGTTTGAATACCTCCTGGATGGAAGGTGAGGCGCTCTTTAATGCAACAGAGTGAGACGTGTCACCGTAAGAGCAAGATGAGAGACGAGCAGATGAAGATTGCCAGATACGTATCAAGTGAGGAAATGTGCGTCAGAAAGGGTGTTGATGGAGCAAATGCTTGTCACGGTCCCTAACTGCGTCTGATTGCCAGGAAAGCGTTCAACTTCATATGGTTTTTTTGCGGGGTCATTTTCAAACTTTGCCACAAAACTGTACTTTATATGAAGCCAGCGTTTGAGCATTTTCGCAAACCTGTAATCGTATATAATTTTAACGCAGTGCATGACTGCAAGAGGGACATCATTTCCATCCTTTTTCAGTGAGCTTTTCTTTTTCAGACATGTTATACTGAAGTTTCAGTTGACCTAATATCAGGGATTAATGTGACTGCTCATGTTGACTTCAGTTATTTAAGAGTGTCATCACTTTCAAATAAATTACACCTTGCCAGACAATTTTATTATTGTTTTATGTAGCTGTATTACGCAGAAAGGTGTAGATTTATTCCAAAATGCCCAATAACCCACCAAACCAAACACAAACTTATGTAAACACAGCATACGTAAACAGCCTCACCTATTTGTCATTCCAAGTTTGAATGACTCCTTTCTCCATCCTTCTCCTCAGAGGTATTCCCTCGTTCTGGACCAATGCTTCCTGCAGACCATTGACTGCATCCAGAAACTAAAGTAAATAGTGCAGCTGTGAACGCAGAGGTTAAAGTTAGCCATCAGTATATGAGGGATCTGTGAACTTTGCTCAGGCCAGAAAACGGTTTGGACCTCTATGCGTCCATTCATCTCCCAGTCCCTCTCATTTACATGTAATGGAAAGAAAATAAACAGCAGGGTCCTAATGTGCTCATTTACAGTAAGTAGAATTAAAGTAATGAGTTTTTATCTTTTCCAGGTCGCGGTGAGGGAAAGGGTAAAGATCAAAGTGTACGGGGTGAGTTAACGACACTGAAATTGATTTTAAAAATCAGGTGCGGAGGTGTTCACTAAAGCCTCATGAGGCTCGTGAGCAGATCACCTCAGCGTGATACTCATTTGTGCCTCTTGCACCCATATTTCAAACTTTTTGAGTCTTTTTTTGTTCATTTTCAAACTCCTTCCTTTGCTTACACTTCGTATATGTACAGTGCAGTGAGTCAATACTGCGTGAGCCCTGTAGTAATTTCAGTTTGCTCAGATATGTTTAAATACAAGTTGCATCACTAGATGGCAGTGTGGTCAGTTAAGTACAGTACTTGATGGCGACTCCTATGTTTTGATCTGAAGCCAAAAATGAAATTAAATGGATCCTGCAGGATTTATGTGACACTAACAGCAAATATGTGCATTATCGGTTCATACAGCAGAGTTTAATTGTCGTTATTGTGACACAGTTGTCATTTAATCATTGATTTTTCCAGCTTTTGGAGTTGATAAAAAGAATGAACACAGTTATAATACAGAATTATTAATACTGGAGACTAAACCAGCTGTGATGTTTTGGTTGAGATACTTGAGAGGACAACACACTGATTCTGGATCAGGGGGGCTGCTTACAAAAATGCTGTCTTGTGAAAAACTGTAGCTCCTCACAATCTGTGCTCAAAGTGCTCTGTCATTGAAGGCTGCGTTCCCCCCCTCCCCATTCGCTTTAGTAACCCAGTGTTGTTCTCGACTCATGGCTCTTCCACATCTAATCCTCCCGGCAATTTTCTCACTCTAAATTGAATTTTCTCACCATGTTGTATCAAACTTGGTAATAATCAATTTCTTCTGGAACCACTCCACCTTATATCCGATGATGGTCATGGGAAATAAAAATGGATAAAAAAACTTCTTTGTTTTTATTCAGTATTATTTGCCCAACTTCTTTTGAACACGCTTGTTTCGTCATATGTATGCATCACCACTGGTGCAGATATCCTTTATGTTCCTGCAAGCAGACTTTCTGCCTGACTGCAGCTGCGTGGCAGGACGTCCTTTAACAAGCAAAAATTGTTTAATAAGTCCCTTAGTGAATGCTTCCATGTTAGAGTTGACATTTTGCTCACAGATATGATCACGGTTATTGAGATCTGCAGCCTTCTGGAGATGTGTGCGAGAGCATCACTGATAACAAGGGTGTGATTTTCTTTTTCTAGTTTTACCTTTGTCTGAAGGTTTTAAAGAAAGAGAGAGAGATGGAAATAATTGGGGGAGACAAAGGGGAATGACACACCAGCTGAGATGCAGTGAAGCCCCAGGAGGCCAGTTGCTCACAGAAATGCTGTCTGTGTATGTTTTCTGAATATAAATGTATGAATATTTGTTTTGACACAACAGTCACATCCACTAATTAACACTTAACAGGTCCTCAAGGTGTCTGTGCAAAATCATATAATGTAGCATGTAGGCGTGTAAGGGTGGAAAGTGGTTGAATATTCTCAGGCAAGACAACAGATACCCTCTAACTCTTTTCAGCTAATCATTCAGATTATGACTTCATATTGAATTAGTAAAACAGGGTACCACCCTGTGTGTTGTACTACTAACAGTTGCTTTATTTTAAAAAGCTGACACTTTTTAAGAAGCCTGATACATAATAAATAAATACATAAATAAATATATATATTTGTGTGTGTGTTTTACCATTGTTGTTTTCTACTACCATAGCATAATGTCTCTGAGCATGTTTCCTCTTTTGCACTGAATCTAGTTCAGCACATAGCCATAGGACGAAAATGTCAAACATTTTGGGAGACCTTTTGACTCCCTGCATAATAATCAGACAAGCCATTTGACCTTTTCTGAGGCATGAACATGCAACAAGTCATTATTATCATGTTTTTGACCAACACGAAGAAAGCAAAAACAAATCAGCGTCAAACAGTAAATAAAATGGGCAAGTGAATTAATTTTGGTGAAAATATCTGTTTGTCTTCTGCAGCTTATCTGGGTCGCAGGGGCAGTTTAAGCTGAGATTCCCAGACCACCTCCTCCCCAGCCACTTCCTCCAGCTCTTCTTGGAGGACGCAGAGGACAGCTGAGAGATATAATTTCTTCTGTGTCTGCCCTGGGTCGCATCCCAGTTGAGCATGCCTGAACTGCACTGACTCAGTGTGGTGGCGATGTGGCTCTATTCTGAGCCCCTCCCAAATGATCGAGCCCCTTACCCTAAAAGAGAGCCCAGCCACCCTTGGACGAAGCTCATTTCCACCACTTGTGTCTATGATCTAATTGTTCACTACTCACAGCTTGTGCTGCCATAAGTTTCCTTACCAAACTTATGGCTGCATGCCCATTACTACAGATACTGCACCAATCCATCTGCCAGGCTTCTTTTCCTTCCCTCACTTGTGAACAATGCCCCTGGAGTTGATGCTGTGCCTCTGAGGTGGATACAGAATCTGTGACAAAGGGCAGTCCTGGATCCTGAGTCCAACACCCACTGGGAACCAGCATGACTTCTTGCTGGGAATGCAAACCAAACTCTTACAACAGTTGTACAGGGACCAAATAGCCCATAACAAAGGGCCTGACACTCCATACTTCCAAAGTACCCCCTACAGGATATATCCTACAGGTCACCCCAAAGGGTGACCTTCAAATGCTCTCTCCAAGTCCACATAGCACATATAAACTGATTTGTCAAATTTTCACACACCCCTGCATATCCTCAAGAGGATAAAGAGCTGGTCCAGTGTTTTCCAGAAAGAAAACCACATTGTTCCTCCTCAGTCCACAGTTTAATAACCAGTGAACTCTCTTCTCCAGTACTCTGACATAGACCCTCCCAGGGGGCCACAAAGTGTAATTCCCTTTAAGTTGGAAGCGACACTGCTCCCTTTTTTAAAAAGGGAGGACCTCCATCTCAAATTTGTCAATCAGTCCCAGACTTCCATATGAGGCATGTAGAACAAGACAGTTCAACAAGAGCCTTAAACGTACATTAAGTCATTTTTTAAAGTTATTTAACAGAAAAAATTATATTGTACTCATGAATATACATTTATTACTGTGTAATTGCATCTTCCAACATATGATCCATTCCTATAAACTTAAAATTAACACATTTTTTTTAAAAAAAGGGAGAGGACACCGGTTTGTGGAAGCTACCATGTAACTTTGCTATCTTGAATACGGTGGCTGAGATGGACATCGCTGTTCTGCCTTATCACAGTCTATGACCAGCCAGTTACGTAGGATGTCTTATAAGTTACTTTTAATTTCACTGCTCTCTTTTCTCCCGTATTTCCATGTCTTCATGTTCTTCTTTCTCACCTCAAACCTCAAGCCCACCGCAAGCAATACTGTTATTTTTAGTCACAAAGGGTAGCGCATTCAACAATTTTTTAGCACTTTGTTAAACTTCAGAAATAATTAGGCAATAAAAAGTTCAGTGACTCTCGCTTGGTCCCCTTTATACACTGTTTGCAGGTAAGAGTACAGGTGTCCATAAGCAAGAAACACTTCTAACAAGCACCATTGCACTACTTTTTGCCATTTTTGCAGGAAGAATAATACACATCTTTGAAGGAATTTATAGTTCTCTTGGAAGTACAAAAAGTAAGCAAGTGTGCCAGCCACCACGGCTATATAGATGGCAATATTGTACTGTTGAGCAGTTTCCTTTTCCTTCCCTTTGTTTTCTTATTTTTGCAATTCATGCTCACATATATCGACACTAACAGTGTTATCTCTAAACACAGATTATGTGACGTGCAAGATAATTACTTAGAATAGATGCACCATGGTAGAGTTAATCCAAGAAGCCAAAAGATCCCTGAAAGCAACAAAACCAAGAAAAAACAGATGTTGTAATCATTGCATTGAAATGAAATAGCATGTGTATATTATCATAAATTAATTAGCTTGTGACTTTGTTTTCTACCACTGTCTGCGATTTTTATCCTGTGGGATTTTTTTGTGTTTGTTGCAGGTAAGTTCATTTCCTTACACTTTTCCATGATTCATTTGATAAGAGGGACCACAGGAAGTCTCATCTAATGCATTTGGCACCAGTGTATCAATATTCATTAGAGAAAACAAAGCGATATGTTGTTGTATAAATATTTTTGCTCACCATCAATTACGATCACAGTGGTATAGAATCAAACAAGATTTGGATTTGCTCAGGGCTTTGAGGTGCACTCAGTAGATATGTGAAGTGCTTCAAATGTAAAATATGAAGCTGGTGCTTCATTTTAATACTTTAACCTTGGTTAAAAAAACAAAAACAAATGTGTAATGGGTGTGAATTGGCTGTTCAGTCTTTCATAACCATCTCATTTTACATATAAAATGTCACAACAAAGCATCATTATCACTAAGGGTTGCTTCCCAGCAGACCTGCTTGCCGCATAAATATAATGCTAAGCTAGAGAGGAGACACTCACTGTGTAATATATATATATAGTCTGTGAGGGGAACACAATTTCAAAGACTTCTTTTAAACTGCCTGTGAGATAACATTTTTTGACGAATAGCAATTTCATGGCAAAAATAAAAAACAACAAAAAAGAAGCTTTGTGCAAGCATATTGCATTAAACAACAAGAAAGGCTCTTTCATACACCAGTGGTTGGACCTAACAGATCCTGCACTGGTATAGTGATTACATCCTACACCTCTGTCAGAAAGCCAATCACAGGGAGCTATTTCTGACTAATTCTGCATGCAGATAAGGGTTGTCATTATCACCGAAACCCCCTCAGGATGGGGCTTCTGCCTTCTAAAGTAGTGTATGTTTCTCAGTGATTTTGATCAGGGAAGTCAGATTCAAGTGTGATGGAGGAACAGAAGTGTGTGTTCACCCATCAGTTTAAATAATACACGATGTCCCTGTTTCTTTGGTGATTACAGGGACAATTCAGACTGTTTTTAGCTATAAAGAAAACATTCAAAGACAAGGTACTTTGTCACTGTTAATTAAAGACTTACTCAGGAATGTGAAAAGGGCTGGATGGCAAAAATGGAGCTATAATGACACCGAATCCACTTTGACTAATGACATTTCATGTCAAAGGGCCTATTAGACGTGCCCCGAGACATCAGCATGATACTCGAATCTATTTGGAAAAGCATCTCTCTGCAGGATGCGTCAGTCAGTCTCTTTGCAGTCATTTCACAGAAACCTTTATGTAATCTGTAATTCTCCACTAATAAAGCGGTATATGTGAAATTTGTGAAAATTCACGTTTACAGCAGAAGCAGATGAGAGTAGTGGGATAATTGATAATAAAAGACATATTGACATTATGTTCCATTAGTAATGAAACTGATGACTTACAAAAACAGAAAACCAGATATTGCTGTGGAAAGTATTAAATGTGTTTGAGAGCAAGATCAACAGCCAGTCTAATCAATATTTCATATTAACAATCAATCAGTTGAGTGTGTGTTATCCAAAGGTTCTTGTCTACAGAGGACTATCACATACAGTTTATTCGTCCAGGCTCCACATGGGGTATTACATCATTTGATTTTCACATCTCTTATCTGGTTTACTTGCCAGCTGCAACATGCAAAAACAAAACTGTTAAGAGGCAAACTGAGCATTCAGCAGAACCAGAGCATCGCATTGTTTCAGGGTTTGATGGAGACTAAAGTAGAGCTACAATAAAGGCAATATTGCACTAACAAGGTCGCTGGACAGCAAAGTTTAAAGCTCTTTAACACTGCAGTTGGATATAGAGTTAATGTAGGTTTGTGGTGTTGGCTCTTTTCTCAAGTATTTACCCTGTTGTGTTCATTTTCACATAGAAGTCATTCGTTTTTCCTCAGGCAAGTCCAACTTGAAAACGACAGCTTGGCTCGTCATCTTTTACCACACTGAAAGGATGAGGCTGTGAGGATTTTACACTTCAGCCAGGGGCAATAAAGGCGATGACTCACTCGTTCGCTTCTCTGTGTCTGTGCAGGCCAGCCTCATCATGTTCAACTGCACCACCCATCCCCCCCCCCCCCAAGTCTGAGTTAACAGCCTGTCCCCAGCAGGATGAGCTGGCTGTAAACCACACCAGGTCTGTTAATTAATTAATGTACCCTAACTGCAGGGCTGGTTCCCTCCATTCTAGTGGAGCAGTTTTCAGCTGGCTGCACTGGTGACTGCCGGTGCTTTTGGGTTCCTGCTCTGGTGTGACATAAAGGCAACAGATAGACATGACCGTGGATAGGAGGAAGACTTCATCACCATAGTCACTATTAATCACCCAGGGCCATTGTGGTCCTGTCCTGTAAACAGCGCAAGTGCAGGCAGAGAAAGAAGAGAGGAAGAGGGGGCAGGGTGGCTGCAGGGAGAAAGAGGGGAGAGAATGGTTGGGGATCAGCCTGTATGCCCGCCTCAGCTCCTACTGCGGGGCTGGGGAACAGTGCTGCTGTCTCAGTGTTTGTCCTCCGTGTTCTCCCAGATCCCGGATCCTGAGGTAAGAACCTGATACATCACCTTGTCCTCCACAGGTTCCTCTCAGAAAGAGCCTCGAGGTTTCTAAGTGACGAGTGCAGGTACATCGGCGTTTTAAGGGGAAGCCTAAATGTGTACGATTAATGCTCCTTTGTATTGCCGCCGTAGTTGTGTCTTGCCTTATTGGAGGAGGAGAGGGTGAACCTATGTTGAACCCTGATATATTATATGGGCTGACATGAACAGCCATGTCACACATGTTTAAATGGGTGCTCTTAGAGGGGAGCTAGGTGACTAGTACTCGAAGGGTTTTCGTGCTTTTGATCGGGATAGAGAAAAAAGAGTTACATTCAGAGAATTTGATTAGACCTGGCTACAAAAATGATCTGAAGTCCATTTTCTTAGGTATGAAACAATAAATGATGACTGCATGACTAAACATTCTTATAACATCAAGTCAATCAGTAGTAGTCAACTACAGGAACATGAAAGTGAATGAATTTTGTGTTGAATACTAATAGTGTGATATTTAATGTGTTCCACAAGGAAACAATATACCAATGTTTATCTATGACTCATTTTTGCATCAACATCCTCTGAACTTCAGTTTGCAGCAAACAGGTTTAAGAGAAAGATGAGAGAAAGCACGAGAAACTTCTAGTAACAGTCTCCCTCTTGGTGTTTGTGTGATGCCTTTTAAGAGCTTGAGACAGAAGATGGTTAATAAATAATAATAATGTTTGTTGTTGCTGTAGAGGACAGCAAAACTATTTTCTAGTAAGCATGTGCTAAATGTAGAATTAAATATAAGGCTTTAGATTTCAGGAAATTGTTTGTCCATATTCTTTGTGCATAATATTGGTCCTGTACTTCATTACTTGAGTAATTGGCCTTTTGCTCTTATATGTTGAGTCATTTTTAACCAAGTGCACACTTTTCTATTTTTAGGTATTAATCCCTTGTTCTTATACTAATGTTCCTTGATTAGTCCCCAGAGGTTTTCCTTAGCGGAGCAAATCAGAACTATTATTTGAGGGAGAATATTCAATCAAGGCTTTGAAGATTTAACATACCAACTAATCAGCCAAACATCCAACAAATAAAAATGTTTTATAGATTTAGGTATGTAATCATTAACATTGGGGTTACTTGAGGTCATTTTGTGCTTGTTGTTTCACTGAAAGAAAAAAAAAGGCAAATAAATAATTAATAAAATAAGAAATGTCCTCAGGAAGAAAGTACTTAGCATTACACAATCACTCTTAAAGAAAAACAGTTGTTTTATTAGATGTGCAAAATATCCTCAATAAGTGAGTTGCACACACACACACACACACACACACACACACACACACACACACACACACACACATACAAAACATTTTTTGGCAACTTCTCTGTTAAAGATCACAGCCCTTCTTGTATCCTGCTCAGTGCATAAACGGTGCAGACACCCTGAAGCCGTGTACACTGTCACATTTGGCGTGTTTGCTTGTTATCAGTTCTTTTTAGACTAGAGTAAACAAACTGGTCCTTTTGCACTGGCGCTTTTAAAGCAAGCAGAGATATCCTGGGAAGTTGACGAGCGCTTGTTTTTAATTTCTAGTATGATAGTGACATCTCTCATCCTTTTTAGTATTTTAACTGACTTACCCTTCCCATCAACTGTTTCCTTTTCATCTCATCCTATGCTGCTGTTTATCACGTGTATGATATCACCATTTTAGTTTATTTTTGAAACTTTGATTTTTTGTGGTTCATCTCATAATTCTGTTACACATAAAGGCAACAAATGCAATAATGTCCATTTTCTGATCTGTTCTCTGTTGGTTTATGGACTAAAGTGTAGAGTTTCCAAAACAGCCTTGTATCATCAAATCAAGTGATCGATACAGAGGAGACAGGGAGAAATCTACTCAGTAATTTTATCAGGGAACCGGCCCTCTGATGGCTGTGGTAGTACCGATCCAAGTCATTGATCTAGCAGGAAGACAAGCGCATACTACAGCCAGTTTCTACACTTATTGTTCCCTAATCCACAGCTCTGGAGAGAGCTTTGAAATCACAAAATAGTTGGTCTTGGACGGTAACAAGAAAAACTTTGTACAACATGCGAGACATCTCAGAACACTGAGAAAGTTTATGGAAAGCAGGCAACTTGTGCAACACATTCACTGCTGTCACTGTGGGTACTTGTTTTTAAGGGGGACCATGTAAGTTCACATCTGGCATGGAAACATACAGGGGGTTTGGGGAGATTTCCTTAAAGAAATACTAAAGATCCTTTTTATGGAGGACTGAAAGTGTCATTAAAATATTAGAGAAATAAAATGCAGTCACACTAACAGAATGTACAATATGAAAACATACATTCAGAATAAAAATTAATCAAAAGTTAAATATTTGACTAAATTACATATTACTTTTTAAAAATTATAGTATATGAGATTTAAAAAAGATTTTGAATATGAAGCAACAATAAATACTTTGCATAAAAATACAATTTGATCATCTTAAAGTGTTACAAATAAATCTAAGAACATAATGAAAATGTATATTAAAATGCAGTTTTTAAAAGAGAGCTACAAAACATTCACAAATTGTTTTAGGAATGGAGCACATGGATCAACATGTATAGGAAAGACTAAATGAGAGGAATACAGGAATAGGAAGCAGGGGGTTCTGTTCAATTTCTCTTTTCAAACTACATTTTATTATTGTAATTAATTATTTACTCACTACATACTTATGGATGGCTTTATGTTTAAATTTAATATATTTTTCATTTAATACATTTGGTTTATTAATATTATTAATTAATTAATTAATTTATTATTATTAATACATTTAGTTTATTTAATTTAATACAATTTTTCATTTTAACAACATATTTATGGATTAATATATTATTTGAAAATGATTTCAACAATTTCTGTTCCATTCACTAAGTTAACAAGGGAATTAGTTTTTATTTATAGCTATTTATTTTCTATTTATTTACTTATTTTCCAAATCCATATATTTATGCCTTTTTATTTATTTATTTATTTTATTTTATTAGCCTTTTTATTTGTACGATAATTGATTAAACAATTTTGTTAGAAAATGCTCTGATAATTGTTTGCTTTGTCTCTTGGGATTTTCTTACAGTACATCTATATATCAAATGTACTGCATGCGTGTGGCTGTCAAAATGTGTTTCTGTGGCCCAGTGAGTGTGATTTCACAGGTGTCATCAAACTGAAAGAGTTCAAAGATAAGACTCAGCACTGCCTACTGATGGAATAATGTTGTAATGACTACTGTGTACTCATGAGTTGGTGGTGACGGCATTTAGGGTTGATACGATCCCAGCACCAGATGGTGTCTATAATTATATGAGTTCATTATATGGGTTCATTTTGATATCAGCTATAAAGCTTTAATGTTTTATTATCATGAAATTGTGTTAAGAAAATCTACAATCTGTGGACATGTAAACATTTGCCAAAGTATCCTTGCCAGGTAAATACAATATGAGCTACACTGTAGTTGTTGTTAATAACTGAAATGATGTTGAGGCGCTAACATTGCTCGGAATGAAATGTGAGGCTGTACAAGGACATACAGTACAAGGATGTTGGCAGCACACTTGTAGTAAATTCACAGAAAGGAGGCAGATATTATTCCTTAATGCTTCATCCAGCTGTATGCTGAAGAATCAATGCCCGTCTGACTTCAACCCTTATTTCTTATCTAAATGGTAATGCTTTGTGACAATATGACAGATTCAAAAACTTTTCATTTTACTTTGAGTCAGAAAAGATTGCAGAGTGACTGAAAACTCGAACACCAAGTACTTTACTGACATGCTGCATTGCCTAAAGAATGAAGTATCACAGTGAAAACTAAAAATAGTTCTCTGAAATTTGAGGTCCTCTAAGATCGTGTTGCTCCTTGAGCTTTGCACTGTTGTTAATCCTTTTTTTTTTTTGTGAAGATTTATTTTTAGTTTGTGTGCAGATATATAAAAAACAGTTGATGCTCTCTCTCTCTCTCTCTTTTGCCCACAGCTTTTACCCACAGATCCCCCAAAGAAGCCCGACCCTGTCACTTCAGAGACCGTTGTTTTCTGGGGGCTGCGGTTATGGCAGGTCATTGGTATCTTTTCCATGTTTGTTCTGGCAGTTGGTTAGTATATCTCAGGAAATCACTTTGTTGTCACCTTCACAAATCATTCATAAAGAAAACAGCTATCTTGAGATGTAGCCGCAGAATGCAAATGTCCTCAATTATGAGTTCACGATGTGATAATCAAGCACAGTGTGATTGATTATCACAATAATACTGATATTATGTCAGCAAATGGAACAATTTCACTAAGCAGCTGATAAGAACAACTGCAGGATGAGGGCAGAGATACTTTGTTTTGTTTGTTTGTTTGTTTTATTCTGGCAGATTTGTTTCAGAAAACAGTTCAAGATAAGATAAGATAAGATAAGATAAGATAACCTTTATTAGTCCCACACGTGGGAAATTTGTTTTGTCACAGCAGGAAGTGGACAGTGCAAAAGTTATGACGCAAAAATTAGAATACAATAAGAATAAATACAGAAGAATAAGAATACAATAAGTCTTCATTCTTATCTGCATTTTGGCCTGAATGGAGTCTTTGGCATGCTCACATTGGCAGTGGTAGCATAATGACATTTAGCAGGTTACACATTTGTTCCCTGATGCAGTTCAGCCGGGGCTAATCATTAATTGCATATTAAAAAGGAATACTGTAGGGGAGACACCACATCATTTGCTTTTGAGATACTTCACCAATCATTTTTTAGAAAACATGACCTCCCGGTGCATTTAGATGAAATAATAATTTTACCACATCCTAAAGAACTTGATTGATAAACAGTCCTAGTGCCACTGTGAAACATGTCACTGTGCAAGCAAAAAAATAATAACCCTGCTTTCATGCAAGCTCTTGGTGCCATGATGGGTTATCATGACCACTGGCCTTAGACACAAAAATGCCATGGGCCTACTTACCTACTCATGCAGAGAGTAAACACTCCATGTGCCCTTTCTGAGAACATGGATTTTGGTTGCACAGTAACACAAGGAAACTTACAACCACGCAGAATGTGTTATTTTGACCTCATAGTTTTCATTTTGTAATGTTAAATTTCTGCTATTTTGTTATGTTCTATGTATTCTGTATATACAGTATATAATATTTTACAGCACGATTTTACATCTTAAGGATTCAGACATACTTTAATTGAAATAAAACTGGAAACCGGAAGAAATGTCTGACTTAAAGCATTGACTTTCTTCTGGGAAAAGTCACTGCTCAAATCAATCAAGTCCAACTACCAGATCATAAGTGATAGGCTGTTTGGGTGTGTTCGTCTTATCCTTAGATAGTTTCTAACATTGTGAATATTTGCCAAAAGGACTGTTCTCCTTGAAAGGCCCTGATAAGAAGCGACATATTATTATTAGCAGCTTTTTTCTCCACTGGAGTTGTCTTTATCCCTCTTAACCCTATCTGGTAGTGCCACCCCAGGCTTACAGCCCTACTGTAAACTTGGGCTAGCAGCATCAGGTCCTTCAAGCAGACAGGACTGTAGCACTGACAGAGCAGCTGCTGACAGTTTATGGTTTGTCCACCTACCAAGTCTGCATTTCCCCCATGCACGTCTTATTTCTCTATGTTGACCTTTCACAGAGACATGTATTCAGCCGGCATCACATTGATTTGACCTACTCATCATAGGCTTCTTTTCATAAATAAACTCACACCCATTGTTCATAGACCACTGGGAGTCAATTGACCTAAGTGAAGATACCACAACAGACTCTGTGGGTTATCTGTCTTGGCTGGCTATTTATGAAAAGATTTAGTAAACATGCATTTTCTCAAAAAAAAAAAAAAGAAGAAGAAGAAAAAAATGACATCCACAAATATCCATCAAGTCAATTCTCATATTCAAACTACAGTTTTGACTAGAGACCAACACAGGCCAAAGCACTGGAGACACTGAGCAACGGGACTAAATCCTCGAACTATGCAAAATACAGATTTTACAGTGAACAATGCAAAAGGGAACTAAATAAAAACACCGAACAGCAAAATAAAGCGCTAACATAATTGGCAGTACAGTAATACAAAAAACATATGACATCTGCTGCCAGCAATCATCTATCTATCTATCAGCATGCAGACCCACAAAATCAGTGATTCAAAAGTACAATACCTCAATAAAACCATTAAATCCATGAACGCCACAGGTGTAGCTTTTCTGATAAACTCATTTATACACCTACAACTGTTCAATAGGTGATGCTATTCAGTGGTTTAAAAAGTAATTGAGTGTAATTAGTAGAGATGGACCGATCCGATATTACGTATCGGTATCGGTCCGATACTGACCTAAATTACTGGATCGGATATCGGAGAAAAATAAAAAATGTAATCCGATCCATTAAATATCACGAAAGCACCTCACAAAACTTGCAACACGCGGTAACTCACCTCAGAACGTTAGCATGTCGGAGCAGTATGCATCACGTGATAGAGCGGCTGTGGCATGGGGACCTGTCGGTGGTCTGGATAGCATGTGGAGCTTCGCTAGCAACCCGGCATTTCATCTCCGACAAAGTTATCCCCGAGAGAAGTAAAGCCAGTGTGTAAGTCCATCTCTGAATGTTTGTAAAGCATTCCTGCGTTAAGCTTAACAAACGATATATGGAGCGACTGCCTCTTCTTGCTGCTACTTCAATCATGAAACTGCTTAACGATCAGCTGATCAGCTTTTCTGTCGTGAGTCCGTGTCTCTTGTTTGTTTTTGGCCCACTTTGCACCAGAAAGAGGAAACCAGCGGCTGAACAACAGCAGCACGTTTAAGCTTGATAAGCTGTTGTTAGAATGTATTTAATATTACTTTCTACTCGAGGATCTTTTTCTACGTAGCTGACGCTGGTAACTGTGCAGGGGCGGATCTAGCAAAGTTTAGCCAGGGGGGCCGATAGGGCATGAACAGGGAAAAGGGGCACAAAGACATACTTTTCTTTCTTATTCTCATTTAAAATGTCGAGCTTTTAATAAATAATTATCTGACACACAAAGTTTTAATTTGATGTAAAATGAATAGAAGTCCATTACTGTATATAGTGACTATTAAGTCTAATATATATACCCTAGTAAGCTATACTACTTTTTCCTTTGGGAAGGTACCATCTGTGCAGTCTGCAATTTTGTTGAAGAAAGATGTTGAATCTATTTAATATTTCTTGAAAAATAATTGATTTCTGTGCATTTTTTTCACACTGCATCAAATTAAGGTTGATTACGTCGATTAAGCATCATGAGGTGGAGCGTGAGGGGTGGTTCCCTATTTTTTATTTATTTATTTTTGTTGTTGCTGGGAGTTGGAACCCTATTAGTTAGGTTGCTTAATATTTATGCTAAGTACTCTTTAAAATACCAGAATAGGGAGGATGGTGTAGGTCTAAGTTTATTAGATTGATCAGTATTGCTGAACTATGAAACATTTTTTTTTTGCATACAGGTATAACAGAATAGCTTTAGTGTAGTTGTTGTTTTAAACTTGAGTATGAACTTATACAAAATGCAGCAAGATATTTAAAAAACAGTTTTGTTGATTAAAAAACACTATATCGGATTCATATCGGTATCGGCAGATATCCAAATTTATGATATCGGTATCGGTATCGGACATAAAAAAGTGGTATCGTGCCATCTCTAGTAATTAGTACTGAAAGCTTAATCCATACAGTGTTTAACAAATTTCTTAGACCCTCGCCATAAAAACAAGAAAACACAAATATTTAAGAAATCTTTCAAAACTTGACAAAAATACTTTTTTGTTAAGCAAAAACCAAATGTTGTTCAATTTTTTTGTATCCAAATTTGAGCTGACACACTGCACAGAAAGTAATCAAAAATAACGCACCTGCACGGCATCCGCAATCATGCCCCGCCGACTTAAATATTGTACTGGGTCCTGTGGTTGGGTTGTTGTTGTTGGTGTTATGTTGAGCTGGCAGCGGGAGAACTGCAGCTCTGAGTGCGAATGTACAGCAACCGTGTAGGGATTAATAAAAACTTATCGAAATGCCACTGGGTCTGCCGTGGACGTTTACAATGTGATGTTTACAACTTATGGTTATTAACGGCGATTCATCTGCTGATTATGTTTTTCTCAATTATTTGGTTTGAAATTATTTAAAAAATCTCAGGGCTCAAAGTGATGTCACCCCAGTGCATGGTTTTGTCCAACCAACAGCCCAAACCTCACAACATTACCCAATTAATGAAAAGCAGGTTTTAAAATTGTGTATAAGACATGTCATCTGCAAAGGCATTGATGGCATGGCCAAATATTTTTGCAATATTTGTGGAATTTCAGTGTCTAGTAACGGTCTCTAAAACATGATTGAGACAAACCAAGAAAACAAGAAGCTGGGAACTTGCAAAGTGGGGCTAACTTGTCAAAGCAGGTGATAGGGAACAAGTTATAGCTTAATGACACATTATTAGCTATTTGATCACCTAATCTACACTCGTTTCATGTGTCTGTGCATGTATGAGAGCCCACTTGCCCTTCATGCATGTGTCATCAAAGAGACTCATGGGGAAAAAGGTACAACAAGAGTAACTAATCCTCCATCGTGTCCACAGTTGCACATGCATACTTCCTGAAATGAATATAATCTCCGCCTGAGAGGCTCTACTTTTATTTTTGCTCCCCTCTGCTCTCTGTTGCACCATTTGTGTGCATTTGTGTGTCCTCTGCTCCACTTGGAGACACGTGGAGAGGAGTGGAGAAGACACAAATGGAGCCACGAGGAGGGGATTTGGTGTGCAGAAGCTTCCCTGACAGTTTTAATCTTTTTAATTGCTTTGTTCTTGATGCTGCTTTTCAATGTGCTGCATATATTTTAAGCATTATGTTATTTTTTTCTTTCCCCTTACCCTTAAAGTCCCGACTGTGTCCTAAACCTCTTGTTTTCCTCTCTTGCTTAAAAAGGCACACACAGTGGCAGTCTCTATGTCTGACTTCATCTTGCAAGAGCTCTTTCCGATACCATGGGAGAGTGTAGGTGGAGGCTGTGGGCAAAAGACGCAGGGAAGAGGTGCAGATTAATTTGCATATTCATCAATGTGCATATACAAAATGAGCCAAAGGTGTTGAGTTACAGCTGAGCCTTTTTAAGACATGAATGAATTATCCTCGTGTACATAAATAAATAAGAAAAAAAAAAATCCTAAGTATATACTTTGGATCTTTAATAGTTTATTGAGTGCCTGGGGGGTGGCTGTTTTAAAGCTAGGACTATCGTTTCATGCATGAAATGTTATGGTTTTTAAAAATTATTTTAGAAAATTAACTAGATAGTTGCTAATTAATTTTGTGCTCAATCAACCAAACATTTTATCTCTACTTCTATAGACAATGTAATCTGTAAAAGGGCTCTACATGCATGGCTGCTTCTGCTTCAGTAACAAACATAAAAGCATAGCAACAATTTAACAATACAATATACAAAACCTATTCAATGTGCACACAGCGGTTTGTAACAATAGAAAGCCTTTCACAAACTTACACTTTACACTCGCACATGCAGAGACCCAGACGGGCAAATATGACTAAACCTAATCTAACATTCTAACTAGATTCTTCATAACCAGCATTTTGGTAAATAAAGATTAATTATGGATGTTTCATTCACCGCTCCCTGCTGAGCATGCCATGTTTGAGTGATGAAAGAGAGAGCAAGACTAGAAGTAGCATGCAAGATGTAGGATGCTATTAAACATATCCTGTGGCTGTGTACCTTCTCTCCAGCTAGAATTACAAAAGAAAAAGAAAATACACCAATCAATGTTAAAACTGTCACCAGTAAGTCCAATGGATGTGGGGAACTAACAAATGGTGTCTGCGGGGAAATTGAAGCAGAATTAGAGGGACAAAATAAATAAATTTATCACCATTTTAACTTTAAAAAACATGACCAAGCAACAACTGTCATGAAAAACAAAATGAAATACGGCAACAGACTTTGAAGCTGATCAGCTCAACACATCAATCCAGAAGAAAATTCACATTCAACAGGGAGTAGGCAACAAACACCACAGCTCAGTCCCTGTCAGGACAAAGCTCTCTGGCACTGGCTGTCTTCTCCTCAGCTTAAGTACTACCACAGCTGATTGCTGAGTGGAGCCAGCTGCTCACTGGCTCCACTGGAAGGTGGGCTGTACCGAGACCGGGAAGAGCAACACAGCAAACCAACACAGCAAACCAACCCAGCAAAACTACAGTTGGCCTGCTAAACATGTAACACAGTTACACTTCATTATGCAGCCATGTGGCTGTGGTGCAACTTCATCACACGTCAGCATCGGTTTCAGTCAGTTAGTCATTGAGGGATGTGTTTAGAACAAGAAGCACTCCCAGGCGTTTTTAGACATTTTCTCCCTCTTAGTTTGCATCTTTGTGTAGAGAGATTCATACTGCAGCAGGATAATGAGTCCAAGTGAACCAGGATTAAGGAGCACTCATGGACTCCTCAGTAGCTCGACTTTACTCACCACTGAATATTTGAGGACGCATTTGTATGCTGACAAAGCAAAACATGTCACAAAACATTCTTTGGAACTTTGTCCGGTAATGGTAGGATAGGGTAAGGTATTTTCTTGCACACACCTCCAGCTTGATTGCTTTCTGTCATCAAAGAATGGGAGGAGGACGACCAAAACACCAAACAAATACAAAGATATTCTGAAATCTATTTATTTTTTAAACATTCAGTCAGAATGTTAATATATATTGTATTTTGCTTATATTCATTTGTAATGTGGAATTTATAAAAATGTACCTTAGTATTCTCAGTGTTTTGGACCCCACTGCATATTGTGACTGCCACTGCCCCTTAAGTTCTTATTGATCATGTAAGGTGTTATTAAAATGTCTTATTCAAATAACGCCACCCTGTCTTTATCCTTGTTCTTCTCTCCTTTAGTCATCACTCTGTGCTGTATATTCAAATGCCGAATTCCCAGAACAAAAAAGGAAATTGAAGCAAGGCATGCACAAAGGCAGGCTGCCAAGAAATACGCCAACACATTAGAGACAGTGCCACCTCTTAATGAGCTGACTGAGATCCCAGGCTGTAAGTACCCCTCTCTCATATCTTTCAAATATTAATATGATAGTATTAGATTGGTTTATAATTGAGTTATAATTGCAAGCAGGTACCAGCTACCAGCTGCGGAAGTTCACAAGAACTGTCCTACTCCTTAAATACTTCAACTACCAGTTCCTTCAAATGAGAGAAATGATGGATAACTGCTTGAATTTTCCATGCATTCTTCTTGAACCATTAGTGAAGTGCACAGAGATAGACAGAGAGAGACATCAGACTCCCTTAGACCAAAGCACATCGCAGACATGGATGGGGGGGTAACACTGGTGACTTCAGTTCTGTATGGATGAGTTACAATAGGAATTTGGGTTTCTATCTACAATCACAGAAGTTTTTCTCTCTAGTATTGCAGTTCTGCTTTGTGATTAAGATCAAGGACAGCTCTCTTTTTACATAACTTATTTTCTAGGATAGCTTTGATTTATTAAACTTTTGCTGTCTCTTTTTTTTCACCTCACAAAATGTTTCACACTTGGTTAAAGTCTTCTTCTGATACTTTCATGTACTAAACTCTTCTCTTCTCTTCTCTTCTCTTCTCTTCTCTTCTCTTCTCTTCTCTTCTCTTCTCTTCCAGCTGCCCCTGATGCTTCTGCAGTACAGACACTCTCTGAGCAGGTTCAAACTCAGAGTGCTAACAACAGCCAGCCCTCAGTTGTTAGGGTCAGTGAGGAGCATCCCAGCTCCCTCACTTTGCCAGAGACAGCATGATATTTTCCCCCTCCTTTTCTTCAGCTCTTATCTTCCTTCAGACACTCCTCTTGGCTAAATCGCTTTAACAAAAAAAAACATAGCATGCACATTGGCAGCTGCTCTAAAAGTCCCCTTCTTGCATTTATCACACATGCATCAGCCTGTTCGATATTTAGTGCATCTGGTTTTCCTTGAATGAAATTTAAGAGAAGCTCAACCAGAAAAGAGCATCTCTCATTCAGCTGCTTACCTCATCACTTTTGAACTAGTCAGAAATTAGAGTACCGGTACAATCTAATCTAACTTCTCCAAACTTTGCTTGATAGTGAGTTTTAATGGAGCTGAATAGTAGGTATTGTGCTGCTTCTGTGAATGTAACTACTCTGGCTCTATAGGGCAGCTTGGCTTTTGTAGTCCATACTGTATGTTCTTGTGTACTTATGTCCCTAAATGTCCCAATATTTTTTTGCTTCATGTTGATGAAAATGTGGATTTCAAGACAAAACGGATTTGATCAGAAATTCTGAAGACAGGATATTGCTATTACAAAATCATTGTAAACTGTAATGAACGTACCACGCCTCGTATCTATTGTTTGTGCTCTGTGTTTGTCCCCGTCCCTCTCTGTCTGTTTGCTTCTCCAAAGTGGTTTTAAATAAAGCAAATCAAGCACGCTCTCTTTTTCTAGTGTATATGGACGATCTGCACGGCACTCCTGGGTTTAATTATTTGAACGATTAAGTGTTCTTATTCTTACAAATGTTCTTTGGTGCGTTTCCTCAAAGATGGTGCTTTCTTAGGTAAGAATAATGGCAAATAACCACAGACAGCTGTCACTTCCTGTTCCTCTAGGTGCTATATCATGTAACAGTACATTAACTATTTATTGTAAAAATCAGAAAAAAGAAAAAACAACACAATCAGCAGTCACTGAGTTGCCAGGTGATCATTTATTAAAATAAGACCTGCATTTGGGCACATGATGACTCTGCTGTGGTCAAAGCATCCAGAGTTTTATACTCTCTAGTGTCAACCAAAAAATGTTGGTCCAATATGCACTGGAGTAAATATTCTGTTATTGGCTATAAACTGAGTGACCATATGTCTTGAAGTGGGGCTGAAGGGAAACAAAAGAGTGAAAACATATATGCTTGTGCTAAAAAAAACACACCACAGTACACGGTTTACAAAAGAGGAGCACTAACACACAAGCAAACATGCAAATTGCTGCCTCTCTCCGGGGAATATAACCAGCTGACACAACGCCAAGTTTTTAAGCAGTAAAATCTGACAAACCAAATGACCCTGTAAGTAAAGAAAATAAAACGAATCCTGTGTTGCTGAATGTAAGACAGCAAATATGTTAATATGAAGCTCAGGATTAAAAGTTTTGCGAGTTTTTTCTTCTACAATGAGGTTTTGATTATGCAAAGCAACATCAAATTCATGAAATGCTTTCCCGAAGTAGGCTAATCGGTAAAAGTAGCACTGAATTATTAATTAAATGTTACAAATGAGGATCAAGAAGTGTCCACTCCTATTTTTTGGATATGTGTGTGGATATCAGATCTGTTTACAAATCAGGAATAAAATAGGTTCATTGCATAAAAGTAAAAAAAAAAAACATAAAACAAAAACGCAGCTAAACAAAAAGGCAGATATTGTGAGCATCTGTAAAATGAGCCGAGTTGGTTTTCACGCCACTAAAATGTCGGGCATCCTGTGTCACTTGCATGCACCTACTAGCTTCAAGCATATTGGCTCCAAAAATGAAATCTGTGGAAAGAAAGTAGTGAGCATCTCTGGCTTCACAGCCTGTATCTGTTTCAACTACTGTTACAGTGAGAGATGGAAGCCTCAGAGCGTTAGCGTCAACTTATTATCTCTCTCTCCCCATCTCTCTCAGAAACACTCACAGAAGACAGTTGTGAAACAGTTCCTCCAATTTGTCGTCTTCGCTTATCTACCATCATCTCTCATCCAGAGCTGCTGCTTCTGGAGCTCAAAGTGAATAGTTTCAAGTAGCTGGAAATGAAGACATTCCCGTGTGTCAGCCAGTAGTTGCATCTTTTGTTTGTAAGAAATCAAATGCATTTCTCGCACATCTGCCCCCCTCAGACAGTAAGGAAAACATAGTTTGATGCGCAAAGACTTCCAAAAACAACTTTAGTCTTATTACAAGCCCATCTCAGGGCAAGATAAAAAGTTATTGTTCTTAAACACTCACTGTTTATGATGTCTTTGTGGCCATTTTTAGCTGAATTTGTCAAAATCTTAATACACTTATTGAGATGGAAGTCACTTTTTAATTTTCTAAATGTCACAACTCTAAAATTCACTAAGCCTTCATGTTTTATCAAAAATTGTGCCAGTTTTATCCACGCTGAACATCTGACATTTAATAGTGAGAGTCAGAGCCTTTCTTAACCTTAAACTAACCCACCGCAGTAAGTAAACAACAGGACACTGGCAAAATGGCACAAAGCCTACATGTCTGACATTGGAATTTAAATGACATATGAGTCTGATGGACATGGGATCAAAATGTTGGAAATTTAAATGCTTGTTTCTGCTCGCCAGGTTCAATCATAACCCGTCTGATAGCTCTAGAAGAAACCAAGAGAAAAGAGCTTTACAGTCGAGGATAATAGCAGAAGACAGCTTCAAAATATGGAAACACAAAGAAATCTATTCACAGACATTCTTATGGTTGCTTGATTATTTTAAGTCAGCTGGATTCACCCACTTCAGCTAAACGGGGGACTGAATGATCTTAGGTTTACTCCGAGTCCCTCTGGCAGCTTTTGACATTTGGTGTGTGTTTGTCATTTGGTTTCTTGGCCTTTGATTATATAGCCAGTGTTTTTTGCAGCTTTTGGAAAAATCATACAAAGAAGAAGAAAAAATAGAAGAAACCATATTTCACTCCAGCTCGTCGTCTGTATGTCCTTTGAGGAATTTTCACAGTTGGTCCTAATGGTCTTACATTGTTGGGTGCCCATCAATATAGTCCATCAATCCTTGTTGGTGGAGTTTATATTCACTTAGTGTTGATAAAGTGTGATAACCTTGGATATATCCTTGTTTAGTGTCTGTCTGAGATTAAGATGAGGAGACTTATACCAGCAACACATCTGGCAAAAATCAAACAAAGACGAGGGCTAATATATAGGGCTAGCGAGCCAGGCAGGGTGATATTTAAGATGAGACAAGATAAAAATACATTTTATTTTACTCAAATGTATCGTTCTCCAATACTAAACTGCTTTTTATGCGATATGCATCTTCAGTAGCTCTGTTGGCCTCAGCCTCAAGATCTCGCCTCCTGAATAATAATGAGCGAAAACAAACCTGATTGTTAACTTTGGCTCTCCTGTTCTCATCTGTTAAGCACTTCAAACAATCCCATTAAAAGAATAAACAGACAATGGTTATTAGAAAAGGTGGAAACAGATGCGCCTTCATTATATTCAACCTACTTAGCCCAACACTCCGCTGGATTAAATTTTCCCACCCAATTAAAATTAGAGGCAG
The DNA here is from genome assembly GCF_965226115.1 of Aulonocara stuartgranti. Lineage (NCBI taxonomy): Eukaryota > Metazoa > Chordata > Actinopteri > Cichliformes > Cichlidae > Aulonocara > Aulonocara stuartgranti. The sequence goes on along the minus strand of NC_138954.1, from coordinate 15,912,632 downwards.
AGAGTGTCGACGATACCTGATGTCGCTGTGAAGCCTTTAACCCTTTTTCTTTTTTTTTTCCTGCAGCTGCAAAAGCAGAAGCCACTGAGGAGGTAAAAACAGTTTCTGGGAAGGTGGATGCTGAAAAAGGAGAGAAAAAGACCAAGGAGGACAAGAAAGAGGGCAAGAGTGCCAAAGAGGGGAAAGGAGATGAAAAGGACGCATCTACAAAGAAGAAGGGTGAAAAAGGCGAGAAGGGAGCATCCAAGAAGGAAGATGGGGACGGGAAAGGGAAGAAACCAGGAGAGAAGGGAGACAAAGGGGAAAAGGGAGCAAAAGGAGGGGCTAAAGGAGGGGGCAAGAAAGCTCAAAAGTAAACTCTGCTTTTCTGTAAATACCGGGAGAAAAAAATCCAATTTTTTCACTGGGAACATTTTGAAACTCTTTTTCTAAAGTGGAATTTGTATATTATATTGATAATAAAATATATGCGGATACATTATTACATTATTGATGTTTGTGTCTTATTAGGATATGAAAAGACAGTAGAATTATAGATTTATTATCTTATTCACAATTCACTGATGAACAATAGAGATCAGAAAGCATCCTCCAATCTCATCTGAAGTTTACACTGGTATCTACAACATGCCTACATCACAAAGGAGTGAAGAGAGAATGACTGAATGATGTGTCACTGCCCGCATTACAGTATCTAAAGCATGAAGACTATAAAGTCAAGTCCACTGAGTACACTTCGGCACAAGATAAATAAATGACAATGGAATACACATTATACTTCCATGAGAGGTATTTGAAACAATGAAATACAACCTTAGCTCTACGGTTATTGGCCCTATTGTACACTTGATTCCAAAACACAATCTTTTTACATAATACAATCAGAACAAAACACCATATTAAAGGGTATTAAAGTGGTCAAAGAGAATTTTCCAAGTGTTCTTGATTTACAAAAAAAAAAAAAAAAAGATCTTCATGCTCTGACATTGCCCGACCTCTGAGTGAAAAACTGGATTATACAACAGTAACATGGTATACTCTTTGATGGTCTGCAAATTAGGCTAACTTTCAGTTGTCACAAGCCTGGGAGAAATGCATTAAATTACCCATTATAAAGGATACAAATGGATGATAGATATTTAAATCTTCTGTGGCAGCAAGGTACGGTAACATGACTTTATAAAGGTTTCCCTCAGTCTGTCTTTTTCTATTTTCATCACTGCGGCATGCAGCCACCTGTAATTACTATTGTAGTCAATCCAGTCAAGCTTACGTCATAATTATAGCAGAATGAAAATGTTCCTTTTGACTGTCAAAAGCAGCTAGGAGCTCTATGGCAAACGGGAATTTGTTATATGACACTGAAATTGTAAGTTCAATCATTCTTGGTTTTGGTCTTTTATATATAATAGCAAAATATTTTTTTAAAGACAAGAAAAAAATAAAATATTACTGCAAAATTAAGACAATCTGGTCACTGTAAACGTGATGGTGGAGGATAATACAAATAAAATCTTCAGTATAACCTCTTCTCTGGCAGCTTATCATGTCTTTTCTCTTTGGTATAATAGATCATGTGAGCTACCCTGCCAATCATGCAGGCTAAGTATAGTAAATTACAAAGATATTCAACTGTTCTGTTTTGGCCTATGTACATAACCAAATATTGCCAACATCCCATAAACCAATACATGAAAAAAACAAAAACATCAAAACAGCTTTATAACATATAACATATCCATACATAGGAACACTTTAAGCTCACAATTAGAATGTATCTCTGATTTTTGTAAACATCGTGACTCGTATATACATCATAGAAGCAGCACAACACTGGACTGACTACCTGTAAAAAATACTGTGTAGTAGTAACTTCAGTTTTTTTTCTCTAGAGCATCACAAATATCACTCCTAGAATCCCACGGGGAATTTAAGACTCTTTGTTTCCTCCTTAAATTAATATTCCTCTGGAATATTAATAAGACTGTTGCCTCCATCCTGTGCCTTCTAATAGGGCTTCATCTTTTGACAACTTTGAGAATATATCCAGTATATACAGTTTTCCTTTGAGTTACATGACGTTACTCAGAGAAAAGGGTTGTCTGCAAAGACATTCTTACTTTGGTGTTTTTAGTTTGGCCGTGTGAGTATTAACATTTTATATGGACAAAAAACTAAAAACTAGTACATTCATTTTAACCATTCAAAATCTGTGGAGTCAGAGGACTGAATACTGGGTGGGGGGAGCGGTGTGTGAACGGAAGAGAAACACAAAATAATCTTTTATGACACACATGGATCCTCTGGAGCAAAAAGCTGACTATGCTAAAACACCACTTGAACAGTATAAAAATAGGTGTGCAACAACAGAGGACTTCAATTACCTGAGTAACTTCCCTTTTACGCTGAAGTGGATTTAATCCAATGCAGAACAAATGAGATTCCACACCAGGAAACATGAACACGTCTCAACAAGTAGGATTAATAGTTTTAAAGTCACACGTAATCTTCATTCAAAACTTCCTGATTAAATTGCCAACATTTTTGCCTCTGAGAGCGCTCAGTACCCACCTGGCTTTACTTTGGTGATTAAGGGTATTCTTGGCCATTGTAGTAACTACAAAACCCCAGTTTTTACTTATGCACAAAAAAAAATGACCACAAGATGATTGCTTCCAGAGGAAACATAAATGAAGGATAACAACAGTTATGGCAGTGAATAAGAAGTAAAGAACGGCAATCCTCTTCTCAACATTTTACACATTCAGTGTGGCAGGCGGTTGGTGAAAGAGTTATTTGCTGCAACAACGACAGTCATCACCCATCAAATAAGCCCGCAAAAGCGATACGGCCTTTCTGCCTCGAGCCTCATCGCTTGGCAATGTTCCGGCTCAATTCACAGGAGAAAAAAACTGGCAGTGTCGACAGCGTCCTGCAGGTCACATGACTGTCTCCCTCTCCTCCTCAACCACGGGCGAGGGTTTTTCGTCCTCACAAGGCCGAGTATGCGCAGAATGCTCTTCGGCTGGAATGTGGAGCTCCTGTCCCGATGACGGTATAGAGTTCTCTGACACGGAGCCATTTTTCACATACCCAGGGAGGTTCCTGTGCCCATTCACAGGCGCCGGTCCCAGCCTCGTGGTGAGGTGGAGGCCCAGCGGTCCTCTGGCAGTGACATTGGTAACACTGGTGTGTGATACCATAGGTCCATAGCTGTAAGTGTTACTGCCGCTTCGAGCTTTTCTTTTGAAGTCCAGGGCTAGAGTTCTCCTGCTCCAGGACTTTTTTATCTCAGCTTGCACCTTAGAAGAGAAAATACTTTTTTTTATGCATAAAAGCAGAAGTAAAAATGTGTAAAAGGCAACATTTCTGAGTTCTTACCTCTCCATTACAAAAGCAGTATATAATTGCCACTAGGAATCCCTGCAATATAGAAAACAGTGATTTTTACTCCCATTATCCGTGAGTGAAATATCTTTGCAATGCACTTTAATTTAACATTTTAGCTGTAAAATTTGGCATTTTGTTTGATATTTTCAGTCATCAGCTACTCCTGTTGTTCTTTTAATCTTGATTAGGATCTAACCATAACTCAAGAACTAAACAATAAGCAACAACTGGACATTCACTAACTGGTTTTTGGTGATAAGGTTAACCCTTAGGACATTTAAAATCCTGAAAAATCACGCCTATTAGATTTTTTGAGCACATCATTATTTATATCAGAATAAAATGAAATTTTCATCACAGGATTTTTACCTGGAAGGAGTTTGAGAGCATCTCGTAATGCATTTGGATCAACCATGGAATCCCATGCACCTCTGTATATGGCATGGCAATGAATATGATGTAGTGGACGCCAAACAGAGGCATCAGCACCAGCGTGGACTTCAACAGTTTTCTGTAACATTCAAAATCGTAACACAATACTTTATAAACATCTCATTTTGATAGATCAACAATAAAGATGAGTTGGTGGATTGAAGGTTAAAGTCATTTGTTAGCAAAAAATAAATAAATACACAAATCAAGCTTAATTTCCAGCTTTTTACATGCAAGGGTTTGATGATTTTTTTGATGATATTTGAAATCATTTGAAATTGAATGCTGAACAGTGCAGAACAGTTGGAATGCAATTTGAAGATGACCTTGTAGTCTGTGTTGAGAATTTCCCACGTTTAATCTCCCTGTGTTTGTGTGGGTTTTCTCCCACATTTGTAAGACTTAGGCTATGTGGGGAAATTCACTGCAGATAAAAGTGTGTCGTTTAGGGTTAGGTGTGTTTGTACGTGCACTGTGATGGACTAGAAACCTGTCGAGTATGTTCCCAGGATTTATTTTACTTTGACAGTTGGGATAGACTGTCACCCCGAGAAGCATAAGTGATTACAAAAATGCATTATATGGACAAAGGTGCGTACAGGAGCTGCTCTCCCATGAAGTTCTGGGCGCACAATTTTTGTGTTGATGTTAATGCCAGAGGAGGTTGCGAGCTCTGCAGTTACAGAGTCAGCAGAGCTGTGGTGACTTTTACGCACTAAACCCTGCTCTGTAACTTTACTGTGGTTGCTGTGGTTCCTCAGCTCTTCCACTTTGCAGTAATATCACTTGCAGTTAATCGCAAATATCTAGGAGGAAAGAAATGTCACAAACTGACTTGTTGCAATGGTGACATACTATTACAGTACCGACCCATTAATTCACAAATGCCTGTAAAGGCAGACTGCATGGCTAGATGCAGTCTAGCCATGATTTTACAAAGAGATGTGGCCCAAGACTTTTGTCCATATCGTGTGCATCTCATGATGTAGCTAAATGTTACCTTTGCTGGTTGCAGCATTAAATTTCAAATGAATCGTAACATGACTCAGAAAAGAAAATATTGAAAAAAAGAAATAATAATTTTGCACTTCGCTAGTACGCAGCACCTGTACTGTTGTCTGGTGTCACACCTTCTAGCATTTGTTTCTCGCAGTTTAGTTGCCAGGACTCGGACGATGTTCAGAAATAGCAGAAAATTAATCTGAAGAGGAAATAGAAACATAATGTTAGAATTAGATGTAATTGGAATCACTGAAAGGTGTCTTATCCATCAGCTGTGATGCCACAGGTGCAGCGAAACACTGTCATTTCGCACACGGTAGGGGAAAGTTGAAATCAGCACGTACTCACCACTACAGCAACCACGATGGGCATTTGATATATCCATTTAAAATTGCCTGCGCTTAGGTTCCAACACCTGTGATAGACAAATAATAACAAGGCATCAATAAACAAGTGATATGACAACCTTCTTTGTGGGGGGGGGGGGGGGGGGGGGGTATTGTTTTCTGCCATCATGTCGGATATACAGAAAGGGCACAAACACAACATCAGGTCATGTTTTATGGCTCTCAAAGAACTTTAAGATTTGCAAGGCTTTGAAATAACAAAATCTGCTCTTTTTATTTGGAATTAAAAGTTCACTTGACCCCAGATGTCATTTCAAAGATTTATAGACAATGCACAATGACAGCATTTGATTTAGGTTAAGTATGGTATTAACCATAGGCCGGTTTTACTGCTAGATTTTAAGCCATATGGATATTATTATGTTTACTCAGTTTCCCAAATATATTGCAAAGGTACATATTGTGGTTATCATCATGTATGGTAGGTTTTTTTGCTAAAAAAAAAAACAAAACAATAAAACAACCCAGACAGGAGGCAGAAATGTTCTGCTGCTCTCTCACCGACAGAGAAGAGAATTATGTGGTTTAGTTCCACTCTACAGCTGCTGGATACAAGCTTAGTCGCGAGCTCCCAGCTGCAGAAACTTCATATTTTACTGTGGTACAGGACCAATGTGGACACTGCAGATAATGGTAGTTGGAGGTGGTTGAAGTTCTGCCCGTCTGGTTTGGGAGTTTTGGCAGTTTTGACCCAGGTGAAGTTGCCCATTTGTAAATCGAATTTGAATACACTGATTTTTGGCCACTTTAAGCTTTATTGGACACACTAATACCAAATATGTGCGGTTAATTCATACACAACTGTACACACACACTTAATGGGAAAGTAGTGAAACTAAATTGCTTCTATGGATCACTTACTCTGTGTCTGCAAACATGGCTCTCACAGTTGCCCAAATGGTTACAAACACAGCTGGTACACCTGCAAAATAAAATAAAAAATGTCTAACTTGGTATCATAAAAAATTTATCAAAAAGACAAAAAATAATTTGCTCATGTGAGAAGAATCCGGGTAGCACAGCATCCACATTGTATGCGCTGTGCTTATGACATTTATACGCACAGTGTGTACAATGCAGGAACTGTAAAGCCCATATTCAAAATCTTTTTCTTTTTTTTTTCTCCAGATGAGTCATTCTCCATTGTCCTTTCTTATTCATGAGAATTTCATCAGCAGATATGGAAGTACCTCAAAGTGTTCCAACTTATTTGCATGCTAATTACACCATCAAAAATTTAATTCCTTTGATAAGAGCTGCGTTGCAGGTCAATGGATCTACTGAACATGCAAGTACAATGTAAATTAAGCAAGCAAACTCACCCCATCCAATCACAGTAAATCCCCACAGGCACTTTCTATTGGAGAAGAAGGTCATAAAAATGAGACTGTGGAGGTAGAGACCCTCCACGAGAATCCAGTAGTAATTAGTTGCCAGGAAGTACATAAACAAGGTCACGACCACCTTACAGGTAATCTATAGAGAGAAGAAGAAAAGAAGCAACAGATTTAAAGTTTAAACACATACCTTATAACTCTAACATACACCTATGGTACTCTGATTTCAGCTACAGGTGATAAACTAGAAGGGCACTTTCAATAGGTTTTTATGATGACACTGACATGGATTGTGGGCCTCTACAGTTTTCTCATGTCAGCGCTGGTTTCCTATGTGCCACAGAGCTGAATATCAAATACTGCTTGGTTTAAAGGCCACTGGAAGGTTTGGGTCCAAAATACATTTCACGCCTGCTGATACATTATGGACCATTCACGCCTCTCAAGTTGTCTGGGTACGGTTTTACTCGCTATCCCCCAGGGTCAGGACTAAGCATGGAGAGGAAGAATTTGGTTTTTATGCATCACACAGCTGAGCAGAAAAACACTTTGCACATGTATTTCACGAGACAGCTGAATATGAGCAGGGGAAACTGATCTAACATTGCAAACAAAGTCCTGCACACTGTCAAAATTGCATTGAGAAATGAATATATTTTTGCAATACTGTGCATCAGCGCTGAAATGAGCTCCCAAAAAATCCAGATAAGATGAAAAAAACTCAGCAGGACTGCTCCACTGAAAGGTGCAAAACAATATGGCTTATGTTACTCATGTTCAGATTATTCACCACAGGCATGATTATTTTTCAGGCAGGATTCACTCCTGCTGCTTTTCGCCACACCGCTAATTGTTGAGCAACTTTAGAGGCACGAACGAGGTTAAAATCTTGTTAGCTGACCTCCAGCTAGTATAAACATGAATGATATATTGGCAATTTACAACTCTGATAGTGTCAGAAAAATGAAGACTCTCTCACCTGGCATTTCATTAGGTATACCTGTTCAACTGCTTATTATTGCAAATCAGTCAATCACATGACTGCAACTCAATGCATTTAGGCATGGAGATATAGTAAAGATGACCTGCTGAAGGTCAAACTGAGCATCAGAATGGGGAAGAAAGGTGATTTAAGCGACTTTGAATGTGGCATGGTTTTTGGTGGCAGACAGGCTGGTCTGAGTCGTTCAGAAACTGTTGATCTACTGGGGTTTTCCGACAAAACCATCCCTCGGGCTTATGGAGAACGGTCCGAAAACGGAAAAAAAATCCAGTGAGCAGCAGTTCTCTGTGTGGAAATGCCTTGGTGAAGCCTGAGGTAAGAGGAGAATGGCCAGACTACTTTGAAGTGATAGGAAGGCAACAGTAACTCAAATAAGCACTTGTTATAACCAAGGTATGCAGACGAGCATCTCTGAACGCACACCGTGTTAAGCCTTGAAGCAAACGGGCTACAGTACTCTAGCCCACATCGATCTCTAATCACATTTTCTTGTCTGTAATTACTGCAGATTGGTTAGCACACAAAGTGCTCACAGATCCTTGTGATGAAGGATGGTTCTGAACAAAATAAAGACTTTTACTGGGAATCATGGGACCTCTTTCTTTTTCTCTAAGTGCGGTCACAGCAGCTCGAGAGGAATCTTCGTAGATCTTCTGACTAGCCTCAGTGAGAAATGTAGCCAGACAATGTGACAATTATTTACTCATAGCAGAACAGCTTTATGAGATTTCCCCATCTTCAGGTGTTCCTTTTCTTTAGGACTGTTAGAGAAATTGGACATATTTTGACAGCTGGGTCATATGTTGTGAAAGCATGGGCAAATGTAATGTAGTTCAAATCTTGAATAACACATAAAAGTTTCTCATTATCATTAGATGTACCTCAGGAACATCTAAATTTGCAGCGCTACTGTCATTGCACCCACCCAATGGGAAAATACTGCTCTGAACTACATCTGTAACCGAGTTACAATGCCATTTTGTTACTGTGGAAACAACACATTTTGCTCATGGATCACTGTGTGAGTTTAGGCTCATTACTGTATATGTTGGTTTTTTAGCCAGACTCTTTTTCTGATAAAAAATAACATGTCTTTTTTTTTTTTTACGGGTGGGGGGGATGAGAAAATTTCTGAAAAAACAAACAAACTGGGGCGAGTAGTTACAGAGATATGACTCCTTCCCAGACATAACCCATAATAGGGTGCTAACAATCCATTGTACGCATTTGAGCATTAATGGATTGCTGTTAAATTTTGTTGGTCCCCAGAGGGCGTGGATCAATTTCCTCCCACCACCAGCAAGTATACGTTTTCACTTATTAAGAAAGCTTCAGGTCTCAAGCGTCGTGGCCATCTGCCTTTCCCATTATAGGGTTGAGATTCTTGATTACAAAATTTAGCAATTATTAGATTATTAGATGGGTATCAGTGGAATTACAGACAAAAAGAGGTTAGCGTCTACCACGACTGGCTTTGGTAATCTTTTGATTTTTTTTTTTTTTATCTAGTACCTTCATAAGTTTCCATGTGATCAGTAATTGTCTATTTATTTATTTGTTTGATTATTTTGATCATTTCTAAATATTTAAATAAAATTGAATTGAATAGAACTGAGTTTGTTTATTTTTAACAGGGACAGTGTACATTAATAAACATTGCTGTAATTGTACTAGAGTTAGCAACAGGTTAATATTCATCACCTGCAAACTAACAGCATTTCTGTTAACCTCTGCTGTGTTATGTTTGTACTGTAAATGAACCAAAACATCATCATGCTAGCGAGTTAAGACCAGATGATAAGTCTGGTAAATATGCTGCATGTTAAATATGCAGATTAAAAGCATGCAGACAGCACATACAGAGTCCACTGTGGAGTTTTTTCACAGCATCTGCGCTTCATAGTTACGGTGTTATATGGTCGACCAATGGATTATTATTACAGCTTTCTGAAATGCGTCTGTTTTATTAAAACATTCAATTAAATAATAATTTAATGAAATGTTTGACTTCTTTTTATCTATATATATTTCTACCACAAATAAAGAGAATGGATGTAGTTCACTGGCTTAACTCAGTTCTTACGCAATGTCTAATTATCAGTCCCAAGCGCACTAATTCACAAATGTTGTTCCTGTGTTATTCGCAGCCTCTTATTTTCTGTGTCCATCCCAGTGTCTTAATCCATTATCTGTATTTGTGTGGAACAAAGCTTTTGAACCCACTGTTTCAAAGTCCTGAGTGAAAATGTTTTATTTCATGCACAGAATAAAGTTTTGAAACTAAGTGCGTTATCACCATGCAACATACGGGAAGCACATTTTATATGTGAATGATCGGTGTCTCTCATGCCAATTGTATTAATCTTTAAAAGCAATGTGACATAAATGTATCAATAGACTACCAACAAAATTAACCGCAAACACTAAAGTTGGGACTCAAAGCACAGAGTACTGCACACAACTCAAAGGACGAGCGAGTGTTGTGTCTACAATTAACTTGCACTTAGCAAAGAACCAATTTTAAACAGTATCATTAAACCCATAATTTCTTTCCATTTCTTTAGCTGAATATACAAACAAAAAGTACGCACATAACACAGTCTGACAGGTATTTTTGAACCAACAGGTGATTCCCAAAGCTGAAAACTTGACATATTTCAACTGGTTTGCAGTGTGTCAAAAATTCTGCAGCAATATCTTCACAGAGAACAGAACAAGCATCCAAATAGGAATTTTGGAATCTCTTTAAGAAGCCTCGGGGACTATTCATGAAGACTACTTAAAGTTTGAGTAAGAGAGCTCAGACTGAGTTGAGCTTCCATACATCCTTATTAATAAAGTGCAATAAGTTGCTGCACCTAATTCCAATTTTGCTATAAAGAAGAAGGCTTTGCATTATATACACATATTCAGCCTGTGATTTCTGCAGGAGCGTCAGACCTTTTGTGATTGGACTGGTCTGTGGTTCAGACCTTACATTTTCTTTTTCTTAATTAAGAAAATAAGTGGTTGAAAAAGGTTATTTGCTCCATACATAAAATGATGAATTATGCCAGAGTACACACACCTAAGTTCCCTCATTGTGTCACACACAATATTTCACTTACTAAGCAGTTTGAATACAGTATAAGTCACTTTGCAGAGATACAGAGGATGAAAGATATCCCTAAATATATAGTGTAAATTGTTTGTGTATTAAAGCATCCGTGAAAAGTACACAGTCTTTACAAATTTTTTCAGACTTGACTCTGTTCAGGAAAGCCAAGTCCTGGCCTAGTAAAACCTTGGCACGGTGACAAGCAGTACAGTTTATTTGCTGCAGTACTGGAAAAGCAACTGAGACTCCTGCAAAACTTACCTAACACTTCCCATGCGGAAACACAACTCTTCACACCAAGCAACACTAATCAAATTATGTGTACACGTAAAGCAAACAAATCCTGACATTATATTTTTTTGTGAGTACTGCACGTTCACTGACTACGACAACAACTTTATCTGCTGCTTCTGTTTCTATTTGGTTTACTTACAAAATGCGTTTTGTCGGTTTGTGAGGCTTCAGAAATAGACTTGATGTCTTCCACACTGACTCCTTCCATGTCTAATGTCGATCCGGAGTAGAGAACAACGTCTTTTACAAAAATGCTTATAGCTCTTAGCATGTAGGACACAAAGAGGTGCATGTGGATGTAGTTCCTGGTACAGTGTAACCGTCTAAAAAAGAGAGAGAGAAAAAAAAGAGTGGTATGGTCAAATATCAGATATGTGAGAAATTTTTCCTATTTTTCTTTTTTTTAGACAGTTGGTACACCTCAATGTTAAGTTTGTGCTCGACTTTTCACACGCACACAAACAATACGCATCTTAATTAGAGCCAGCTGAATTCCACGCTGACTACAACACATTCTCAAGAATTAGGAGCTTGAAACACACAAATATTAAATCGTTACACTCAAAGTGAGCAGTAAAAACGAAATTGCAAGCATGTGTTGAAAGGGATCCAAATTTGCTTCCACGAAAGCACAAGTTTATCAGTCAAAAATTCTTCATTCTTAACATTTGTAGAAATGTTAACATTTGCAACTGTGAAGTGATTCTGGCACTGTGCTCCAAAGGGAGCTGCAGGATCAATAGCCATAAAGGCTACATTATTGCAGTCAAGACAAAACGTCAATGCTAAAATTTCTTGAATATTTACTAGTGCAAAAAAAAAAAAGACATGACAGTTTAAAGTCTAAATTTGTCAACATTTACTTGACGCTGACATTAGATCAGTGTAATTTCTACCCACTGTTTCTTTCTCTAAAGACTCTTTAATGAGCTGAATTCTTTGACGAGCAACCCTCAGAGAGCTATTGATTGAGAAAAACTAATCTAGCGTACATTTCCCCAGTGAAAAATTCTGAACACAAGTGGTAATGCAAAATATCCCCTCTTCTCTCTCCCTGGAAAACATTTATGAACTCTCCTGTCTAAAAGCTGATGTGTTAAAGAGGAGACATGGCTGGAGTGCTCTGAGCACAGAGCCAGAATGTCAGATGGGCCCCTGGGACAACTTATTAAACTCATTTTGCCCGTAGATTTCCTGGTGCCAGTTGGGAGCATTCCTAAAAACCTTCTGACTGCCTGCCTGTACAGTAAGTCACGCCGGTTGGAGCATTGGTAAACAGTTCCTTCCCATTGATTAGTGATAGTCCCTGTGCTCAACTAAATAAGCAAATAATAACAAATCTGCCCTGTGTTAATCAAAATGATTAAAAAAAACAGACATTTTCAGACTGAATTCAACCTTGTTTTAAGGCTTTTTCCTTTTTCATTTAAGAAAGTAGCCCTAAGGTAAGGCTGATACCTCTTATGTTTGTACAGTAGGAGGAGAGCTTTTCAAACACAGCACTTTGCTCTGAATTCACATCCCTTCACTCCCTTGTTTAGATGTTTACATGTGGGAAAAGGTGGATGTTGATTAGGAAATGTAATCTTTGTAAGCTGGGAGGAATAATAAAAAATAAAAACTCAGCATACACACTTTGGTTGTGTGTCAGCGAAATCTGAAATCAGCATGAAAATAACAAAGAACCTAAATGTCAGGCAATGAGGCATGCATTACAGCACGCCTGAAGGCAGGCTCCTCCTCAAAGGCAGTCATATCATAGTCTGTTAAAAGTCAAAGTAAAAGTCAAAGGTAATGCTTGATATAGATTGTGTGCTCCGTGCCGTCGCTGTGACACAACACATATATTGCGATGCACGATTATCCGGTGGAGTCGGGGTGGGGGTGATGGGGGATTCACAGCATGCCATCATGCTGTGAATCATTTGGACTCCCTGTTTTGATCCCTTCTCCAATTGCTCTAACCTTAATTTCTGACCTGATCAAACGCCCTCTCTTTTGGGAACATTTGTAGTTGAAAGTACTGATTGAAAAAGTCCAGCAGCAGCATCGACTCACCGAAAATATCCCAAAATGACCACAGCCACCATGAGCGACCCCAAAGAGACCGAGTACCCAACCGTGTAAATGAGATACAGACGGTGAAAGACGTCCTGTTGGAAAAGGATAATTTGTTAGAATATCAACAGACACATTATCCCCTCCTAATTGCATTGTTTGATCCGCTGTATGTTTTAGTCAGACATGCTAATCCTGTTTGTTGGGAAAATTTATTTAAGGATGTCTCCAAATAACCTGGTTTGTCACTGGAAAGCATCAGTACACTGGGCAGTAGTTTAATCCTCCAGCAGAAGAAGCCTGGCTGCACGTCACCAAGTTAATAAGTGCCAGGACCTCCTTGTGATGTAAGTTGATACTACACTGCTGTTATCATTTAGCATCAGGATCTTGTGCCAGAAAAAAATGTGCGTCTGCAGTATTGCTGTTTGCTTTAGTTCATGCACACATATTTATCATTATCTACTGCAACTGCTCCTCTGTTGGAACATCGATCTGAACATTCGACGTCATACAGATGACAGCGGTATCGTATCGTTTCAGGCCAGAAAAGGGTGACGATCAAAGCATGACAGCTTTCACGGCTTTCTCACAGCCTTTGAATGTTTTCATTTATCAATATTTTTAACAAGTTTTCCATCCTTCTTACAAGAGCTATTTACTGCCAGCACTGACATCTAACACCCCGAGCGATGGTAGAGGAACTCTGCACAGGCACCTGCGATCAAGGTCACATCTAGCTGTCAGTCACACTGGGTTGTAGTAGTTCTTCTTCTTTTAACTGTTTCCACACGATGCTTTGCAGTGTAATGGTGCTGTTGGTGCTCATGGTATTACAGATTATGCAACACATAATCCTCTTTATTAAAGTTAAAGATTTCCATTTTGTAAGACGTATACGCCCGCTTAAAATGTGCAACTGTGTCAGGATACACAGCAAAGAAACACTATCAGCTGACAGGTCTGCTATGAAACAATGAAACAAATACAACAACTATAAAGACCTCATTATGATAATTAATTATAACGTCAGGTAAATGACAACAAAGCGCTAACATTAAAACATTAGCTGAGCTAAATATACAACACACTCCACCCTGGGCCTAAGTATGTCAATTTTTATGGTTTGGCCTTAGAGAAGAAAAATAATAATTCTACAGCATAAAATGGTCATAAGAAATTACCTTTCACTGCAATAGCCTCAAATCAATGAAATAGATTGCACTACAGTATGAGGTGCAACTTCATTAACCCTTTCCAAACCATCCTAAAAATTTTGTTAAAACCTTCTCAACTCTTCACTCACTGACTTTTATATTATAGATTTCATGCACACACTTGGAAATAGCATATTATATATTTTTTTATATGTGTGTGTTGTCAGACGTAACTGGCCTACACAGGTCTGGCCTGCCCTGACATATATCCTATCAAACACCTCGAAGAGACCTGTAATAAGGTGGACCCCTGACTAGCATCCAGGTCTCGTCACCTATTAGTGATGCTGTCGAGGTTATATCAAAGATTTGCAGCAAAGTCTTCCCAAAATGGTCGAGGCTGTTGCAAAAGCATAAAAATGTTTGCTAATGCTCCACACTAATGGTTTTCAAAGAAGATGAAAATCTAATCGGTTCTTCCTTAATCCAAGAGAACATTTGTGCAAGATTTGACGATACTGCATTCACAAGAAAGGATGCATAAAAATCATTAAAATCGACGAATGTAGCTGCATGACTCAACTGTGCAACTGCGGGTCTTATTATTGTTAAGTTACTCAACTGAGCCATGTCTGGTGAGTTCTTAGTGGTCTTAGATTTGCGAGGGAATGACTCAGTTCAAGACTAATCTGGCACTGTTTTCACTTTGTATTATAACATAAATTTAGCCAGTTACAGCCATTTTATCACAAAGCGACCACATGAATATCCTTTCATTATCCCCTCATCATCTTCTCAACATTTCAGTAAATACGATCAGACTTTATTTGCATTGCACATTACTAAGAAGGCATGCTGTTAATTTGTTACGCATTTCAAAGGAAGTATAATTGCAGGGTACATTTTTTTCTTAAATACCTTAAGTGAGACAATTTGCTATGGTGCTGCTGTTAATTATTTTGGTGGGAGACAGTGTCAGCATGTAAATGGAAATCAGATGGATCTTACCATTTGATAGCTTGGGTTATATTCGGGGAGGTGTTTTGAACATTCAGTATAATCGGCCCATGTTCTGTTGGCTGCTGCCAGCTGCCATATCCCATTGCTGTCACACTGACGGTGTGCTAATCCTAGAAATCAACAAAAGAAGTCTGTTTTTAATTACAGATTTAAAGCTGCATAATTCAATAAATTGCCAAAGCAGGTTCAGAGAGAGCTCGAGTTATAATTTGCAATGAATTTGCAGAGCGCAGCCTAACTCATTTTAAAATTCAGGGATTTAACTGCTTACTGTATCCAGGCCCAAGCTTACCTTTATGGTTGAAGTCAAAGATATACTCTGGACAGGGAGTGGATATTTTCCCAGGAGGCCCTTCAGGCCAACAAACAATGCCATCCCAATCTGGTGAGCAGAAACCATCTGCAGAGAAAAGAAAAGAGTTGAATTAAAACCAAATCCTGTCATGACTATAGCACTGCAGTAATGGTCAGTAGGCATTTCCAAGATCTGCTTGTTTTCAGGGTTTTTGTTTGAATTTTAAAAAGCAGACACACGATACATAAACAGCACTGGAATGGCACTGCAAAAGCAGCCTTGTAATTTCATGTGTGGCATAACTGACCCCCCCCCCCCCCCCTTTTTTTTTTTATTCATATTTGTTCTACTTGTGGGAAATATGGGTCACCAAAAGAAAACACATGCCTGTCCACTTCCCATCTATTGTCACATAATTAAGACTTGCAACCATGGAATTTCCCGCATGCTGACAACAAGTTGTCCATTGAATCTGGTGTGGTGTGTTCATTAAGGCTTGTTTGTTAGCTGCCGGATATTTCCATAACTGCTCCGTTGTTGATAACACAACAACCATTATAATGTTGTATGGAATTGGTTTTAGCGTGGATCTTATTTAAAGACTTCCTGCAACACTAGCTGCATTGTAGTGCCCTAACTGGCAAATTATGGTTAAATAACAGCACTATATTATATAATTCACTTTCAATATGTATCATATGTTTTGAGGTTTTTTTTTAGATGGATCACATTCAATTAATTAACAACATCCAATTTGATTATTCATTTACGTACAGAGTTATGTCTTGCTAGGGTGAATGAAATTTTAGAGAATGGGAAAAATGGTGATAAGATGTAAAACAAATGTCTTATTTGGCCAATCATTATACCCAGTGCAACAATTTTATGTATATTTAAATTAATTTTTTGAAAATGTAAAATATTTATTTTAAAAATTTAGTAATTAAGTTGAAAAAAAAAATTCCAAGTTCTCATTACAATTTACAGTCCTCAACATGTTTTAGACCACCACCGACTAAAAGGTTTGTGCCAGTCCTTCCTTAAATTAACAGTATTTATGATTACCAAAATATTGTTTTATGTTCTATAACAGCTAATCCAACAGTACAGCTGTGCTATTTAATCAAAATCACATTTTTAGTGCTAAAGTATAGTTATTCTTAATATACATGAATTTTCAGATTCACTGTTTTTCAAAACAACCATAATAAAACATGTAATTTTGTAATAAATGATTAATTTATGGTTCTCAGAATTCTCTTTTTTTTCCTGTTCAAATTTAGGTAAAATTTGAATTCAGTCATTTTTAGTTTTCAGTTTTGTTTTGTTTTTTTGGGTTTTTTTTTTATGAGACGTGGTCTAATAAATGTGTTAGGAACTACAATTTTGTATCAGTCTGGACTTAGGTGACCATAGTGGTTTGGGTGATTTCACTTTATTAATAACAATAAATTATATAGTAAAGAATTGACTAATAATAATAATAATAATATAACAACAACAATAATAATAATGATCATGATCATGAAATCCCATATTTGCATTCATTTTTTTACATATAAAAATATCACATGAAAAACAGTTATTGCATATTTCTCTTTGAACAACAGAATTGGTTAATGATAATAATTCTCTCTCTCTCTCGTTTTTTTTTAAATGAGGCTGATTATGAATGCAAAAATTTTTACCAGGAATCATTAAAGCAAAAAAAGTTTTCTCCACATTTTTACAAGATGCATGGTGATCCCGGTGATCACAACAGAAAATTTTGTGTCAAATTATTAGCAAAGACTGTGCTACATTAAACTTTGCCATAATGCATCTGTGCTAAGTTCAGACAAAGAACTTTACGTTCAAAGTGGGGGGAAAACCTATGAGTGCACACAGTCCCCTAATTCTCAGCTAAACCGTGGAACGGAGCCTGCTGATAGTGTGAGCGGAGTCCCTTTCACCACAGATTCTTGGCAAAACCTCTCTTATGGCTTGGCATTTATGTTGTATTATTGAAAACATCTGCCCCACTTTGACCACTAATAAGTAGGTAAGCATAGAACTAAAACTCTCCTCTCTTTGCAGTAGATCCATTATTTTCTCATTCCTGTAATCAAACTTACAAAGAAACATCTGACAAAATGACGACTTGCTTTTAACTGCTTGTCACTGGGAGCACAAAATTAAAGAGTAGACTGAGTGGAGCTGACTGATTCTTGCAGATGCATGGTGGGAAAAAAATGCGTTTAGTTTTGAAAATCACGCTGACCACACATCCTGGGAGTAAAAGTAGAATTGCTGCTTGCTTTTGCCATAGGTTTTACTACCATAGGACCACCTACTAACAGGCTTAAATTAAACACACAAACACACAGACACACACACACATACAATTTCCTGTAAATTTTTTGACCACAATTTAAATATAAACGTGCCTACGGGGGGACTTTGGTATTTGTGATGTCACTGGGGTTTGAAGAATGTTTTTTTCTCCCCCAACTCATGTGATTCTGACCTGCAGATGTCAAAACACTCACTGCATGCAGTTCCTCCTGATACATGCAGCCTTTTATAATGATTCCCCAAGTTATTCTACACCCAGACCACAAGCTTGAAGGTTGAGCTATTTTCACACTGCAAGGTCTGGGGATTTGAACCCACATCCCTCCACTGTCCTCCCCAGGCAAACCTCACTGCATCCCTCAAAGAAAACCTTGTCCCAGGCATCAAATGGTGAATTTTACACATTTGAAGCCCAAATGAAGCACAACGGCTTCTCCTTTCAAGCAGCACTCAAAGCTTTCTTAATTAACACATAATTTTGGATAGTTTTTCTACACTTTCTGCATTTTACTCTGCTGCCATTTGAAGCCGTCGTAATTCCTAATCTCCAATAATAGTTCAAAAAGCCACAGGATTACAGTTAAAGAGCCAGAAAAAAAATCCTGGGAGATTAGGCAAAACAATTACAGATATAAATCTAAAGCTAGTAGTTGGTGCAATCAGTTTATCTCAACCCATGGTTTGAAGTTCACGCCACAATGCAAAAAGGAAGGAAAATGTCTCTTAAAAAGTGATTTCTGCTGAAATCTTGATGACTTTTTCAAGGAAAATACTGACATCCTTCATCAGAAAGCGCAAGTTCGGTTTTCTTTGAACTTAATGGCAAAATCTTGACAATATCTATAATTTTACTCAACATCACAGCAAACCCACTACCCAGATTTTAAATGACTTCCACACTGCATAATTACAAACAGCCAGATGTGGCTCTGGAGTTCAAATCAAATCGAAATGAAGGTTAAAGCAATTCATCTGGCATTACAGGGAAAAAGAAAATCTCAAAACAAGTACATGCAAGGAGCACATATGTGCTTCTCAAGCTGTTAGTCTCCACCACACTGGGGGACTTAACTGAGGACTCTACTCTATATTAAGGTAATAGGGTTATTCTAATTTCTTCATCTGTAATGTAATTGAACAGACATGTGCAACCTTCCAAAAGAGGTCAGCAAAAAACCACTACATGCAGGATGAGTCACATTCGGCACACCAGCATCATCAGGTATGCAGGTCAGCTCTCTTGTGCTGATGTACCCCCTAAACAGCACCTCAAGCATTTCACAGAATCCCAGTCAGGCATTCCCGATGGGCTTGTTAGAGTCCAGATTGAGCGCCAAAGTCTCCCCTAATGTGCAGACACAGGAACATGCGAGTGCAATAAGGCCGTGGTTATCAACTATTTATACCAGATTAAAATATAAATGTACATATAGTCCCATATGTCTAGTCAAGATAGTGCAAAATGTTAGGTTTTATCCCATTGTTCGTACTGAACATAGCATGCGCTCGGAGGTGCATGCGGACATGTGACACCAACCTTTCCTGTCACTACAACATGTCAGGATAGATTCTCGTCTGCGAGATCTCTGATGTTTCACTGATTGCTCTCCTCTGCATTGGCGCCTATAGCCATCTTGTTAAGCGTGCTGTAAGAGCTGGAACATAAACCCTAAGCAAACAAAATCTGCTGCTCGGCCCTCTGCAATTCTCAAAAGTAGCAATTCTGACTTTTTTTTTTAATCTAATTTGAGCTAGTGGATATTTATCAAAACCATGAAAAGTTGGGACATACCACGTGGGTAATGTAACTACAGGGAACAGTCAACAATAGCTTTTGTGTTCTGAGCCAGGAAGTAAACGTTTTTAATTATGTGTTTCATTTACAAGGAGTATCGTTTGGAGGGCAAAGAATTTCATGTGACCACAATGCACTGGGGTTAAAGAGAAAATAATATGATTGGTTTGGCTGTGGAATTCCTCTCCAATCAACTGGGAGAATGACAGCAACCACATGACGATACAGTGTGCTGGGGTCTGCAGGAAAATGGCATTCTTCAGATAGCCATAAATATTGAAAAACACCCCAGGACCAGGTTTGCCTTCGAGCTCAGCCTTCGGAAAGCCACAGAGAAGACAAAGGAAACAAAGCTGAGGTTTTAAATGTAACCATCAACTTACAGTTCACAAAAAATGTCTTGCAACTGCTCCAAGAATGGGCCGTGATTTTAACATATCAGCGAAATACAGGCAAAACGGTCCCTTTAATTTAAATATTTACTTATTATGGTGAAGTATGAACATCATCAGTTGATTAGTTTAAGCTCTTATAATCAACAGTCACTCTCAAACAAGTCACCAATCACATTCAATCAACATGGCGTCTCGATGGACTCTTTACTTTCAAGCTTGTGTTCATCATGTTGCTGGTTATGCAGTTTACTTCCACAGTTCTTGGTAAACTTCACTGTTGATTGGTTTCTCCCTCCATACACAGCCTTCTCTCGGTACACCTCCCGTGTCTGATAGCATCCTCCGCCTCATACATTATATTTCAGCTCGGCAGCCATGTGCAGCCTCTGGGGGATTTACTGCACTCCACATTGAACCTCTAGCTTCAGCTAGAATTCACTGGGGAGCTTCCTCACAAGCGGAAAGCCCCAAACTATTTTTAAGTGATAACGCCTTTGACAAATGTGCCTGTGACAGAAATCTTTTAACTAAAAAACCTTTAACAGGTAGTGGAACATCACACTATTGGAAACCAATAATAAAAGGCAAATAAAGCGGCACCTTCCAAACGCATGATCCCATTTCAATTTCACGCATTCTGCTTGATTAGTTTCCTCCAGTTTTTAGCTATTAGTTATCTTGTAATAATAATCTGTAGCTAAACAAGACATGTTATTCGATATACAGAAGCTATTAGGGACGACTTATGGATTTGTATCTGTTATCTCTCTAACACACCCCTTTTACTGGGTGATTTGCATGACAAACATTGAATCTGTGATCCCTTTGTTACTCTGCTTTGGAATGAGGAGAATCACAATCCTGCTAACAGAGTAAACAATGAACCAAAAGCAAACAATGTCCTGTGCATGCGCTAAATGTTAATCAAATCTGCACTATCATGCACACGCACACCTGGAGGCAATGTTCCTATTTTAAACCACAGCACACCTTGATAAGTGCGTACATGTCCCACACCCCACCCCTCACACCCCACTTTCACCACTTTCCCCAGTCTAAAAAATGGAAGGGGCTGGGGTCAGGTGTGCAGATATGCCATTTAACCTAGTTTTTGTTTTTTGTTGTTTTTTACAGATTTCAGCTTTTGCAAGAGAAGCGGTGCACATCCATTTCAAGCCCCAGGTTAAAAATGAGTCTCCAGCTAAAAGACATCCTACAGGCGATTTAAGGTTTAATTCTGGATTTAGGGATCTGTGATTTTTTTTTCACATGACTGCACTCAATCCACAGCTGTAGCACACAATGGAATATGTGAACAAATATTAAAGAGCCATGCTGGTTTATACAGATATTCCTCCGGCCCCCTGATGATGAATCCTACTTAAATCTCCTATGTGGCTGTTGACCATTTTGCCATGAAATTCAATACTGAAAGTTCAAGTCCCCCTGAAGAATAACAGTATTGTCATTACAGACTCACAAAGCCACTCATACGGCTAAAGACTGACAGATTTGTTTCTGTACTCACCAGGAATCCTCTGCTTTGCCTTGATGATGGCCTCACATTTTTGCTTGGCTCTGTACAAAAACTCTAACTGTTCCTCTTTTGTCAGCACATCATCGGTGTAAACCTGCAAATCAGGGGGAAAGCCTCAGAGTTAACGGAAGGATATGGAAGTGGAAACAGGAATAGTGTGAAAAATAGATACTTTCAAAGAAAATTTCCAACACAAAACATCTATTACAACTCAGCTACATGGCAGTTAAAATGACAAGAACAACATAAAAGTGTAAATATTTCGCTGCAGATGTAGACTCTCCTCTGGATCTGAAATGAGCATGAAAATCAGTTCAGACTTAGACATTAATTTCTCTTTACAGCTGCTTCAAAACTGTCAAACTGTCTGGAACCCTGCTCCTGGTGCTGTGGAGAAAAAAATTAAATCCAGTTTCCTACCTCCAAAATTCACCGGATATGAGTGACAGTAATACAGTGGATAAATATTAGAAAGTCCCGTACTTTGACCACATCAGTGGATTCATTGAAGAGTTCTATCAGTCTTACTGTGATAAAATGAAAGCTAAACTTCCCTGACTCAACAGCATCAGTTTCACTCGCAGCATGCAGGCTTATTCCAGCGGTAAACTGATCGACATGAGGAAAATTTTAACACTGACAAAAATTACATTTTATTCCATGCAGTTTTTTTTTTTACCCCTTATATATTTTCAGTTTCTGAACGTTTTATATGAGGGTGACGTGGTAACGCAGGTGTGGTTTTCCAGTCAGGGAAACTTTTTCCATTCTAATAGGTCACACTGACTGACTTGCTGTTTGCCTGTGGATCACTTTCGGGCATTGACAAATGTGACTG
This sequence comes from Aulonocara stuartgranti, assembly GCF_965226115.1. NCBI lineage: Eukaryota > Metazoa > Chordata > Actinopteri > Cichliformes > Cichlidae > Aulonocara > Aulonocara stuartgranti. Next base: position 15,890,241 of record NC_138954.1, on the reverse strand, counting down.
TACTGAAAACGACAACATTCATTTTTAACAGAGCATGACAAGAAGAGTTGAAATGAAAAAACAGGCCGCCTAAACTAAAGGCTAGATCGCCAGGATATTTAATGCTGTCATGTAGGCAATATCATTGTTCTCTGAGCCACACTGCAGCAAAACTATAAGACGCACACCATGAGACATAAACTAACACGTATGCCGTACAGAGCGCCTGGAGGTGCGGCTAAAAAAAACCCACACACACACAGTCTTGTTTTTTTGGTCCAGTGATCCAGAGCAAATAGTGCAAATTAAAGACAGACGTTTACTCAGAGCAGCTGACTGCCTGGCTGCAGTTGCATCTGTCAGTTTCAGACACAAATTACATGTCTGGATGTGAAGAAATCAAATTTTGCTTCTATGAAAGCAAGAAGCAGAACACTTCAAATAGTAACGAGTAATTGTTTTACTGATGAGCAAGAGACAGCAGGGAGAACAAGGTAAATCTATGCATAAACAATTCACCTTTCTAAACATTTATCACAGTCATTTTGGATCTAGAATATATATTTTTTAAACGTGACACAATGGAATATATAACCATGGACAGATAGCTGCAGGTACAAAGTAAAGGCGGTGTGGAGACTTGCTTGTCGAATCTCATTGTGATATAATGATCATGCCTGATTCTATCTCTAAATATAAGTAATATAATTGATTTTCTCTTGTTGCCCTGAAAAATCTTATTTTAGTCTCTACAATATTTGTTAATTTGTTCAGACAGATGTTAACTAAATAATTTGTGTACCTTATTTTTAAGGTATGCTTGTTATATCTAATCAGTCAATCACATGGCACCAACTCAGTGTGTTTAACCAAGTAGCCATTATCAATTGAGCATGAGAATGTGAAAGAAAGGTGATTTCAGTGAATTTGAATGTGCCAGATGGGCTGGCCTGGTTATTTCAGAACCTGCTGATCTCCACAGAAAATATCCAATGTTGATGTCAGAGATCAGAGGAGAATGGCCAGACTACTTTGAGCTGATAGAAGACAGCAGCAATTCAAATGACTACTTGTTACAAACAAGGTATGCAGAAGAGCATCTTCGAATGCACAACATGTTAAAGCTTGAAGCAGATGGATACAGCACCAGAAGACTGCACTGGGTACAGCTCCTGTCAGCTAACAACAGGATACCGAGGCCATAATTCACACTGGCTCAACAAAATTGGACAACAGAAGATTGGAAAAACATTACCTGGTCTGATGTGCCACATGAAACAACATGAAAGCTGATGTTGGCATTCTAATATTTGTGTTCAAGCCTCTAGCTATAGATAAAACATCTTATGAAAAATAAGTTTTAGTAATAAGACTTTTACTCTTATACTCTTTTTTGTGAGTATAGAAATACTGGAAGTGAGCTTACTCATTCTGCAACAGTATTTTATATTGTATTCTTCTTATTTATAATTTAGTACAGCCAATTGCCGTGGTGTTTATTTAAAGTATATGAAATGCTGAAATTTTACAGCAGTAACAGCAGTATAAATGTTGAGAACCAACCATAAAAAGGACAGTACCGAAACACTGCAGTACTGAAATAAATTACAAGAATTTTACACTGGTTCCCGAGTACAACATTTAAGAGAATGTACTTATTTACTATAACAGTTACTATAGTAGATGTACAGTCTACTAAGAAGTATTTATATTTTTGCAGTTGGCAATACAGCTCCGTATAGGAACCAACTGTTGTATAACCTTTTTCAAGACTTTTTCAGCCGTCTCTTGTGCCTGTTCATAATGAGAAATATAATAAATAAGTACAGATAGGAACAAAGACATGTATACTTTGTTTCTAACAGAAGTACGCAACTTCACGAGGTTTAAATTTAACTGTAAATACCAAGCCGTTGTGGGTTTGCTCCATACAAACCCACAATACCTCAATCCATCAATATTTTCACTACTTTCAGCCCTGAAATAAGGATGTCCAGTCTGAGAACTGAATAAGGTTACAGAATGAAGACGTTTATGGCTTTGCACAGTAAACAACCACAGATGGAATAACATTTTACCGCAGGCGAACAAGGATAGATACTACCTGTTTACTGTACTAACTAAGCCAATATAGAATATTCCACTGACAGCTTCTGAGACGTTCACACTATTTTCATCTGAAAAGCTGCCTAGTCTTACTTTAGGTAATGACCAATAGGTAATCAGAAACAGTGGATGTGGAAGTTATTCTGGTAAGAATAACACCACTATCATTACTCTTTCTATTTGCGGACAGGTGACAAATTAAAGGAAAAACACTGAACGTCTAACCTCTACATTAAGGGGACTGTTATGCTGCAGAAGGCGTTATCACGATCAGCTTTATCTTGAGATCATATATTTCTTTTCCGATACGAGCGATCACTTCCTGCATAGTTATTAAGGTGCAATAACATGCACCAGGTTTTAAGGTAGTTATAGCCTTATGAGAGAATTTGTACTGGCAGATAATTTTCCTCATCACCACCGTAAAACACCAAATGAGGGCTCTTTGGGGAGAATAAGATTTGGAGAATAAGTGACAAGGCTAGCTGAAGCTGCATAATGTATTTTCACCATTTAAATAATTGCATGCATTATGCTGATATATGTTGAATTTTTCCACACACTTCAAATCAGTGTGAAATATTGCAATTTCTCTAAGTTATTTCTGCCATTTGAGTGAGACTGCTGTTCCAGCACATTAAGAACAAACATCCCAGCCTTTATAGTGGTGATATGTATGCCCCGTGATTATTTCTGAAAACTATTCCTCCTCCACTGGCCAGAGTCCAAACCTCCAAAGTAAACACACCTCTCACAGGGAGAAACGTGGACATTCTTATTTACTGCATTGCATTCAAAACACAGTATTCTTTTTGTGAAATGCTTTTGAGTTTGTGCCAAAATGAGAATTAGAAAAATACACAACATATAAATATGTGTGTTTTCATCACCGGTCGCTAGAATACAAACTCCACTTGGATAAACCACAAGTTTCTATTTGTCTTTGCAAACTGCAGCTTGATGACTTAAACTGCAGCCCTCTGCAAGAATATAAGACCAATATTGAGAGAACTGTATTTAGGGTGCTCAGTCAAGAGAGCGTTTAACCGCTAGGATGAAATGCTAACATTATACAGTGTGGGAGTGAAGGCACATTTACAGTTTAGTTTTAGTTTTCTATTTTCAGCATTTGGTCATTAATGCAAGTTGTATTTATCTGTCAGAGATTGATTTGTCTGGCATGACAGTTAAATATTTTCAGTGTCCATTTGTTGATTTTCAAATAGTTTGCACCAAAGGTTAAAAAAAATTCTAATAAACTGTCCATCAGAAATGTGTCGTATGGCTAGACGCCATGCATACATTGAGTGGAGACACTGGGTTTCCACTGCATTACCAACAGCCTTCATTGCGGACTGCTTTGCGCTTTTTATTTCTTCTTCTTTCTTTTTTTGAAGAAAGTTGTGGCTAACCAAAGTCATTTCCTGTAATGTCCTACACGGAATCAGAGAGTCAAATGGTGGAGCTTGTGAGGTAGACTTTCATTAGAAAAAACAAAACAAAAACTCGAGTATCGAAAAAGTTTAAATGAACCACAAAAACCACTGGATTCAGTGGAGTATAATTATCTGCAGTGAGTCAACAGTGTATTTGGATTCAAAATAAAGCTCAGTGATCTCATTAGTACTATCTCAGACCATGAAAAAGTTCTATCAAAAACACAACATAAAGCGAGTTCCAATCATGACGGCAAAGACGCAAGCATTTTTGAGCAAAACACTACAGCTTCGAAGTGGCTTGAACTTTGTACTGATCTCCCAGAAAGTTGAATGTAGGGACAATTCCTTTGCCAAAATTAATATACTTTATCCTCAAGCTAAACTCAGTGGGCAATAAAAAATGCATCCCAACAGCTTTGATTACTTTCAGAAGTTTGTTAAAACTGAATTGTTGAAATCCTGTCTATACACGAGCCCCATCTATGCATTTTGGCTTTTTACATGCATTTACACTTGAACTAGACACTGCAGATTTTAGCTTTCAGTATCGAAGGTGTGCATTTTTATCTTCTTTTTCAACATCAGACTGTCCCCGTGTTATTGTTTAAAAGGCTTATGAAAAGCCAACATTTCTGTGGAGTTGGGGTTATATCCAGTTTACGCTAATAAGACAACAGTCGAAGAGAAAGGATTATTAATGATCTGCAAGAAATTATCATTGGCCAGAATGTTTGTTTTTTTACTTTTTTTTAGCAATAAACAAAAAATAAATCCACAAGACCAAAAGTTCCAAAGCAACCACTCAATGCATGGAGGTAAACAGACACTACATAAACTAGCTATGAGCTTTTTTTTTTTCAAATCAAGAAGAGTTTTTGATTTAATATAAATGAATGTTTATAAATATATGTTAGGTGAAGCTGGCTCAAAATTCAGTCTGCACAATTGTTAAATATATATATTTTTGTGAGTAATTTCTTTGGTGAAGGTGAGTAAAAATGCATCAACATCTTAGCTATTCCTAGAACTGTACTCTACTGCACAGCTGCCTCTGATGTGCCTGGAATCTGCTGGAGCCACTCTTCCAGCTTGGGCGTTATTGGTCTTATTGCTCCTATCATTGTGGGGCCACTTTGGTCTTTACCTTTCACATCTGCTCCAGTTGTTCCTTCAGCCCCTGTTACTTCCCTGTTTTTTGTGCTTTTCTAGCCACTAGTCAGATTACTTGATGTCAACCCCTTCTTCAATCAGTCCATGATATATCCAATGCAGTGGCTTGGTATTCCATGATAGTTTCTCATCACTGTTGTGTCTTCAGATATCTGAGGAAATCTTAGAGCAGCTTATCCCTGGGGTCATCTTTCTAAAGCATTCATTGATTTTTCATCTTTCTTCCTGGATTCTGGCTCTGCTCTCCTACTTTCTGTTGGCTGTAAAGCCTCCGCGTGTTGGACTTTGGGTAAAAAGCACCATATGTTGTAAGGAGTTTTTATGTCTTGACATCAGTGGCATTTATGTTCTCCTGTGGCCAGCTTATTATTCCAGTTGAGTAACAGTCTGATGAGTGGTAGGTCATATGTATTGATAGTTCAGCTCTTATTCCTACTGCTACCTTCTCAGGATCTATCTTACCTACTGAGATATTTGACTGGGGTTGATCTTCATGGATCTTTATTGCGGACCCTGTTGGCTTATAGGATACCCATGTATTTGTAGCTGTCCTGTATATCTGCTATTATACCTTCTGATATCTTAACCCCTTCAGCCTTGATCACGATACCTCTCTTTGCAATTTTCCAGCCACACCTATCCAGCCAAATGGCCTCAAATGTTGTCTTCCACTGAGTTCCTGATTGATGTTATGAACACACTTTACCTTGTATAGTGCCAAATACTCCACTATCAACGTGTGGGGCATTGAGTCGTAGGTTTTCTTGTAGTCCAACCAGACAGTGCTGAGATTAGTCTTCCTGGTCTTACAGCCCTGGTGTAGTGCTCTATTAACCAGCAGTTGGTGTTTTGGCCTTCTGGTATTATTTTCAATGCCTTCTGAGCTGTGCTTATATGTTAACTCATGTCAAGCCTACTCAGCTTGGTTGCTATGATGCCTTAGAGGAGCTTCCATGTTTTAGAGAGAGAGCTAGTTGGCATGGTAGTTTCATGGTGTCATAAACTTGCAGGGATCTTTCATGATTGTGTTAGCAAGTCAAGATGAGTACCTGCTACTAGCAGCCTGCTTCTTTGTGTTGCCAGGTGTTTGTTGATGAAGTACCACTTCTTCAGCCAGTTGGTGTGGATATCAGATCCTGGTGCTATCAGCATTTCATTCTTGAGACACCTTATAAGATTTTTGCCTTTGTGTTGTTAACTGGTTCTTTTTCTGGGAGGTTGCTGCTGGATCTTTGGCAAACAGACCATTTATTCTCTTGGCCTTTGCTTCTCTGGTGTATCTCTTCAGCCTAGTCACCATAGTTATAAGCCTTTGCTTGGTAGTTTGTAGAGCCCCCAATTATGGACATTTTTTGTCATTCCCATCCATCCAGTACCCACATCTCATAACTTTTATAACATCCTTTCAAGTTTCCCTGATTTTGGCTTCCAGCCTACCTTTCCATAAGGGCTTTCTCTATATGCATTCCTGATCTTATACCCAAGTGTATCTAGGATTACTGTAGCAGTGGCATATATGAGCTCATTGGTTACAGTGATTTCATATTTAAAAATACTACCAAAATTGTGGGTAAAACCTTAACAACCATGAAAGCAGAAGAAACTCTGAAACAAAATTTCTATAACTATTATTAGAATTATTTTAGGCCAAACTTCACATGACTTTAAAAGCACTGGACACATATTCTGTGTTATTTCAGTTCAGTGTTTGCAGATGTTTTCACTGTCAACATAGAACCTCTCATCACAACTCTGGCAGTGTTTTCAGTGGGAACCATATTAATTTTTCTATAAGTTCAGAGACATCCAATAATGCTTCTCTGTTAGACAATCCCTGTGCGAAGATAAGGGTTTTTTTTAGGTAATGGTCATAAGTAAGGCTTTCCATTCCAGATCACACTTCATCACATGAATGATAAATACTACACATATAATATTTACTCTGGTTGCTGTGAAACGTCTCAATTTTAGGAATACAGCTGAATGTTTGTTTTATGTACTTGTTTTGGTCATTTGCCATTCTTTACACCATAGGCTAACATTCACTTCCTTGTTGTTGGCATGTGCTCAAAATTTGATCCCAAGGGCTTTTGGACTTTCCTGCATGTTTTTTCTTCACAAAATAGTAAGGTTCTAGAAAATTATAACTTCGCTGAATCTAGTGTTTAATGGGCTGTCTACTATCTGGAAAAAACATGAATATGTTACTTTTGACATATTGCGCCGCATGAATGTTTTAGCGGATGAGGTTCCTGGATATTATAAACTCTATGAGTCAGTGCCACTCCTCTTCAACTGTGCAATTTGCATTTGATGATAAAAACCACAAACCACAAGACTGGTTGTCCTTTGGAAATGCTCGCAGACCACATTCTGACTTAAAGCAGCATTTAGTTCCTAATTATACCCTGCTCTGGTCGTAAGCCTGAAGAACAGCACTTTTGTCCTTGATGGAAACATTGTGTGTACTCCGAGAGGCTGCACACAAGGCAGATAGCTGTGACTGTTGTTCTCACAAATTAAAAAGGGATCATTCTTGCATTATATAAGTGATTTAATACAGCAACTACAGACTGTTGCTTTAGCAAAGCAATATAAATGCATTATTTTAATTTTCATCAAAAGCTTAAAAACAACTAATGGTTATGCAACAGTCAAATGCAGTAGACATTTCATAATGTCTTAACGGATGTCACAAAGCAACTGATGAAACAAACAAAACAACGCTCACAGGTCACTGGGCCTCAATAGCAGAATGATGCACTGCCATAAATGCAACTTTATGCATGAAATAAGAGGATTATAGGTTAAAATATACATTTTAAAGTAGATTTAAAACCCATAAAAGGCTTATTTTGGATGTGTTTTTTCAGACCTTACATATGTGGCTTTATAGTGCAGATCGGCATTAATGGATTATGAGACCATCTCAGTCACAGCTTGGCATTACAGCTATTACCCCTTTAAATAACATCAGCTGATGTAAAACATTAGTAGGGATTAAATGCATGACTGAAAACAGGCTTCAATCAGTCAAAACTGATTATTCCATTTTTGTCATCTGTAACAGTAATGAATGATGTCAGGTTTGTGGGTCAATCCAATCATATACCTGCAAATAGCCTTGCCCTACAGTAATTGTAAAAACTAACTATGTGAGGTTGCAGAAAGTAGGATTATGCAATATTTATTACCATGGACAGACTCATCCATTTTTAAATGAGACTCCCCACAAAACTACATACTTTAGCAAGAATAAAAGTCACAGGTTAAACTTTGAAACATCTCAAAACTTTCTAAAGGTAAGTTTATTCAGGCATTTATGAAAACGTTTCATCAATGAATGATGACAGTGAGAATACTCAGATGAGTTGTCCAGCTGTCCAGTGAGTGTTTTTCATTCAAGTCAACTCACTCATATCAGCATCTTTTCTACTGCTATATTTGTTTTGCTGCTTGATCCCATAATTAACAGTGAATTCACATAATACGCAGAGCCTTGTCTATCTCGCTGTCAATATTATGCCTACAGGGAGTTTTTCAATTAGTATCACAAAGCCAACTTTTACAATTCCAAATGAGTGTGAAACACCACTGAGCAATCTCAGCATGCATGCTGCATGTAATGCAGACAATGTGTCAACACCAAACAATGTAATACTGTCTGTTTAACACAGTCAGTTAGGGCTGGGTAAAGGAGGAGACAGACAGACAGACAGACAGACAGACAGATATATTGAGGCAAGAAAGCTTTGTCTTGGTGAAAAGGGTAAGACAGCTTATCCTTTTAATAAGACTAAAAGTAATTTATGGACATGCTAGAATTTTCACAGTCTACCTTGAATAACTGAATTATTATAATTTTAGTGAGGAAGGGGATGAATACAAAAAGACAACACATATAGAGGACAGCACTTCAATCAGCCCCTTTCCACTGTTAACCAAAGGGACACCAAGGGGCCCGCTGCCCGCTGCCCGCTAAGAACTAGGACAAGGGCACTTTTTGCATAAGACCCCTCATCATAACTGCCTTCCCAATAAAAAGCTCCAAAATTGTGGACTAATTGGACATAGCTTAATCACCCAAGGTGTCTCTCTTTGCCTGTTAATATTGCACTCTTCTGATTTGCTGAAGGGGGCCACTTAGAGTGAACCTCTTGCAGATGGTCACCTTGATTGAAGTGCTTTTCAGGGCAGTCAATAATTTCAAATCAAAAGCAAAGGAAAAGTCATGCTCTCAAATTGAATAGAACCACACAGGGTGTAAGAATTATACTCCACGCTAATAAAATAACAATCAATATCAAATACGTATTCAGAATGTAATTAACACCTATGTAACCACACTAAATGCAGTGGAATTATTTCTAGATCAAGACTACATAATGTGCATTTTTTCATATTTCTGCATTTATACAATGATAATAATCAAATCTGACAGCAGTAAATTTTCATGACCTGCAATATGATAATTAAAATAATCTTGTGTTGCATATACAGTTGTAAGAGTTGAAATAAAAACTGACAAGGCTTCCAGGAAAAATACCTATACAGCAAAAACACAAACTATTAAGAAAGACTGAATAAAATTCAAACTGCATTTTCAATAAAGCCGTAATTCATACTCCTGAATTTTCTAAATACATTAAAACATTTATCTAATTTCTCAAATTTTAACTTCACTAGAAAATGCCTGAATGGGTTTTCTGATTCTATAAAACCTTTAAATGAAATGCAGATATATTTTATTGCGGACTTATTGGCGATAAACATATACAGAGGATCTCTTTAGTAAAACATTTAAGGATTTAATGTATTTTTTAAACACTAACATTAATGCACGTGAATAAGATGCACTTTATTTAGCAGGGAAAATTAAAGCAGACACAGGCTACACTGTTTGTGCTGTACTCCAGCTGAGAGGCCTGCAGCTGACCTGTCAGCATGAGCCGTCCACACTTTCTTACAAGGCCAATGGTGCTGAGGCCTTCGAACCACGCTCCTGTTTCACTAAACATTACTTGAAACTGTGAATAAAAGGTCGGTGGCAAAACAGAAAAAAGTCAGGATTGTCATGGTGCTGAGTTTTTGTCAAGTAATGGTTTAATTTGTCTAATTATATGTTTTCTTTTGAAAGCATTACTTTAGGTCTGTTTGTGCTTGAGCGTGTATGTGTGCGACTGCAGGTTTTCTCTCTCTTCCTGTCCTTTGTCGGCTTATCTGTTCATCTGCATGTGTTCCTACTTTAAGTGGTGATTATACTCTGTTGTGAACATGGGAAGCTGGAGGTCTTGTGATACTTCACTAAAGCCTGACTGAATGGCACTTATCTAATAGCTGAATTTTAATGTAAACACGAGTTGTTACGGTCACAGAAAATTTGGTAGCATGTGGATGTCCCCTCATAACCTAGGACTCGCTGTTTGATAACATCACTTGGACCAAAGTGAACCATAGCAGACTCACAAACATGGGTGCAGATTTAGCTTAGTTGGATGTGCAGCCAACCATATGGCACGTGGCCGAGAGCAGCCGGCCCGGATTCGAGTCCGACCTGCAGCCCTTTTATCTACTGTATTTCGTTATCCTGTACATGTTCATACATGTGTAATGACAATTAAGTTTGAATCCTAAAGCTAACTATAACATACCTTTTAGTTGCTGCATGGTTGTTTCTGTTCATCTGGACGTAGCGTTTTCAGTGGGAGAAACTGAAAACGCTACGTCCAGATGAACAGAATGAACCTTTTGGGATTGCTGTAATATTATTCTCACTGCATTGTTATGTGTTTTATATATATTGCAATGACAAAACTCATCATTCAGTTATGAGCTCGACTTCAACGCTAGTTTACTGACTTTGTAAAAGAATATGTGAAAAATAAACAGATCCAAGAATATCATTTCCCTGAATTTGTGCTTACTATTAGAATAGCCAAAGTCCACGGGTCATACATAAAAAAATGAAAATCTATTAACATTTTTAACCAAACTTTTTGACTTAGACTCATTACAGCCCAGTCTGAGACTCATTACTGCACTTTTCTGTCATCCTGTCACACACAAGCCACAAGTGAAGATTGGCAATAACAAAAGTAAAAGCATGTGGCCAAGAAAGAGACACTCTTCGAGGTTTTCATTGGTGTAAACTCACTTGAACACATGTTTTAAAAAGCTTACAAAGAAAAGCTGGTTTAATTGCTGCAAAGTAAGCACGAAACTGAACTCTGACGAGATCAACCCCATGTAGCATTTTGTCACTGACAAACTGTTCTTTCAGTCAGGATTGGAGCAATAATCAATCTAAATATCAAATTGGTACTTCACCAGAAAACAGCAATAGAAAGTAAAAATAAGCTAATAGAGATAAAAGCAACAGCTGTGCTGCACATAAAGAAATATATATTTTTGACCACTTTATTTTTAAGGAGACAGCCACTCAGTCCAGTTCTGAACCTTCGAACCTTAAACTAAGTTTGAATTGTTGCACAATGGGAAAAGGCTCACATCTTTGAATTAAAATGCACCTACTGTTGCAGTGCAGTGATGAATTAAAGGACAGCTGATCCTTTGCATATCAATACTGTTTTCAGAGTTTTTCTCTCTAGCTGATATCGATCCCTTTCAAATTCATCCCAGACAAAACAACGTCTGTCCTGTCATATGCTCTAAACTGAAACCAATATTTTCCATTGCAGATCAGATAAGCTTAATTGCCCCCCCAGAAACCTTAAAACTTACATTTTTATCTTTAAAAAGCACCCGTCTGATTTACTATTGAACTCCGCTAAAAGACAGACAATAACAACGGGTAAATCTTATTCATTATAGGTATGCTTCTTTCTTGTCAAAAATCGGATAGTTATTCAGTCAGTGTATTGTGTTTGTAATGGCTAATGTAGCTTAAAGCAGTGAGTAAGAGCACGCTAAATAAATGATGTAGACCCTAATGTCTACATCATTTATTTCTCACTATAATAAACAGCCTTCCTTGCCCATCAGGTCAGCTCAATACAATCAGCTATCACTCCAAATGCTTGTATGGGAGTATGTATGATTGAATGCAAGACTGAGACTAACCCTTACCCTCGACAAAAACAATACTGCCACACTTGTTGGTTTATTTTGTTTTCTCTTTGTTGTAAAAATGGCTGGTTGAAATATATGTTTCTTACTTAAATAATTGCTTGTTTGTTTGTTTTTTTTACAAAGAAACACAATTTCCCACGAGAGAGGACACGTGCATATCTCTTTAAAATGAGATAGAATTGAAATGATTTTATGAAAAGAAGGTAAATTTATTACCTTCATTTATTTTTGATGTATTTTAAATCTTCATTGCATCATGTTTAAAGTATAGTATAGCATTTCTGTAGCCATGAATACAGCTACATCACACAAGGACATTTTGTATAAATACACTTCGAATATGGAACAATAAAGCTCTGAATAATAGTCAGTATATATGGAGATCATACACCATGCTACATGTTTAAGGATTACATTTTAAATATTGCATCCATTGAAGTTAGTCCACATATGGATGCAGACAGTTCAATGACTGAGTGCCAACTATGCACCATCATCCGCTGTGGGACTCATACAGTGCACTAATTCAATATTTTTGGTGTCTTTGCAATTTTAAATATTTAATAGTAACTGAATCCACCAAAATAAAACAACAAATAATTGTAATAAAAAAACTGCCTGTTCCAATAAAATAACCCAAATTATATAAAAAAAAATATTTTAAATGTAATTAATTTTTGCAATATTTTATTTCTATTCATTACATTAATAGGGCCACATTAATCACAGTCTAGCAAAGAGAGACACAGTGAACCTTAACCAATGAGCAATAAGCTATAATGCTGGAAGAAGAATTCATGCAAAATAATTTGTGACAAAACTTGAAATTAATCATGTGTCTGACCTTCACTACACAATGAACGGTACTTTTTGTAAATGTCAGTCTGAAAACATTCATTAAATCTCTCCACGACCAACAAGTATCTTATACGAAGCACTCAAACTTGAGATCTGTGATGACTCAAACTATAACTTTTTAACCGCATTGAGAGGGGCTTGTCTTTAAATGCCACCAATTTAACACAGAGAAAAACCCATCCACCCACTGTTATCTGAATTTAAATTGGCTGAGATTTCCCTCTGTACTGCAGTGTAAGGATTTTTTACTTATTGCTGGAAAATCTGGAGCTGTGAACTGCATACTTACAAACCCATAAGCCCCTGAGTTTTGCAATGAAACTAATAAAGGTCCTTTTAAGAAATCCAGCCTCCTCTTAGCCATAAGCCATGTGCCAGGGGAGTATTCCTACCCAAAATTTGAACCGCTTCCAAATTACGCAAACAACTGAATCACGTGTGAAATCCTACTCTCTGTGCCCACAGTAATTAAGGAATTGACTTGGAACTGTCTACCGACCTAATTTGTTGTTGCATTTAAAAGGACAGAATGAGACTGGAAGAGTCTGTATATTTGAAATTCAATCCGTTCGCTAACAGTGGGGGTAGGGCTGAGCTGAACTGTCGGTCAATGGCAAAGGCATCTGCATAGCTGAGAATTTTCACATGTCAACTCAACGGAGGTGCTCTGGGATTCCAAGCATATTGCCCGCAAAGAAGTCTGCACCACAATATTGATACAGCGGGTAACTGATGAAAAAAGACTGCATAGGACTCAAACTCGTCACAGAGCTGACAATCAATCAGCGTGTCCCTGACTTCTAGCAATGTTGAGATTATAATACACTGTTGGTCTTAGGTCCAACAATTTCTAGTTCCAATGCTTAAATAAAAAAAATGTTCATATTGGTCATTCTCAAGACTGTTTGCATTTGAATTTTGCACAGACTTAATCTTATCAGAAACCGACACGAGAGAAAAGACTATCGCAATGAATTAGAGTACTTCAAAGATTCAGCTTCTCTTTGATAAGCATCACCACAGTGCATGATGCTGTTAGTCAGCTGAAACTCCACAGGAAAAAATTATTAGAGGTTTTTCTGCTAAATTGTTAAATGCAATTGGGTGAAGCATCACTGACATCACCAGCTGGTTTCTCGTCAGTATCTTTGTATAACTGCTGCTCACTACTGTTGCTTTTGAAGAAGCATCAAGAGAAGCATCACTGAGTTTAAAGAAGCAGATTTTTACGAGTTGCCATGGTTAAACAAATGAAGCTGGAGTTTAAAAAATAATAAATAAAACAAAATGCAATGTTTTCACTACAACACCATATTTTTGTGGGTGCTAAAGTCATAGGAACATAGGAACCATCATAAGAATATCAGTGAGAAGTGTAACTTTTTTCATTGAGGTGTAAAAGTGGCATTGAGTTACACATATTCTGGCATTCTTCAAGTGGAAAAGTTAAGAAAAAAAAAAAGCAGAGGTCATGGTAAGTCAAGAAAACAACCCCTTTCCTGAGTCAAATACTGCCATGGTGTTACCTTACCATGCTGGTGAAACTGAAGACTCGCGTATTAACACATGCGTTATGGGTCTGACTCACAGGCCCTCTGAAAGCGAGCAATGCATCGGTCAATACGCCACACAGATGAATGCACTCCTGAGAGAAAGTTACAAGAATTAGATTATTCTGCAGTTATCTCAGGAGGTGGTGTCAGCTACTGAGAGTAAAACTCTCAGCGTGAGGAGAGTATGTGTGTGAAGGTTATTTTTCCCACTACAAGTTGCCTCTGTGAGGTAAATCTTGTGCTGATCGCACGAAAGTTCCGGCAAACATGCAAACTGACGACAGCAAGCGCATATAGCAACGAGCGCTTACTGAGGTTACACCTCCATACTGCTTAAATCTACAACACGTGCTGTAAAAACCAAATTACAAAACAGGATGTCTCAGATCTGCCATCCTAATCTTATTAGGATGGAGAAATTATATCCTATCCAAGTTGGGTATAAATACCCTCTGTGCACTAGAATACCCGCTCTTAAGTCCTTCAGCTTCATGTGCTACTGTTGATTTTTCAGTCCATCATGCACAATTAATGGTAAATGGCCTGTATTTATATAGCGCTTTACTAGTCCCTAAGAACCCCAAAGCGCTTTACATATCCAGTCATCCACCCATTCACACACACATTCACACACAGGTGATGGCAAGCTACATTGTAGCCACAGCCACCCTGGGGCGCACTGACAGAGGCGAGGCTGCCGGACACTGGCGCCACCGGGCCCTCTGACCACCACCAGTAGGCAAGGGGTGAAGTGTCTTGCCCATGGACACAACGACCGAGACTGTTCAAGCCGGGGCTCGAACCGGCAACCTTCCGATTACAAGGCGAACGCCCAACTCTTGAGCCACGATCGCCCCAATTACACGATTCTCTGTGTTGTTTGAGGTATAAATGTGTTATTTTTGGTGTTTTCAGTGACTCCACTCAATCAGAGTGCAGTGTCACTGAGCCATCTCCACTCAGCCTCATACTTCCAGTGGTTAGAGCATCATCCATGACTATACCTCCAACACAAGTATAAAAGCCCCTTTTCCCCCCTTTTCATTATATAAAGAAAAGGGGGGAAAAAACCATAAAGACTGTGTTCTTGTGATTTCATCATCTTGAAGCAAAGAAGCATGATGCTGAGTGTGCGCAAAACATTTTAAGGCTGTAAAAAAGCAGTGAAACATTGAATGTAAAGTAAGAATACATGCCCCAAAAACTGAAACCAAAAACTGGCCTCCTGTGGCTCTCATGAGGCTGATGATTCTGATCCTTCCCTCACTCTCTGTTGCTCACCTCACTGTATATTAAATTCAAAATCAATGTATGAAAAATTATTTGGTCACACAGTGACTCGCTCCATACTAACACCAGGTTCCAACAGCAAGAAATCCATTATTTCCCCCACTCTGTTGCTCTATAGCAAAGATCCAATGCCCAAGAGAGGAGTAATGCATTTAAACTCACTGATTAGAACAAACATTTAAGGGCTTTTTCACTAACTAGATTATATTATTTTGCCCTGTGGCCACAGACAAAAGGTAGCAATTTCAGAAGCAAGTATTAATTTGTAAAAGGTATGAAAGTGAAGCAAAAGCAGAGAGGCAGACTGAGAGCACACACAGTGCAGCACCTCGGTTAGGTGTGGGCACACAAGGCACAGTGACTGATGTTTAGAGATTTCATGTAGCACAAATAGTGCCTGGTTAGAAATTGGGTGTAACTCAGAGAGGTGCATTAAATGATCACTAGGAGCTCACTTCAGTGACAACCATTTAAAATGGCTCCTTATCTCGCCTTTAAATGCAGTTATTTTCTGCAAAGCTGCACTTCTAGTGATAAAGAGAACAAGCTAAAGTGGATCCAATATAAAAGATTCTGTGTTTGAGTGGTAGATGGTGGCACATCACAAACTCATGTGAACTCACGTGCTAGATTATTAATTAGTGTTTTGTTTGTTTGTTTGTTTTCCTCAAATGGATTTTAATGGATCCACATAGCTTGCTTGGCAGTCCTCCTTTAGCCTGTCCAGTAGTTTTTGATTCACTCATGATTAGGAGCAATTAGCAAATCCCTCCACTAAGCATAAGCTGCTGAGTTTAAACTAACTGAAAAAGTAAGATGTAAACTGTGTTAAGGCTGAATGACTTCCTACGGTTATTTTTCTGAGTGCTAAGCAGGTTAATTAATAAGCAACTTATCACAAATCCCAGTGAAAACGGATGAACTCGAGCATAACGGTAGTGCTGTAATGGATTGCTTAAAGAAGCCCCTTTGTTGTAAGCAGTAGTCATTTCTTCATTGTGTGTAAGGTTAGATAACAAAGCGTGTATCACATGATTCAGATGTAGACTGAAACTGGGTAACAAAGTTGAGTAAATTTTCATGTTAAAACCTCACTTCACTATTTAATCATTGCTGACACACCTCCTACTTTCTCTCCCCGCCATCTTGGGAAATGTAAAGGTCAGAAAGTCCAGCCGTGCATCAAACACACACACATTTCCATGCCTATCTTTGTGAGGACACTTATTGACATGATGTATTCCTTAGCTACTAATCCAAAGAGTAAAAGAATGCTGTACAGTGGCCCTGAAAGCTCATTGTACTGCAATTTGAACAAAAACCAAAGAAAAAAATATTTTAAAAAAGCAAAAAGATAACATGCAAGCAAATTAAGACAACATCTTCAATATTTCATCACATCACTGCAACATGTTTTGCTCTTCCATTGTGTTTCCTGTAATTGAAGCCTTTTATTTTATAAGTGCTGCCTCTGTGTTGGCAAATTAGTTATGATATGTTCTTGTGCTTTTCAATTTGGATTTGTTTTCTTGAGTTGCAGTGCCTTTAGATGTCAGGGCTACCTCAATAACTAAGTGTTTATATAATCACACCCCTTGCTCTAATCTACACCGCATTCCAGCTCGAACTCTAAATCCAAATCTTAACCCTCAAGTAGCCCTTTGAAAATTTGTCATCAAGAAAAAAAAGCAAGCGAGCCTTTCATCATGAAATATTCAATATATGAAGTATAAGATATATATATATATATATATATATATATATATATATATATATATATATATATATATATATATGACAGGAAGGTGGTTTTCCCATATAAAAAGGCTTCAGTCTGGCACGCGGTGGACAGTTGTCAGTGAGGTGTCCACTGACATGTGTAAATGGGCCCTGACAGGCTTTGTTGTCCCTCTCTGTCCTAATGGAGGCTAAACAGAAAAGGCATCGAGATCAAAGTCGCATCCAAACTGTTTGAACTCTCTGAGGAAATGAAATAAAATAGTGGCCGGTGAGGCCAGCATTTTCATCACACTCAGTGCACTGATGGTAATATAAGCAGAGGAACACACATGCAGACAAATATTTATACACTCACTGGCCTCTTTGTTAGGTACACCTGTTCAATTGCCCATTAATGCAAATATTCATAAATCACACGGCACCAACTCAGTGCACTTAGACATGTAAACATGGCCAAGGTAACCTGCTGAAATTCAAAGTGAGCGAAAGAATGGGGAAGAAAGTCACTATGAACGTGGTTGTTGATGGCTGACAGGCTGCTCTGAGTATTTCAGAACCTGCTGATCTAGGGGGATTTTCCTGCACAGCCGTCTCTAAAGTTTACAGAGAACGGCCTGAGAAAGAGAAAATATCCAGCGAGTGCTCCCAATAAAAATGCCTTGTTGACACCAGAGGAAAACCTGAGCTGATAGAAAGTAACTGAACCATTCATTACAACCAAGGTTCACAGAAGAGCATCTCTAAATGCGCATGTCAAAACTTGATGCATCTGGGCTAAAGCAGCAGAAGACCACACCGGGTACCACACCCACAGCTAGGAACAGAAAACTAGTGACTACTGTTCACATGGCCTCTCCAATATTGGACAATATTGTCCTGACACAATACCATTAAAGCATTGGTTACACACCACAACCTACCTGAGTAACATTCCTGAACATGTCCATTCCTTTATGACCACAGTGTATCCATCTTCTGATGGCTAATGCACCATATCACAACACTCAGATCTCAAATTGGTTTCTTGAACATGACAGTGAGTTCACTGCAATCACATGCCCTTCACAGTCACCAGATTTCAATCCAGCAGAGCAGAGAGGAAATACAAATCTGCAGCACCTGTGTGATGCTGTCATGTCAATATGGAGCAAATGTTTTCAGCACCTTGTTGAGGCAGCTGTGAAATTAAAAGGCAGTTACAGTACAAGCAAGATGTAACTAATGAAGTGGCCAGTGAGTGTATAGATGTAGACAAGCTGAGTGTGAAGAAATAACTCACACAAACTATGAACAGTTGGTGAAAACACGCAAAAAACATTGTCTCTATATAGTATAATGTCTCTATATAAATTTATCAGCATTCATTATTAATTAACAATACATAGTGAATAAATAGAATTACCACACTGGATCGGCTCTTATCTGAGAAAGTTTGGAGGCTAACTCTGTGCATGAAGCTGCATATGAAGTAGAATTAAAAGCAGCAATCAAACAGTCTGTAGTTTCAGCAGTTTTCTCTTAATGACTAAGTGAAAAGCACATTTCTGGAATAAATTTAGGAGGACGGCTCATTTCATGCATCTTCAGACACACATATATTCGCGCAAACACAGACAAGTGGGAGAAAATTATCATAAGTCATATTTGAGATCAGTCAAATGGGTGTGCAGAAATGAATTTCAATAATAAAGCCTATTTCACAGATGCAGCAGCAGTTCATTTGAATCAGTAAGGCGATATCTGCTGCCCCTAATTACCAGTGACAGATTGGGATGAGATTATCCGCCACTCTAATCTATGTTATGAATCTCTATTGAGGATGATTCAACAGAGATGGATAAAGCTACTTTGAATGATTATTGGGAAAAAGGGGGGGGGGGGATTCAGGTATTCATTGTTTGCTTTTTTGGGGGGATCAGTAACTTTAAAGTCTTTTAACTGATGACACAGGGGTACTTTATTATGAAAATGTATTTTCTGTGTGCTCTGCTCTCCTCTTGGATGCATTCGGCTGTCGACCACAACCGTGATCCCTTGATTTCAAATTGATCAACCATGTCTATGAATATCAATTGAGCTGTTCTCTGGTGAGAAAAACACAGATGTCGTTCATCTGTGGGGAATTTAAGAGTTCTGCATCAGTCAGTTCAGTTCGGTATAACTTTGAAAAATATCCTCAGGGAAATTGGCGGTCTCTGGTTTAACACAACATTGATTGAACTACTTAATCTAGAATTTTAGCCACAAGGAAAACTGCTGATTCTCTGCACAAAAAATAGGAAAAAAAAGAAACGAAAGGAAAAAAGTTTTGGCTAAAAATGTCAACAACTGATATTTTCCACACCTTGTGAAACTAGTCAAAACTGCCTTGTGCAATACTAAACATGACAGCCGTCACAGTCAGATTCTGTCCAGAGCTGACATAAACCTTGACAATGTCATGCAGATGCAGTTACAGTTTGAGTTCTTCCAGTTAGGATCCGAACACATGCAAGTCATCACAGAGGGAAAACACAGTCATGAGGTAAAAATTAAACGCTCACCAAGCTTTCCTGAAAGCAGTGCTGCCTCTTAATAAATGTAATAACCGAGTAAGTGAGGCAGGCAGTCACACTGAACAAAGGCTCTATGAGGCAGTGCTTTGTCTGTCAGCTGTCACTACAGCTTGCCTGCTACGGTGTAAAACACAATTGAGATATTCCTTGTCAGTCCCCGTATCAGCCAATTTCGTTCAGATAAAAATAGCGAGGATACGAGGATTCGCAGAGCCTCTGGGAAAGTTGTAAAACGCTGTATTTTGAAAACAGCATGTCTCAATTTTTAAAATATTCCTTCATATTCTTTCTTCAAACACAGACCCAGATTTTTCCGCTCTTAGTTTAGATTCAGTGAACATCTACATCCCGTTTGGTTACAGTCTGGAAAAAAATAAATACTTTTTTGTGGAGAGGAACACTAAGCAAACACCAAACTTAAAAACGGGTAAACACCATTCACAGACAGAGCCTTTGAACGACTCAGTGTTGAATCAGCTATAAATACACAGCTATGTTATAATTGTTTTCCTCTGCCATCTAAACCAATGAGCCTAGAGGTCCTGCGGTACAGTGATGGACCACATCACTGGGAAAATGCACTGTACCTCAGAACCTGGGCGAACTGCCTGTTGAATGCACAACAGCCTCAGCCAAAACACACAGAACCAACTTCGTGTGCTGCTCTGCCTGCACAGTGTGTTTGTGTGTGTGTGTCCCTGTGTATGCAGACATTCTAAATACAACTGTGGCAACGTTTGAAAGCTCAATACTTGATCACCGTGTTGGGCGAGTTGTTCGGCCGCTGCTGCTGCAGATGTGAATGAAAATTTCTAGCCCCATTTTGACTGCACGAGCTGCATCAGCTCATGCGGGTCAGAGCTTTTCCGAGCTTACAGCATGAAACGTGATGTAGTAAAACACAATGCTCTGCCTTTTAGGGCAGCTAGGTTACTGTGTGCTTACACAAACCCTAATTGTACTGTTAGGGTGGGAAGAAGCACTTAATGGAACAAGAGCGTAATCACTAATCACAGCTGCTTTTTGTTAGCTGCCATCCTGTTAGGGAACTGACAATATGTCTGTCATTAGTCAACCGTCTCTCTTGAAATTTCAGCTTAAATGTGTTGTTTTCTTTTCACTGAATCTGGCAAAACAGCTATGTGGTCCGATAAAGCAGCAATTTCAAGAGTTTGACTTCCAGCGCAGAGACAATTAAAGGTTTTGAGCAGATGCGAGTAAAAAGCTTTTGACAACAGAGGCACTTAGTCTCTCCTGGAGGACGCACTCTCTCCTTAACACTGAACACATTCTTCCTCAATCATGATTTGCAAAAGAAGCAATGGACAAATTTTGCGGAAATCAGAGTGAATTTTGCAGATTTCATCAATATGGGATGCAAAAAATAATCATCCTAAAGGAGGTACTTGAGTTTTACTTGGCACACAGCACATGCAGATATCTCTCTGACAACCTCTCAGTGATCTGTGCACACTTTACCAACATTAAAGCAGCATCTTGTCTATCAGGCAGGGTAAATGTGCTTATTGCATTTTTATTTTCATTTTGAAATGACTTACCAGGCATAAACCGCTGAGTAGAGAGATGAGTAGAAAGTCCAGATTGCGGAGAAGCAGAGAGGATCCCATCCCTGACCTGAGGCAACTCTACCTCCAAGAGTCCTTGCAGGGCTCAGACAGATGCTGATTGAGCTCGGATGAAATTATTTAATCTACTTAACTCTCTTCAAAGTGGAACGAGTTGTGTTTTTTCACTCCATCTGGCCTCTCGATGCTTATGATGGCTTGTGAAATCATAACTCTGTAATCGCCTCGCTCTGCCCTCGATTTAATTTCCTATAATCTACTATATGCTCCGGCTCAGTCTGCTCTCTTTATTTCTCTGCATCTGTCTCTTTTCCTCTTCTGAAATTACATCCACATGTCAGAACTATTTATGTCGCCCTAGCTCTGCGGTGGGAAGTTCAAATGATTCTTTGTAGGGAAGAAACCGACGCTGTATTTTTAGGTCTTTTAAATTTCCCCCTCAGACTAACTTAAACACTTCAGTATGGAGCTGTGCGCCTTGCGGCTTATTCCAGTATTCTTTTCCAAGCGTTAGATCAGCGTTGTACAAAAATAAGCCCGAAACGTATCATTCCATCACCAGTCGCTGCTGAATTTCACAACTTCAATCCTGTGACTCATGTCACCATCAACAACGCACGGATCTATCGTGCAGGGCGGCAGTGGAGCAGAAGGATCGCAGACAGGGTCTACTTTGTGCATTTAACAGTAAATGGCAGCCAAGTGAAAGAGCGGAGCGTGAAATTTCAAACTTTTAATAGAAGTGTCTGATTTGCGTGTTTCAACTCAATCACTGTACGCGTGTTCGCTACCCCTGGTTACCGGTCTTTTTCTTTCTTCTTCTTTTTTTCTTATAAATTAATAAAAGCACAAAACGGTAGTGTATCAGTTGTCATGTCCACAAACCGTGCCGAATTATAAATCTATCCACCGTGACAGACAGAAACGGCATGTATGGAACTCTGTGGATCTGTTTAAGCTACCGATGGTGATGTGAAAAGCTTCAGAAAGGAGGAAAAACGCCAACTTGGTCTGAATAATTTAGGCTACTTACTATCAAGAGAAACCCAAATTCACCCTGACGGACAGATAATTCGCAAACGCGTGTTTGTTCGCAGAGTAAGCGCAAAACTTGAAGTTCCTCGTGTTGAGAAAGCGTCTCCAGATGTGGCAGGAGGCAGGTCGTGCTCAGTAGTGAGTATGTGGATGGAAAAGGAGGGGGGAGGAGGAGGGGGGGCGGAAAGGAGGCAGGTAGGGTGGAGCGTAAGAGCTTTTCATTGGTGCGCTCTCTTACGTTGGAATAAACCACGGCTCCGAAATGACATATTTTCTCACCCCTCAAACAAACTCCACATTCAACAGATCGCAGGGCCTTTGCCAAACCGCTTTTTTCCCCCTGCACTCTCTCAAAAGTTGCAACTACTAGTAGGATTGGATTACTGAGACATAATGCAGGAGAGCGTGCACAATTTTCTTTTAACGAATCAAGATTTTTGTTTGGAAATGAAATAATAGAGGATTTGTGGACAGTCTCATAGCAGTTTGTCTATACTTTATACTTTATGCTTTTTCGCGAATATGTTTGTGTGACACTGTTATTTTAATCGTGCAGGCAGACATAATTATTACTATTATTGTAATGGTGATAATAATATATACAAAGTCGTTCCTAATCAAATACCTGTTTATAACTGATTATCAGGTTAAGAGACGATTAACCCTTTAGTGTCCAAATATAATACAGGCCGCCTGGTCTTATTTGGTAACTTTGGGTGTAAAAGTCCGAAATCATACATGAGTGAACGCTTTTTCCGCCGTTCTTTCAGATTAACCTCAGCTTTCAGCTTTGCAGTTGTTTTATATTACTGACTTTTAAAATTGTTTAAAGGGGGGGAAACAGTTTTTGTCTTCACGGTTATAATTAAGTGAAAACTGGTATTTAACATGAACAAAATGTTAGACAACTTGAAATATGAACTATAAATGTTTTTTGTACGTTTTTTGAGCCTTGGTCTCTCTGTTTTTCATAATGTCACTTTTATATCCCAAATGTCCAAGCGCTTTATGGACTCTGTGATAGATACTAAAGTAGTTCCTGTCCACCTGGAGACAGAGACCCACATTGACACTGATGACACATGATGACACTGCCATGCCAAACCAGGCATGAATGCATGCAAACATCACATATATGTTTTGACTATCTTCCTTGTTCCTTCCTTCCTTCACATTTCATTCTGTAATGAAATTATGTAAGTGTCCCCATCCCACTGAAAATTTCCACTTTCTGATTTTGAAGTCTTTCAATCCCGCTGTGATGTCCTCATTTGACCAAGGCAAGTGGGAAGATCTCCAGCTGTTTAATTTTTTTAAGTGTCTTTTCTCAAAAGTGATTCTAGAACCACCAGTTCAGCAGGTTTGTGTTTTAACCATTTCATCTAGATTTTAAAACAGGATTACTTTTAAAAAGATTGTGTGTGTGTGTGTGTGTGTGTGTGTGTGTGTGTGTGTGTGTGTGTGTGTGTGTGTGTGTGTGTGTGTGTGTGTGTGTGTGTTCAGGGATATGCAAGGTCTTAGGTGAAATATAAATTTTCAAGATAATTTCGCATTAAACACAGGAGCACACAGAAACAGTACATGGAGGTTGGGGTGATGGGGATAAGGTTGTATGTACCGATCATGGTGGCCAGCCTTAGCATGTGATTTATATTATCTTGTTTGTGTTTGAAGTACATGCCGAGTATTATAAAGGGAATGAGCTCTAGGCGCAACATAAGCATGGAGGCAGTGTTTTTGTTTTAACTGGGTCAAGTTTTTCTATAAAGTTGAAGTCAATTTATCTAAATTTTCATGATCTGTTAGCAAGTTGAGCCAGTGAGTTATTGATCATTTTGTTTTTTTTTTCCAATTAAGAAAAATAGCTTTTAATGCAACATTTAAAGGCATTAAGCTACAAGCTTGGAGGTTCTTAGGTACAGTCAAAGAGAAGAAGTCAGATCCAAGTAAAACAGAGGAGGTGAGATGCTGAGGCTAGCTCTGTCGAAGGTTCTAGCTTTAAACTTTTCTGAGGCATTTGTTCTCCAATTTGTTTTGTGCTCTGACAGGGCATTAAGATATAGACACCAGAGGTTCAAGACTGGTTTCCACATGGTACAAACCACAAGTATGCTAGCAAGTACAAATATCAAGGGTATCAAGGGTACAACAACAGCACTTTAGATGGTACTGCCCCAGCTACATGCTACTGCGCCCATTAAGGCAATTTCTTTTCTGAGAATATAGTAAGCACTTTGATACAACTGTTATTCTGATATATATAAATAAAATTCTTTTGTATTGATACAATATATCAAGCATCAAGCAGTGACTCACTATAAAAGCCATCAATGCTGATAGACAACCATGATTGGCTGCTGTTGTGGATGAACATCGTGTGTATTATCCATCAGAGAGAATAATGTTTCAGCAATCAGCTTTAAAGTCATTAACTGCCATATGCTTCCGCCATACAGGGCACAGGCTGGCATCTCATGCTGACATTGTTTTCATGCATCAAATCAAAGTTTAAGTCGCAGCAGCACTCATCACGTGTGCAGTTATACTTGAATGTACGTGTTTATTGTGGGGTTTAAAATGCTCCAAATCTTTGTAGTTTGGCGTTTTTGCTCATGTCTTTTAACCAGCTGATTAACTGTACGTTTTGTTAACAGTGTGAAACTAAGATAGAATAATGACTCAGTGGACAAATTCATAGCCCCAGTTCTCTGTGTACTAGGATGGATAATGGGTATTTAGTAATTTGAGCATAAAAGCTCGCCTTAACTCAAGGTTCACTACATTTGTGGAGCTCTCAAGCCTTTTACAGTTGTCCCTAGAGGATACACACAATACGGTTCTTACATTCGATTTTCATGTGTATCATACCTGCTAAGAAAGTGTTGTTGTTGCTGCTCAGTGATACGTTTTTGAAAAAGTCAGTCAAAGATGGTATTTATATATTGTTCACTTGCAATTAAAATATAGGATATGATAGGACCTATAATTCAAGCTCTTTATTTGCCGACAGATTCAGTGAGGTGCAGTTGATGTCTTTGTTTAAAGCTGATAAGAAGACCAAGCTTTGCTATATTCTTTCTGCCTCTTCACGAAAAAAGCAACAACATATAGCGATTTAGTCTCTTATTTTTTATAAGGACTTGATGTCAGGTTGTTGCTGTGTCACTTTGCTCAGTCAGTCAAAGATAAAAGAAAAAAGCCGCAACATAACGAGAAGTTGTTTTTGCATGAAAAAATCAAAAAAGATCCAGTACCATTTTTATAACCCCTTAACTAAGCAGCAATGCACTATAGGTTATGAAACTGTGTGTCTTTGCACAGCATTGAAAAATAAAGATATATAAATATCTTTCCCATTTTCCACTTCCTTTTTTTAACTTCCTTATTTTCTTTTTGCTCTGTGTATTTATTTCTTAGAGGTCATGGTACTTACTATAACAATGTCCTCAGTATTAACCAGCAGAGCCTTCTTTTCCATCATAAATATAGGTTAATTCCTGCGGTGCAAGATAATACACAATATAAAAGCGGTCATAAACAAGCAATAAGATGTATCAATATATTTGCTCATCTGCCTTGCAGAAGATTGCACCCCACTGTGCCTCTATGGAAAACTCAAGATACAGTAGGCTGCAGAAGATTAACAGACGAGACTGTGTTTAAGACATATGCATAATCTCCACTCAGTTTTCAATTCATCTGTCAGGGTTTGTCTTTCTAAAACAGAGCTTTTCTTTTAAAACAGTCTCTGGGAAAGGTTAACCTTGCCTTCAAGCCAATTACTGTATCTCTGTGCCAGTTCTGCTGGTTATGGTCTTATCCATGGTACTTATTCTTAATTTTTCACCCTGTCCTGCATCTTTTGCCATCAAATTTATCACAGAAACATTCTGTCCATCTGGAATGATTAATATCCATGTCCAGTAATTGTCTGTTAGGTTCAGCGCTCTGCTGTGACAGCACATCTCTATCTATCGATCTATCTATCTATATGAGCGCAGCAAGCTTCCATCATGGTTGGAGCCCAACTCTGTAGGAGACCAACTTGTATATTCTTGTTCTCTCACATTTACAAAAGGAATCAGATATCAAAGTAGATAAAAGTGAAAAAAGCTATTAAGAAATCTATTATGGTAAATGGCCTGTATTTGTATAGCGCTTTTCTAGTCCCTAAGGACCCCAAAGCGCTTTACACAAACTGTCATCCACCCATTCGTGATAGCAAGCTACAATGTAGCCACAGCCACCCTGGGGCGCACTGACAGAGGCGAGGCTGCCGGACACTGGCGCCACCGGGCCCTCTGACCACCACCAGTAGGCAAGGGGTGAAGTGTCTTGCCCAAGGACACAACGACCAAGACTGTCCAAGCCGGGGCTCGAACCGGCAACCTTCCGATTACAAGGCGAACTCCCAACTCTTGAGCCACGATCGCCCACGATCTGTTACACTTGGAGGAAATTAGCTGTTCCCCTTATCAGCTCTCATTATCATCCACTCATGTTAACTTTCTCTACTTAGAAAAAAAAATAAAGATAGTTTTGGCTTCTCCACTTGTCACAAGGGGTCGCCACAGCAGGTACCACTGCATGTTTGATTTGGCACAGATTTACCCAAGATGCCCTTCCTGACACAATCTCAAAGGGGACTCTACTTACAAAAAAATAATACGTTAAAAAAAACACGCCAGTGTAACATATGGCATGTATTTTGTATTACGTATTCACCACTGAAATGATACTATAAGCTATATGCTGCACCCTATGCAACAATCCAGGAATGGGGACACTGAAATTGTATATCTGTGTGACGCATGTCAAAAGCCATGAAAAAAGCCAAAAATTCAAAGCACATGTATGTCTGGACACACGATACTCCTCATTCTTGTATGGTTTCATATAGTGTGCTGGACTTCTTTTTATACATCCAGTTATATCTTTTCCATATAAACATCGTTTTGTTTTGCTTTGCTTTGCCCTGACTTTCACGTACACGCGTGACCCTAACAAAGGAAATTGCAAAAGAAAGCTTTAAATGTACACATATAATTTATTCCCCATGTTTAGAAACATTTTGGAAAATTCTGACACAATTACCAAGTGCTCCTCAGAAATCACCAGGGATTGTAATTGGAATAAAATCTTGGCTTCCTTTTTAATCATTTCTATTTACTTTAATCATGATTCCAAGGCAGCAAATGTCATATACAATATAGTCAATACCCAGTTTTTGTCACAAAACAATTGGTGAAGCCCCCCAGGGCCAGACAAAGTTTTTTCAAGTTGGATTAGGGTCAGCTCATCTTTCCTCCTGCTGTCTTGACAGCTCACACACTCAGGTCTCCCAGAGGTATAATCCAGAAATAGAATAAAGGAACAAATCTGGTCAAAGAAACTTCATACCTGACACTGTGAACATAGGACACACGTACACACTGTGGAAGTGGAGGAGTTGATGATTACGAACATCAATCTTCCACTTTCATGTCTATCATATTGAAACTACTTTGAGCGGCATGAGCTAACCAATGACCTTTACTGACCCACAAATATATATATATATATATATATATATATATATATATATATATATATATATATATATATATATATATATATATATATATATATATATATATATATATATATACCCACCCACGTGGGTTCTCTCCGGGTACTCCGGCTTCCTCCCACCGTCCAAAGACATGCAGCTTGTGGGGATAGGTTAATTGAATAATCCAAATTGTCACTAGGTGTGAATGTGTGAATGAAAGTGAGTGCGAATGGTTGTCTGTCCCTGTGTGTTGGCCCTGCGACAGACTGGCGACCTGTCCAGGGTGTACCCCGCCTCTCGCCCTATGACAGCTGGGATAGGCTCCAGCGCCCCCCGCGACCCTGAAAAGGACAAGCGGAAGCGAATGGATGGATGGATGGATATATATATATATATATATATATATATATATATATATATATATATATATATATATATATATATATATATATATATATATACATAATAACATTTCAAACACAACAAGCAATTCAGTACAAAATACGCTATAATTTCAGAGTTGAGATTGTCCACCACTGTCAACAAATTCCAAGATAACCAAAGTGTTGAGCAATAAGACAAAACCAAAAAGGGACTCAAAAACAAAAGTAGGGTTGTGTAATTGTTAAAGTACGAGAAAAGAAAAACAGTTGGCACATAAATCTAACAGTTAATGTCAGAGGGGCCAGCGCAGTAGCTGCTTAGGATATCTGATAGCTCGATGTATTTTTCTCAGCAAATTAATCTGTTGTTACAGACATACTATCTGGATAAACTGAATGTAATCAGCAATGAGGTCACCATTTCTTTCCCAAAACAGAACAGCAGAAACTGGCTCGAACCAGCGTGCGATGCTTTAGATGGCGTTTACTTTGAAAACTTTGTGAGAGAGTTCTACGAAGCTTTGTCCCTCTGATTGGGTTGGGTTTACAGGGTTAGGTTAAAGCATGAGTCATGAGGAATGATAATTGGTTGTTTTAGGCATGAGAAGTGAATCAGAGACACAGGAGGGTGAGCGCCATCAAGTATGTAACTTTCCCCTTGTTAAAGTGAAGGAATAATTGTGTATTTCCTCATTTTTTCTTTTATTTTTGGTTTACACACACACACACACGTCACCCATCTTCTATATTTCTGTATAGACACTGTTGCTTCTGCTAAAGTGGGTCGCTCTAAACAACAAAGTGATGATAATACTCTTAGACTTGGTCCTGTTGTGGCATGCTACTTGGTCATCATTTCCATCATTATCGTTTAAACAACTTCTTTAAAAAATAGGTTAAAAAAGTTCAAAAGTAAATCATATATGATTTTTTGTTATACCAGGCCACACCTGCAGAGTCCTAACATGATCACGCTTGGCCTCAAACTTTAAGGAACGGGAAAACTTTAATTATTTACAAAAAATATAAGATCAGCAGAATTAAATTTTTACAGCTCGGTGCCATAAATAATAACATGAGGGGAAAAGGGAAAACATATTTACAGTGGAAACTATGGCCTCCACTGCTGTGAGTAGATATGGTTGTGGTAAACAGGAATCATATGAGCAGAGCAGAGTAAACACTTAACTGGTCAAGAGCAACATGGGGTTTAAAGTTAAGCGAAAACTGTCTTTAATAAGAGAACTGTTTGCACGTTGCAGAGCTGAAAATGCAATTTTAAATAAACAACGCTTGTCAGAGTTACTTGGTGTGACACTTTTGCCTCTCAGCAAGGGCACTCTAGTGGTCACTGTGACCACTTGGCTGCTGAGCTCGGTCAAACTCAGAGAATGAATGTCCTTGGGAGGATCAATACATGTGAAGTACCTCGATAAATCTTTCTTCATTCCCACCGACTCACAGAAATATAAGAGGTCTATAGTGGGGACAAGGTACAAGCAGATAATTACACAGAGAGCAGAAAGAATGGGGCCTTAATCAAATAAATTAGATGTGACATCAAACTAATGTGAGGATAATTTTAAACAAGGCTGTCTTCGAAAAGTCGGAATAATTCAGCAGTGCTGCTCTGCACGATTAAGTGTCCAAACTTCCAGATTGACCCATTATTTTCTCTATGTTAGTTCATATTAACTGAGGTAAAACATTTTGTATTCTAATGGGGAAAAAGGTGATATGAGGGAAACACATGATGATGAATCATTTGCGGATTCAAAGATTTGCTTTTACAGTTTGTTTTTTTTTATTCAATTGCTTTGGCACATTTTTCAAAAGATTTTTGAAGTTTATTTTCTCAGTTCTCTTCTCTGCATTTCCCAAAACTGCTCATACATGCAGGCAAATTCAAGTTTTTCTGTGCAAATGAATAAGTGTTTAAAGCCAGGCAGAAAAATGCATAGACATTTAGTTTGTTTGTTCTCTTCATGTTTCCTTACAGTCTTGTCCTTCGTGTTTTCAGTAACAACAAATGCATTTTGAATAAAACTGTTATTCCTTCCTGAGAATACCTGCTACATTTGTGGTCTGAAGTTTAAATGTAGACTCATCATGGACATAAATGTCACAGTAATTTGGGGGTTTTGATGATTTCTTTGAGCTGTTCTTTGTGCTCAAATATACCCAAAGAGCCCAACTAAAATTTGGTTAAATGTGCCTTAGAAAGTTGCACCCCAATCAGATGCTTTTGGTAGACATCAACAAGCTTCTGGCATAATTCTGGCTGGATATTTGACCACTGTTCTTGGCAGAATTGACATAGGTCATTTAAATTGGTTGTTTTCCTAGT
Source organism: Aulonocara stuartgranti (assembly GCF_965226115.1). Classification (NCBI taxonomy): domain Eukaryota; kingdom Metazoa; phylum Chordata; class Actinopteri; order Cichliformes; family Cichlidae; genus Aulonocara; species Aulonocara stuartgranti. The sequence goes on along the minus strand of NC_138954.1, from coordinate 15,859,560 downwards.
GCAGATCCAGCTTTTAAAGAATTTTTAATAAGGTTGAGGTCAGGGCCTTTCAGAAGCTTAATGTTAGCCTGCTTTATCCATTTCAAAATCAGTTTTGATGTGTGTTTGGGATTATTGTCTTGACAGAAAATCCAAAATAAATTCAAACCTGTGGATCCAATTCTTTTTTCTTTTTTTTAAGTGATTAAAGATGCATGCTGTATAATTGTTCCACCCTGTAAAACAAAAAGCTCAACAAAACCATTAAAAGTACAAAGCTACCATGACATTCATGACCATGATTAGTGTATGTAAACCTCTGACTCCACAACTGTATATGAGAGTGTGCACGTTTATGGTTTTACATTCGACATGCAAACAAAATGTTTTCTGTGATTTGCATGTTTTATGAGTCATTTTTCCTCTAAATGGCTGCACATTACAGTTATAGTTACAGAAAAACTGAAAAAACAGAGACAAAACACATCAGCTATCAGTGCCAAAAAACACATACTGTGGAAACAAAACACGAGTCTGCTACGTGCAATAGAATGCTACAATAACAAAGCTGTGCTGTGAAATCACTGGATCCTTTTGCCCGCAGGCTCTATTAAACCTCACACCTAATGCTCTCCCTTACAAGGTAACAGGGGATTTGTTGCATCCAACCTCTGCACTTCTTCTGCATCCCTCTGTATTCTGCTGACTTCCCGTTGGTACACTGCCATATCTTTGCTCCTCTTTCTTTTTCACCAGCTAATAAATGTTTGTCTGAGCAGACTCTTTCATATTCTATACATATATATGCACAAAAAAATTATTTCTATTCATAATTTACACCTGTGAGTTTGGCAGATTGTGACAGTTAACCACCCCATTTTCTGAAGATGATGACATATTCAATTAAATGACGCTAGCATATTCTTAAGACTAACTGATCAATAAATTGTGGTCAAATAACGAGAAATGTTCTTTCAAATGTCCACCAGTAATAAGATGTTACTGGATTGTTAGATGTCATCCCTCTCTGTATTTTTTGAGTATTGTGCAACTGAGAAGACTAAATTAAGTGGCAATATCGACACCCAGCTAATTACCCTGTGACCACAGGAGGGCAGTGTAGTTCAGATGCTGGCTGGGCTCTCCATGTTTGACAGCACAGATGTTGACAAGTTATAATTAGGGACTGACATCTTGCGCCTGAATAATAATACCTCTCTCTCATTACATTTTAACGTGAAGCCTCTGATGCATGAAGTTTTAGCTTGTGAACATTAAGGGTGCTTTTTTATATATCTATTACACGTGTAAATGTTTGTGACAGAATAGGTAAGACTAGGAGTTTGTAAGACGAATGTTGCTGTCTGGCGACGCACACTTTCATAAACACACGTAGATTAAATGTTTCGCATAAAATATATTTTAGCGGAAATCCTACTGAGAGCCCCCAAAAAAACCTGTGTTTATATTTTCTTTACTAAATAAGAATTTCTGCCAAACAACATGGCAGCTATGGAGTCTATGTTGGAGTGATGCCTGTGCAGACTGGCACCATTACCACTTCAGCACACTAAACTGGATAGCACATCGGATCCTAGTTGGACAGGGGACAGTTTAATTACACGCTCCTTCACTTCACTGACTGCCTTGTGGACCTGATAATGAACACGTCAAAACCTACCAGGAATTGAGCTGGTATATTAACCACCTTATTAGTATTAACGTTGGCGAGGACACGCTGTATCCTGAGTGCTCGTAAATGATCACAGTGGAGTAGTGTCGCCCCCGCTCCACAGAGCCCTGTCACAGAGCCAAAGGGTAGTTTGTCTGTTAATGCAGTTACAGAGCACTGGACTTAATGTTGCCCTGTAAAGAATTATGAAAGCAAATAAAAAAGGTTTCCCCAACACCGCACCTGCTACAACAGGGAAAAGACTAAATCTCCCCAGCTTCAGATTTAATTTTTTCAATTGTATAGAACAGATCTGTTTAGTGTTAAAACTGATAATCACATTAATGCTGTGTTTAAATCTCTGAGTGAATGTGCAGTATTCTATATGGGCTACAAATAATTAATTCAATTTATAAAATATTGCTCATCTACTGCAGATCACCTGCTTTGTAAAATTATGTATCAACCTCATAATGATTCATCTCTGATGATTTATGTTCAATTTCAATGACAGAAACGAATCCCGAGAATGTTTCTTTCTTTTCACAAAAGCTCTGTTGCCCACCTAAGCTGCTTATTTTCCTTTATCTTTCTGCTACACTGATGCAGGACCTAAATAAGTCTACAAGCAATTTAAGAAAAAAGAAAATTAAGTAGCTTCTATGTCTCTTCGGCTTTAGACTTCACACTCACCCCGAGGCCTGTTTTTCCCTCAGTCAAACTCACCAGGCCAAGGCTAACCCCGAGCCCACAGCAGCTCGTGGAATCTGTCTGAACCCTCCATGCCAGCAATGGAAAGGCTTGCACCGAGCTCTGACACAGAGAAGCTTTCTGTCTTTTGTTCTACAGTCCCAGCCTGCACACTTTCAGTCTTCCTTGCTCATAAGCTATCTTTCTATTGTATTCTTGCTTCGTATGCGTATGCAATAGCCCTGGCAAGCAGTTTAGCATTCCTGCATGGCAGACTTCCCACAATAAAAACTGCCAGATCACAGATTTGACCACAGCGGAGATATGACCTGCTAATGCCCCCACCTCCTACTTGAGGTGGGGGCTTTCCAAGCTTCCAAGCTTCTGTCTTGCACAAAAATACGTTGGTTTTTTAGCTTATAGGTGGCATAAATAAAGGGGGATGGTAGCTATGGGCTTTATTCCTACTTTCACAATCACAGGTGAGCTCAGTCGTTAGCTTGGCAAGTGAAAGCCCCCAGCTAACTCAGAATAAGGGAACACCAGGTTTGACAGAAGCATTAATATGCAGGCTGTCAGTGTGTTTTATTGACACTGCTTGCACGATCACACCAATAGGTTCAGATGAAAGCTGATAGTTAAATAAGGAACAGCCTGATGGTGGTGTTTACCTCTTTACCTCTTGACCTGCACCATGTGGCACCTATGCTGACATAAGTGAGGCAGCTTGTAAAGGAGCGTTGCCCTGAGCCCATTTCTCTTCAGCTACTTCACACAGCGATTATGTTAGCGCAGGCCATAACAGAGGCTTTCGGGTGCATTAGGAGCTTTACATCTCTATGCCATCACTGTGATCATGTTAGCAGAGCAGATTGTGTGGTCAAGCGCTGTGTGCTCCTGATCTTACTGCTCAGTGCAGCAGTGAGTCATTCCTCTGAGGAAGGTTGCAGGTTCTCTGCTGCGGATCAGAAGTGAATCCACAGCCTGTACAGCATAGAACGTGAAATGACCAAAGATATTTTCTGCATTAAAGTCAGGCATTTTTTTGATTATTTCTTTGATTATCAGTGATAATGTAGCACCTCAACATGAGCAGATGCGCTCATGGGGAATAGGCTGCTTTTGTCAGCCATGAAACATGACAGAGGTTTCAAGCCTTCATCTACATAGTGCTCAGGTTGCAGTTTTGCTTTCAGCCTCTTTTACATGTTTGGTTAAGAGGGTTAGCTATTTCTTTTCCCCACTGAAGATCGGCCGTAGCTCAGGCTGCTTCCACATCAGTGACGTCAACACAATGCACAACAAATTCTGAAAGCAACACAATGCTTTGGCATGTGCAGCTGTGCTACCCTGCACCTACAGGGGAAAACAAATTACAAAAAAAAATATGTTTTCGGAGGGGGCTACACATCCCGAGAGTGGGTCTTAACCTGCATCCAAATATAGTGCTCAGTGTGAAATGTTCTGGACTACAGAGGTGACAAACTGAATGTTTTGTTTGTTCATTACTGCACATGAGAAAATCTTCAATAATGGATGCCCGCTGGAGAAAAACAAAATCTTAACCCGGATGTGATACATGTTATGTTATCCACGCATCGATATCCATAGTTTGCAGAACAGATCTGGCAGGTCTTCGCCCAGCCTGTCGCTAACATGTTCTGATTGTTTGACAGTGCTGAATGGGCCCAGGGCTTCTGGGAGCTTATGACGACCCCTGTTGAAGGTTTTTTTGGGGGGTCATTTTGCAGCCTTTTCAGGACTTTGCCTTCAGTGGTAACAAATAACAGTCCCATAGATTGCTAAGTACATCCTCAGAAGACTAGAGTCACATCTACAGTATAGCAGAATCATATACTATTAATTGCCTCAGAAAAAAAACACATGTCACTGACACATCGTGATTTTTCTGTTGCGGCTTTTGTGTCTTTCTGATGTCTGACTGATAAAAACTGTACTTTTTCAGTGAGTCATCAGAACTGGACTGCCACTTTTTGGAATGGCAGTGTAATAGCATTGCTTTATCCTGGCTGCTAAAACATCATACACTAAAAGCCACAGCTGCACTGAAGGTCGTGTGATAGGTCAGAGTAACAATTGGCATTGTGCGCTTACTGGAGTTTTTCCAAGGTGCATGCCAGCCAGACAACAGACTAACTCCAAAATAGCAAACTGCACAGGTCTTAGATGGTTTGAGAGCTTGAGTGTTTGTGGTTGGTCATGTCAGGAGTTGTTGCTGCGGCCTGTTGATGGGATCACCTGACAGTATCTGAGGGGGGAGGTGGCAGTGAGCTATGTATGGCTGGATCCATTTATACTTGGGCTAACATACACTGTTTCCATCTGTCTCTGTGTAGGTTCGCTCAAACCAGACACTGACAATTTAAGTCATCTCCCATTTGAAGATATTGAGGAACAAACTGCAGCCATGACTAATCATTTCTCAAGCATTCACTCATCAGATTTTTTTTTTGTTCTTTTTACAATTTTATGCACCATCTCCCCCATGAAGCCACAGTCAAACAGAGCAACAGAAGAAGAGCGTGCCAAATTATTTTCCTGTGTGTTTCTCTTGTGTTTCATTGCATTTTAAAGACAATATCCCCTTGATCATTATGATTTAGTTCCTTCTCTCCTTTTCTAGCATTTCTACAAGCTGGTGCTGACAGGCCAGTCATATTTTTTGTGACATCATTCCTAATAAAGGAAATTATAGTTAGCTCAAGATTTAAATCAAGCGCTTGAATATGTCACTGTCATGAAATTACATGATTCAGGCTCCTACAAAACTGATGATTAAAGGATTTGTTTCACATTATTCAGTATTTGCACTTCCTAACAGAGGATTTACCAAACTTACCATCAGGCAATGTTGACTTCATTAGTTGACATTTTTATCACATGAGCTTGATGGGAGCTCTTTAAAGGCTTTAAAGGCAAGCCAAGAGCAGCTGCTGACAAGCATCTTTCCTTGAAAAGACATGGAGATGTAATCATGATCAGTCTGTAGAGTGAAGACATGGAGCACATCGAGCATATATTTCTAAAAACAGGCCAAATTTATACATTTTCCCTGCTGTAGAATCTGTAGCTGCTATTTTTCACACTGCTTTCATTCTTGTGTATTTAGGCACAGTTCAAATTTCATCCTCCACAGATCGCAGCACCAGAACAAAAAATCAAAATACTCCACTGCCTTGCTCACCACTTACCTTTAGCCAATCGAAAGAAAAATGAGTTCTGAAAATTCAGAAAACTGCGACTGTTTAATCACAGCGTTAAAAGAGAGAGAGAGAGAGAAGCCCTTTTTAGTCTTGGAGGAGTGTAGACAATCAATTGAAGATTGCTGTCTTTATAATTACGATAATAAAAATTATTTTTGACTTCATTTTTACCTGCTGTCATGTGAACCAAAGAAATGAGATGTTCATAGCATATCAGCCTTTGGATTTTGTGGTTTTTACGCACTGTTAAAGTTTTTATATGGACAAATGTCCTTAATCAAGCTACGCGAGACCTCATGTTACCTAACCAATCTTTGACTATTGACCTTGTTCGGTGAAGTGTAGCATTTATTAGTGAGGAGAGGAAGACGAAAATGATGATATCTGAACAAGAGGGGAAGTTGCTTAAATTCCAGTGCCACAATGCTCTGTGATGAACAGCAATTATCCTTGATTATTATTCAATATTACAACCAATGAGACGGCATCATCCGCTGTGCACACTGTGTGCCAGGACAAGCCTTTATGATGACCGTTTATCTAGTGCGATCAGAGGGATTTTCAGGCCATTAAAATAGGATTCACCAAGTGTTGTGTCTGTGTGATCTTAGTCTTGCGAGTAGTAATCTGTGATAACACTGGGTGCTGCTTTGTGTAGCTGCCATTCACACTTGAATGCAGACACAGGGTGGTAGCTGTCTGATGTTTTTGGTTTTATTCACATAGTTATGAACTCAGAATCATGTGTGCAAGAATAACTCACACAAACATGCAATTAATTTGCTAATTAACGCAGAGTGAAATTTCTTGGAAATGAAAGGTCATGCTTGACATTCATATTAGCATCACAGTTCCTGTGATTTTCTGACTTTACAAATCTTGATTAAGATGTGTGGATGTATCCACACGTGACTTGTTTATCCAGCTACAGAAATAAACCCACTGTAACGCACTTTGGTTCATGATCAGGTTGGACTACCTTTTCCCCTTTTCTTCATGGGATAGATTCATAAAGGGTCTGGAAACATTTCTCAGGGATTTGAGATATTGTAGCATTACTCAGCTGCACATTCATGATGAAAATTTCCTGATCCTAAAAGTCTTTTTTCCTGTCTTCCTTCTCTCACCCCAGCTGGTCACGGCAGATGGCCGCCCCTCGCTGAGCTTGGTTGTTCTGGAAATTTCTTCCTGTTAAAAGGAAGTTTTTCCTTACCACTGTTGCCAAAGTGCTTGCTCATAGGGTTGTTTACTTTTTCTCTGTGTATTATTGTAGGGTCTGCCTTATAATATAAAGCGCATTCAGGTGACTCTTGTGATTTGGAGCTGTATAAATAAAACTGAATTGAATTGTTCCATCATAATATTACACAATGTTCAGCTGGAACTAAGAGGTCCAAAGTGGGCCATTACACCAGCACCAACAGCCTGAACTGTTAATACAAGACAGGATGGATCCATGTGTTCATGTTGTTTGTGCCAAATTCTGACCCTGCCGTGTGAATGTTAAAGCAGAAAGTAAACTCATCAGACCAGGCAACAATCTTCTATTGTTCAATTTATTTATTTTTTTACTAAAACTTGTGTAACTTTAGGCTAAAATTCCTGTTCTTAGCTGACAGGAGTGGCACTCAGTGTGGTCTTCTGCTTCTGTAGCAGAAGGGTTGGTTGCAATGAGTACTTATTTGAGTTACTGCTTATTTTCTCTTTTTTAAACCACTCTCTGTAAACTCCAGAGATGGTAGATCAACAGTTTCTGAAATACTGAGACCACTTCGTCAGGCAACAGAAGTCATGTTATATTCAAAATTACTGAAGTCAACGACCTTCCTCATTCTGCTCAGCAGGTCATCCTGATTATGTCTGTATGCTTAAAAGTACTGAGTCCCAGCAATATGACTGACTGATTAATTGAACTGATGTAGCTAACAAAGAGACCAGTGAGCGTATAAAAATATTGTAAAAAGCAAGCCGTCCATTCACAGATCCAGCGGAGACTTAATTATTCATGCTCATAAAGAGCATGTTCATGGATGCATTGTGGATTTGACATTTTAAAAGTTTGTAGATCTTTGTTAACACTTTCTTCTTTTTGAGTATTTTTGTACGACATCATTCTGTCACTAAAGCATTTTTCTCTGCATCTATAGAAGATTGTGCAAATAAGTCTGATCTACGCTTATATTTCATTAACAGAAGGAACCAGGCCCGGGGATCTCAGCTAATGTAGTTTTCCATCACTCCTGTCTTGATGATGTTATACACACAACAACCTTTGTCTTAAATAGAAGCACAAAGGCATATCCTTTTATAGTCCTCCCCTATTGTTGGCACTGTGGGGGTGGAGGTGACACCTGTGAACAGTGGATAAAGGGCCTCTAATCACCCATCTCTGACCGCAGTGTCCAGGATCACTCTGCTGTGTGTCAGTCCTCCCCTTTGTCTCTTCCAATGGCCCCTAAGAAGAAAGAAGAGCCAAAACCTGCCGCACCAGCTGCCCCCAAACCCCCAGAGCCTGAGCGCCCCAAGACCCCGGACTTTGACCCAACATCAGTGACGGTAAAACATCAACAGATATTATTATTGTACGCACAGATTGTGGATCGGCTTCAGATAGAGGTTGTTGGTGAATTTAACCCCTTTTTTTATTCAATCATATTAGACAGATAAGGAGACTTCATTTCAAGAGTCCAATGCTGTTACCTATGCCTGTGTTTAAAGTGCATCAGAGACCCCATGTGACATTTACTTGGCAGTACAAGACAAACAGGAGGGTAAAGATTTTTCAAGGCATTATGGTGATTCTTGTAATATTTTTTCTAACCTTCATAGCTTTACAGAATTTTTCATAAACTGCGCGCATCTTTGACAGTTATGGGGGAAAAAGCATGTAACTCACTGTCAGGGCGAGGTTCAGAAGCAAACTACTTGATACGTCAGACATCATGGAAACATTGTCTTCTGCTGACTTGGCCCTTTCTCAATGGATAAATGTTTTCTTGGTTGAGCGAGCTGCCATGTTACAATGGACCGTGGTTAAATCCACAAAATGTGATCTTCATTATGTCTGCAAATAGCAGACCACCCTCACCATTCCTCTGTGGGGAAAAAGGGGTGGAAAAACTGGGAGGAAGAAAAATACAGATAATTATAGCCATCTTCATCCATCTTTAAACATGCTTAGATACGTTTTTGGATAATATTTTTACAAAACCTCACAAAGGGTCTAGGGGTCTGTAGATGTAGCCTGACATGAGACAGAAACAGGGGCGTGCCCTGACAGTTCAAAATATGCTTGAAGTGCAAAACTTCAAAAGTTGTTGTGGTTACTGAGGCCAAAGCTATTTTTAGATTTAAAATAACAGATTTTAATGGAGCACAAAGCTGATTGTAGAAACGAGCTGTACAGCTGGTTTAACATTCAGTTCTCTTTCTACTATATATTCTACCACCTGAGTGTCAAACATGTGCAGTTTCCCAGGAAAAGCAAAGATACTGTGCAGGACCCTCAAGCACCCAGGTCTCTGGTAGAGGACCCGAGCTTGAAGGATAAAGACCGCCCTGCCCTCTCTCTCTCACACAAACACAAAAATTAAAAAATTAAAAAATGAGATGAAACAGATGGGTTCCCCTTCAAGGTTTTGTTCTGCTTGTTCTGCTGAACAAATAGAAGAATAATTAGAAGCATATATAAATCGCTGGATCTCAGGTTTTCTAACTCTAAATGGTGTTTAACAGATTTTATGTACTTTACACTCTTTATATCTAATAATGCTGCTCGTGTGCATATGCACATGACATTATGGCCTTGTTACTTCCCCGTGGAGCTGACAGCACCAAAGATTCCACGTTACATCTAAAAATAAACTCAAATGACGCCGACACTGGTAGACAGTATACATCTAGTAAGAAGGGGGTTTTAGCCTCAAGGTCACAAGTAAACAATGCACTTTGATCAGAACAGATGATGGCTGTAACTCGACCTGCTAAAATGGCTTGCTGTAGGAGGGTCATCAAGTTCACCGTCTTAAATGAATTCACTGTGTTTGCGGTACTATGTCCCAAATGATCAGCATCCCTCAGTCGCTTTGTTTTCTATGTCTTTTTGCAGCTGGAATTTACTCCTGAACAACTTGAGGGTAAGGCTCAGGCGGCTGTTACAGTTGTCTTCTGGGCTGCATGGTTTGTGAGTTATTTATAGAGTGAATAAATTGTTTGTGTGATCATGCCACCCATAAGTGTGTGAGAAATGTTCAGCAGCAGCTGGTGATACACTAGAGCCAGCATATGCTATTATATTAAAATAAACATCCATCTGTGTCAGTCGCTTTGAAAAGGCTTTAAGATGCATGTCAGTCTAGGTAGAGAGGAACATCTGAGGGTTTGACTCCTTCATTAGCGGTGGGCTCTTTTATGTGAGGCGTGCAATTATGCTGTTGATCGTTACACAAACAGAGAGCATGTGATGCCTTTTCTCAAAGACTTTGCATGTTCTCTTAGATTACAATAACAAGATGAGAAATCAAAAGGAATAATGCGCTTTCTTTTCATTCACAGACTTCAAAGATGCTTTCCAGCTGTTTGACAGGACCCCAACCAGTGAGATGAAAATCACTTATGCCCAGTGTGGTGACCTAATAAGAGCTTTGGGCCAGAATCCCACAAATACAGAGATAATGTACGTGCTTGGAAAGCCCAAAGCTGAAGGTTAGTAATGAGACAAGTGTGCAAACTGAGTCATTGCTGTTGTTAAGCGTTGGAGCTGGATGTAGTTCAAGAATCTGTACAATATCGGACTAAATAAAGTTCACCACTACAAAGGAATTCCGTCTTTCTTTCTTTTTTTTTTGTGCTTTATTTGTTACACTTTCATTATTTTCTGCAGATATGAATACCAAGATGCTGGACTTTGACCAGTTTCTACCCATCCACCAACACATCTGCAAAGCCAAGGACCGTGGAACATTTGAGGACTTTGTAGAGGGCCTCCGGGTGTTTGACAAGGAGGGGAACGGCACGGTCATGGGTGCAGAACTCAGACACGTTTTGGCAACACTGGGTGAGTTAATTAACAACTTTAATTCATGAATCTGTCATCATAAGGAAATGTACTGAACTGACTGCTTTCCTGTGTTCTTCCTTGGGGATCATAGGTGAGAAGATGAGGGAGGACGAGGTGGAGCAGCTAATGCAAAACCAAGAGGATGCTAATGGGTGCATAAATTATGAAGCTTTTGTTAAGTACATTATGGCATCTTAAGAGGGGCCGATGTTTCTTTCAGCCTCATTGTCATTCTGGTGCTACATCGCAGTACATAATGAAATCAATATGAGTGAGTAATGAGTTTGTCTCTCCTTCATTGTGAATTCTTGACCGCAAAAGATTTCCGTACATCTCATCTTGTATATTTTTCATTTCCATGCATCTTGGATTGATCTACAGCATAATTCATCAATATTTCAATGTTTTCTTTTTTTTTCTAAGGTCCCTGATGTTAATGCTGTGCGCACACTGCACATTGCCCCTGTTTATTTTGTAGAGCATGGTAAATAAAAACACTCATTGTGGCTGTACTCGATTTTTCAAAAACGAACGCAGAAATGTGTGTTATTGTCTGCGCCTTTCACATAAGGCAGTTCATTTTGCTTCAGATTGAGTCATAATATATAATATAGTGCATTAAGAAGCAAATCAGAGACTCCATGGTTTAGTAGTTAGCACATTAGCCAAATCTAAAAGCTCACTGGTTTCAGGAAAAAAAAATGCTGATTAAAAAATGTGGAACCATCCACTGTGGTGACCCCTCATGAATAAAAGAAGCTATACTAACAGACAAATCAATAGAGTGTCCTGTTTGTTATTCTTAAGATAGCAACAGGACAACAATTAAAATAGGAAACTATATAAAATCTCTGTAGTTTGCTGTAAATGAGCATATATTTGATTCAATTACTTCTTCTAAAAATGTTATACCTAAATTTCGTTTCTCAAAATGTATTTTATTTTGTCAAAGTCCCCAAGAGAAAAGCATCTTTAGAGTAAAAAAATAAATACTGACATTTAAAGTCTGTATTAAACCTATTATAGGGCAGCAGCACTTACTACAGTGTCAATCACAGGAAATTTTGAAAAAATAGTACTTTCCCTAATCAGCCAACAGAGGGAGCTGTTGCTCAAAAAATGTCTCACTTGCGGTAAATGTGGGGATTCTGTAAACACTGACAATGAAAAACAACATGCCATTCTTCACCTCCAGCCCTGCTACAAATATACAAATGAGGAACATTAAGGTGCCACAGCCTATCCATCCTGCTAGTCCCACATTACGGAAAGTCATTTAAATTCTGGTTGGCATTTTATCCAATGGCAGGGTTAGTTTCATAATGCTCGTTAATCAGCGTGTAAACCCACGCCTCTAGTAAGACCCATAATGAGCCAATTTACCATAACTGATAAAATGTTCGCTGTTTGTGAGCATTGTTATGTAGTACTGCTTAAATACTATTTTGGTGGTAAAGTTCATACAAGCTTAACGACATCAACCCTGTACAAGGATCTTCCTTTTATTTCCCCAAGAGGAACAAAAGCGCTCAGATTTCTGAACAATATCGTCATTGTCATGTTGTAGATTAGGTTGAACAGGTGCTCTATGGACCTACGCAATAATAAGTAAAATATTCAGCGCCGTTGCTTTATGCCTGCACCATTCAATTAAATGAATCACAATCTTAGACATTATTTATACTTGTGGGGTTTCGCTAGTTGTGAATGAGTTGAAAAGGACCCACTTACTACATTCGTTTGTTACCTGAGGCCTGAAGCTACAAATACAAACATGCTACGCCTACATTATTTTCCTGATATTGCTGAACAACAAACAACATATTTCAACATAAGTCTGAAATCTGAATATAAAATAGAAATTTCTTTGATTTTTCGCTTGTATCTTGACATTACAGTAAAGACTATCCCATTTTGGGATTAACTCATTTCGAAACAAGTTCACCGTGGCATTATCCTTCACCTTAAATAGCTTTTCAAGCACTTCTTTTTCACTGCTCTGCTGACCTTCATCATAATCTTTTTCAGTCTGCTTTCCTCATCCAGCCGCTTCAGGCTATATAGTATATTTACCTATTATGTGTTCACAGCCAATTTTCCACCAGACGGCTAGACTGGCACCAGTTTATAGTTGCTGGGACATATTGACTGTATGGTTTAAGTAATGCAGTAAACTGGCAGCATCATATTGGAATAATTTCCACATTAATTCCGTTTAATAACAAAACTCCTGGAAGAAAACAGTTTATATATTTTAATGCCATTCACCCTTAAGGTTTACCAAGAGTTTTAAAGCCAGAGAGCATAATTTACATTAAACCCCTTGCTAACTGAGTTGACTCAATGCTGATTAGGCCCATCATCACAAAGTAACATTAAAGCAGAGCTATAAATCCGGTGTGGCTGAAGACATTAATGTGCTGGCACAGTGGTTCTGACTCATTTCAAGTCAACCAGTAAGAACTGTTTTGCCAGTGGTGAAGATGTGAGCAACTGCCAGTGGGAGTAGCTTCCCTTTACGGCTTATTGACAGAGAGCTTTAATTTCTTTTGTAATGTTTTCAGTTTCCAGGTGCTGTTGGTTATTTTTAAGCAACAAAACTACTTGGTAAGGCTTAGAATAATATTAGGGATTGGATTAAAATATATCCTCTCTGTCGAGAATTTCTCTGCCAGAAAACCTTGAAGGCAAATACCACCAAAAACATTGTTTTCTTAGCCCCACCAGGCTGGTAAATGTGTTTTTAAGGTTTACTCCACCCTCTATGTGCACATGTGATGCACACCATCTTTTAGAAATTTGTAGTCTTGAAGTCTGAAGTTGAAAACGCAAACTTAATAAAGTTCCTTTACAGCCAGGCTGAAGGATGCTGCCTGTGGGAATTGCTATTAACTTACCTTTATGTATAAAATCAGCAGGGTGACCTTTGCAGGAGTTTTGGCTTAAAGCAGCAATAATTAAGTGATGGGAGATACTTCATTAAGCGAGGTCATTTATTAGTTTATCTGAGCTTAAGATATAAATATTATATTACAGATGGGTTTATTTTGAAATTCGAGGCTTAGTGGCAGCCTTTTGTTGTCATGCTGGTTATTTATTTTTAGTTGATGCAATGTGGAATGCAGTTTAATGCAGACACATGGGAGTTCAGGGCAAATAATCCATGATGCTGTGCAGATGTGCTGCACACGTCTGGCATGATACTGAAGAATCTGATAGCATTGTCTATCTTTTGCAATGCTGGAAACCATTAGAAACATTAATTGTCACAATAAGGCTTGATTGGGCTACATCAGAGTCCCGGCCGATTGTTTGGGGATGTATAACTCAAATCCTGAGGGTTCTGGGGATAGGCTGTAGTTTCTGCTCCATTTCACTCCAGTCAAGCCTGAAGTGTATGAAACAGTGTCTAGCAAGTGCTCTCTGAGTGTGTCTTCCATTCTGTGAGTAAAAACTACAATTTCAGATCAGGAAATGCCAGTGAAGCAGCAGTCGTTCAGTCTATCAGAAAAATAAGTATGAGATTGGATCATTATAAAACTGCTGTATTTATTTTATAAAGTGCCTGGAGGTGAGGGAGATACACAGCAAATGAATCAGCTGAACAGATTCTATTAGTGCAATCTGTGACTTTTGTAAGATTTTCAAACTGTATGGACCCAATGCACTGAAATGCCCCCCTCCAAAATATATAGTGTGTTATATAATTTAAAGTAAAATTTTAATCAAAATCATTTTTTCACACATACAGTCCAAGTGTATACAAGTAACACAAAGATACATGATTTACAGAGACAACGGCTTCATTTTCACAAAACTTTTTTTTCTTTTGTTTATAAGGCAACCTGGGTTGTTCAACAAAGAGTTTTTATAAAATTATGTCTGACATCAAACAGCACTGAATACACATCATGTACAACAAACGATGTACAAAATAAACAAGATTTGGTCGACAAAGTCCAGTGGAAATAATAGAAATACATAGGCAGTTAAAAAGTCAGTATGTCAGTAAACATGGTTTCTCTCTTTGGTGAGTTCAAATAAAATATAGTTTTATTTATATTTTATTCACATTTGTTTAAAAAAAGTTTCTTTATGAAAATACGTCACAGTTGTAATGTAATGTGGTACACTTTGTATGTATGTAACATATTGAAGTCTTGGGAGGATGCGCAATGTCATGGCTAACTTATGACGCCCTTGATCAGAGTTATATATTAATGGGTAAATAATGAGAGGTGATCAGTATTTACCAGCTAACATCAAGCGTCATCAAGCAGCAACAGCAAAAATGAACTAAGATCAACAGAAACAGATGTTGTAATGTAGCAAAAGTTTACAAAATACTTTTTTTACATCAAGATGTGATTAAATATTTTGTGTTATGTACACCATCTTCACATGGGTTCAGTTTTTGAAATAAATTCTGGATGTTTTATGCGACACTTTTAAATACAAACCCCGATATCAATGCAAATATAATCTGAAATAAATACATAAACGTAATAAATAAATAAAACATGGGAAGGTCATTCACTTTCTGTCCGAAGCTTGCAAAATCTTCTTAATGACCCCTCTGGAGTATCACAGTATTAAGCGTTATTGTTAAATCCACACAAAACACACATCAAACAGAAATGAGGGGTGCTGATTTTGCCACCCATCAAATGTCAGACAGTTTTTATTTAACAGATGTGTAGCTAATCTATCAACACAGAAGGGAATATGTGCATCAAAATGTAAGCTCGCTGTAATTGATCGATAAACCTTTTCATAACAAACGTTTCCTCCCTTATTATTATCTGTCCATACATGGCTGTTTAAATTACTATTGGGTGAGCAGCCTTAGGAGGTGTAAGAGCCGGGGTTACAGGCAAGCAGAAGGTTGATCTCACCAGAGCAAGGGTTTAGGAAAAGGATCGGTCCTCATATTGTCAAGCTCCTCTTCCTTTGACCCAGAAGCTTAGTATGTGACACTGATTATAAGGAAGCCACAAGGATTTCGTAAAGCCAAAAGAATTTAATCTGCTTCCACTGTGCCTGCATGACAAATTCATGCGCAGCACTTAACAGATTACATAAATGAGAATCACTTGGCTCCATAAAATAATGTATATATAATCATACCTTTCCTCGTCTGCAAGAGAACTCTAAGTTGGGAACGCTCATTTATCGCTCTCGGGGAGTTCAAACACATAATACGTTAAATTGCTCTTTATGTCAACACCTTCCTTGCACAGTAAAAAAAAAAAAGCAACAAAAAAATAAGACCAAGTCTAACAAAAGGAAATAAAAATAGTTGTAAAATCAAATCCTCAGAACAAAGAGGGGAAAAAAGTATTTACCAATGTTTACAACAGTAAGAAAGATGTAAAAAAGAAAGAAGAAAAATGATTAAAAAAAAAGACACATTATAAAAGCTTCTTAACAATGGCTTGTTTGTATAAAATAGCCACATCTCACATTAACCAAAACATCATGTGTTGAGATTGTGTTTTAGTTTAAAAAAAGCAGTTGATGACTGTACGTTAAATTGTTTTCACTTCAGAGTGTTATGACTCATTTTTTATTATTTTGTTTTTACTCTGTGCTGTTTTCTGTTTTCTTCCTTACCAAAAAGCTTCTTTCTGTCAAATTAAGCTGCCGATAAAGAGCAGGTAATTCAAAGAGCAGTTTAGCATTTTTATCATAATAGATACAAATGGCAGTTTTGGCAACATATGAATGCGTCATGGTCAGTCAAATTTCAAGTACTCATAACCAGTAACAACACTAAAATTATAGGGTCAAACCTGATGTAATGTGACCATTGAACCATTTCGTTGTTTCGAAAAAACCCAGCCCGTCTACGTCCCGAACGGTACCTTATAACGAGAACTTCATGTCATTTTTGTGCAGTTAAAATGAACTTTTGTCACCAGGCAAAATAAATCGCATGACTCCTTAGTCATACCGGACAAACAGCGACCTTGCTGGAGGAATCAGTATGGAGATTGCGTGTTTCTGTGGTCACACGGCTGTGGTCTGTTTGATGCTGTGGAAGCTGATCCTGGTCGGAGAGGTCGGGATAGACATGGCTCGTGCCACTCGAACTCGAAGAGCGTGGTTGTCCTGCCAGCGGTGCCACCGTTTTCTTACTGCTGAGCGAACCTACAACGATAACAAGATATATAGAGAATAAAAGAATATTACAATAAACTTCAAATTATTTTTTAAGATATTATACAACATTTTGGGAAGTCGTTTTAATTGTTTAATGTAAAGATAGAGCCATGTGAATAAATAATTGTTTTAGAAGATTCTGTGCAGTCCTGTGAAACTCCATTATTCAGTTCAGCTTGTAGAAAGCACCTTTAGCGCTCCTTAACTTGAAGTATTGTTTTCTGTATGACTTCCAGTCTCTGGAAGAACCCACACTTCTTTACAACACTTCAGTTCATTGAGGTTTGTAGGCATTTGTTTATGCACAGCTCTCTTAAGGTCCTGCTCCATCATTTCAGTCACGTTTAGGTCTTGACTTTGGCATTATAACACTTTGACTCTTTTCTTTTTCAGATTCTGTTATAGATTTGCTGCTGATTTAGCTATTGGACAAATGGCTTCACATTTGAAAGAGTACTTTGGTATACAGAGGAGTTTGTGGTCGACTCAGTGACCGCAAGGTACCCAGGTCCTGTAACAGCAAAAAACAGCCGAAATCATCAGCCCTCCAACACGGTGCTGACAGTTGGTCTCAGGTGTTTGTGCTGATTTGCTGTGTTTGGGTTCCTCCACACATGGTACTGTGCTTTATGGCGAAACATCCCTACTTTGGCCTCACATGTCCAAAGGACATTGTTCCAGACGTTTTGTGGTTTGTTCAGTTGCAACTTTGCAAACCTAAGCGTTCCTGCCATGTGATTTTGGAGATGCTTTCTCCTGACAACCCTTTTAAACAAACCGTGCTTGCTCGTTTTTCTTCTAATTATACTTTCATGAACTTTAACACTTAACATGCTAACTAAATCCTGTAGAGTCTGCGATGTGGTTCTTGGATTTTTTGCTGTTTCTGTCACCAAAGAGGTTGTCACACTTGTTGATGAGCAGCTGATCGAGTGCATTTGATTAGCAGCACCTGGCTGCTACTTACAATACCCACTGCATTCCTGTGGAAGCAGTAAGGGTGTGCTAAGTTTTTAACAAGATTATAATGAGTCCTGTTAAAACTCTGATTTTCTCATGACTGTAAATGTATGACTTTAACAGTAGACTATGAGACCGTAAACACATTAACTAATTAACTAACTAATGAAAAATAATATTCAGGTAAAAATGTTATATTAAAAAAATATAACTTTTTTGCCAATAATTTAAAGGGCTCTGTTCCCACAATGTGTGTCTTTATGTATAAATTAAACCCCATTATTATACTGATTTAATTTCTGTTTCCTCTCGATTACGATCAAACGTGACATAATCGTTATACTCCCCGTCTGTTGTCCTTTTGTCTCGATTTATAGGTTTTTCTTTTATTAAAAATTTCTGAATGTGATTCTTAATAAAAGTCACCTTCACAACCTTCCACCATGATCTGGCGTTATATTTTAAAATCAAATAAATGGTGATTTCAGCATATTTGGCCACAAAACCTAATTTCTGTCTCTGCTGCTCATCCACCTCCCCGTGTCCGTATTCAGTCCTTTGAATCCAAGTCAGGTACAAAGTTTTCCACACTCACATTAATTTTAATGACTGCAGTCAATGTTTTTTGATGCAGGTCCTGCCACTTGCTAGGACTTGACATCTTCTTAACACTTTTAGGCAGTTATTTGGGCACTTATTTTAAAGACCCCATTTAAAAGAATGGGAATTTCAATGGTCCCCCAGAACATAAAAATTGCATGCATCAAATCATTGAGTGAAACTGCTTAAAAGGCCTGGCAACTTTGCCCTGGAAAAAAAAGGTTTCTTTCTCAGAAGTTATACGTCTACTTCACTTGTGAAGAGTTACACAGCATTTTGGCTTCACTATCGGCTCAATCAAGAGTCCCAACACAATCCTCCTGACTCATTCCACCAGACCACTGAAGAAAAGCCAGTTTAATTAATATGGGTACAGTAAACTAAGAAAAACAACACTACGCATATTTATGTCTATCCCCAAAATGTTGAAACTTGACTGTGCACTTGTAACAACATGACTTACTAATTTGTTTCATGGTTTGGCTGCAAAAATTTCTGGCACAACTTCACCTACTTCCAAGGTGCATGGAGAGGATGAAAGAATTCACAATGCAGGAACTCCAGCAACACTTGAGGGAAGATGTGGCCTGATGAAGGCCCTGATGAAGGCCACAAGCCGAAAAGTGTCAGTCAATTATTAAAGTTGTTCATCTTCCCTCAAGTGTTTCATGGTTTGGCTGCCAGAAAGCATCTGATTGATTCATTTGGGTTAAGAGCGGAAAATGCGGTCCCTCTCATTATGAAATCCTCCAACAGAGTTTTATTCAGGAATCTTTCTTTCCATCACAATGATGCATATGCCTCAGTGTTTCTGTTTGCTTTGATCAATTCAAGATCTTTGACTAAAGAGCCTCAACAATTCCAGATAACATCAATATTAATCCAAAAGTCTCAAAAAGCAAAATCCTTGCTACAAAATTACAACCACGTTACCTCAACTCAAGATAATCAACTCAATCAGTATACCTTTAAGTCAGGGGTGTCCAACTCCAGGCCTGAAGGGCCGGTGTCCTGCAGGTTTTAGATCTCACCCTGGGTCAAAACACCTGAATCAAATGATTAGTTCATTCCCAGGCCTCTGGAGAACTTCAAGACATGTTGAGGAGGTCATTTAGCCATTTAAATCTGCTGTGTTGGATCAAGGACACATCTAAAACCTGCAGGACATCGTCCCTTCAGGCCTGGAGTTGGACACCACTGACTTAAGTCAACGCTTCAAATTTCCTACTAAACATGCTAACACTATGCCTCACTATATAAATAAATGCATCCTTTAGACTTGAAGGACGTAATGTTTCATTTGATTTCAATGGCTTGCCGGTCTATAATTGACCCAGTATCTGAAACTGTCATGGACCTGGGTCGTTGACCTAGTGTTTTGAGTTTGTTTGGCTTCATGAGGCATTTTGTTTTGCATTGTTTGCTCTTGTTCTTTCTTCATGGAGTATTTGTGATTATTATGTTCAGTTTGAGAGCCCTGGGGTTATTTCTTCGTACATCAAGTTTTGTTCCCTTTCGTGTCCCGTTTGTCTCGGTCTGTGTGCATCCTCCCCAGAATCTCCTGTGTTAGTTATTTGTGCCTCCCTGTGAAGTCTCTCTTGTCTCCCTGTTTATTCGCCTGTTTCCCAGTCATGTCTCTGTGTGTCTGACTGGTTGCTCTCACTCTCTTGCCCCCTGTCTGTGTCTACCTACTCGTCTCTTTCTCCTCCCTCTGTTCCCTGTATTCAGTCAGTCTGCGGCTCAGTGCATGTTTCTTGTTTTATTCTGACAGTCTCTTGTCCTGTGTGCATCTTGTTCAGTTTTGGTTCCCTTGTCTCGCAATGGCGTGTCCAGCGGGGTGGCCTGGGGGGGCACAGGCCACCTCCCCAACCAGACTGACCACCCCAGGTGCCACCCCAAAGGCAAAACAATAAAATTCAATCAAATATCAAATGTCCGATTATGTTTTCACGGTGAAGCTCAGATATCCGAGTGTAAGTGAATGCAGCATCGGCTTCTGCGCTATGTGCATCACGTTAGCAAAGGTAGGAGAGCCAAGCACGAAAGACGGCACTGCAGGAAACAATTTTTCGGTGAAAGAAAATGAGGACAGAATAAATGTCCCGGTAAGTAATATTAAGTTTGTTGAGTTTAGTAAACTTCGGTGAAATTAGAATACCAAGGAAAAAATAACACTTAAAGAATAATTGCAGCCCTCGAATATTTCAGACAGTATGCTACTGAGGGGAGCTAACATAAGAGTTATGAGTTATAAGATGTAATCTAAGTCGTAACATTGCTGTATGGAGCTGCAGATTTGGTTGCAGGTTAACATAGCTGGACTGGCCATCGGGCTTATTTGACTTATTTTTTATTTTTTTTGTAACGGCATGAACAATGAGAGGTGGTGGATTGGCCAGATGTAGGTCGATCTGTAGAAATAACTCCGTTGTTTGGTGGTGGCTATTGCGGGGCTTCCACAGAGGCAACAGGTGGATGAGGGAAGGGGAGGCAGGAGGAGAGACCCGAAGCAGCCACCAGTCCGAGTGTCAGGTGAACTGAACTTCAGGTAAGAAGTTATGACCTGCAGTCTATCTGGGTCAGATATGAACTAAGTTTAGGTGGAGTTTATTTTCGTTGTGCTGACTTTTTACTGTCAGTTGCAATACCTCATACTGCGTTCTAGCCAGCTTGGAGTTTTTATACAGCTGTTCGGTTGCTATGATGTTACTGATAGTGAACTTTATTTTATTCATAAGGTTAGTTAGTAGAGTTGCCAACGGCTCCTTAAAAAAATGGAATGGTCCCTCAATCAGAGAAAATATTACACGTTTCGTATTGAGCTGAGAAGAGACGCAGTTTGTCCCGAACTTCAGCTAGAATGGAAAAAGACACAAAGCTGGATTTATTCTGTCGTTACGCTGCACAGCTGCCTCTTCTCTCATCCTGCCTCTCCTGTTGCTACTTCAATCATGAAACTGATCGATGATCAGCTGATCGGCTTTTCTCTCTTGTTTGTTTATCGCCCACTTTGCGCCAGAAAGAGAAACCAGCAGATGTTGCGCTAAACAACAGCAGCACGTTTAAGCTTGATCGGCTGTTGTTAGAATTTATTTAATATTAATTTCTAGTATCAGCTGATGTTTGCTGGAGCCACAGCTGTAAAGCTGCTGGTTATGATGTGGGTTTGGATATCTGGTGAGAGGGAAACGTGAAGACCACCCACCAGGATCCTTTTTTATGTAGCTGACAGCTGGTAACTGTGCAGGGGCGGGTCTAGCAAAGTTTTGCCAGGGGGCCAGGTAGGGCATTAACAGGGAAAGGGGGGCACAAGGAAATACTTTTCTTTCTTATTCTCATTTAAAATATCTAGATTTTATTAAATAATTATCTAAATCTGACAACCAAAGTTTTTATCTGACGTAAAATGTATAGAAATCATACATATACCAAAAAGACTGTACATCACTGTCACAACAGGGTTTGTTTTCATTCAAAGGCTTTATGGCTTTAATACCTGGTGGGTCGGTCTGTAGTCAAAATGCCCGATTTTCTGTCCCAGTCCAGCCCTGCAGGTTATACTGGCAGTGTCACCATGCCAGCTGAATGTATTTCATCATCAGCCAGTGTTGTTCTTTATCAATATTACCAAAGTTTACCATAAGGCAGCATAGAAAGTTTTATTCAAATATTAGTCTTTTCAGTTGTTTCTCCACTTTTTTCTTGTTTCAAAATCAAACACCAGTTTGTGAGAAGATTATCTTCTTTTTTTTAACAGGCAGATAAAGTTTTGCATTGGCTAATTTGTCAATTGTTTGTTACAAATGTTCGTATTTTAATATTCAAAAATGTTTTTGCCCAAAACATATGTGCAGTATATGTCAGTAAAAATACTATGCAAATATTGCTGTCCTTGAATGCTGAGTAAGCACTGACAAAGCACTGATTGTATCTCTTGTACTTTATCAACGCAGTATCTAAAAACTTTGCACCGTAGTGGTTAAAATCTCATTCTAATAAGAGTTAAAAGTGCATTTGGTTATTAGGTTTATAGGATTATTGAATTATGGTTAAGGGTTGGTAGAATTTTTTTTTTAAACATTATCTGCCAATTAAATCTGCCACCCTTCTCCAAATCTGTGCCCCTACCTGGCCCCCCCAACAAAAATTTTCTAGACACGCCACTGTTGTCTCATCAGTTAGATTATGTCCAGCCGTGTTTCCCAGGTGTTTCCTCTCTGCCCTTAATCCTGGTGTGTATATGCCTGTGTCTCCTCCGGCCTCTTCTTGATCTCCCTCATTCCTCTGGCTGTGTATTCTGGCTGTTTAGTTTCTTAGTGTCATTCCAGTTTTGTTTTGTTTCGTTTTTCAGTTAGCTTAGTTTCTGAATCCAGCAGTAAAGTGAGTTCAGCCCTGCATGTGTGTTCTGCGTTTTTGGGTCCTATTCCTGCCTGCCTCACACAGCGTTATGACAGAAAAAGGATGTTTTGACACAAATTCTTTCAATTAACACTTGTTCTGTGTCTAGATAACTGACAGTAGTAAACATAACACGGTTTGACTTTGACCACTGCAGAAGAAATTAATAATTGGATCCCCTGGTACTGGATATTTTTGTCTTATGAACCACGTCAGTAGCCAATTGAATCAATTTCAGTTTGAGTCCTGCAAATAGATCTATTAGTCTCTCATTAGTCTTGATTCTACTTGTGTTAAGCTCTATTTATGTCAGATGATATATAAACTATACTGACCATTCTCAGATCCCTGTCCGTCTTTCGGCAATAAAAAGCTGGATAGCTCCAAATTTCCTTCCAACTAATGAAGCCAAATCAGGGGTTATATTAAAGTGTCACACCCACCCTGACAGCTCACATAAAAAGGGAGCGTAAGTTTTGATGACATTTCTATATTTGTGGTATTTGTCATTTTGTATTTTGTTTTATATTAGTGGAGCATTTTGTAGCTGTGGTTTGAAAAGTGTTCTACATATTTATGCACTATTTCTTTTTCTAAAAATGATACTAAAGCCAGACAAAGACAGGAAGCCAGAATGTCCATATGGACAAAAACCAAAATCGGAAAACAACAAGCTGTGACAGAGCTGGGTGGTTTTTATGCACTATACTAGCAAAATCATATAATAAATAGCAATAGTTAAGTCAAGCCTCCTAATTTTTCATTTTTTAAATAAGGACCGCTTTACAGCAGTCGTTTGTAATGTGGCCTAAAGTCACACAATTGCTTTTTTCGTTTTGTTGTTTGCCACTCAGAGTCTTAAATTGCAATTAATATCTGTTCAAATAGGATGACTCAATTTCTTCACATCACGTCATTAAATTAACAAACTCTTTACCCCCGAGTTTCAATAATTTTAGGGATGAGAGCGCGCAGCAAGAGATTCCTTCATTTTTTTTCTATCACAATTTATGTGTAATCATAATGGCGTTAATGACTTTCAACCAGCTGGAGTTTTGGTAATTTGCTTTTATTTCAATCAGGCAAAAATGAGACAGCCTCATAAAAGTTTTCTATGCTGTTATTTCACTGACTGCACGGAAACTCTTTGGCATTTTCTTTTCTATTACAGCTACTTGATCCTCCCCCTGGTTGAACATAAAAATGTTAACTTGGAGGCAAGTTAGAAAAACAATATTAAAACGAATTAAGGCTATCAATTTATGGTTTTATTAAGCTTGTGTATCAAAGAAAAAACCCCAAAGATATTGACAGTAAAATTAACATCATAAATAACGGGCGTTTTGCTAAACTCCAGTGACTCACCTCTCCGTTTAGAAAGCAGTAAAACACTGACACAAAGAACCCCTGCAAAATAAGACACATTAGAATTAGAAGCAGAAAATGTGCCTGTATTATGTAATGGCACTGTAATTAGACGCAATCATTATAAAGAAAAGGCAAAACAAATTTCCAAAGCAAAATATAGAATTTTTAAAGCTCTACTCGAACCGCCCCTCCCCCTACTCAGCCCTACATTTAAGCACAGGAGATAAATAAATAAATAAATAAATAAATAATAGCCACAGAGCAGAAATCATGCCCACATGGCT
Organism: Aulonocara stuartgranti; assembly: GCF_965226115.1. Classification (NCBI taxonomy): domain Eukaryota; kingdom Metazoa; phylum Chordata; class Actinopteri; order Cichliformes; family Cichlidae; genus Aulonocara; species Aulonocara stuartgranti. The sequence goes on along the minus strand of NC_138954.1, from coordinate 15,835,164 downwards.
CTGTTATTCCTGACAGCTGAGAGCACTGAACATGAGGTAGGAGGGCCATGTTGTGTGTAAGCGCAGCCAGGATGCTACTTCAAATCATCTTCCCACAAGAAGCCTTAGAACCTGACAAGTCGCTCTTTAAAGTAGCGATACAACTCTGAGATAAAAACACATTAAGAAATCAGAATGATTCATATTTTTAGCTTTGTGGGCAGTGAGTGTGAGCTTTCAAACTCTGGCCACTGTCACACTGTATTATTAATCATAATCTCACCTGAAAAGACTGTAGAAAGGAGTTGAAATAGATGAACACAATTTGCGAGATGTCATCCTCCCCCGGATTCACAAAGAAGAGCATGTAGGTGATGCCGAGCAGAGGTAGCAAGACTAGTGTTGCTTTCACGGCTTTTCTGTGAAGACAGAGTTGGAGTCTCATTTATAGAATTGCAAAAATTGAGCCTTGAATGTCAGCCCAGTGGATTCTGGAAAATGCATGACTCTGTGTCAGCGGCAGACAGGGATAAAAATAAAAATGTCACCCTCCACCACATGGATGTTTCAGATTGGAAGATGGGCCCCTTTTCAGGGGTAGCAAAAATATGTATGTCACATATAATTCTAGCTCTTCTGTAATAATTTTGACAGTGTGAATAAGAGCAAAGTTTAGCTTTCTTGGTTTTGCAATGCAACAATAAGCCATCACATCTATAGATGAAAATGTGGATGATTTATGTCCTCCTCCACTGCATCCATAAACCTCCTCTGTGGTCCTGTCACATGTCCAACATGTCCACTACGCCTCCTCTGAGCACGTCCAAGCCAATTTTGCTTCGGCTCTCTGAATTTGTTTTTCAAAATAAAGCTCAAACTGTCCCATACTTTGAAATGTTCACAAGAGGATCCAATAAGCAGACACAGCAGGCACTGGCAAGTGGATGGATAAACTAGAAACCTTAATCTAGAACTCATAGACAACCAAAAGCAGTGTGAAGTGTGATGGAAAAACTCAAATGAATCCAAATCCATGGAATCTAAAACCCAACAGGAGCAATCCAAAACACAGGGAGGCAGCAGAAAACAAGGGAGTCTCGAGAACAGGCGAGAGATGTAACAACGCCTATACGGACTAGGGAGAGGGATAATAAGACACAGGAGAAATCAATCAAATCAGGGTGGAAAAAGAAAGTGAAAACACATAAAGCCACATGAGGAAAACAAAAGGGCAAGTAAAAGAAAGAAGGACAAAAAAAACCAATACTTGCAGAACAAAATACACACAGGCTCAGACAGGGAAAACTCTGAAAGCACTCACGTGAGAAAAAGATTCAAGATCATAAGGGCAACAGCCAACCCTAATTCAAGGAATAACAGAAAAGACCATGGTGGGGACTTTTAATATGAGCTATGACAGTCCCATAATTTAGGGATGACCACAAACCTTTCTTTGCCCTTACTGATTATAATTTTCATTTTAAAACAATCGGTTTTTTTAAGGTCAAGAAGTTCAGCTTGAAACCCCTGTGCTTCATTTGCTTAAATTTGTATGGCTCACAACAACCACCAGCAATCCAGCCCCAGCCTGAAAAGACTACACTCAGATTGTCTGAGCCGTGACACTGAAAACACTCTGTGCGCTTGAAATAATCCCCACTGGAGAAAAACACACTTGACACAGTAACAGCAGGTAGGTAAACAAGCTCACTCTTTTAGCAATTTCAGCCATTCCAGATCTACAACCTAACAGCATAATTCAGGTATGCACTCAGCTCGTGCCTCTCAAGCGCACGCTAAATCTCTGCTCTCTTCTCAGGCACACAGAATCAGACAAACCCAAGGTTTTTCCCCTTTAACTGTTACTAGTGCGTGTAAATGAAAGAACTTCTTGCATGAAGTATTGCAACGGAGTTCACTTAAGGTTGAGGCGTTTGTCTTGAATCTTTATTTTATGGGTAAGAAGCACATTTGTAGTACTTTTGCAGTGTCCTGTAATAAGTTACAAGACAAGACAATATACTTATTTTGTTTCAGGCTCATATTATTATTATTATATACTTTATTAAGCACACTGGTTACCAGGTTAGACCTGTGTTGGACCCCTGTTTGCCTTTAGAACTGCATTAATCCTTTGTGGCATAGTTTGAATAAGGTTCCTCAAACATTCCTCAGAGACTTTGATCCGTTTTAACATGACGGCATCTCGCAGTTGCTGTAGATTTGTCAGCTGCACATTCATGATGTGAACCTCCCATTCACCAGATCCGAAAGGTGCACTGTTGAATTGACATGTGGCGACATTTGGCATTTGCGAAGTGAATTTATTGTCATGTCGAAGAAACCACTTGGAGATGATTTGAGCTTTGTGCCGTCAGATGATGGGTACACTGTAGTCATGAAGGGATGGAGGTGGTCAGTGTTTAAATGATGATCATGTAGTACAACAGGGCCCAGTGTATGTCAAGAAAATATCCCCCATACACCATCACAGCACCACCAAAAGCCTGAACCATTCATACAAGGTTGGATGGATGCTTTCATGTGGTCTATGACTCTACCATCCAAATTTCACAAGACACCAAATCACAGCACAGTTTTTTAGTGAAGTTAGTTTCTTTTCCCACAAAATTTCCAATACTTAGCCTTAAAGTCATAAGGCAAAAGTCACAACCACAATAACAGATTTCTTCCTTAATAGCAGTTTGATTTAATTATCATTAACACCGGACCCTTTGATCACCAAACATCTGTTCACTGATAGGATATTAACGCTCTTAGATTTGTATGAAATGAGGTCTGATGCTGATGATAAAGGTTTAAATGAGTCTAATCACTCTAAAAATGTGCTTCTTCTGAAACACTCCTTAATGTCCTTGAAAGAAGGAAGACAAAGTGTACTGCTCCTAAATTTATATGCAGTTACCAACAGAATCAACTCACCTGTACTGTATTGTTTCTGATGTGGTTGAAGCTCTTAGTTTGGTCATAAGAATTCGAACTATATTGAAGAGGAAAACAAAGTTTATCTAGAAGAAGAAGACATAAGGAAATTATTACTTTAAAATGCTGTGCTAATGACTTATATTATACAGAGGGGAAAATATCAGACAGCTCAGTCAGTGTTGAGCTGGGAGAGAAGAAGTAACACTCGTCACAGCATATAATCTTCCTTAACAAGACAGTGATTAATCATATTACATGTTGCTAAGGACTTACATAAGCACAAACATTTATGTGAAATCAATTTCTTATTTTCAGAAGTCTTTTGTTTGGAAACCCTTAAGACTACAGTTCTGTGCAAAAGTCATGAGTCATCCCTCATTTCTTTATATTTAGCTTCAAAGGAGTCAGAAGTTTTTCTTTGGACATTGAGTCCTTTTTAATTCATTTTCAGTCCAGTCCTTGCACCTGACCATTTTCAGTGGGATGCTTTTTGTTTGTCAGTTCACTTAATGCTGACCACTGGCCATATGTAAAAACATGAAGCTGTGTCCTGCTTTGGGGCTGTATTTTTCATATGGAATCAAAAATGCAGAAAAGTGAAATTAATTGATATTGATTAACTATGTAATATCATATCTAAAGCATCTGATTGGCAACAGCTTGGGGTTTTTTTGTATTTCAAACAATCTATATACTAAAGTCTTACCTGGATAGAAAAACACAGTGGAATACTATTAGTCATGGATTGGCCTCCACAGAGCTGAGACCACAACATTGTTGAAAAAGTGTAGGATCATCTTCATGGAGAACAGAACAAAACACAACATCCAAAGAAAAGCTTTTGATGTCCTTCAAAGAAGCCTAATTCTGAAGACTACTTAAAGAAATTACAAAAAAAGCTTGTCTAAGAGAGTCCAGACTGTCCTGAAGAATACTTGAAAGTCAATATGTTGGTATGACCAGCTGGTCGTGCTGCCTTTGAAGCTTGCTGGTATTGTAAAAGTTATTTTTCGAGCCTGAAGGCTGCTTAAAGGAATTGCTGGAAAGCTTGCCGAAGAGAGCTCAGGCTGTGTTGAAGAATAAAGGTGGTCACACCAAAAATGTTCCATGTTTGCACATTTCAATAAATGGCTGCACAAAATATTCAAAAGTGAGGGGCTCAGTACTTTTGCACTGTACTGCTTTTGTGACTTTCTAATCTAGTCACTGCACAGAAATGCAAAAAAAAAAAAATCAGTATAGGGCAGATTTTCTATGTTAATTAGCAAATAATGTCAAATTAATGGCAATAAATTTACAGTCCGTTTTCTTTGTTGTAGCTCACCAAAAGCACAAGAATAACAGGTCCCTGGTAAATGTAGTCCATGTATTTTCCAGGTTCTTTACCAAACCAGCATCTGTTGACAGGAAAAGAAGAAGAAACGTACCGTTAATTAAAGAAATTATCCAGAAAACATTCTAATTATGTGGCCACAAATTATTAGGGGATTTCTTACTGTTCATTTTCATAATACAGCTTTCCTATGGCCCAAGCCACAATTATAGGACACGGAATACCTGGAGTAACAAGGAAGAGTCGTGTAAGTGGAAATAAAATAAAACGTATTTGGTAAACAGATTTTTTTTTCATGGAATTGAAGAAAGAAGGTCAGAATAATAAAGACAAAAATCAAAGATTGTTTTTTTTTCTTTGCTTTTCGGTTTTTGTTTTGTTACATGCACAGCCATGGGGAGGGGGAGGGGATAACAAACTAACACGCTTCAACTACAAAGAATCAAGTTAAAACAGAACATGCTCCAATTTTTACTGCCCTCAAGGGTTATAGAGTAACGGCAACAGTAGCATAATCTCTGCCAAAAGGGGCTTCAGAGTCATACCATATAACTCATGAATCACAACTGCTTCCCCTAGTCCAGCATGTAATGTATATCTGGAAAAAGTTTTGATGTTGATGCTTTGACAAAGTAAATAGAAGGTTTTTCACATATAAAACAAACAACACAAATCAAAACAATCTTTTTTAACTGCTTTAATAAAACAAAAAAGGACCAGTTCACCATACCTCTAAAATCAGTCACTGCTGAATAAAGGCCATGCGTTAACGTGTCAAATCAGCGTGTTAGGTGCCAGGCCTGACAAAGTAAGACCAAGTGTGCTTGAATAGGCTGAGATTTCTTATAAAAAGCATTGACCTCTCCAGAAAAGAGCAACTGCACTGACCGTATCAATCAAACGCGAATGCAATCACCGTTCAGAGCATACTAGCTGTCTTCAGACTGTTTTTCATCAAATTTTTCGTTACATGTAACATATAACAGCTTTGCAGGAGGAAAATGTCCACAAATCGGACGAAATGTTCGTAAATCTGAAAAGTATCAGTAAAATCACTTTAAATAAAACACACATCAAAAGCAGTTTTGATCCCAGCTCATCAGACCTGTGGTAGCGGACAGATTTCATGCGCCCCACTTCTATCACCTCCTAATGAAATTAATTAGAAGCCTCTCCAAATGAAACCCAATGAGAAAGCACCTGCAATAACCCCATTTAAAATAAAGCATATATTATATTGTACATACTCTATGATTGTTAATATGAAATTAACGACTTAAATGGATAATACTTTATATATGGAGGTGGAGTGGATGAGTGGACCTGCAAATAGGAACTACTCTGCTAATCTAATCTTTTTGAGACAAGCTGCCAGTACTTACTATTATATTCTTATTAAAATCATATTAGAGAATTAAAAATCTGATGAATATGTGTGAGATCTTTTTTTTATTTCTATTTCAAAGCTAACATTAGCTTCCCAATAATATCATCCATCTGTCATTCACCGTCATCTACTCTCTACATCTGCTGATAAGATTTCATATTTTAATCTTGTGCTCACAAAGCTCCATTAACTCATTTTCTCATGACCTAGTTTGAAGTAAAGTATGAGGGGGTTTTTCTTTCTGCTGAGCACACTATGTCCATTACATAAACAGAAGGAGAAAATCTCAGTGTTTCCGGGAAGCATGCGAGCAGAATACTTTGTGTATTTCTGTCCCTGATGATGTTGGCTCTGTACAGCATATAATATGCTTGATTTATCAGTCAAGGTGAGATCATTTATAGGGTCATGATGGGATATCTGCTGTATATTCAGGACTCAAAGTCAAGCACGCTGCATGCCGGTTCTTTCATTAAATTAAAGTCTTATCTCGGATATGAACCACTAAAGAGTTTCCCTCCTCTTCACTGGAGAAGTGATTGTACTCTCAGGCACATGTTCAGTTCAAACAATAACGCCTGATAACAGTGTTTTGTCACAACCTGGTTTTCAATTAATGCAAGAAAAGTGAAATTCTCCTTTTGAGTATATGTATTGTTTGACAAACTGTTCTTTTTCTAATTTTGAGCACATTCACCAGTCACTCTGTTAGTTACAGCTTGCTAGCGCCATGTTGGATCCAATTTTGCCTTTAAAACTGCCTTAATATTTCATGGCATAGATCGAACAAGGTTGAATTCCTCAAAGCCTTTGGTTCATACTGACATAACAGCATCACACACACAACAAAACCAAACGTGTGCCATAGTCAGCTCTACAGAAGACAAGCGAGTATTAAAGGAGTGACGTTTTGTCACTGTGGCAGGTAATTTCAAATGCAGTGTTTCTATCAGCTTAACAAACAAACTGTCTGTGTTCAGTTTATTTCGCAGTTTTTTTTTCTAGCTGAAGGTCCAGCTGCTGTATTTCACAGGGAGAGAAAAGAAAGAGCGCTAACGTCACTCAGAGAAAGATAAGAAAGGCAGGACAGGAGATGAAGAACAGAGGTTAGATTTAAAGGTAAGGACTGCTCAGTAGTGTTTGATAAATTGGATATGCAAGTTTTCAAATTTTTTAATCAGGTATGTACAGGTCTGTAAATGCGACATGTTTTTTTTTTTTCATATTGTGAAACATGCTGCAAAACAAACTGAGCAAGACTAACTGTGCTATTTAACCTCCTAGGACCTGGCATCCACATATGTGGACATCACATTTTGGGTTATTTAGACCAAAATACAGTTTTGCTCTACAAGGGCCTGATATCCACTTATGAGGACATTATACTGCTACTGTTCTATCAAAATTTTAAATGAATATCCTCATATGCGGCTCTCATTTTTCATAAAAAGAAAAACAAGGTAAAAAAAATGCATGCCGTGGAAGAGTTTAGGTCTTAGGAGGTTAAAGGTTGCATGAAAATACTCTGCAGGTTAGTGCAGGATAAACTGGTTAACTTGCTGCACTGTGGTGGATTTAGATCAGCTGATCACAGCCGCTACATTAAGAAAACCTACTGGAGCTCTCAATAGAAATTATTGTGAGCTGCGATTCTTTTTCCCCACGCTGAACCACAACTAATATTAGGGTTCCCTCACCTGCTGAATCCCACTTTAACCTCTTCGCTACTCATGTTCCTCGTTAGAGGCAAAGTTACCCTCTACAATGTAGGCAACAAAAAACAGCTATTTTTCATTTTCCTTCTTTTTTTCTGCTCATGTTCTCTTTAACTGATTCAAGCTGAGTACATTTAAGGATTATTTCAATTTACATAAAAATTGTATACTTATATACTAGTATTTTATCATCACATTGCCACCTCTGTTCATGCTGTTTCCACCATTCTGACAGTGCTGCAGAAAATATTGAGAGTCATTAGGCCAGACAACATTTTTCCAATCTTCTGTTGTACAATTTCGGTGAGCCTGTGTGAATTGGAGCCTCACTTTCCTGTTCTTAGCTGGCAGGAGTGGCGCCAAGTCTGATCTTCTGACGTGGCTGCAAGGTCTGAAGAGCTGTGTATTCAGAGATGCTCTTCTTGGTTGTAATGAGTGGTTACTGCTGCCTTTCCACTAGCTTGCAGCAGTCTTCTCCTCTGACCTCTGATATCAAAGAGGTATTTTCACCCAGGGAACTGTTTTTTGTTTTGTTTTGTTTTTTTGTTTTTTTAATCGTTCTCTGTAAATTCTCAAGAGGATTTATTAAAAAATCCCAGCTATGTTCAAAGTCGCTTAAATCACCTTTCTTCCCCATTCTGATGCTTGGTTTGAACTTCAGCAGGCCGTCTTGATCATGTCTACATGTTTAAATGCATGTGTGCCCTGGTTGCTGATTTAATGATTACCTGATTATGTATGTCCTTCAAGAATCAATAACACAAATAAATAAATATTTGACATTCGTACGAGCCGCTTTCCAATTTTTTTTCTGCTGTACTTTAACCTTCTAAAGAAATGTCTTATAACCTTATCAGCTAGTTTTTAGAGAGATCAGAGTATAGTAAAATGGGAAAAAAAAACTTCTATAAATACAGTGACAGATTTTAATAACACAGTGGATAAAAATATCATTGCTGTGCCCTGTTTTTAGATTTATTCAAGGCCTTTGAAATGGTGCATTTTACACAATCCACTCATTTAAAAGTATTGGTTCATCAAAGGAAAGCTTATGTTCATTGTGTCCAAACAGATGATAGCTTGGCTTAAGGTAAAGGTAATGTCACCTAATAATACTTTGTCTTATTTTGTTTCATTTTACCATTTTATTAAACTAAAGTCTGTATATTCAGCCTGTTTATGCTTTGAATAGAGTTTATAAAGCACTATGGTTTTTCCATAGAGTATGAAATGTGTTTCATAAAAAAATGCCTTGAGCTGAATATAGCATGACAAATGCATTGATAACAATCATACTTACACCAGCCGATAAACAGGAAGACCCACTTTCTCAGCTTATCAGTTGAATATGTCATTACAATGGCTGTGTGAAGGTAGCATCCTTCAACAAACATCCAGAAAAAGTTTGTCACCACAAAGTAGTTGTATATAGTCGTTATTAAGCGACACCAAGGCTGAAAAAAAGAATTCAGAAAAGATTTTAAAGACTTTGTATTGGTAAATTAACACCTCAGTGATACTTTCAAACCCCATAACACATCACTACTGTTACCTCATTGCTCTCATGGATATTGTGGTCAATCAGCTGAAGCAAAAACCACATAACATTCCTCAGTATAAAGGTGGTGATTAAGTTCCAGTGGATGATGTTTCGAAGACATCGTATGCTCCTAAAACAATAAGCCAAACGCAGATGGCTGATTAAGATGTTTTGAAAAACAAACTCAAGTCAGGTCAGTTTAATTACTGCATCTAGACCGTTTAAGCACACGACACATGAACCAACGTGCTATCACAGAAACAATACAAAATGATTTAAGAACAAGAAATAAAATATAATTATTTAAGCTACTAAATTAATGAAATTAATGAATGAAAATGGCACAATAAATTAAAACTACAGTAATTTGAGCTGAAAAGAAAAGCTAATGAGAAGATGTAGGTTTTCAGTTGGATTGGGTTACTGAGGAAAATGATCTAATCCAGAAACAGAGACAATTCCAAGGCTGCGACTAAGACTGCAGGGTGATCTGCACAAGCCAATTACTGTAAGACGTTAATCAGCGGACATAAGTGAGTAGGGCTGTGCGATATGACCAAAATCTCATATCCCAATATAAGAATTCTATCGTCCGATAACGATATAAATCACACAAATGTAACATTTTCTGTAAATTCTGTGACTCTCGGGCAGCTCATCTTGCCTTAAGTGTTTCCAGCTGCGCGTTGCGTACCTGGAGTCGAGTGTTTTAACCGATGCATGAAACTATACATTTTTAGGCATAAGTTGTAACAGCCGCTGTTTTCTTTGTGAGTATTTATTACACGGCGTGCTGCGGGGAAACGCCTGCTCTAACGTTTGAGTCTAAGGTTTATTTTTTAGCACCTGGTGGATCTTTTTTACTTCTCATCCGTAAATAATCTGCTCTTTCACGTGATTCAGCTTATTTTGAAAAGTCTCAACAGGATCTTGAGCTTTATTGTGAAAGGTTTATGTGGAACATAAACAAGCGGACACGCGATGGTGTTACCGTCATTGTTGCTAATGACAACGCATAAAAACAGGCGCTTGTCCGTCCACAGTGTGGTTATATTAAATATAAGAGAAAGAGAGAACTTTAAGAAATTAACATAGCCACTACAGTGACCATCAAAACCATAAAAAAATATTGCCGTAAACAGTTTATTTTGCGACACCACGAAACAAACGATAGCGTCAAATGAAACGATAGACGTTTTTATATCATCATCCGATATATATCGTTACATCCTATGCCCTATTAGTGAGTGGCATGGGATGTAGGACTGTAAAATGTCTGATAGATAACCTGGAGCGAGCCCATTCAACCTCTTATATGTGAGCCACAATATTTTGAAATTCAACCTGTATGTCTCAGGAAGCCAGTGTTGCGTTTTAAGACAGGGCTAAATACGACTGTGCTTCTGACTGTGCTTCTGTGTACCTGTCAGAAGTCAGCATTTTGAACCAGTTGTACAATGCAGCATTAATTCTAAGAAGTGAGATCGTATGAAGAAAAAATTTAGAAAGCTGTCGCACAATGCAGGAGAACGACTTGGAAAGATAGAGGCAGTGTGGTTAAGGACAAAACTGATAGTGCTGAACAGGATCCTTCATCTGCTGGAGTAAGGAGAAATAAATAAAGCATTTGTTTCTCAAGGCCTTGACAGCCTCCTGATATGTGTTTAGAGAATGTCTTAAAATTTCACAAGGCACTTTTTTTCTGCTTCTTTTGTGCTCTCCTGCATCATTGTCTAAGTGTCAAAAGTTTAAAAGTAAAGGACAGTTTATTCACAGCGAGATGACATTATAGGCTGGAATATTGACAGAATAAGTTTATACTTGGGATGAAGCCGCTGCAATGGTTTGCCCGGTTATTGGCTTTTACACCTTTGATCAATTTTCTGGCAGTTCTGTAATTGCAGTCAGTGTGTGAAAACTGAGCCTTTTTTAGGCCAATCAATTTTTTCCAGTTGCCAGTTCCTGTTTGCAGGCAATTATTACGAGATTAGTTTCGAACTACATAAAACTTCATGATAAACTAAAAGTGTGCTAACTCTAAAAATGCATGTATAATGTTTGTGTGCTCAGATTTGACACAGTTATGACTCAGGGAACAGGCACTTTCATGCAAATTAGGGTTTTACTTTTTTTAAAAATGTAGACATCTTCAGCTTTAAAACACTGCTGAAAGTTAATCTTTGTACAAGATTTAGCACTGACTTATAGTTGCAGGTGATTCTTCAAATGCATTTCCCGAAATGGCCAAGAATAAATATATATGTGGAGAAATAGTTGCTGATTTCTCTGTGAAGTCTAGGGAGATTTAACCTCAGAAGACAATAACTATTTTAGTCTCCATGAAATAATCTGTATTTGCTTTCAGAAGCCCATATTGATCTAACCTCAGTACACAAAGTATCTCAGGATGCTGGTGTTTGCCCTCTTTTGTCATAACTGATATATCGTGTGTGTGTGTGTGTGTGTGTGTGTGTGTGTGTGTGTGTGTGTGTGTGTGTTTTGAAGCCAGGATATGAAAAGAGATACAACTTCAAACACAAGTGTTGGGAAACGCACATTAGGCCCTTCCGTGCCTGAGTGCTCCATCGCGGCTGAGCTGCAGAGTTCTATTCATCTGACATAAGCAAGTTAATGATAAGCAGTGTGAGTATGATGTGGATTTCACTGATTGTCTTCCATGAGGTTCATACAGGACACGTTTCAAATATGCACTATTTTTGTACTTGCCTTAAGCACAAGAAGAGAATGAAGGCCACGACAAGAGCTCCCACAGAGATGCAATGGCCTAAGTAGTTGATGATCAGCGCTATTTTATAATGCATCGGATATTTTCTCTGAAAAGACAGCCCATGAATTACTTCTTTATTGTTACAGCTGCATAATAGAAACAAAGACAAAGCAATGTATAAACACAGTGGAAGAACCTATCTAGTGCATGCAGTTTAACAACAAGAGTGCCTTTTCCCTGCAAATTTTAGATGTTAATACATGTTCAGTGCACTAATAGGTCGTCACAAGTAATTACATGCTTAGGTCGTGACAATAGTAGAGGAACCAAGAGGCAGTGGCATGCAGAGTGCATTCAAAGCCAAGCTTTTACATTACTGATGCAAATAATCATTCCTCTTTAATGAAGCAGTTAGCAAAGTATTCTATGCTTGAATGAAAGTAGGTTTTTTGTCTTTTAAACTGTTCCATTTGCAAACATTATTGAGAGACCTAATGATCCCAACATTGGTGGAGCAAATACGTTTCCCTTAGGCTGCAGTTAAATAATTTTAGTCCGAGATTTTTGAATTTGAATGATAACAAGAACATAATTTGTATGAGAGGGCTGTCTCTACATCATTTCAGCTGCTACTCAATCCAGGCTTCATTGTACTGAGATTTAACTATGATTATAAAAAGCAAATGTCATTGACATACTTCAGTCTTGGCTTAAAATTATCTAAGAATATAGAGCAAGACACAGAATCGGAGCCACAGTACGAGGTAATCAGGCCAAAACTTGCTACATACAGTGCATCGCTCCTGCAGTTTGTCCTCCGGCTTTGTTTACAAAGACACAGACAATACTGCTCAAAAAGAACATGTTTTAAAGTGGGGGGGGGGGGGTTTAACCGCACCGCATCATAAAGGGACATACGGTTCTGTTTGGTTCTTTTTCATTGTTGCATCCGATTGCAATTTTTCTGACGATGATGAGTGTTTTTCTGAAGAACTGCAGGATTTACTCCCGCCTGCAGTCACCTACCTTCTCCTCCAAAATGGGTTCACAGTTGGAGTAATTACTCTTCAGCGCCCATGTTCCGTTATCCATACATTCCCTGTAAGCGCTCCCTGCAAGAAAAGAGAAAACGGTAAAGCTTTGGCATTCTCGCAAACATATTGTTTTAAAATGCACGTTGAGCTATAAAGATCTTGCATATTCATTATTCCAAAGCACTGCAATCAGCTAAGTCAAGAGCAGGCATAAACCAGTGATTTGCTGTTACAGTAAAGTGTTTTCCAAGTAGGTAAGCTAAACCATCCTTGTAATTTCTTCAGAGCTCAGTTCAAAGTTGAGCACTACTATCCGTCTGACTCTCACCCAGAATACCAATTTAGCAATACAAATTTTTATTCATAGGGGGAAATGCAAAGCCTCTTACTCTGTCAGTTTATTTGCATATCTCTTAAAACCCGCTCCCCATAATCAACTTTGAACTGCATTTTCCATTTTGAAGTTCTTCCTTGTGCATTCAGTGGGTTCTTGTTATCTCTTTAACACTAGGAAATGTATAGAGGGCAGGGGGGAACACAGCAGCATGTTTCTGCCTTTGTATTATTATGATGGCCAATTAAAGTATTCATTTAATCAATTTTATTCCTTTATTTAACTAATTTGTGCAGTTTTCCAAATCCATGCAATCATTAATGTAACTTATTATCCTGCAAGGTTTTGATATTGTCCTGAAAATAAGCATTGTTGAATGAATAAATGCATTCCTCTGAACGTTTAGAAAACTGATATCATACCCAACTGTAAACTGCAACATTCACATTAACCCATCTTAATTCAAACATTCTTGTCAACAACAAAATAAAAAGCGAGGACAACGTCCACCTCAATTTTTGAAGCAGTGGCAGGAACAGAGTAATATCCTTTGCATTCAATTTAATGTTATATAATGTGACAGTTTTGACAGCAGAGACCACAAAACTGCTTGTGGCAGCTACACAAGACAAGGAGAAATAAGATTTAAAATGAGCTTGGTTTAAGCTCTTCACTTGACTGATGGCGACACGTCGTGACTGCAGAATGTTTTGTGCTCTTCATGAGGGAAAATCCTAGTTCTCAGCCATGTGAGAGGGATCGACTTGTGCAGGCATAGTGGCAATTCAGTGAAACCAATAAAACAACTGACTCTGTGGTATACGACACCGTGAATTAGTTTGTTTTTTTTATGTATTCTAAAACCATATTCATCGTGTGAAACTGCCTCAGTGTGTTTATTGATCAAGTGCCATGTGGCATTCAGCAAAGTCCCGGTGCATTTAAGGTTCCATGTCTGCAGGGTTTAAAGTTTGATTCAAACAAATGAGAGAACCTGCATTTTTTTTTAAATTTGTTGTTTTTACAAGCAGTGAAGACGGCAAGGATCTCTAACAGGAGCATTACTTCAACACATTGCATTCATTTGGAGGCAACATGCATAAAATAGCTGAAAAGGATCATTTTAGTAAGATAAGATAAGATAAGATAAGATAAAACTTTATTAATCCCTCGGGTGGGTTCCTGTGGGAAATTCAGTTTCCAAAAGCACAGCACCGACAGAAGTTACAGAGTTACAGAATATTATATACACACGCACACATATATATAAATACAGAGACATATATAAATAAAATAAAATATACGAAGGGGATAAATAGAATAAATAGGAATAAAAATAAAAATACAAGTGAATTGTATTTTTTATAATAGTAGAGAGAAAAGGAAGATTATAGCAGTTTAAACTGAACTGCAGAATTAGAAATGTCAGGTGTGGTCGTGCTCGTCTTGCACTCGGGTCCATCTAGCAATCATAAGGTCAGTGGTTCAGTTTTCCACCTAGGCATCCAGCTGTGGGTGTGAAAGCCACTTTAAAGGCATAGAAAAGAGTGCAACGTGAATGTGGCTTGTAGTGCTCAGAGTAGAAAAGACACTCTTTTGAATTAAATACTGATTAAATACTGCATCACCACATGTCTGTGAAGCACAACGCCAAGATATTTTAAAAACATGCCGAGACTTTGATGTGTAGTGTAGTGTCACCATAACCACTTCACTCATTACTTGCAGTTTGCAAATTGTCTTACTGAGCTACTGCAATGGTTCTCAGGGAAGTAAATTTAAGCTTGTTGAATTAACAAAAATAGAACAGCAAATTATTTTTATTTCAATCTGTGGCTGCTACTGAGCAGCAAATAAATAAGGTATTAAAAACATTTTTTCACATTTATTACAAAAGAAGAGTAATCACAGGTGTCTCAGTTTAGGCGAATAAAGCTAAAAGTCAGTATGATGACATTAACAGGATGACTGTATTACTTAAAGGTATTAACAGACAAAATTCCTCAAGGCACTTTTGATTCATTATTTTTAATCTGTGTGAAAAAAAACACATATTTTAAAATCTCATTAACTTAATATCCATTTTAATAGGACGTGACGCCTTCAAGTAAGCTAAGCTATTATTATAACTGCAGCACAAAGTACTTTCCAGTTACTTTCCAAGTATCCTACTGTGTTTGCGAATCAATCAGCGAAGGTGAAGAAACAGAGGAAGGGGAGCAGGTTGTGGATTTCTCCCTGTGAGCTACACCACTGAGGCAGGACTAATTCAAAGCACTGGTGCAGGGAGAGCACATTTCTGACAAACCATCTGTGCAGTGGGCATGATGAGGCTTTTTTCTTCGCATTATCCTTACAGGGTATTACATTCACGCAGTTAAAAAAAATCTCTAAATGACTCATTCTGTGAGTTTGGGAGGAGGATTAAAAGCTTCCATGTGAGGTGCTAACAATGCTGTAAGCGACTTAACACTGACCACGCTCCACTGGGGGTAAAGACGCACAAGAACATGGAAGAAACGTGCAACTTCCAACTGATATAGTCTTTGCCAACAATGCCCACCTCTTCAGCTAGCCACTCTGCCAGTCCTCTTTCTTGGAGGCATGCAAACAAACACTGTACGGCTGTTCAAAGATTAGAAAAATTGGAAGCTCTAAATGAGGAAAAGAGCGCTTAAATTTAGTCTGGATTGGTCATTCCTGCATAAATGTTCAGATAGATGATTAAAAAGACTAAATATTGCTTGATCTTGATTGAAATTGTAAGATAAATCTGGCAAAAAAAAAACACCTAATCCAAAGAACAAATCAGTGCCTTTTCACTTCAGCTAAACTTGACCTGTTTCTTTTATCTGTGGGTTGTGCTGTCAGCTGTGCTATACCAACTGTGAAGCGACAATAAACAGGAATATTTCACTTAGTGTTTGCACAAGGCTGTCTTTCTTTTTGTGGTGTTTGATTGCTCTGACTTCCACTTATCCCAGGTGGTTGGGTTAAAAAAGAAAAGAAAAACTTGATACGACTTTTACGCCTCCTCAAAAGACCAAGCCGCTCTTTATAGGTTATCAAAAATTACCCACTTTTTTCTGCCGTTTTGAGAAATAGTCACTAAATCTGAGGTTTTTTATGTGGATAGGTTTCAAAATATAGTGAAATTGAAAGGCTACGATATCTAAAAACTGAGTGAACGCATCACATTAAAGCCATGCACCTGAGCCAGTTACAGCAGCTTTTACTTCGAGCCATATGAAATTTGATTTCATGAGCTGGGTAGATGGAATAAACTAGGCCATACAATAACATGGGAATATCATAGCTCATTGCACTTTGATATTTTATTCAAGCAGCAGGAACTAGAGCAAAGCTGCCAGACATCTACGTCCGAGAACAGGCAAGGACATAAACTCAAGAGAATTAAAGAAAATGAATGAATTATTTACCAGCCAGTTAGTCCAATAAATGATTCTAAGTAAACGGTGGTCCCAGTTTAATGTTTATACTAAACTGTGGCCACTATGGGCCTCTGCAAGACATATATGTGTATATACGTCTTACTTAGTTTTGAAAAAGAAGAACTCGGGTGAGATAAAAAGGCTCATTCTGTTGCATTTATCTTTTAAAATCGGGCTGGTCTTGGTGGTGACTCACTCTTACTAGAATTACTAGGTGGGAAAATTCCATAAATTAATTCCTACATGAACTGTATTGGTATTTATCAATGTAACAGTTAATCCAGCAGTATGTGCAAGCTCTTTAATCAAAATTATGTTTTTAGTGCTAAATTATTATCATTGCTATTATCAATGATTTTTCAAATTCCCTATTTTTTTAAAAGTGGGGAAAAATAGTAAAACCTATTATTATTCTTTGATTAAGATGACAAATTACAGTCATTTGCTTGGATTTCTAAACAGAAAAAACGGTCTTAGTGTTCCACTATTATCATTAATTAATTTCTGACTTCTCGGATGAATTCAGTGTGCCGGCTCAAGTTTGGGTAGAAAGACATTAATTCAGTTTGTTAATTGCCTGATAAATAATTTGAGAGATTTCTAAAATATTTGTGCTTCCTTATTTTTATGACAGGTGGCCTAATAAATTCATTAAGTACTGTAAGTCTCGTCGTTTTGAAAAAGAAACTCTGACTGGAACAAAAGGGTGACATCACTCATTCTGTTGCTTTGGATTTTCAAAATCCTGCTGAATAAACGGCTTCTTTGCATCTACGCTTTGTGGTTCAGCAGCGATACGATGCCACAGTAAAACTACAGTAAAATAAACACATTTTACTCTAAAATGTGTTTTTCTCTTAGTTAAAGTTATGTTTCACTCACTCACTCTTACTAGAGTTGCATTGGGAAACTTACTTTCTGAACCACATGACTGATTTCATTCAGTTAGTTGAGGTTTTTGTTAAATTCCCGCAGAGCTTAACAATTTTATTAGACCACCACCCTTGTTCGGTTTATGCCGCAGCTGACCTCAATTAACAGCACTGATAATTACAAAAATCATTATTTTATGTCTCTGTAAAAGTTAATCCTCCAGCATGTGTGAGCTCTTACTATCTAACACAACTACTGCTCTTGCTTACTGAAAGTCATATATTGCAGTATCTTAATTTGTCATGCTGTCTTTGTAGCCATTGCTTTCCCCCCATGTGTCCTTTTTTTTTCTCCCCTCTTCTTTTTGACTCGTGTTTTATTTTCCATCTCTGCTGTGTTGCATCTGTGTTTGTAAGGGTTTATGCGGCGCCCTCCATCTCCCACTCTCCTGGATCCACTCCAATCAGTGTGCACACCTGTGGTTCAAGCGCTCAATTTTGTGCAGTATGCCCTTGTCTGCAGTCATTGCTGTGGTAGTTATGCTAAGGCCTTGTACTCTGAGTATGTCTTTTGGTTAGAACCAATTGAACTCTGCGATGGTTAGACTTACAAACGCATTCCCTGCCTGCCCACCCAAGCTTCCGCTCGTCAGTTTATCTACAGCAACGGAGGAGTGACGGGAGAGTCACCTGCCCACTCTCACTCAGGCTGCCACACCACACACTATCTGCCGCTGCCATCAATCCTCTGTCTGCCTCTCTGCTCTCTGAGCCTGCACGCTCTTTCTCCAAAGAGCCATCGCATCCACATACAGCTACTTGAGCATTCGCACTAAAAGCTTGTTTTGAGTCACTGCCAACCTGAGTATGTTTGTCCTGCCTTTTGGGTCCAGAAATTCTTATCATCTTAATGCTTGGACACAGGTTATCTCTGGATCTGTGGGGTTCTTTCTCTAATATTGTAAGCTTTTACAAGGACATGGTTTTAAACAGATGCTATATAACTGCGAAAATGGCTTCATAGTATTATTTTCATATGTATTTACACTATTTGTCTGCAGCTGTTTTATAATGTGAGTTTTTAGGTTGCTTGTTTAACATTGTCAGGACGGTTTCCTTTTTTGGGATAGCATCACATGTGCTTTTTTTATGTGTCAGCGACTGACCTAGCCCTTTTTCTCTTGCAAATGAGTCCTTTTCAAAGGGCATTTTTTTTCCTTTTGATCACATGTCTGCCACAAGGAGTTGGCCTAAATGGTATGTCAGCCCAAAACACACAGAGAATACACTTGTGATTGACTTGTGCTGATGAAAGCAGGAAGCAAGCATTCTCTGCCTTAAAAAAAAGTAATTATTTTTATTTTAAAAAATATTTTACTGCCTCCAGCTTCCAAAATATTATATTTGACCCAGATCACCGGTGGTTCAGATCATAAAATGTCTCCAGTGAGCCCAACCCGTCAACACTGACATGTCAGCATTAAAATGCAGCTGTTCCGAAGCCCTTCGTTGACCTCAGTTTGATCAAAGACAACATGGCAGCTAAACAACTTTCCAAAAACCTACTGTCTCGTCCTTGTCACATTAACTCTGTTATACATTTTGTCAGAGGTGCTGATCCTTTTCAAATCAAAACAGTCTCTGGCTCTCTGGCATTATCAGCACACTCTGAGGCTGGATTACCTGAAATAAATCTCTGGGTGATTCATTCTACGACATTACTAAAAGCCCAGACTTTGTTAGATCAAAGTCAAGGATACATCACAAAGTATTTAAACTCATTTCGCAGACAAGGCCCTTTTGGTGCCATTAAGCACTGAGCTTTTTTGTTGTTTTCACATGCATTTATGTCTACCAGTAATCAACACCTTAGTGCAAGGCCTGTCACCAGCTTGATAAAAAAACAGTGTTTGCGTTCAAGTATTATATCATATCTTTTACCGAACAAAAAAATTGGATGTTGCCACTGTTAAAATGAAAAATAAATGCAAACTTTTAAAGTTTATAAATCAAACACCCATTTAGCAGACTGCGGTGAATATCTCTGTTTTATAATCAGACTCGTGTGAAATCTACGCACACTCATGACTTCTATAAAGGGAACAGCCGAAGGGAAGCAGTAGCTCATGCACAGTTGTGCTGCACACAGGCTTGTGCAGAAGTGTTCCTGACATATTTCTGCTGACAAAATTAGTCATCCATTTCTACTGTACAACAGATCTTATAGCTTAAATGCAACATAGATCTTGAGAACACAGCCACCATGGATAAGAAAAACAACTTGTGTAAATATGTACTAAAGCCATTAACACATGGATGTTTAAATTTAGCGCAGGGAATCTGTCTGAGTCGAAAATCCCACTGTAGCCTTGGTGTTTTCTCAGAGTGACTTTAAGCCTTAGTGTCATGCTCTTCCTCCTGACAACAGCTGGAGATGTGGCTGCAGAAACGCTTCACTAGGTTTACAGAGAGAAAACTCTCAGAAAGACCGGGACGTGGAGCAGCCTCATGGGCCACCTAACCACACAAGCCCCACTGAGCTAATCAACAAAAGACATATGGGGCTACTCTAAAAGCTTTGGCTTTGATGTCTTTACTCTACATCCATGATGAATACACAGAGCAGGAACGTCTTTCTTTAAAAGTTCACTTGCAAAAATCAAATTTGAGTGGTATTTATTATTTTCTTCTTTTTTTTTGGGTTGTATGGAAGCCCCAAACGCAATTTCATTGTTCTTGACAATGACAATAAATAAATAAATACTAAAATACTAAATACTTAAAGTTCGACTTCATTTAGTAAAAAGCCAACGTTTGGGCAATGATTTGTCATAAAAATCTAACAACGTTATCTGATTATTCTATATAGGCCATAAAGTCTCATTTACAATTTATACAGTTTATAGAATTATTTGGGGGGGGGGGGGGCACTGAAATCAGTCTATAAAACCCTTCACTGCTCATTAGATAGATGTGGGTTGGATACATCACGAAATAATCACTAAATGCTAACAATCTGTACAGAACATGTTTATAACAAATGGCCTCATTTCAATCCAGAAATTATATGAATTCAAAGGATATTTAAAGGAATTTAAAGGAAACTCTTGGTCTCAAACATGCTCATTCCAGTATATCATGACTTTTGCAATGTTCTAATAAGTATATAATTACTTTAATATATAATTACTCACTCCATTAGTACATTACCTATAATAGAATCAAAAACTATATGCATGTACAGTACTCATGTCTTCATATTCTGTCAGAAAAAGCAGGAATTGAGGTGAAATGATTTATTGAAACGTGTGTGTGGTCATGGAAATACAGTGTATAAGGCTCAAAAGGGAATATTTTGGTATGAACAGGTGGACATACCAAAAAATATTACTTTCAAGTATTCTTCAGCACAGCCTGAACTCTCTTAGGCAGATTTCTTGTAATTTCTTTAAGTAGTCTGAATGTCCTTTAGAAACTATTCCTTCAAAGCTCTTCTTTGGATCTTGGCTGCCTTTTGTTCTGTTCTCTGTCACGATGATCCCACACTGTTTCAGCAATGTTAAGATCTGGGCTCTCGGTAGGCTAATCCACGAGTAACAGTATTTCCATTGTGTGTGTATGTGTTTTTGTATCCAGGTATACTTTTACTGCACTGGCAGTGTGTTTGCCATCATTTCTGTACTGCGGGCTCAAGACTTTTGCACTTTACTGTATATTTCATCGTGAAGAAACAGAAATATGCAAACAGAAAACTAACATTTGTTAAGTTTTGTATGGAAAGGTTGCTCAGTCTCCTACTTTAGTCCAGACAGAACTTTAAAATATATTTCATGTATTTGCTCTGTTTTTTCAGCCCCACCCAGATCCAATGAATAATGATGCTGGTGATACAGTTATCTGAGTTTACATTTATGAACATTTGCAGGTTAATATTAGCTTTTACCATTAAGCCCTATTGTGCCTAATAACAGGCGTACGCAGCCTATGAACGCTCAGTCCTGCTAGTGAAAGAAATGGTCTGTTTTCTTTTATTAATCAAAATCTGCATTGTTCTGTCAAGGCATTATTGGCATCTTTAGTTCTTGTCAATAATTTCAATTGTCCCCAAGTTCAGATTGCTTGGAGCCGCTGACATGTATGACAAATGAGAGAAAAAGTAGTGCTTATTTTGGTGCTTGTTTTATTGCAGTGTCGCCCATCATCATCAGAGGTTAATACTTTCTATTTATTAGCTGTCTGTAACAAATCAGCTGCTTCACTGGCTTGGCGACCTGGTCAGATAACACGGTTTCTAAGAGGGAAACAGTAGCTGAGCAAGCTTATAAAGTTTCTGCATGACGAACAGCTCATTTCGTTTTAAGGCGAAGCAAAACAAAGACCTCGGAGTAGGTAATAGCAGGCAGCTGAAGGTTACTGAGCACTTCTGTAAGGTTCATCATGTCGAACAAGTAGATTGTACACAGTACTGACAAGCTGAAGAATGAATCCCTTATGAAGGGAG
The DNA here is from genome assembly GCF_965226115.1 of Aulonocara stuartgranti. Lineage (NCBI taxonomy): Eukaryota > Metazoa > Chordata > Actinopteri > Cichliformes > Cichlidae > Aulonocara > Aulonocara stuartgranti. The sequence goes on along the minus strand of NC_138954.1, from coordinate 15,813,343 downwards.
GAAGAGAGAATCTATGACTGCCACTCTACTTCACTTTAGACGCTTCAATGAATTTCAGAAACGAGCTAATGAGAATGATCACATCGGTGCATACTGAATGTGGTGAGTATTAAGTCTAACTTGTTTATTCCCCGTACCATATGTTCTTTTCAAATGTGCTCAGTGCTTGGGATCATTTTTTCAGTCCGACTTTAAAGTTTAAAGAACAGACTTTTCTCAGTTCAACATGAGAGAAGAGGACAGATTTTGTTTAATTTTCACACACGCACCAGGAGGGAGACAGAGCGCCTACAACCATTACCATTCCTTCAAGTGAAGATTTCCATTTGTTTGTTTTTTTTAGCTTCATAACTGAATATACAGATTTGGAAGGTTATGGGAAGAGAAAAATAAAGGAAGCATCTGACCACTTCTGTTTGAGAACATGTCAAAGGCTGGTGAGCATTATTATTTGTGGCTGTTTATTGCTGGGAAAAGGGCAGAACTAATCAGTTCAACATCAGAAGACTGAGGAAACCAGCAAATACTCACATCTGAGAAGTGGAGACCAGAGAGGTTTTGCTAGAGTGCTAGAATTTGACGATAAGTAAGTAAGTAAACACAATCAACTTTCAGCTTTCATAAAATCACGAGTAGTAGCTTCACTGGGCATGCCTTATAAGTACCACACAATGAACATTTGCTATGAAAGAGAGATTGGGTAGGGTTGTCAGGGTGTCTCCTCTTGTTTAGCAAGGACGACTGAATAGCTTAAAAAGCCTTGAGTAATGACCACTGAAGCAGACAAGTCAGCAGAGCCCGAGGAAGAGATACCGGGTAATCTTTTACTTACAGCTGTGGCTCTTAAGCTTTCCTTCTTCTCTCCATGCCCTCTTGACATATTAGCTGTAACTGCAAATGCAAAATTTTTGTGCCTGTTTGCTGTCAAGCTTTCAACCCTCAGCAGCTGCACTGAAGCCAGCTGGTGAGAGAAAATTAGCAAAAACCCACGTACTAAGACTATGTCCCTCCGGGAAACAGAGACGACATGAGGAGGATAGTGAGAACATTACCCCACAGTACAAAAATGAAAAGTATGCAAGGATGGCCACAACCTTACCAAAGACTTGTTTATAGCTGCTCAGTGAAATAACAAAATGGCTTTTCAGTCTGACCGTTGCCACAATCGAGTCTTGGTCCTGTAGTCTTTGAGTTTTAACTCTTCGGTCTCTGTTTTCCACACGCAAAACTGTGCACAGAACAGTCACAACAGTAAAATCACTGACAGTTGAATTAAATCCCATTTATAATCTTGTAACAGTGCAATGTTCTGGTTGTTGACATTCATCAGCAAGCGAAACACTGATGCGGACCAAGCACCCGCACCAAACGCTGCAACACCGCTCCGTGACAGAAGGTGCTTTCCCACTGCACACCACAATTTGCAAAAACTAATTAGGACTGCCTCAAGAAACAAAACAAAAGAGCTCAAGGCATTTACTCAGAAATTTCCGTTATGATGAAGCCTGCAAACTATATGACTGTTATGGCAAAAACCACGACAGTTGCTTTGTTCAATACTGAAATCAGAGGTATTCAACATCATTACACACAGGCTACCTCACATTAATAATCAGCGGAAGGTAAAATTGTAATTCAAATAAAAATTTGATTAATTGCACAGCCATAAATAGGACCAGAAGGATCTGCTGCCAGCATGCAGCGCTGACAGGTAACAGCTGTTTCAACCACGTGTGGGTGTATTTGCTTTAATGTTGAGGCTGATTTAGTATAAAATCCAATATGTTTTGGAGGAAACACTATTGCTCTTGGTCCCACAATACAGTGTTTACAATTTTGAAATATTAAGCTTAGATTAAGATTATATATATTGGTGTCAATATAGAAAAAAGCTATGATGTCACATGAATAATGTCTTTTTTACTGTTTCAATATTTTTATTATGTTTTTTGTTTTCTTGTAAAAAAAAAAAAAAATTAACCACATGTTTTGATTTGTGGGGAGAAAAAAATATTCTGTCAAGCCAAAAGATTTTCACACTTCAATATGAAGCTTTAGCTAAATTTTTTAAAAAAAGATAAAGGTATTTATGAACCTTAGTCCTATATGAATCAAAGGTGTAAACATATGGTATTAAGCACATATGTGTTATCCCCGCCTCAGTCCTGGGGGATTTAACATCGAGGAAATTTGTAAAATGCAGCCCCAGATATGAGATATGTGACCGATTTTCCTTTGATGTATTCAGCAGTGCTGCACTCTTCTCTTTGATTTCAGACATATGGTCATTTTCTCACTTTGGACAGCAACGGTAAAATAAGAATCCAAAAATGAACATCCCTGATACCCCAGTAGCTAGTTATTCTTGCACGTACGCATGCACGGCTCAAAATAGTAAGTAACGAACAAAAGCTGGCTCGCAATTCAGAGTGTGATGACAGTTATGAACAACAGGGAGATGCATCTCCAGGAGGAGACAGTAAGAAGGATGCAAGGTTAACTGACAATTCTTCATGGGTGGCAGCTGCACTGCAGGAGTCTCAGTGGTATACAACTGAGAAAACTGTTATATGAATTCTGCAAACATTAATCTCCTGCTAAAACCAGGCAAAGACCCTGTATATCCCTCAAGCTATCGTCCAATATCCCTTATAAATGTAGACCTTAAAATAATCTGCAAAGCTCTCTCAAAGAGACTGGAGAAAATAACCCCCCTCTTAATTCATCCTGACCAAACTGGTTTCATAAAAGGTAGGCACTCATCAACAAATACACGTAGATTACTTAATTTGATAGACTACTCATACAGTAAAAACCTAGAAACTACAATATTCTCTTTAGACGCAGAAAAAGCATTTGACAGAGTTAACTGGAAATTTCTATTTGCAACTTTACACAAATTTGGTTTTGGATCCTCTTTCATAAACTGGTTAAAAATATTATATAATTCCCCAACAGCTTGTGTTAGAACAAATGACCAGACATCCTCCAGCTTCTGTCTCTTGAGGGGCACCAGGCAGGGATGCCCACTCTCCCCTTCACTATTTGCAATTTTTATTGAACCACTAGCAGCAGCAATTAGACAGAATTCAGTAATTAAGGGCATAAAATGCAAGAACGTGGAACATAAAATCAGCCTTTATGCGGATGATGTGTTACTCTTTCTCCAAAATTCACAAACCAATATCTCTGGGGTGATTGAATTGATAAACTCTTTTGCAAGAATATCAGATTACTCAATTAACTGGTCAAAATCTACAGTCCTACCGATTAATTGCTCCTTCCATAATTCCTCTTCTACACCACTGCAATCGGGAAATATAAAATATTTAGGTATTAATGTTTCTCCCAAGCTTGCAGATCTAACTAAATTAAACCATATCCCACTTTTAAAGAAGGTAGAAGATGATCTGGCTAGATGGAAATGTCTACCCATATCACTCATGGGAAGGGTTGCCGCTATAAAAATGATGGTCTTACCAAAAATAAATTATTTATTCTCAATGATCCCAACTAAACCGCCACAAGATTGGTTCAGATCTCTAGATTCATGTATGTCCAAATTCCTTTGGAAAAATAAACCCCCACGTATAAGCTTAAAAACACTACAAAAGACCAAGGATAAAGGAGGACTAGAACTGCCTAACTTTCAGCACTACTTCTTAGCCAACAGGCTTCAGTTTATCTCAGGATGGCTAAAACACACCCTCTTAGATGAACCTTGGCTAGATGTAGAACAAGCACTCTGCAATAATCTAGAGATCTCAGAACTACCATTTATCAGCTCAAACATCCAACAACATGAATGCTTTAAAAGCATCAACATCAGCTCTTCTCTGACAGCATGGTGGGAGTTTCTAAAATTGACGGCGTCTTCATTAATCCCATGCAAACGTACACCTATCTGGAACAACCCTGACATATTACAAAACAATAATATGATAAACTTTTCAGATTGGAGTGATAAAGGAATCAAATATTTAGAACATATACTAGAAGGAACAGAATTTATTTCATTTGACGGACTAGTTACACAATATGGGATCAACAAGAAAAGATTTTTAGAATATCAACAAATTAAATCCATAGTAAAAAAGAAATTTAAACCGGGTCAAGTTGAACTACAAACACCACCAAGTGTGGTTCAATTTCTTACTCTTAAACCCCCCAAATTACTATCCAAAATATACAGAATGCTTTCTAAAACAGATGAATCAATATCACTTCCTATTGCAAAATGGGAAGCGGATTTATCAGTTAACTTAGACCTAAACTTCTGGTCTCAGATTTGCTTAAAAACCTTTCATCTAATTAGAAATCCCAGTCTTCAATTAATTCAATACAAAATATTACATAGAGTACACTATACAGGTCATCGGATGTTCAAGATGGGCTTTACGTCTACCAACAACTGCTCACACTGCCAAACCAATTCACCGGACAATTATATCCACGCTCTTTGGTTCTGTCCACCAGTTCAGAAGTTTTGGCGCGAGATATGTGAAGACTTATCGAAGTGTCTGAAATGTAACATTCCAACTTCCCCCTTAGTGTGTTTGTTGGGCAGCTTAGATAATGTCACTTCAGAAAAGAATATCGCCCATATGGTTTTCACTGCCCTATGCATAGCCAAGAAAACAGTCCTCATGAACTGGAAAAATAAAAATAATCTTAATTCTAACCAATATAGAAATTATCTATTAGATTACATTAGTCTTGATACAGCCTCTGCCACCACATTAGATCAATTGCTCTGGGCTCCTTTGATCAGCTCCATCACCTAGTGGGGGTGGGGGGTCATAGTTTGGTCCCGCCTTCACTGTTGTGATTGGTGTGGGGGTAGGGACAGGCTTAGGGCGTCGGGGGGTTCCCCGGAGGCATCTTCCTTGGGGGGCTCAACCCGGGGTAGCGGTCATGTCCGGTTAGGGGCTCTGTTGGCTCTCTGGTGACTGTTTCCTCGCGGCTGCGTGCAGCGGGGCTAGGGGAGGGTCTGTGCTGACGGACGTGGGTTACTGACCTGGTAGCCTGGCTGGCCCTGGGTGGGTCCGGGATGGGCGTGAGGTTCTGGGGGCGCTCCGTCTCTGGGCTGGGACCCGGACTGGGCCTCGGGGGCTTGGGTCCTGGTTGGTGTGTTGCCGGGGTTGTGGGCGGGTGGGTGCATGGGGGCCCAGCCCTGGAGCAGGGTGCCGCCGGTGCGTCGAGCCACCTGGGGGGCTCTTCAACTGGTGGGGGAGATTGTCACATCTTGCAGGAGCTTTCCTCTCCTCAGGAGCTCCCTCTGCAGGAGGGGGAGATACAGGAGAGGTGGAGGAAGATCTCAGCCTGGGTGTTTATTGTCTTATGTAGTCTGGAAGATGAGTGGATGGTGGGGTGGGTGCAGTTTTCTCTGTGGTGGGGTTGGGTGGACTGTCCCGGGCTCTGTGGGGCCGGGCGGCGCTGCTGCACTGGGCCCGGTCTGGATGGGCCTGGGCCCCCTTTCCCTGGCGGGTCGCGGAGTATGGGGGTGCCTACTGGGGTCAGCGGGGGAGCTGGCCCCAGGGAGGGGTCACTTGCCCCTCCCTTCCTTCCCTCCCCATCTCCAGCTGCCTCCCTCTTCCCGCTCCACCACAACCACCCACACATGCAGGGCCTTGGAGTAGGGGTATGTCACCAGGGTGCAGAGGAGGCTACCCCCCCCTCTGTCCCCTTCTGGCTGCCTCTGCCTCAATTTTATCCCACAACTTAGACATTCACATTACTCACACTCTCATTACACATACATATAGGATCTTGGGGGTGGGCACGATACACGGAGTCCAAAGTACCATCAGGGTGTACACCCCACCCCTGGCATCGTTGCCCACCTCTCAATTTTAAATACACGTAGACATTGAGGGCTAGCAGGAGGGACTATGTGCTTACCTGCTGCTCTCTGGCAGGTAGCTCCATGCCCTCCTGGGTTTTAAATGCACCTTAGAACACACATGCATCAACACTACAATGAGCGGGTGGAGGGAGGTTTGGAGTCTTCTCTCACCCCCGTTCTCTGCGACCTGCTGGAGCAGGGGGGCTAGGAGGAGGAGTTGGCCGTCCGACTGCGGTCTGGAGTGTGGAGCCTTCCTGCTGCTGCGGAGTCGGGGCGGTCTGCCTCCCCCCACCGCAGGGAAAAGGGAAACACCACCTGGGTCTGAGTGCAGTTCCCCCCTCCAGGGGCGAGGGCACCTAGACCCGGTTTGTAGAGTACGCTTGGGGAGTGTGATCGTGTGTACAACGTCTCTTTATGTCTGTCTCCACGTTGGTTGAGTGTGGAGTAAGTGCATATGAGAGCATGAGGGTGGGAATGGATGTTTGTATCTGTGTGTGCCTGTATGTCTGTGTCTATATGTCAGGTTGGGTGTCAGGCGCCACCTCTCTGGGGACATCTCAGGCCCTCCAAGGTTTGGAGGCCTATCTCCCCCTACCACCACTTCCCCTGCCAGTGGCGGACCCCCTCAGACATCGGTGCGTTGGTGGTTCTTTGTGTCCGGGGATGGGCGTCCAGGTACACACCGGCTCACTCCTTGGCGGCCGCTTATCGGGGCCTGGAGCCTGGGGCTCGCTCGGGCCACTTCGGAGGTGGGGTGCCCCCGGCCTCTCGGCCTGGGGCTCGGTCACTCAGGCGCAGCTGGCTGCCGGCGGAGCTCACGGGCGCGTCACTGCAACTCCCCCTGGCTTCTGCTCCGCGGCTGCTGAGTGAGCCCTCATCTGGGACTCTCCTCAGCTCTTTCCGGGACAGTGGCGCAGCTGCCCCTCTGTTGGTCTTCCTTGGTCTCTTGTGTTCTGGGGGCCTCTGGATGTCTGGAGTTTTGATCTCCTCCACACCTGCTTCACGCCCTGGAGAACGGGGCTGTGGCCCCCCCACACCTTCTAGCAGATTATTACATGAAGGAACCTTTTAAAAAAACAAAAAACAAGCACGTCCATGCTCACAGGTGTACACACGGGTGATCACACCCACAAACTACACCCTTTTTGGCTCCTACCTCAAAGCACACTGTGTTCTGTTGATCTTATGTGCTGCACAATAATGTTTAACATTTAGTATTTACTGTCATATTCCCATATATCATTGTGATGTTGTTTATTCTATTACTCTTGTTCTCTTCTGCTTGCTTTCTTTTTTCTTTCTCAGCAGGTGACCCAGGTGATTGATATATGCATTTTTTTTTTTCTCTGCCCGTTCTGTTGGTTTTTGTCTTTTGCCCTTCTCCCCCGTCCCTCTTCTCAGCTGTTTCTCTTTCCCTCTTTCTTTCTCCCCTTCTTTCCCCCAGTCAAGTCTGTCCCGTATTCAGTAAGTGAAAATAAAATAAACAATAAAAGGTGAATCAAATGGACCATTACGGCAAGGCTGGGATGGTCAGTTTGGTAAAGTAAATCCGTTGGGCATCTTTCTTTGCCTTTAGACAACAATTCTGAGGGCAAAAGAGCCAAACGGGACAGGCAAAAAAGAAAAAAAAAAAAAAAAGAAAACTGTTACCTCTGTTAACAGGTACTGAGATTTTAAGACTTTTTTAACAAGAAAGGCGGTCCATGGTCTGAGTTTGGATGTGTGAAAACGCCACTTTGAGATAGAGTGGGGAGGATGAGGGTGGAAAATTAATTTGAGGCATCTATCGAGACACAAGTGCAACACTAAAACGAATGCAGTTTTCAGGACATATGGATGTAAATGTGTCATTTGGTCTGAAATGATAAAATGAAAATGTTTGGAAGGAGGACTTGGATTTACGAGTGAACACAGAAGTAGGAATGAAAAGAAAATAAACCATAATAAATAATCATGACATGCTTTGCAGATATTTGTGTTATTTGGTAGCTTCAAAATGTCTCCGGTACTTTAGTGTGTCATCTGTGGTGAGTGCAGCCAGCGAAGGCTGGTGCTGATTGGACCCCCTCTGGGTCTTGGTGTGCAATGGCTAGTGAAATGTTTGCAACACATACTGTCCTGAATTTGCTGATTGAACCTCTTACTCAGTCTCACCGTGGAGAAGGGGATCAAAGGTTTCAAAGGGCTAGAATTCGCAGTAGGAGAGGTATTTTGCAGAGACCTGTGGTGCCGTCATCAGATCGAGCAAAGAAAAAATAGCACAAGTTGTGGCAGACGCATGTGCATGTTTCTCGGCATTAGAAAATGCACATGAGGTAGATTGCATCAGTAAGATAAGTGTCACAATAAGACATTTTGTGATTTGGGAACACCTAAACAAGTGAATGCAACAATGAGCGTTGACTGTCTACATGTAATTTTCTCCAATTTCTTCTCAGAGCTTTAGGAAGAAGGAAAATGAGTTTCATATTAATTCTCCTCTGAGTGGGGACATGACAGCTCACAGACAAGAAGATGCAAAACAGCCATTATAGCCATTTGAACTGTCATTAAACTTCAGCGAGTCATTTGGTCATGCTGTGCAGTGAGTAAGCTTTTGACAAATAAGGCAGGATTTCTTTTACACATTCCTCGTCACACAACCAGTCCACCATAGGCTCTTAAACAATTTTTAATAGGGAACATCTACAAAAAAAACTGTGCTAATACCAGTTTCACAATTACTAACAATGCCTGTCTATATTTATCCACCACCTTATATTAGTGTCATGTTTGCCTCCAGAAGGCGAGGTACAGAATTAGCTGTGATTTAAAATAAAGAGACAAGCTGTATCCCCCAACATGCAACACTACATCAGCTTCACTCTCTCCACTGTCAGTCTGAACCAGATACACAGAGCAGCACTGATATGTCTCAGACTTTATTAATCCTGATAAGAGAATCAATAGAGCTCTATTGTAGAAACAGCTGCCCTGATTTTGATTTGTGTTGACTAGGATGGTACATTATGTGCTAACAGGATGTCGCCTATGTGAGAATGAACACACACTCACTGGGAGGAGGTGAATTTACAAGAACAATATGAGCGATTCACTGAATAATTAAAGTTGTGCTCTGGGTGAACAGAGAAAGCATACAGGTCACACATTTTTTATTTATCTTCCAAAACTAATACTTCAGCACTAGTGCCACTCTTCAGTACTGCTTTGGACTGCTTGTTTTGCCTGAGGCTTGATAGAGAGCACATCATATAGTCGTTAGAAAGCACACCGTATCTAACAACTGTGGCCCAACGGTGGTGATTTTCATTTCATGTAAACCAGAGGAACGAATAAATGCGCTGCAAGAAAAAAAACATGAACAGAGGAAAGTTTAAAAATGCATAAATGCTCTTAAGTCACTCTGCGCAGACATTAATATTTATACAAGCCAGATGAAATGGAAAAGAATTTATAGCTACTTACCTGAACTGCCCCGCTAAGCCTCTTAAACTTCTAATTTTTGCAAAAGAATCGCAACATTTTTACTTTACACTTGCTCAGCTTCTCATTTGAAAGCACCACAGAAAACCTACACGGTTTCAAGCAAGATGTGGCATTTATATCTTGTACTGTTCAACAACTGGGAGTACAAACCGCAAGGGATTCTCCTTAAAATATCCTGGGTCATTCATTTCTAATATGCAGGCTTGTATAGAAGCATGAAATACCTGGCTCTTGGATATATGCTGGGCAAATGGCTGCTGCTAGGCATGTGGTCAAAGTGATTGGCTTAAAACACATCTTGTTTGGCTTCAGTTTGCAAATTGCTGCGCTGCATTTTCACAGTTCTTTTTTTTTTTTTTGCATTGTTTTAATTAACACCTGCTCATGGGATGTTAGGGCCTACTTCTATTCTTAGTCTGACCTATTTTGTGGTTTAAAATTTGTATTTTTTTTCCTGAATGCAAATGAGGGCTGCTAATGTGACCTAGGAGGATGAGAATAATCACCTACATTGTCTCTGGTGTCACATCACTTTGCTGTGAAAACACGCAGAATCCTGCAGTTAAGCTATCAGTTGTGAAGAGTTTTGTAATGGCCTCCCTGCTGTGTCGAACCGCAATCTATTAAGATAAGATAACCTTTATTAGTCCCACACGTGGGAAATTTGTTAAATATTCTGCTTTGGCTTCTTTAATAGTCTGACTTAAAACAATGCATTTATTGTTGCATGTTTGACATCCTAAAAAACTGAAAGTCTATTTCCTGATTTGACAGGAAGAAGAAAAAAAGATTTGTTTACATAGCTAAGATAATCCAAGCATTTCAAAGCGTATTAGCTGCACATATCACATGTCAGATCTGTGTTAAAAATATAACAATCCATGTAATTACAAATGTTGGTGACAGTGAAAGAATAAAACCTGTAATCTCTGCTGTCACAAGAACCAATCCCTGTAATTAACTTACTCATCAACTTTTTCGCGCAAGGGCGAAAAATCTGTCACCTCCTCTATCTAATTTCTGAACTGCACATATGTTTGAGACAAACATTCAAACAATATTTTATTTACTGTTTGATTGCTGTATTCATTCACTCCTGGGTGATGCAGGAAACTGCAGCTGTACAGTTCTTTGTACTTCTCCTATTATCTAACGGGAAACTCTTCACACAGTTCAGTCAGTATATTACAGCCTCAATATCTAAACCTGAGCCTGATAAAAATGTAATATTGACTCACCAGGGTGCTATCTAAACCTTCACTGGACAAGGTGTCTCAATGCTTTTCGGTATGCTTTTCACACTGGTGGATCAAACCAACAGGCGTGTTCAGCTAAGATAAGATAAGATAGAACTTTATTAATCCCTCGGGTGGGTTCCTCTGGGAAATTCGACTTCCAAAAAGCACAGCAACGACCGAAGTTACAGTTACAGAATTGTTATATATATATATATATATATATATATATATATATATATACATACACACACACACACACACACACACACACACACACACACACACACACACACACACATATATAAATACAGAGACAAATATAAATAAAATAAAATATACAAAGGGGATAAATAGAATAAATAGGAATAAAAAATAAAAATACAAGTGAATTGCACATTTCAAGTATTGAGTCTATTGCACTGTTGACTATTTACAAAAAGTATTGCACAAGGTATTGTACAGTGAGGTGAAGAGGCACTACAGCTTAGTTGTTCCCCCCTCCTTTGTCCTCCTGTTTCCCCTCCCTCTCCCCTCCAGAGAGGAGTTAAACAGTCTGATGGCGTGTGGGACAAAGGAGTTTTTAAGTCTGTTAGTTCTTGTCTTGGGGAGAAGCAACCTGTCACTGAACAGACTCTTCTGATTGTTTATGGCCGTGTGCAGAGGATGCCCAGCATTGTTCATAATGTCCATCAGTTTCTTTAATGCTAATACTAAGCAGCAGCAGAGCAAAGTTGAATCAAAGGTGATCAGACAGCAGTTGATTGTGGGTGTGTATCAGAGGTTTGGTGGGTAATGACACTACACCTGAGTCTATTACAGAGATAACAGTAGTGTTAAATGAAAAGTCCAGATATGGACACTCTGGACACTCACACTTGGTGCAGGTCGGTTATTTTGTGAAATGAATGGTGCTGTTTTCTCGGCAACAAGTTCATCAGCCTTATGACTAACACAGGAGTTACATAAGGTGACAGTGCTGGGTGGCGGAGTTGTGATATGCTGTTCTCAGCTCTTAGCTAAACTGTTGGCTGACACAGATTAGTTTGGAAACTGCTCAGCCTGTCAAGCCAGCAGATTAAAACCATCCTCTTAGCGTATTGTTGAAATCAGAAGCAAAATGAAAAGTATTATTCTGAAATCCCACACCCACCCTCCCCCCAAAGAAATTGACCAGATAAGTCATTTCCGCAAGCTCTTATGAACTAGAGTTGCATTTTGGAGATAAGTAGCCTACAGGAGCTGAGTGATCCAGGGTGACACGCAGGTAGGGACGGGGGTGGGCGCCTAAAAATTGTATCATGATATTTCAAAGACATCTGCAAGAATTATATTTCTGATGATGTAGAGAAATAATCCTCAACAATGTTTTATCTGAGATTGCAGCTTGCCTGCAGCACTGTTTATTTGTGCAAACAAAATAATGGACATTTTCTGTCCTTCATTTCCAATGAGCTGCTGTCATCGATGACAGACGATCTCATTCAAAGTGTGCTTCTACTGAAACAAGGTGCCCCCAGCAGCAGAAATATCACAGTGCAATAGTAGTGGCACAGCATTATATTCAGTGATGCAGCATAAGACAAATGTAAGTGTAAAAGGAGCCTGGTTAGTGGTTTCAGTGGAAATTTTGGTGGTTTGCATTTGGATTGTGGGGACACACAGTTATTTGATACTTTTAAGCAATTATTAAAGTAACTTGTATCTAATCAGCAACCAGCACAATAAAACTGAAGCTGAAAACATTTTCTACCTGGGATGTTGTTACTTAGGTCAAACAATTTGCTTAATGTCCTGTTTTTCCACCATTTCAATTGACATCATATTATTACATATACTTGCCCAAAAAATATGAAGCAGCACTGGTAATTTCTACCATTTGTGCTTCCTGTCATAGGGAGTGAGGCCCGCGAGTGCTACAATGATGCTCAGTTATACCATTTTTGGGCCTCCTTGCATTTCATGGTGTGTTTTCACATCAAGTGATGAAAAATACTTTGCTAAGTATTTTGTTGGAAGATGTTCAAATATCTCCCTTTTTACTAAATGTCTGGGTGTGTCTTGTTGTTTTGCGCAATAAGGAATTTGCACAATAACCATTGCTATAGCAGTGATATCACAATATGACACTTTTTACACATAAAAGTTTTGTATATTATGCTGTTTTATATTGTATGATGCAGCCCAAGTGGAAGGCGTCCATAGAGTCCATTGTTTGGTCACACCAGACAAATCTCAAACCCCAGTCTAACTGTTAGAAGTCGAGCATGTGAATACTGAACACCTGTTTAAGATAAGGAGATTTTTAAAGAAAGCAGGCTAGTATTAAGGTCCAATGTTTAGTAGACCCATCCATCCACCGCAACCTCCTCCCAATGGAGGCTTTCATTGTTTCATATCCTCTCTTATTTTGGACACTAGACGGTGCTGCTATGATAACAGTTATACAATAGTTCTAATGGGCAGTCAGTCTCAATTTTACAGCAGATCACCTTGCTCGCTCTCTCGCACACACACTCTCTCTGCTGATACTGGAACACCAGTGCAATGCCAAATTGTCCAGCTGTCTATTGGAACAAACAAAATTCCCCCTCCAGTAAAATCAAACCAAGAGATGCCCTCACATACATGTAAGTAGCTTACAGAAGCAGAGATTTGAGCGATCTTAGGTGTATTTGCCCTTTAAGTGAAAAGCACACACGCACATTCTTAAGCAGCTGTTCCTGTAACAGGAGGTTTAATAATGATCACTGATTCGCTGTCTATGCCGCTTTACTTGTGAACACAGGGGGGGTACTAATAATAAGCCTGTGGAAAAATTATCTAATTAGGGTAGAAATGAAAATTCATAAGACGGTGGGCTAAATGAGAGATCATTAAGCTGCTGGATTTGTTTGTTATTGCTTATATTAACGGGCGGTTGTTTGCAGCACAAATCATTTTTTTCATGAAGTCTTGCTGTAATTAACGCACTTGCTAATGTTGCGCTCTTTTGCTTTGCGCTATTTCTTTTTCCACAACTGTCTAAATAATTTTCCACAAAATGCTCCACAGTTTCCCACACGTTAAGGAACTTTTTTCCACGATGGAAAGACTTACTCGTTGTGTTGTACTTCACCCCATTAATGTACTCAGGGCAAGGTCTTTCTACAATCCTGCCAGTGCTGCTCCGTGGCCAGCAGGTTCCAATCTCATCGGTTGTGGCATTGCAATATAAACCTTTTAGGGGGGAAACATAATAAATGAAAATAAAATAAAAGATAAAGGTCGACGCTTAGCTTTCTATTTTTAAGATGTAACAGCAAAACATCTCAATACTGAGGAAGGAGAATGAAGCAATTCCGCCTTACCATCAGTGCTCAGCAATGACAATGAAGCATTTGCCAAAAAAGTGTCCTGGAAAGCCTCTATTAAACTACAATTTAGGTCCCCGAGCTCTCCAAATATGATCTCATAAACAGTAGCATCCATAGTGCGAGCCGCCACTTTTGGTCTGAATAATGTGCAAGTCCGAGAGGAGATAGGCACACTGCCGTGCCCAGCCGTGTTCGTGGGCATGTGAATCGGTGCAACCGTAATGACAAGTAGAGAGCCCGGCGCGCCTTCTGGAGAGCGCGCGCCTGGCCAATCAGAGCCGCGGATCCGCTCATCCCTCCACGTGAAAGACAGCCGTCACACCGCACTGACCGGATCATGAGCCTTGTTACTCTGACATTTCACACCTGCTACCCACCTGTCGTGTTTATTTATGAGGAAAAAGTCGCTGCGTTTGAAATGCAAAGTAGCGTGTGTGGGAGAGATTTAGAATGAAATGTACAGCCAGGTTACCTGTTGTTGCGAGTGAAACTTGAATGGAAGGGAAAGAAACAGAACAGAACAGAAAGCAGCAAGAAGAATACTGGGTTCAGTTATTGGTTTTATATTTGTATCATAGAGCCCTTTTTTCTGTATGCAAATAGTAAACGGACGTTTTCAGGGCAGGAAGCTGAAAAGCTGATTGTATGTCGTACAATAATTAGACTCGGTGATGACGTCGGCTCCTTTGGCTTTTGTTTCTAAATAGCACTAAGGACACAACTCTGTCGGTACTCTTTAAGATGATGCAGAGCTTAATCTGGAATGTTTGGACATAACCAAGTTTAACTTTTGCTTTGGATTGCTGTTATCATTTCCTGTTTTACTTTGAAATCTGTAATTCTTATGTGTTTTTGCTTTACTTTTTCCATTATTGTCTTCACCTTGTAATATAAAGCACCTTGAGGAGAAGCTGTGATTTGGCACTATATAAATACAACTAACTGAAGATTGAATTCAACTGAATTAAGTTGAACTGATTTGTTTTCTGTCACTTTTGCACACCATCCTTAACCTATTATGTAATGGAGTCACTATAAGGCAGTATACTTAAACCTGACTCTCCAACTAGATGCTTGTACTCCTTATACTCAAGCCTTCTAGTAATTTCTTGGTTCTCTCTGGGGTTTTGTTTTTTTTTTTTTTTGGCTTTATCTGCATGCAAAAGGACATACAAGCTCCCTGACCTATATGCTTCAGCCAGAACCCCTTCAAGTTTGTTTTCATTGTTGTGTCCACAGATTTTCAGAATACATGCCCTTTCTGCTTTCCCCTTGTCTCTTCTGGTTATCTTGTGTTTGACCCTTGCTGTGATCATTAATCTTTGGATTTTTGGACTTTTTCTTGCCCCTGGTGTCCTGGATTTGGGTTGTCTCCTCCTGTAAATCGTTACGAGGTTACCCGAGGACTGTGAAAGAACCAAATGTGCTTCTAGTAGCAGAAAAGCTGTATCTCTGGCATTAAAGTCTGACACTTGGAAGCCAACCACCCACCTCAGCAGAGGGTTTTTCTGAACGTATCTTGTCAGCTCCAAATGTGCACCTGATACATTTTTCCCATTCACAAAAACCGGAAGCATTTAAACAAATGCCATGGTGCAGTAGAGGGTAGTCTCTTTGAAGACTGAGGAAAGTACAAACTAAATAAAAAATACTACTGTGTACCTTCAGAGTGTGTACACTCACAACTGTTTATTTTTCATGAAACCGAGCCCGATTTTGCACTTTTGTACATTGAGTAGTTTTTCTGTAAAAAGGTGAAAATAATTATGACCACAATGGCACTGATCATGCAGACCAACACTCCCTGCCAGGTTTACAGTTTTGAGTACCCTTTGAGTGAAAGTACAGTTCATTCCACAAATGAGTGACTCAAAATACTGAATGCTTCTTATTAAAGATGTGGTCTGTTTTGCTTTAAACAGTCATTTTTTATTTATTGTTATTTTTTTCGACAATTTTGATGTTTTAATTACTGCAACGTAAAAGTGAGATTCACGCAGCTCTATTCCCAATAATTTCTGCTAACTATGGGGCAAAACAAAACAAAATAAACTGTATCAATAATAAAATCTCAAGGCTTACATTATTTGATTAAATCTTCCAGTTTCTCATAAATTCTGGAGCTGCAAATATAGCACGACGAAAAATTCAAATGTTTTGTCTCAAACTTCGATTCAAATTAATGAAAAGTGTCTAGACTGCAAATGTGACTCATAACAGAGTTTAATATCTTGGCTGTTTACTGTTAAATGTGAGACGTGACCTTTTCACCAGCGAGAGGCTTTCTGTCTAAGCTCCCTCTTAGCTTCCACATGCAGAACTCCATGTCACTTTACGCTCCAGTCATGCAGTCATAGATCGGATTGTTGGGTTGACCTGGCCATGTGATGAACACTGTTGTAATTACCCAGCTATAAATAGTGCACCAAAAAGTTAATTAATTCTCCCACAGCATCCACTCTGTGTTATACTGCTTCCAGGTATGGGAAGGCAAAAAAGCACTTTAGGTTGAAGAAAAGAAAACATCTTTCATTGTTTGATTCTCGGGATATCTGAGATTATTAGCTTTGTGAATAGCTTTAGAACAAATTTCTTCCATTTGTCACCTGGAGAACAAAATGCTTCCAATCATTAACATAATGTCAATAAAGAAGTCGCTGTCTCTTTGTAACTTACCTAATCTATTTTTTCCTGGTCGTAAGTGAAAAACAGATGAAAGCCTCTCTGCTGCTCACACAGAAAACACTTTCCTTCAACAAAAAGAAACCAAGCTTAGAAGACATCAAACCTGGCTCAAAGTGAAAATTTCATTACTGGATCCTAAAAAAACCCAATGCAAGTTCCCTTTTTTTTCCCACTGAATTTTCCAGCCAATCTAGGGTAAAAAAAAAACAAAAAAAACAAAAAGCAAACTGCACCACAAAACTGCTGAAGCCACAGTTTAAACTTTAATCAGTGAATTTTCCTTCAGGTACAATGAAATCGTAGCAAATGAAATTTAACAATGATTGTCAGATGCAGCCCACAGATTGATTTGACCACTGAAATGACCTAAAAGTTTTGCAGCAACACACAACCTAATGTTTAGTTCTCAGATTGGTCGAAATATGCGCCCATATGCTCATAAGACATTTTTCACTTCCTGATTTCTTCGTTTTTGTATATTTGTAACACTTTAATGTTTCTTTAAACAAACCTTGATTTTAAGAAAAGCTCCTCTGAGTATGAATGCAGAAGGCAATTTTTTAAACTATGATTCCATTTATTTTTTCATTTATTAAGGGAAAAAAATAACATTCAAACCTACCTGGCACTGTGTGAAAATTATCCAGGAATAGAGAAAGAACTAGAAAGGCCAGCCTGTCAAAATTACTTCGAGGGGACATCAACAAAGGCGGTCACAAAAAAACCCCAGAATAAGATCTAAAGAACTGCAGGCCTCACTTTAGGTCAGTTAAGGTCAAAGTTTGTAATTCAGCAATAAGATAGAAACTGAGCAAAAATGGCATCCATGGGAGAATTCCGAGAAAACCACAGCTGACCAAAAAGGAGCAATCTTGTCTCGCATTTGATGATCCTTGAGATTTTTTAGAAAATATTCTGTGAATTGTAAAGTCTAAGCAAAAAATACTTTTTCACAGCAGTGGACTGTGTCTTATTAAGTTGCTGGGCTGGCAGAACAGCTCCAGTGTGATTTCTAGAAGTCTCTGAATCTCTGTTTTAGCGGTGAAACAAAAAGATATTTCCTCATTTGTGTTTTAATGATGCTGGAAAGCATTTTGTTCAGAGGGGTTCAACGAGGATAAGAGCCGGCCGTGACCACGAAGGCCAAATCATATGATTTACAACACTGACATATTCATCAAGTCATCTGGTGACCTTCCATGCCCTGTGGATTGGGGTATTGTCACTTTGGAAGAAAACACTCCCCTCAGGATAAAACCTTTCATAATAGGTTAGAGGTGACCAATTAGAGTTCCTTTGTATTGATTTTGACTGACCTCCCTGCAAAGGGGACATGAGCCCAAACAATGCCAGCAAAATACCCTGCACAGCATAACCAGAGCCCTTCACTCTTGGCCAAAAGATCTGATTTTTTTTTTTAACATAATTTTTCAGCTGCCTTTTGACTTCAGTTATTTAAATGTTTTGACCTGATTAATGCCGATATTTTACAAAAAGCATCAAGTAAATTTGTTTTGGTCTTAAAACTTAATGCTCACAATTTTTCAGTGGAAAATCAGAAGAAAATGAATCTGCTTTAAGAACATATATAAATGTGATGCATATATTTCACCACAGCAGATTTGTGATGGAATGAAAAACTTTTTTCTGCTTGCATGCCATTTCATTATATATAATCATCCTCATGATTTCAGCACTTTTTTGTTTGAACAACAGTGTGTTCACTTTGAGCTCAGATGAGGGACATTTCATCACGGTTGCGCGGCCCCATGCTTGCATTTCTGAGCCTCAGATCTGGGAGCCCGAGTACCTCAGGACCCAAAGGCATTTAAACCTAACCCCACATAACTCAAGCACACATTCTGATTTCTAAAAGCTTGTTGACTCTTATGTGGGACTTCTCTTTGCTATCCTTAGCCTAAGGGTACTTGATGACTCAGGGTTTCATTTGGTAATATAAGTAGATAAGATGCAAGTTTCATCTGCCTCAGGATGACTAATCAGATATGCCGTATCAGAGTTCCCTATATTACTTGAAATTCTCTTTGTCAGTTACTCTGAGTCTAATTGACCTGTTTCTAAAGACTGCAGCCTATACAGCTGAGCTATTCTGCACAAAAATGGTCTCCTTCGCTTTGCAAAGACAGAACCAAACTCCTAAGAAAGCTATGATATGTTGGCTAAATATGCACAAGAGTAGCTCGGAGCAAGGACAAACAGGAGAGCAACCAACCGCAGAGAGAAAACTGTAGGGGGGAGGACACAAAGTGCACTTCAGAGCACCTCGATGATCTTCCAGGTTAAAAACAACTGCACACAACAAAAAATTATACCGGATAAAAGCAACAAAAAAGGTCAAAGCAATAACTTTTTGGTGAAAAATACAGAAAGCCAATGGATACTATAGAGGGCAGTGACACGTTTTGACTGATTTTAACATGACACCGTACATTATCGAAGGGCTTAATGATAATGAGCAAGGCTGAGAAACTTTGCATGGCTGCAGGATGGAGTATGAGCTACTTACTGCACTCTATGAAATGACAGCTGCCAAAGAAATACCCTTGTGAGCGGTGTTTTAGGCCTCACAGCATGAAACCATCTGACAGCTCAGCTAAGCAGTCACATCCTGATTCCTGCTAAGGTGGCATAATTGATAAGCCCTGCTCATTGTAGCCATTTAACTCCCAGACCATTTGGCTGTGGATGTGAGCGGTCGAGTCCACTTTGTTGATTCCCTGCTGCCGCCAGCTATGACACACTCCTCTAAGTATCACACACAAAAAACCCCACTAGAACGGCAGGCTGATTGATGCTCCGTCTGAAGTGAGTGACCGCGCCGACATGAAGCAGCGGTTAAACACTCCATTTCATTTCTGTTTAAACACACTTTCATGTTTAAATACCATAAGTGACCTCTTCGGGGGCAGAGGGAGGCAACCGCACTGCAATTAATATTCCAAACGAAATGAGCTGTTGTCAGCGGCGTCTTTGTAAATAACTGCCTACATTTCTCTGCGAGCTCGGCTTCCAAGAGCGAGTCACGATGAATGCAGTGCCTTATCACAGGCAGAGAACTTCCTATGCATTATGAAGGCTGCATGGAAATCCCACATCTTTTCAACGTGGCTTGCAAAAACAGATCATTACAGTGGGCTGAGTTCAAACCGCGATGCTGCTGTCGCACTGTAGATAAACACGCAGCTTTGTATTACTGACGCTGGCTTTGTGTGTCATGTCACTTTGTTGTACTGCAAATCGTTCACCCACCACCCTGTGAGTAGGAACACAGGTTTTAATGTTTGGAACAGAAGCTGAAAAACAACATGTTGTCTATATTAACTTTAAGAAGGGATTAGATGATCCGATTCCACTGAGCACCTGCATAATGATAGTTGATGCGTAATATAATTAGTGAGATGATCACAGAGAGTAGCTAGTAGTTTTGTGCCATTCATTTTTATTGGTGTGCTTATAAAGGCATCAAGGACAATTTTGTGACATTAAGACAATTTGAATATAATTAAGGGAATAGAAGATTCAAGCGAAACTGGCGTGTTGCATGAATTGCGATGGTATAAATGTCAGTGTGGGTGTTTTTATGTCTGCTTTTGGGAATGAATTCTTAGGGTTCGGGGAGGGGGATGCTAAAAACAGCACACTGAAGGAGTTTCACAGTCACTAAAAACAAACCCAAAAGAAAAAAAATCTAGTGAAGAAAATTAGCTTGAGGCTGTTCTCTGTATAGAACAAAACAGGTAAAAAAAGAGAGAGAGAGAGAGAGAGAGAGGAAAGAAAAGCAGAGGTGCGTTACTTTGCTATAAGAGGCTCTATAATGAGACCATGAGATGTGGGTGGTTAGTGAATACCCCTCCAGCTTTCAAACAAACACTCGCACTAAAGTTCAACCGAAGCCTGGACTTTTTATCCTGATAGATGTGTTTGTCTTGTTTGCTTATTTGTCGATGTGTGTGCGTTTGCATGTAGTTTCCCTCTTATCTACTGTGAAGAGAATCCAATTCAGAGTGTGTGTACCCCCCAACACTGAGCTAAAGCTAAGGATCTGAAATGACTCCTAGTAGTTTGGACTCTAAAGTGTGAGTTATTGAGGCATAGATGAGAGAAGACTTTTCAGCTGCAGCCTTTGTTTTTCTTTGTTTTTAAATCTTTAGTCTCAAAGCATGTAATTTCCTCCCTGAGCTTTATAAAGAGTGGTGCTACCTGAATATATCTATTTTGGCTGTCACAGCTTAAATTCTTTGTCAAATAAATTTTCCCAAATCACCACTATCAGAGAACACAGATATACAATTAAGGCCCGTTCTCAGACAGCAGCGGTGGCAGCTGCATGCTGCGCATACTTAGGTCTCCCAAAAATATCAAATTCACTTATAATATTTTATGGACAATTTACACAGTAAATTATGCTCTTTGAAACACGACAGAGATGCTTCTATGATCTTGCTGAATTCTTCATCACTGAACACTGACGCAAATGAAGCCTGAGGGAAGGATTCGGCTCATTGTTTCTCTTTTTCATATAAAGGTTTGTCCTTTTAAGTTTCCTGGAATTGTTGAGATGTTGTTTCTGTGTGAGTCACTATATGATACATTATTTGACTGTACTTCAGACTACCTCCAACCTGGCAACCAGTTTTGACATACAACATAAAGCGTCTTCTTTCAAGCTCTTAATACTGCCATGACCTGGAAGACTGACAACCTACATAGACATACTACATGTGTCTGTAATGATATCTCCAAAAGACTCCACATAAAGTTTACTTATTAATTGTATGGTCTTTTTTTCCCTTGTAGTCCCCTCACCGTTGCAAAGGCTCTTCAAACAGAAATACATTCGCTTGTGAAAGGATGCCTTGAGGCCACATGTTCTTCTCTGACTTCACTTTCTCACATTTTTCCAGACACTCTATATTGTACGTTGCTCGAGTGGTCCACTTACTTTCAAGGTTAATTTAAATTGTGGTTTAAATGAGCCCAACTCACCGCTGCTCTGTTTGTGCTTTCTGAAAACTCAAAGCAACACCAACAGAACACCGTACCGCCTCAGATATGGTTCTCCCCTGAAGGAAAAACAAAGTAATTCTGTGCATGAAATAATTATTCAAACACAGTCTAAAAGAAAAGCTGGTAGAACAAATGAAGCTTTGTTTAGTTTACAGACTACAACTTAATTCTTTGTAACTTTGCATTATTTTTGGGCGTTCTTTTCACACACATTTCTAGTTGTCTTTTTACACTGCAGGACGGAGTACAAGGCAATGCCGGGGTAAGCGTGAAAATACTTTTCTTCACCTATAAAAAGTTATGCATGACAATGAACAGACGATAAAATGCAGTTTGTGGAGAAATGCTTGTCCAGTTTAATAAGAAAAGTGTCACAATGGGAGGCTGCATGTGTGAGATGCTGGATCTACTCACAGAGGATAAAGAAAAAATGTTGATCTCAACCACTTATTATCCAGAGGCTGATTCCATCCATGATCCTCATCATATTATTGATGCTAGACTGGCACGCCCTGAGTGCCTTTGTGAAATTGCTTGACAAAAAGGACTGCCTTATGGGATCTTATTCCCACTGAATGCTTCGGTTTAACCTTGTGTGAAATGCATATGCTTCCGAGGCTCTTTTAGACCATACGTATTAGTGCCTTTTATAGTTTTCTACAAGTTCTACTAGTTTTAAATGTTACATGAGACATCTGTTTTAGAGACTTTTTAGGAAGCTCTCAGGAAGAACACAGTGTAATAGGAAAAACACACAAACATTACCACAGTTTGAGATTCGCTTCAGCTAATGATGCCGCACAGCGTTCTTTTTGGTCCATAAACCTAAACGATTAACCTATGCCACAAGAGCATTCTCGGTCCAACTTTTGAAGATTTGAAATGTCCCCCCTCATCTTGCTGCACAGTTTGAGGTGAAATTGTGTAATCATTCAAAATGTAAACATTTTCATTTAAAAGAAGTTCTGCCAGACAGGAGAGCTTGTCTATAATAGTGCATCCAATGTGAGTGAAAGCACTTCAAACACAAGCAGTAGTATGCAGTATGAAAAGCTGGGTTTCTCCACAAACTATACCCTGGGGACAGATCTTTTGAAGCCTCAAAAGTCTCAAGCAGTTTCTAAAGTCTCAAGCAGATCTAAAAGCCATAAGCCGAGGTTGTTTGATAGACGTATCATTTTATTTAAAGACTTAATGGTTTGGAACTTCTAACATTATGTTGTGTCCTTGTCAAAGGTCTTTGGAAAGTTTTCTTGATTTTATACTAATTTAATCTGAATGAATATTTGCACAAGGGACAATACGTGCATCACCAGTGAAGAGTGAATAATAAATATTAGCCACTAAGATGATCTCTTTGCAGTCCTTCTTTAGATAACCTCTGTGCATTTGTAACTAAAGAATGAAACTTCAGTTCATTGCATTAAACGATCGATATAAATCAAATGTGCACATATTGTGTTCATACATGTAAAAAGTGTATCAAATTTTATTATTTTTTAATGTATAAAGTTGACAGACTCAGTGCATCCTCACTATTGTCAGAGCCTTTTCTGATCAATTAAGCTCAATTGTTTAGCTTTTTGGTCACTGCGGCACGGGTGCGGTCTCTGGCCCGCTGCAGAGGAGGGGTGGCACGGAGGCGGGGCTGAACAGGTGTTTGGGACGAGTGACTGATTGTGACTCTTCTTGTGTTTTCAGTGACAGTCGAGGAAGGAGAGTGGAGTGACCATTGAGCGGGAGTGTCTGTGTCCCTTGTGTTTAAGCTGAAACCACAGCAATAATAAAATAAGTGTGTGTCCGTGTGTTGAGGCCCAGCAACGTCATTTGGATTTTGTGTGTCCTTCTTGCAGAGGTGGGAGGTTCAGTAGTAGAAGTACAAATACTTTGTTGCCGCACTTAAATCGAATTTTTAGTATCTTTCACTGAGAATTTACTTTTCAGCCAACTTTTACTTTCACTCTCTAAATTTCCAAATATAATGTTATATCATTTATAGAATTACACTCATGGGTTCAAGTTGACCAGAATGATCCAGAACAGTGTTTTTGCAGGTGTAAGTGAAGATGACATTGCAGTACTTTAGCATCTAGCTAACACTTCACTAATGTAGCAATAAAAAAGGAAGTAACATTTTTAAGTGGCAGGTATTTTCAACAGTTCAACAAATATCAGTAAACATACAAACTGTTTCTATGCAGTTTATTGCGCGGCATGTCTGTGAGCCAAATGTCCAGCTGTTGTATTTCCCATAGAAAGAAAATAATGTGAGATAACATCACTGCGAAATGGAGAAAGATGTAAGAGAGGCAGGGCAGGAGAGGATAAAAAGAGGTTATACTTAAAGGTAAGAGCAGCTAAGTGACATTTGATAAGGTGAAAATCTAAAGTTCATATGTAATGTCCTCATACATTTTAGAATTTTTTTGCAGATATTGGATCTACACATGATGTGTGGCTTAAGTTAAATTTTTCATATTATGAAATGCTGAGCAAAACTAATTGAAATATACTAAATTTGTCTCCATTATGCAGTATTCATGAAAATACTGTGTGAGAGAGTTTGGTGCTAAGGTGTTTAGTTTGCAGTACAGGGGTCCTTTCTTCGTACCTCGCTTACTACATCCAAGATCAAATCATCGCGCCAACTTTGAGCTCACTATTCCAGTTCTCCGAACACACCTGTTGTTGACGATTAGTATAGCTGGATGAAGTAATGTGAGATCACTGGGTGGCTTAACAGGGGCTACGCATCGATAGTAGAAACATTGATCGGCAACCCTCTGATTGGTCGCCGAAAATGTCGAAGGAGAGCGCTCGGTATTTTTCGGCAGCAGAGCAAGAACTCTTGAGTGAGGGATTTCAGGAGTTTCAGAGTTTAATTAAAACGCAAGGGAACACTGCAAAGGCTGCAAAAGCAAGGAGAGAGGGGCTGGCAGAAAGTTGCTGACAAATTAAGCTCGTAAGTAATTTAATAATAATAATAATAATAATAATGGATTGAATTTATATTGCGCTTTTCAAGGCACCCAAAGCGCTTTACAATGCCATTATTCATTCACTCTCACATTCACACACTGGTGGAGGCAGCTACGGTTGTAGCCACAGCTGCCCTGGGGCAGACTGACAGAAGCCAGGCTGCCATATCGCGCCATCGGCCCCTCTGGCCAACACCAGTAGGCAGTAGGGTAAATTTATTATATTACATTATATCCTCTTTCACATTAGAGCCACAACAGGACCCACTAGAACATGGGAACAAGTAAAAGTGGAATATAAGAATATTCTACAGAATGGTAATATTTATCACTTATATTGCCTTTAGTCTCTTGAAAAGAGACCCTGAAATAATCTGTTTGTTTGTTCATAACAGCAACCAAGAAAAGGGCAGAGCAAAAGAAGACAGGTGGTGGTCCTGCACCCCCTCGTCAACAAGTTGGTTAAGTAAAAGGGGCAGGGATAGCTCAGTAGGTAAAGTGGTCGCCCCATGATCGGAAGGTCGGTGGTTCGAATCCACTTAACGGCTACCCTGAGGTACCCCTGAGCAAGGTACCGTCCCTACACACTGCTCCCCGGGCGCCTGCTTAGTGGGCTGCCCACTGCTTCACTGAGTGAATGGGTCAAATGCAGAGAAAAACAAGTAATTTCCCCATGGGGATCAATAAAGTATCCATTATTATTATTATTAAATAATACCCTCACGGGAAAATCGATATCTCTCTATGAGCACACTGTCGCGCTGAGCTAAAGGATCCTGTCTGTCCCGCAATATACGCTGAATTCTGAAAACTCTCCTTATCAATCTTGCACCTTCCACAATGGGTGGCTCGCGTATACGGACAGGACATGGCTGCGACAGACTTCCCAAATCCACCTTCGCTTTTATAGCCGTGGTCTCTCATCTTGATTACATGAAGTAATTTACTATTACTACTCTGAAATATGAATTACATCTGAAATAATCAAATACATGAAATAGAATGATTAATGGTACATTTCCCTTTTTTTAGGAAATGACCTGTATGTATCTGTATGAAATCAATAAAAGAATCAAATACTGCATTATCTTTAGTTACATTGATAATATTTATTTATGGAAAAACAGTGGAAAAATATCGCTGTTGCTTTCGTGTAAATGAAGCGGACATACCTGAGTGGCCGCGATCTAATCCTGTTTACATAAAGTGAACCTGCTCCCAAGCAGGTTTACACTTACGGATCTGTTGCTATGACAGCAAGTCCCGGATGAGCTTCGGAGAACCGAACGATCCAAGATCACGCGAAATCGTCAACAATCAAATCCAGCTAACTTACTTAGCGAGGTACGAAGAACGGACCCCAGTGGTGAAGTTTACATTAATACACTATGTTGGACTGGGACAGAGCAGCTGTGGTGTTCATGGTCAGTGTCATGGCCAGTGTTGGGAAGGTTACTTTTAAAATGTATTCCATTACAGAATACAGAATACATGCCCCAAAATGTATTCTGTAACGTATTCCGTTACGTTACTCAATGACAGTAACCTATTCTGAATACTTTGGATTACTTAATATATTATCATGCTTTTTACAACAACGTGAATGTACTATTGCTGTGTGATTTATTACCATTACTGAAGGTCCGCGGCTCCGAACCTTAGTAAAGGGACCTCTGACTAATACGGCGGGGTCCGTGTTGGGCTTTTAGCCGAAAAATAGCTTTACTTTGTTGTGTGGGTCAACTTTTCTTGCGAGAGACAGAGAAAGGCGTTGAAAGACTGCTCCAACGGAACTTATTGTTTTCGGAGGAGAACACGGTGTACAGTCGAGTCTTAATAGCTTACTTACAACTGGGCTCCTCAGGCACTCTTCTTGGCTGAAGTGGTTATTATTATATTTACATGCTTCCAGTTCCCGTTTTTTCTCAATGACTGCTCGTACCTTTCCATTATCCTTTTTTCTCTCTCCTCTTGCTCACAGACACATAACGGGTATGGCAGTCCATTCTCCCTGCAACACGGACTATACTGCCCATGAGGCTACATTCTTTCGAGCTATTCTTGTAGCATTCTGCCTGTTAGCTTAGCACAACAACAACAACAACAACAACAAAAAGGTGCTCTCTCACCCAGGAAACACACAGCCGCGCGAGAGATAGAGCGTCGCCCTGTAACCATGGCAACCGTAACGCTGCCGCCTGGAACAACAGCACGTAGCTGTCAAACAAAACCCAAACAGTCCTGACCCGCGACAATATGAAACAGGAAAGTACCGCAGTGTAATCCATTTATTTCAACAAAGTAACTGTATTCTAAATACCACCTTTTTAAACGGTAACTGTAACGGAATACAGTTACTCATATTTTGTATTTTAAATACGTAACGGCGGTACATGTATTCCGTTACTCCCCAACACTGGTCATGGCTGTCCCTCCCCTCCCCTGGTTTTGCCAGCAGTTTCTTCCTATTAAAAGGAAGTTTTTCCTTCCCACTGTCGCTAACTGCTTGCTCATAGAGGGTCCTCTGATGGTTAGGGTTTTCTCTGTCTGTCTCTGCTGTTTTTGTGGGGTCTTTACCTTTGTAAGGTCTTTACTTGTATCTTCAGACAACAGTTGTTGTGATTTAGTGCTTTATAAACTGAACTGAATTAAATGGAATTGAATTTTATTGCTTCCACATCCAGCTCTCAAGACTGGTAGTGGACATTAGCATCAGGGTATCGGGTTTTGATATTATTTCTTGTAATTTGTATATAAAATTCATATTATTTGATTTTGCTGTTTGCTATTCCCCTGCTAAATTGGCCTGTTTTTCTTGCCTCTAAAGTAATAATGTAACCATGTAACCAAGCCCAAGGTTCCATAAGGGGAGAGCTGCCATTAACAACTGTAGCTGTTGAGTGCAATTGACTAACAGAGCTCCTCAGTTAAGTTGCATCATCAGAGGTATACAGGGTCAGGATCTGGATGTCAGTAGTTAAAGCTAAGCACGCCCCCACCATTGGCTTAAATTAGTTTCTGTATTTCTTTTAGGATACAATTCTTAGAGTGTGGGACTCATTATCACCAGTTAACCTAACCTAACCTAATTAACTACATGTGTTTGGATTGTGGGAGGAAGCCAGAGTAACCCAGAGAGAACCCACAAAGAATATGCAGTCTACCCACACAAATGCCCGGGGCAGATGATGGATTCAAACTCAAGATTTTCTTGCTGTGTTGCTACAGTGCTAACAACACCATCACGCTACCCAAGTTGTTTTAAAATCTGAGTTGTAATGCTTCAAATTTAGCATTAAGTTGCCATGTTTGGAGGAGAGGGTAAAGTTCTAAGCTAGATTACTTGGAAAGGTGTGTGTGTGATATGATTTAAAGCACTGCATTTTGAAACAGTCTACAATGCAAATAACAAATCAAAAACTGTCACTCAGTGCTCGTGATGCTGTGAAAGTAAAGACAACACTATGTAAATAAGGAATGATACAGAACATTTTTCAGTTCAACTTTTCATTATTCCACCACTGCTTCAACACAAAAACTGTCACTTACTAAATAAAACAAACACTAGAGCAACTGCAGTTTTTGGCATGTCTGCATTGGCTTCATGTTTCAGCTCATTCACACACTGGGGAAAAAAACATTGTTAAATCAATATTGCACGTACTTACTGAAGAAACTAATCAGTTGAAACTCAGAATAAGGCCAAACAGTATTATTAAGGTCATAAATTTAAGCCCTCATAATATTTAAACTGGTGGGTTATAAATGGGTGTATGTATTACCCTTATGCTTGTCATGAATAAGGAAATAATGTTTAGTTCTGCTGTAAAACTGAGTATTTTCATGTGGTGAATTTTGGAGATTCGGCACAATGACCACTTGAGGCCAACCTCAGGTGGTCATTAGACCTGGAGTTCCTGCTTGGTTTATAATATGGACACGAGCTGGGCACTGACTTTGCCTGCTTGGTTTTTATATTTCATTTGACATACTTAATGAAAAAATATTTAAGCGTCATTCTGGCTGTTTATAATAATCAAATTAGATTTTTTAAATCTATGTTAAGTACACAGATGTTCCTTTCTGACTAATTGGAGGAGCAATTTGGTGCAGCCAATCTGGAATATGAATTCTAGTAATTATGATAGTAATCACTAGAATATAGACTCCAAGATGTTTAGCCCAGAAATTGATATATATCAAATTATTTAACTAATCATATGCAGTCCAAGTGCCTGCCAGCACCAGCACCCAGACTCTGCAACATAAACTGGATTTACTGCAGCACTTTAATTAAGAACTGATTGACTCAAGCTGAGGTCGTCGCCATCTGCATTCTGGATAATAGAGGTGGTACTTTTGGCACAACTGTCATATGACAGGCAAAGCAATTCTGCAATCCCTAAACCTTTGACCAGATGTCATTATTCGGGAGGTTTCTCTTTGCACCTCTCTCAAAATTGAAAGCACCAGGGCAAGGATTCTGAGACAGTCTAAAGAGGATTTCTAATAGAAGCCATCCTGGCTATTTGAGAGGCTGAATAAGTGGAAGAAAATACAGAAAAGCCTTTAGATCAGAGTTTAAGAGTCCACATCTTCTCAGTTTCTTTCATTACTGGGACTGTGAAACCCAAACTGATGTGTATATGCCTGTTTGTGTGCAATGCAGTAAAATCCTTTCCCTCCTGATTTTGTTGTTCTTAATTCCTTTCTTTTTTGGACTTTTGATTAATCAGTGTTCAGAGTACGAAGTGGTATTACCAGGCAGTACACTAAGCATGCAGACAGAGCCTTCAATCAAGTTACCCCTAGCACCCTCAGGGGGAATCAGACTATATGTTTCAATCCAATATCCTGTCTCCTTTATTCCAGATCCTCTGTAGTGATGTTTAATCTCTGTAATATATCAATAAGTCTCTGTGTGTGTGTGTGTGTGTGTGTGTGTGTGTGTGTGTGTGTGTGTGTGTGTGTGTGTGTGTGTGTGTGTGTGTGTGCGTGTGTGCATGCGTGCGTGCGTGCGTGCGCGCTCTTTGCTTTTCTCACTTCACTTCAAACTTGGTGATGAGCCAAGTAAGTGCAGTGTCATCTCTTTTGCTGGGCACCTTCATCAAAAAGTGATCACATGGTTATGTTGCTATAGACTGTATGAGTCACACGGGCTTAAAGACTGTTTAGCAACTGCTTAAAAACCCCATAACAACCATTGTTTGCAAGGGAAAAATGTATATTGGCCAAACAGTTGGCAATTTTTGGAGAATGTTACTGACATTAATGGAAGCTATTGGGAGCTGGACCTGAAGCCTTCTAGCAAATGCTTTGGCATATTCCCACAGCCTCCCTCAGTTTGCATATGGAATATCCCAAACTATCAAAGATGCAATCTGTTAGCAATCAAATCAATCACAAGGACATTTTAGGTGCAGGACTTTTGATTTCACATAGGGAGAGCCAGCAACTTCCAGGATCCACTCACCAACCTGTTGGGGAACAGCCAGTTTTCCCCGGCAACCTGTGATTGCCAGGAGGTTGACGATCAGTCCCTCTGCGTGCATGACGGAGACTAAAAGATCAACATAGCATGCAAACACGTACTTAGTGACAAGTCAACACAGAGGTGATTTACACCTGTTGTATTTTTCATGTCCATCAGATGATGACTCCTCTAGCTGCAACAACACTTAACACTAACAGTAAAGGCTATAGGAAAACAGCCTTTCTTTGTGGACTCAATACTTTACAATTCATTTACAAATGACTTTGTGGGCTCAGGATCTAGATTCAGGTCAGACTGACTAAGATATCAAGTTTTGTAAATTATAAGCCTTATTAAGACTCAGAAATGAGGATTATCCAGGGTATGTAAAAGCAATGACAATAGCGAAAACCCTGAACTTTAGGGATTCAATATTCAGTAGGGATTCCTCATTCTATCTGTGATTAACACCTCTTATTCTTGAATTGTGACATGACAGCTGTCATACTCCTTTAAGTAAAATAGTAACAAATAAACCTCCAACTGACTGTGACATATACCTTTTTTCCTTTGCCAACAGCGGCTGCGCTACTTTATTTACAAATCATGGTGATTTCATCGTCCTTTTATTCTGTTTAATCTTAAAACTCATAAACCCAATATCCCAAATGTATCATCTTTGTTATATAATATTATATTAAAGGTTAGGCTCCATTCCCTCATCGACCGGCAGATGGATGACATTAAAGGTTGTATAAATGAGATTTTAAACATTACTATTGCAGCAAAGCAGTCCTTGCTATGGAAAGACACAGATGAGTGACGTAAATAACCCTTCCTCTTGTGAGTTTCTGTCTTCATTTTTTTTTTGTAGCCAGTCCCCTTGCCAAATCATATTTCATGCAAATCTCTTCCTTTGAGACAGTCAGCGTCTTCTGCATTCATAAAGAGTGCAGAAGCTGTCACAACCCTCCTGTTAACAAAGCTGCCTTCACGTCTCAGCTGAGATTTAATCTGCGGTGCGGTTCAGTGTGGGATCGCTCCTCACTGAAGCTCCTCAGTCATTTAAGACTTGTGATCTCAGCAGCTTTTTGGTTTTTTTAATATTATTATTTATTTCCATCTTATATCCAAAGATGCAAAGGTTTTTGAGTGCATATTTCATACAGGAAAACACTAATGTCACAGAGAAGAAATCACGCCCTGCTCCGTCTTCGGATGAAAAAGTGTTTCTGACATATCCGTCGAGGTTTTAAAAATAATAATAAAAACATCATGCATGGAAGCCTGTGGAATTAAACTCACAGAGACCTTCATATGCAGTATATTGGATTGTGATCCATTGCCATCTGCTCTGTGTGGTTTCTGAATGTGCTGTAGCTACCCCAGCAACAAAAACGCCCTGCCTTCAGGCTTTACTTTCCCTGGAGATGTCAGAGTCCTGTCAGAAAGGGCAGCTCTGTGAACAGAATGCAAACAGGACATATAGTACTGAATTCGTTAATCCCTAAAGGTGTGTGACAGACTTAGAACAGACATTTTTTTAATCATCAGTCTTTATTATTCATTGCTGCAGTTATCACATTGTGATATTTTACAATAAAAATGTTTTATTATTGGCATTCGGACAAAAGCAAATAAAGCTACATAAAGGCAGCATTTTTATAATAAGGTGTTGAATATATCCCGGTACACAGAATATATCCCAGCACACGCCTCAAGGCATTGAGTCGATGTTTACCTTTAAAAAAGCCACACAAACATATTCTAATTAAACAGACTATGTGCATCGAATATTCTTATTTGCCTTTAGCTCTTACAGCATAAATTCCTCACAGAAGTCTGGGGACAAGCGCTGTCTTATGGAAAACTCTTGCAACGAGTTCACAAACATAAAGCAAACACATAAAAGCTGCATTATACGTTACAGGACGTTAATAGTGCTTATAATAAATTCCTTAGAATATTTACATTACTGTACAATACCAACTGTCCAATAAAGCAATATAGTAGGAAACAGAAATATATGGACTGTCCATGGATAACAAAAGGTCTGCAAACTGCATGTACAAAGAAAAATGCTCTATACAGAGAGTTCTTAAGAACGAGAACTAAAGATGCTGAAATCAGATACAAAAGATATAAAAATAGGTTAACTAATATACTTAGATTTAGTAAAAAGGAATACTATAAGAAGCAATTAGATATAAATAGAAATAATAATAAAAGATTATGGGAAATCCTGAACAGTGTTATAAAATGTGGGACTGGACAAAAGAACTATCCCAAGTATTTCATTTGTAATGACCATGAAGAATACAATATGGATGTTGTGGCAAATAGTCTCAATGAATTCTTTGTAACTGCTGGACCAAATTTAGCAAGAACAATCACTGATCCTGGGAAAGCACAGGAAAAACCCGATACACTGATTGACAGAAATCCATATTCTATGTTTCTCACAGCCGTTGATGAAAATGAAGTTCTTGAAATTGTCAAAAAATGTAAAAATCACAAATCTTTGGATTGTAATGATATTGATATGATAGTGGTTAAAAGAGTCATTGAGGCTATTATAAAACCATTTACATACATCTGTAATTTATCATTTCAAACTGGTCGATTTCCAGACAGAATGAAAATAGCAAAAGTTATACCTCTATACAAATCTGGAAACAAACACCATTTCACAAACTACAGGCCTGTCTCTTTACTACCTCAATTCTCAAAAGTTCTTGAAAAACTGTTTAAAAACAGACTGGAAAAATTTATAGATAAACATAAACTACTCACTGAGAGTCAGTACGGATTCAGATCAAGCAGATCAACATCATCGGCACTATTAGAGTCAATAGAATACATCACAAATTCCATAGACAAAAAGCAATATGTGGCTGGGTTATTCATAGACTTGACAAAGGCATTTGACACTATAGATCATGATATATTAATAAGAAAACTGGAACGTTATGGTGTCAGAGGGGTAGTTTTAGATTGGGTCCGGAGTTATTTAAGTGACAGAAAGCAGTTTGTGAAAATAAATGGTGGTTGCTCCTTATGTATGGACATTGCTTGTGGTGTACCCCAAGGGTCAGTTTTGGGTCCAAAATTCTTCAACTTGTACATTAACGACATCTGTAAAGTGTCCAAAGTATTAAAAATGGTTCTCTTTGCTGACGATACAAACATTTTTTGCTCTGGTGATGATCTGCAGAATTTATTGGAGGATATGACTAATGAAATAAGTAAAGTGAAGTTCTGGCTTGATAAAAACAAATTATCATTAAATTTGAATAAATCTAAACTGATGTTATTTGGAAATAGTAGTTTAAATACAAATGCAAAGATTCAAATAAATGGTGTTGATATTGAAAGAGTCAGTGAAAATAAATTTCTGGGGGTAATAATAGATGAAAAACTTAACTGGAGAGCTCACGTAAGATATATTCATTCCAAAGTATCACGAAGCATTGCAGTACTAAACAAGGCAAAACAGGTATTCGACAGAACATCACTTCATATTCTCTACTGTTCACTGGTTTCACCATACTTAAGCTATTGTGCAGAGGTCTGGGGCAATAACTATAAAACCACATTACATTCACTTTTTACTCTTCAAAAAAAAGCAATTCGAATCATCCACAATGCAGGTTATGGGGAACATACAAACTCACTATTTTTGCAGTCTGAAATATTGAAAATTGACGATATAGTGAAATTCCAAACAGCACAAATTCTATTCAAAGCAATTTTTAAATTGTGGAATGCCCTGTATTTTAGACTGAGCTAAATAAAAATAATTTTTAATCTATTCAGTTTGAAGTATTAAAAAGATTTGCTGAGGGGGTGTTTTGCTTTTTGCAATCATAAAAACAGTCCCTTTCCACAACCCAATCACTTTTTTATGAAGCCACTTTGGAATTTAGAAAAGACCAAATTACAAATAAGTGCGATAAGTAGCCATAACAGACTCCTCAACGCTATATCAGCAAATCAACACCTAATTGTTATTTTCCAGATTAATCTGAAGCTGCAACTTTATTTTTCAGCAGAGTTTTCACACATATAACTAAGCGCTATTTTCACACATATTTCGCTTACTTTTTTGAAACACTTTCCTCCAACCGGACTATAGAATGCATCAATACATCGTGATTCTCATTGTTGTGTTCTCTCAACTATAAAGTCAGATCAAGTCAGTACCTCCCGCTGACAAGAAGCTGAGTTTTACTGGGAATGGATCATTAGTTTGTCAGTGACACAAGCCAGAGCTCTCCACAAAGGCACGTACTGCATACTGTATGCTGCGCACATTTATATTCAGTTCCATGTCCATATTCACATCCATATTTCAGAGCTGTGTAACTGAGCTGTAGCTCTCTGAAACCTCAAGTGGAACACTCCACTTTTTCACAGCGGACATCACTTTGCTTCTCTTGGTTTTTTGTTTTGTCTTTTTTAAAAGACATTTTGCATAAATTTGATCAAATCACGGCATTAATACAGTAAACATATTCATACTAAAGATATAAAGTAAACTAATATGAACATCGCTTAATTTTGGGAATATGAGAAACTCTGAATTTTAAAGCAATTTCCTATTCTTACTATTTTGTTTCTGCTCTTGTATATTTATGGAATTTATCACATAAAACATTAACTGACCTATTATATGTTAACACATATAGACCCACACAGAGCCAACCACAGCAGTTTAACATATTCTATTTACAAAAGGACTGATGACAGAATAAGAAGAAATCCTGCAAACAAAGTCTTGCTGTTAGTTGCTGCCAGAATAACTTTGAAACTAGCAGATAAATTAGCAAGAGTTCTGTCCTTGAGTCGACTGATTTCCTGAAGAGTGGGCAGGCAGGTGAGTGGATTTATTTTGCAAAACTGAGTCTCCTTCTTCTTACAAAGGTCACGTGAGGGGAAACTCAAACAGACCGGGGTCCAATAGTGAGTTAAACTTTCATAGGAGCAGACAGAGGAATGATCCAAGCTTTTGGCAGTGACACTCGCACACACTGGGAGATTTTCCTAGAAGGGGAGACGAGACCAATGTTAAGTACTCTAGTACAAAGGACAGGGAACATTTCCTAACAGCGTGGCGTTACCGCTTCAACAATCTGGCGAGGGTGAAATGGTAAATGGTAAATGGCCTGTATTTATATGAAGAGGAAGAGCGGGTCTTTCAATGCTGCAGGAGGGATGGAGAGATGAGAGGCAGGTGTGTGATGAGGTCACAGTTCCAGGTGGTGGCCGCAGTCCACACAGACGCACAGGAAAGAGATGAGGCTGCTGTGAGGAGGTAAGGGGACCATGACAATAAGCTGACACCTGAGAAAACAGTCATGCATATATTTTGGAATATTCATGCTAAAGATCTTAAGATTCACTCTTCAGGGGTTTAGTGGGGAGATAGTGTGGACTGCCTACTTTACTGGTATTTTCAATTTTAATCTTTAATTCAAATAGAAAGATATTAATCATTTCTTCTAAGACTTTCTTTGACTCCTGGCTCGTGGGGGTCTTCTGCATACACAACACAATTTCTTGGTTCATGGTCTGCTGCTGATGAGCACATTATTAAGACGACTGTGGCTCACACAGACGCCTCCTGTAAATGACTGGAATTCTTCATTAGCATGCTTTCAATATCACGTTTAAATGGGAATGACACACAATGCCCTTTAATATGTGAACTCCAGCTCAAAAATTTGAATTTACCTTGGGAAAGCCAAACATGAGCTGGGGCTTTCAGTTATTAAAGTATTAGTAAATAAACTGCGGGTGCAGTATTGTGTGGGCTCTGCTCGAAAAAAGAGAAAGCTGTAGCGTGTTTTGAGTTTTGCTGACAGGCACCTACCCGTCTAACTAGAGCAGTTTGGATTGCCTCATCGGTGTATTACCCACAGTAAATGGTGGTCAGAACGCCCCCAGTATCGATTAGCAGATGGGACAACCACAATGGAAGTGAAGACATAGAAAAGGCCTGTCTAAAAAAAAATCAATATCACTGTAGGTGTGTGGTGTGTTCAACTGCTTCACCTTAACATCAAATAGCCCTATCCAGCAACTCCAGTGCTTTTGCTAAGACCAAAAAGAAACAAAAACAGCAATTTTGTCAAGCAGAGCACAGCAGTTACTGGTGTAGCTTTGATTACTAACCTCTTAAAACACCAAAGTAATGAAATAGTACAATCTAATAACTGTTTGAAGTATTGGTACTTCACACAGTAACAAATGCTACTATATTAAGAAAGTTTATCCTATTTGAAGCCAGGAAAGAAAGGCAGCAAAATGCAAACTGGCTCAGTTAACAGGCTTATTGCAAATAATATCACAGTTCTAACACTAAACCAGGATCCAACCATTTTCTTCCACTAATCCAAATCCGTTTTCATGGAGTCTATCCTAGATGACATTGAGCAAGACCCTGAACAGGTCACCAGTCTGTTAAAGGGTAAACTTGGAAAGACAGACAACCATTGACACTCACAATCACATCTATGGACAATTTAAAATCACCATTTAACCTAACCCCACTAACTGCATGTCTTTGAACTGTGTGGGGAGACATGCTGACCCGTGTCATCATGCTCCACACAGAAAGGCCCCGACCTGGGTCACACCTTCAGAGTTAAGTTAATTTATGTTTAAAAACTGTTTTAGTTTTTGTTCTTTCAGCTGCAGCCTGTGTGATCTTTAATGGATCTTTGAGATCTTTTAAAAACATACAATAATCCCAGGCTTAGTGTGCATGCAAATTTGACATAAGACCTGCAGGCATCCTGTCTTCCAGTTATATATAAATGCATATAAAACAATGAAATTAAAGACATTATATGTTATCAATCACTATAGAGCTTCTGTAACAACCTCTGGGCTGCTGGGCTAACAGGTTGTCTTTGACTTTGTGTTTCATGTTGCACATGCCCAGTGGGTGTGGCCCAGTCATCAGAGATTGGGAACACCCGAGCTCAGCGTTCCCCAGTATAATGAGAGAAGATTACTCTGCATTTCATGTGCCACATGCAACCATACCAACATGATCTGTTATGATATAACTCACAACTTTTACTTACTCTGGTAATTCCGCATGTTTTTGTTCATTTCAAAGAAAAGGTTTGTTTAGTTTTTGTTTTCT
Organism: Aulonocara stuartgranti; assembly: GCF_965226115.1. NCBI lineage: Eukaryota > Metazoa > Chordata > Actinopteri > Cichliformes > Cichlidae > Aulonocara > Aulonocara stuartgranti. The sequence goes on along the minus strand of NC_138954.1, from coordinate 15,776,104 downwards.
GTTTTTCACTTGATCAATTGTGTCATCTTCGGTTATTTGTCACTGTTTTTGAGCCAGTTGTGACACATCTCACTATCTGCTCCCAGAGGTCTAAGGGATCTTCTAGGGCCAGTGACACTGATTTCTACAGAACTGATTGGTGAGTAGGTGGTGATTTCGTACCTGCTGATCTCTAATGTGGACCCTCCGCAGCATAAGTTACCATGGCAATATACCGTGGAAAACCCAGCGTTAACACTTACCTGGATACGACAAAAATCCTGCTTCATCCTACAGGTTTCTGATAGAAAAATGATGTTTAGATCTAAGTTTGATCTAAATAGGTTTCTCTTCTCTCTTCAGCTCCTTCAGGGATGGGGAACAAAGACATAAGACATGCTGTGACTGTCATATTCACAACCACACAATTGAAATAACAATTTGTTGTCATTCAAATGACACATACAGATTTAAGGTTTCACACCTTCTAACACCATCACTGTGTATACGTGAACGTGCAATCACTGGAGTTTGTTGAGTTCAGTTAACTTGGTTCATTTGTTTGAACACACTCTGACCTGTCTGCTGCAGCCACTGTTGGTTTGATAAATGAGGAGAATGAGGGTGGAGATGGCTGAAATACAGAGGCCAAACAAGTGAACCATCTGCTGCGATGGCATGGCATGCTTGTAATGAGTCATTTCATTATTGTGCTGGTGTTTTTTCCCCTTTGCATTTGTACATTTGTACATTTTCTCTGCTTGATACTGGTTGACTTAGCTCTCATTTTATTAGAGCTGTGTTGAGTTAAGGGGCGAGTTGGGAGTTCGCCTTGTAGTCGGAAGGTTGCTGGTTCGAGTCCCGGCTCGGACAGTCTCGGTCGTTGTGTCCTTGGGCAAGGCACTTCACCTACCGCCTACTGGTGTTGGCCAGAAGGGCCGATGGTGCGATATGGCAGCCTCACTTCTGTCAGTCTGCCCCAGGGTGGCTGTGGCTACAACTGTAGCTTGTGTGCATTTGTACCAGTGTGTGGATGTGTGTGTGGATGACTGGACTGTAAAGTGCTTTGGGGTCCCTAGGGGGACTAGTAAAAGCGCTATACAAATACAGGCCGTTTACCATTTAAGGAGTGTTTATGAGTAGGATTCTGTTTATTTCTTAAAATAGTTTATTTTTACTGCGCTTTATGTTTTGCGTTGTTAAAACACACTTTTTTTTGACAGTACACCTGTGGCTGTGTGTTCTTTGACTTTGTAGCAGCCTACAGATGTATAAAGCTTCTTCTTCTTCTTGTTCTTGCTGTTTCGTTTAGAGGTCATCAGTGAAGGACGGTGAAGTATATAGGATGCCTGTCCACACAGAAGTAAACATTAGGCTTTTGTTCACATTTCAGCACCAGTAAAGGACTGATTACATTTACAGAGAGTGCAAAATGCATCATTTTCTTGCTTTTAAATGACATGTGCAGCATATTAAAAAAGCTGTATTTGACGGGGACTACCAATACTGTCACCTTGGACCAGAGAGTGTTCTCAGGGGCTAAAGTGGGCGGGAACAACACTGAATGGCGTATGGCACACAGTGTTTCTGCTAGCTAAGGGTAACAACTCTGTATCTTCCATGGAAGAAAAAAATGTGGATGTGAGATCATTTTACTTTTAGAAATGGAGAAAAATGTAAGAAAGAGAAGACAGGAGAGGACGATTCGATTCTTGAAGATGAAGTCTGCTCAGGAAGTGACATGGTAAAAAAAGAAAGTACACCCACTGTCAGGTTTTATACTGTATATCAGAATAAGATGTGATTTAAAAAAAAATACAGTAAACTGTAGTATTCAACAGGTTTCAAAATAAGTAAATCCAACCTGAGATGAACAACAACACATGACATCTTAGACTGTTATTATTAACTGAACATCTGAAGCCAATATACACAAGCAGAGTGTGTTACAGTTTTAGTCTCTCACTTTGTTGTTGGAGGAATTTTGGCTCTTCTCTCTACATTGTTGCCGCAGCTCATTGAAGTTTGCGGGGATTTGTTTATGCACAGCTCTCAGCTCCCACCACATGTTCATTATGTTGAGGTGTGAAGTGTGATTGGGCCATTGAAGTACCTTGATTCTTTTCTCTGTGGGATCATTTTCCTGTTGTATGATCCAGTTTAAGACGAGCTTTAGCTGTCAGACAAACATCCTCACACTTGACTCTAGAATAGAGACAAGACACTTTCCCCTATGAAACCAGAATATAATGCTGCATGACACAATTTTTCACACAACGCTTCTGCATTTTTGGTTAATTTTTTGATGAATAATGTAATGGTGTTGTCATTTTTTGTCATTCATCTAAGGTTGTATTTACCTCATTTCAAGACCTGTTAAGGACAAGGTTATTTTTTATTATGGCATGATACACGAAACCAGAGACCTGACAAAGTGTATTTTCTTATGGCTGTTAAACTATTATAGCTATAACATCACTATTAACTGAGTTATATTTCTTGGTTAGAGCTACTTCTAGACGTCTTTCACCTGAGTTTATTAATTTGCTGTGAAACCTAATCAAAAACAAAAAAAACAGCTGTGTGTGATAGTTGGCTTTTATTAAGGTAAATGATTTCTAGATACCCGTTAATACCCATTGACAGTGTAATGTATTTCTGAAAACTCTCACTATGGGAGATTTTCACTCTTTCTCTTTAAGCTAACACACTATGTTGGTGTAAAGTTTTCAAACACCCATTTTGACCGTGTTGTGCATACCACTCACTAGCGTGAGTTTTTGCATGTATGCTGCATGTGTGTCGTGAAAATGAACTATGTAACACTGATCCTAACTTTAACAGTTGTTTGATTATCAGTACTGTGTCTGCTTTCACGTTGTATTGTTATCAAGGTGCTTACTTATCATTACCCAGATTTTAAATGCCTGAAAGTAGAAAACGTTTCTAATTGCTGCCTCTGATCATTTATGCTGTCAATAATACAATGTATGAGATATATTGTTGATTTGGTTATCTGCATCGGCAAATAATAGTCTATTTAGTCTCTGCATATCAATTAAAAACTGAAACAATCCCTGGACAGTAAATCCCTGAAATAATCAAATGTGTCAAACAGATGGATGCACATTGTAGGATGTACAAAGAAACGGCTATCACACAACATCATTTAAATGTAAATGAGAAGGGGTAGCTGAATCTGCAGGATTTCTAAGCTCCTCTGCTTATTAATACAAACTTGTTGCCGCAGAAAAAAAGAAAAAAATGCACAAATCCACCAGTATCTTGAAAATTTTGCATTTTGATGAGGATAAACAACATACTCTGAATAAATATTGTAATAAGCATTTATGAGTGAAAATGTGCTGCATTTTTTGGAGCTTCTACCATTTAAATTTGACATAAGCTGATGCTAATTCCAGGATCTTGTTCTCTGTCACAATTCAGTTTGGCTTAACAGCAGGGGAAATATCGCCTGGAATGACTTATACAACTAAGGATGCTCTTTGTCTACCTTTTATTCATCCTCCCCCTCTACCTCTCCCTGCAATGTAGCCATTGATTCATCTCAGACACAAGAGTGACCTTTGACCCCTTGTTCTGATTCATAATTGAACAATTTAGCATTTTATGTTTGTGCCTGTGAGTAGCCACTGCTGCCAACCAGTAATTAGAATTTTACATTTTGCACTGACCCACTTTCCAAGTGAGATTTTCAATCACGATTCAGCCAAGATTGTTGATTGTTTTGTTTTTTTGTTTTTTTTTTGCAACTCTGTTAATTGCACCATTTAGTAATAAAACAGAGATCATGCCTTCCATATGTGATTATAATTAATATATCTCATTTTTTAAATATGAACCAACATCATGACTGAATCTGTGCCAGTTTCTAATCATTTTCATTTTTCTCTTTTCTCTAAAATGAAAATACAGCATTGTTATGTCATGTTTTTGTTCACTGTAGAGAAAAGGACTGACACACATGGCCAGAACCAGAAGAAAAATGTTCCTTTCATCTGAAATCTTACCTACTCTTCATCCAGTTTAAGTTAAGATTAAAGATTGGAAAATCTGCACATCATATGGTTGTTCCTTAACTATGGAACAACCATGTCCTATGGATGTGTGTATTATCATCCTGGGTGATGCCACATCCATTATGATGTCCAGTCAAAGGATAAAGATAATCGCTCACAGCAACCTTGTAGTAAACCTTCCTAAAAGGTTTGGAGTGATAATGTAACAAAGCATAAAAGCCCACAGATGGTACATAAATACTGTATTTTGATTGGTAGTCGGTGATATACTAAAGCATGGTAATTTGGTGAATATAATTAAGACACAGTAGCTGTCAGCTCAAGCTGGAGGATGAAAGCCTAGGCCCAAAACTACGTGCCAATCCCTGTGCAAACAGTGTAACAGGAGAGGAGAGTAGTTCAGTGTATGAACCAAGTGTGAGTGGCTGAGGAGTGAATAGTGAGCTTGGTAGGCAGAGGGTCAGGGAAGGCTGAAAATTGCTCTTTTCTGTGGACTGCATCCTGGGCAGCAAAGTTGACATCCTCAGAGGAGCTAACTCAAAAGCAGGGAACACAACACCAGTAAGATTTTGCCAGCTAACTTTCGCTACATAGGGTGGAGAGGGTTTTGACAGGAACCTCTCTTATTTTGGAGCTGCCTTACTGTGAACTGCATGTGGTTTCTTTTTTGGAGACTGATGAGGCCAAACCAGCAAGTAAAAGGGAATGAAATAAACAGTGTTGGGAAGGTTACTTTTAAAATGTATTCCACTACAGATTACAGAATACATGCCCCAAAATGTATTTTGTAACGTATTCCATTACAGTACTCAATGAGAGTAACGGATTCTGAATACTTTGGATTACTTAATATATTATCATGCTTTTTTTACAACTACATGAATGTACTATTGCTGTGTGATTTATTACTATTACTGAAGGCTCGCCATAATACCGCTATAATACCAACTCGCCATAATACCAACTAGATTTTTTAATCTTAATATAAAATGAGTAACAGCAGGTGGACATTAGGTGAGGCTGCACTTTTTGCAGCAATCTCGTATAGAAAACTATTCCGCGCGTATATAAAACAGGTCCACAGCTCTGAATCGTAGTAAACGGACCTCTGGTTAATACATCGGGTTCCGTGTCGGGCTCATAGCTGAAAACTAGCTTTACTTTGTTGCATGGGTCAACTTTGCTAGCGAGACACAGAGAGAGGCGTTGAAAGGCTGCTCCAATGGAACTTATTGCTTGGGAGGAAAACACAAACACAGTGTACAGTCGAGCCTTAATAGCTTACTTACAACTGGGCTCGTCAGGCACTTTTCTTGGCTGCAGTGGTTATTATTATATTTACATGCTTCCATCTCCTGTTTCTGCTCGTTGAAAGCTCGTACTTTTCCACTCTCCTTTTTCTCCCTCCTTGCGCTCACATACACATAACGGGTATGACAGTCCATTCTCCCTGCAGCACGGACTACACTGCCCATGAGGCTACATTCTTTAGAGCGATGCCTGTAACACTGCCTATTGCCTTCATATTAAATAAATAAAAATATTTCTTCACGTCATTATGAAACGCTAGATTGAGACACAGGCATTTGAACCTCTTAATGCATGTTTTGTTTGGGTTTCCACCGGTGTGGAATTACCAGAAATAGAGAGGGCATAGCCTAACATTTGAAACAGGAAGAGGCCGCCGTGTAATCCATTTATTTCAACAAAGTAACTGTATTCTGAACACCTTTTTAAACGGTAACTGTAACGGAATACAGTTACTCATATTTTGTATTTTAAATACGTAACGTCGGTACATGTACTCCGTTACTCCCCAACACTGGAAATAAACCCCTAAAGAATTAGTAATAAAACATTCTAAGGGTGTCCTAAGTGACCCAAAGGAGCTGAGCTTCCTTAGGAAACGCAACCACTGCTGGTATTTCCTGCCTGTCTCAACTGTGTTTTCTCTGCAAGGTTTTAACAAGTAATCCAAGACTGTACCCACGTTCTTAATATCCTGAGCAATCTCCACAGCCTTACCATTTATAAAGGTGAGGGCTGCTTTAGCTATGTGCCTTTGCTTGTTCTAGAACATTTAGTATAATCACAATAATGTTTTGGTATGCAAGAAGCATAAATGAATCATCCAGCTGTCCATCCATTCATCCAAAAATCAGCAAATTTTAATTCTCTAAACAGATATTAAACACAATTTTATTTACAAAGTTGCTTGAAATTACTAATATATTAGAACATATCTAAGTTTTCTTGACTGCAGCTGAGGGTGGAGGCTGTCATTGGCCTAGAGGTGGTGTACACTGCGGACAGGCCACCAGTGTATCACTGAATGAACAAATAATTTCATCAAAATAATTTAATTTCAGAGTAATTAAAAAAAAATGATTCAGAGAGTATTTGCCGTCAGTTACAACCAAGAACCAACCTGTCAACCTCTGTTTGCCACCATCACGGGGGTGTGCCCCATCTCAACCTGCTCCATCCACTGTGGGAGAAGAAGAAGAAGAAGCCAGCCTGTAGTTAAAACCAGTAAGCAAACAGGAAAATTCAGCAACATTGTGATCACAGTTCTTGTTGGTGGTGGTCTTATTATCTCAAGGAAGTTTAATTACCTCCACCAAGGAGCTCATGTTTTTTGTTTTTGGTGTGTGTGTGTGTGTGTGTGTGTGTGTGTGTGTGTGTGTGTGTGTGTGTGTCCGCGCTTGTTTGTTTGACACATCGCTCAAACATCATTTTTAAATTGCTGGTTTCAAAGAAGCTGTCACAACCCTCCTGTTAACAAAGCTGCCTTCACGTGTGTGTGTGTGTGTGTGTGTGTGTGTGTGTGTGTGTGTGTGTGTGTGTGTGTGTGTGTGTGTGTGTCATAATTCTGTCTGTAAACATGATAGTTTGAAAAGTTTTTAATGAATTCTCATAAAATTTTGTAGGGGTGTAGAGGGGCCCATTAAAATCTGACCTTCAAGGTCTACTTAATGATATGCTGCACTGTAAAAAAAAAAAAAAAAAAAAAAGATTGTAATATAAAAGTATTTTACAGTTTTGTACTGTTCTTCTAGAATATCATTAAATTCACATAAATAGACTGTGATTTTACATTTCAAATGTAAATTAATGTAAAATCACTGTAAATGTATTAAAACATAATTTTCTTGTTTTTTAAATGTATTTGTCTGTACATATGCATATTTAGATTGTTAAAAAACATTCACAAATGTATCATAATTTCACAAATATTTGTCCGTTATTTGAAAGATTGAACTGTTAAATTCAAATGTAATGCTATGGAAAAATATATAAAATGATTCTTATAAACTTTTTTACATTAAATAATTATTATTATTATTGTTATTTAGGGCGATCGTGGCTCAAGAGTTGGCAGTTCGCGTTGTAATCAGAAGGTTGCCGGTTCGAGCCCCGGCTCGGACACTCTCGGTCGTTGTGTCCTTGGGCAAGACACTTCAACTACCACCTACTGGTGATGGCCAGAGGGGAATTATAAAGTGGAATTGTAAAGTGCTTTGAGGGTCTCAAAAAGTGTTATATGAACGCAATCCATTATTATTTAAACCAACTGTTAACTGCATATTTCTGTACATTTAAGTATTATTATTCATATTGACGCATTCATTGACCTTGTTTATAGGTAATTTCATTGTTTTATCACATTAAAATGTACCTAATTTAATGTTTAAAAGCACGTGAAAAAGGCAAAATCCCATGTAAAATTAGGGCAACAAACTGTGTTGTCATTACTGAAAATAACCATATTTTCATGAGAAAGTTATTTTCTGTTATTTTCTGTTATTATTTTGGTGCCCCAGCTGCTGTAATATTACTGTTTATTTAGGTTTTTTTTTTACGGTGTGGTTGAGAATTGAGAAAATGCCTTATAACTTAGGAAATATGATTCTTACAAGTTTGGTGTGCAGTGTTAACATATAGAAAATAACATATAATGATTGAAAATATGTCCCATTTGACCTCTGACCTCTGCTTCAAGGTTCATAGATTGATCTGAAGTTCAAAGTGATAATAATGCCAATAATGTATTGTCAATAATGTATTGACAATATATGGGCATATAGGGAATGATAGAGAGAGGGAGAGATGTATATGGAAGAATATTTTTTTAAACTTACTCAATATTATGTCATATCATATCATTCTTTTCATATCATTGTGCACTTGTTTTTACTGCTATACAAACTTCTTAAAGTACATTTAAAAAGAAGAAAGAAACCAAATTGAATATAGACAGAATGCAATAAAATTCCCCTAAAAGTAAGTGCTGCCCAGAGAGTGAGCTGCCTTGGGAGGTTTGTGCTCTCAGAGTTAACTTTTTGCTATCTCCTTCTTTATCAGTACCTCAAAATTCACATCTTCCTTTTCATTTCTAAACTTAAAAGTTTACTTGTTAATTCTAACCCAACTTCCAGATGTGTCTGTGATGAAACCTTTGCAAATAAATCCCCTTAAGATCACTGAATCCCCTACCTGAATCCTTTTAAGTTCTCAAAGTGGATATATTCTGCTAAATAGCTTCCACATCTGGCAGCTGTTCATAACAACAAAAAGCCTTGATGAACCCATTTGATTCTGCCCACTCCAAACGGCAGACATAGTACAGAACCAGCTGGAGTACATATTGAGAATTTTAGCAGCTAAAGAGCCCGATATATTTTTTTCTAGTAATTGATGAGGAATAAAACTTAACAGGGAGTAATTACTGGAAAGGAATGACTGAAAATGATTCCTGTGTAAATAGGAAAGTGAGTCTTGACACGGAAACCATAACAGCTTAATGATATTTGTGATTTTAAATGCTACAAATGCAGGATATCACATCATATCAAGACATTGCAAGGTTTTTTTTTTCTTTTTCTCCACAAATCCCAGTCTTAGTAGGGTGGAAAATCATGCAAAATAGAGAAGCTCGATGAGCTATTAAAATAGCACAGAAAAAAAATACAATCATGATTGTGCCTCAGTAAACCAACAGCATACTAAAAAGCTCAGGCATGCAGATACTGCATAAATGAATAAAGTAAACAGATAACACTGAAACATTATTTCACCCTTTACAAACTGTATTTAATTATCTCATTTACACCAAAAACAGACAGCACTTCATTCACACTCACAGTTCTTCACCTTAAACTCCCACATGATACAATCCATATTTTTTATTTTGTTTTTTACCTCCGCCACTCTGAAAGTATTAGATGCCATGCTGCTCCTGGCCAGGGTTGAAATGAGGGTGCACTCAGTGTTTCCTGACACTCTTTGCAACACCTCAACTTGATTCTGACATCCATGAAATTCTTCTCTGTGCCCCGGACATCAATTGTATGTCACTCTCATATTTAAAACTGTCTGTCTCCCTGCACTTTCCTCCATCCCTGGTTGATCCTGGTCCATTAGCGCTGAGCGGTCATCCCCTCAGTGTATCTCCGCACCTGTTTCAAATGCCACTTCTCATTGAATAAAGCTCAAAGAAGAAGTTTAAATAAGGTTTGTCAGGGTCCCTAGAGAGCCGATGTGAATGTAAGGCTAATGTTATTGTGCACCATTTTCTATTACTTTTGCTGCCTAAGTTAAGAACAACAGAGTCTGTGATTGTTTTCTTTTCTTTATATGTCTGCTGTCCTCATTTAGATGCTAACAAATAACTACACACCAGGGTAAGATATTCAAAATTATTATTATTCACTGATTATTCCTCCCAATGTCCAAAGACAAGCACGAGGTTAACTGCAAATTCTAAATTGGCCATAGGTGTCTGTGATAGACCAAGGTGTATGCAGTCTTTCGTCATATGACCCCTGCAAGCCTGAATTGGATGGATGGACAGAAAGAATATTCTACTGGATTCTTTCTCTCTACTGGAGTATTTCTCTATTTCCTCTATCAATATATTGTACTTTTTTACAGCCTTTTTGAAAGTCCTGGTTGAACAGTGTTTCTTAAAGAAAAACTAAAGTTTCAATAACCTTGATCATAAAATCTAAAATAAAATTAATGGTGCACAATTGTTAGGTTAGGACCCAAATGCAGGACTCCAAACTCAAGGAGATGCTTGATGCAAAAGTCATAAGGTAACTAGGAATACAAATACTCTAGGAATGCTAGGAACTTGGAATTTACTACACAAAGGGGAAAATGGAAGACACACAGCACAAGAGTATGGAAATAATGAGGGAAATCACACCAAAGGACAACAGGAGACAGACAGTTTGTACACAAAAGATGACAAGGAAACAGGCAACACCTGGGGAACATGCCAGACATGACATATTTGGGACAAGGACCTAACACAGTAAAATAGGGAGCAACTAATACATCGGCCAGAAGTTAGACTTGCAAACTTGACATAATTAATTTAATTTAATTAACATAATTAACAGACAACCCAGAAAACCACAGAGACAGGACACAGACGCTACCCAGACATGTGGACACAACTAAAGGAAAGACGGGTAAACAACAAGGAGATGAGACTGACTTTACAAAAGGAAGAAAGGGAAGAGATGAAGGAAACAGGAAGGGAAATGAGCAGGGAGGAAAAAAGTTTCAATAACTAAATTTAAAATTCCCAAAACTCAGGAAGCTGGGAAAATAGACACAAAAAATCAGATGGGTCAGCGTAATTATTTCTTCGTTCCTGTAAAATACTCATTGCTGAACCCTAGAACGTCATATAGTGCCTAATACAACATACAGTACTTCCCATAATAAATAAATGTATTTATTATGGGATACATTTATTATCCCTTAATAAATGTATTAAAGTACACAACAACATCCTTTTTTATTTTCCCCAAAACAAGATCTGTCAAAATGACAAAAGGTGTCATAGGACCCAATAAAAAGGACTCTAAAAATAGTGAAAAATTACAGAATTGCCTTTTGAAGTTGGAAAATGTTTTACATAACAGGTGAAGATTATTGCAGCATTCAAGCATGAACTCTGTGCTCTCCCTTATTTGGGCAGTCCTTACAGGGTCAGCGCTTTACCAGCTAAAGAGTTCGTTAGAGCAGCAGTGTGATTGTTCAGAGATAGATTTCAGAGAAATCTGTCAAGGTCGGGTAAATCAGCAGGTTATCATTCTAAGAACGACTTTCATTGGAGAGCAAAGTAAAACTCAGTGGGATCTGGTAGGAGCTCAAAAAGAAAAAAAAACATGCTCCATTTGTAGCCACAGCTTCACTTCACACATTTAATATTCATTTAAGATCCCTTTGTAAGGCACAGAAAGACTGTGCTTAAGAGAGAACTTTTAATTGGAAAAATCCACTTTGTCCCCGACATGCCGATAAAGTTGTGTCCCTCACTGTGAAATGTTTGTCTTTGAGCTAATTAGTTTCACTCTGAATCCCTAATTTATGATATGCCCCGCACTTCCACCTCCTCTCATCTGTCAAAGGCTCTTTCAGACATTGCTCTTTCACCAGTTCACCTCCTTTAATATTAAGGTGTTAATCCCCAGAAGCCTTGGCGACACACATGACTCTGGTATTTATTGCATGTGTTCCTTGATTCCATGCCTTGGAAATTCAAAGATGCATGAACATATACAAACTCTGAAAAATGCACACAGACACACAAAACATAGAGGACCAGTGACTCTAATTCTCTCTCTTGTCCTTTCCAGTAATTAGTTTCCCTCCTACATAGCGACCGTGTTTCCCTTTTTATCTGAGAGTACTCGATAATTGTGTTCTTCGGTTTGTGGGGTGAGACTAATGCAGGCCATAATAGATAGGTGTATTTGTGTCCAGTAACTACAGCAACCAATGGAAGAAAAGGGTCATGCAAGTATACATTAAAACCATATTTGAGCAAACTTTGAAGAGTCCATTCATTTTTGATGTTACCGGTGGAGGCATTGGTTTGATGGCACTTTAAATCAGTGGTAGAATACAGCTAATGTAAAAACTATAAAGTAGAAAAGGAAGATTATTTTACATAGTCCAGGTAATAAGTCTTATGTGAAGGAAACTATAAAAGATATCTATGAAAACATAATTTATTCTGAGTCTTTGGAGAAAAGTGAAACCATGAAAAATGTCTAAAATATAAGTTAATAAAATGTAAGATAAAGATTTTTTTATTTCAGTAGATTTAAAACAAGTCTGTCTGTCATTATGATCACGTCATGGTTTTGAAGTGTGGCAAGGGTTAAAAGCTACTTTTTATAAATGTATTTTAAATGAAATTAAAAATATTTCTGCAAGTTTGTCTGCAAGTGACACTGTTGTCGCCTTTCTGCATACCATAAAATGCAAGCAACACTTTCTCCTTTGACATGATTTATCGGTCAGTGGTAAAGCAATCACAGCAACAGAGAAATCACTTTCAATAACAATCGAATCAAAGGCGACATCCACGCCAGTGATGAAAGACTTTACATAGCCTGATTGAGCCTTTAATATATCAGTGCTGTTAGGTTTCTGCACAACTGAGGAAAAAACAACAGATTTTACTCGTAGTCAGTGTTATTTCTCCTTACAGCAATTCCATCTGGGATTTGGCTTGTCACACAATGTGTACTCTCTTTTTGGCTTTTTTTTTTTTTTAATTTTGCTCGACAGCATACAAATTCCTTCCTTCACATACATTTTCCCATGTGTTTTGTGTCAAAACTGATAACTCACAATTTTTTTTTAACAACAACTACCCGGCTCTGCTCTACCTGACAAAATCTCTACAAAGTGAATGATAAAAAAGATGAATATGTAATTCCAGTTTTGCATACAATTTTAATTTGTCCTTTTTGTAGCCTCGCTCAAGGTTGGTGCTATTTCAAAAAAAAAAAATGTGCAAATTAAAAAAAAAGAAAACTTTAATATTTAAACATTTAAATATTTTATCAGTAATGGATGAAGGCTTTTATAAAGATGTAGGCAAAGAACTGTCCCACTTCTGCTTACTTGTGTGCCTCTTTCTCATTCAGTGTACTCATTTCGCCATGCAGTAATTTCCTGATAGGAGATGAGCGACAGCATGGGAGGACAGAAACAAACTAAAATAAAGGAAACACAAACTCTGCACACACTGCAGTACTGATGTACGCATAAGTTTAACTCTACGAATAGCACTACAGTGGCTTTTAAAATGTAAAAGATGGAAAACAAGCAGTTTTTATACAATAATTATGATAATGATATTTCCTGTAGGTCAGTATCCATTATTCTAGTCATTATCTTTTTCTTTTTTTCTTTTCTTTTTTTTTGAAAAAAAAAAACAAAGGTCAAGTTAACTTGACTTACAAGGGAAATTGGCTTGCTGGAAACCATGCAAAAGCTTTAATCTCACTGCACAGTAAATCCAATTATTTTCAGGCATTGTGCATGTGCATGTAAATGAACTCTGCAATAGCATGCTTTAATTTTAGTGTATAGATCCACCCTACTCGGTTTCATTTTACCTTTTTTTTTTTTTTAAAGGACAGCTTTCTCTGATAATGCTGGTGACTGGAGAGTGCTTTGTGTGCTTGTTTACCTTGATCAGTAGCAATGCTGTTTGGTTTGCATAGGCTATTTACACTTATCTTTCAGCTTGGCACAACTTTTTCCCAGGGTATACTGAAATATGTGCGTTTCCTCATGAGTTACACCCTGCTGCTTTTATTCTACAAACAAGGCGCTTTGATGTACTACTTTCATCACCTCCATGAAGGGGTATCTGCACCCTGCTAGGTTACCCATTTAGCAGATCTCCGGGAAGTCTGTTTGCCTCCAAATGCCCAGGTGATTTTTATTTTGTCAGCGGTTTGATTTACACGTGTTAGAATGTGAATATTTTGTATTCAGACAAAGCATCGCCCTTGAAATCTCTAGTTCATATTTTGTATGCAAGCATGCACCCCGCATCGCGATTCAATTAAGAGTGTATACTTACATATGCTATGATTGCGGTATACAGCAGTCACAAGTGACCTGCTAATCAGCTTTTGTGCCTTAAAGAGAAAACATGTCAATCAGATTCCTTTCCTAAATTAAATTAAGTAGAGATGAGTCATAAGGGGTAAGCCTGAGGCACGCACAGAAGATTACTATACTTTGAGTATTTGCCAGAAGGTGATCATGCATATTCTCCATGTTAAAAGCAAATAAGAAACCAAACAAAAGCCTCAAAATAAAAGCTTCCTGTAACACGTGTAACACACGATACATTCCCCAGGTGCTTGCTCTGCTCCAGTGTTATAAAAACTATCCTCACTTTATTTGATCAAAATGGTTATTAAATAAAGGTTATAGTAGTGTTGTATTTCATTTTAAATCATTTTTACACAATACGCACAAACAGTAACCACAAATTGCTGTGCTGGATTTGGACAACCTGTCAGATTTACAGCAATCAAAATCTTCTTCCCTCCATTAAATTGGAGGCTGTATCAGCACCGCACAGCACATTTTTCTTGATTGAGTTCTTTGGTCCACAGTAAACTCTGACTTATCTACCTTTCTACTCAAAAGGAAAAAAATAAATGGGAAAAATAATCATTTTAAAGACCTTTTCAAATGAGCCCTTTAATAAACTCGAAAAGAGGTACCATCACACAGATTGGCATTGTCATCTGAAGTGGAAATGTTCTTTTCTTTTCATTGTGTTTCCTTCAACAATCTCAAGGCTTTGAAAGTGGGGGCCAACGTATCAATCAGCAGTACCTGCATATTTACCCGAGCAGTTTTGGCATTAAACAAAGGGCACAGTAATACATATGTGGACAGGAATAAATATCAGGGCAGTAAATTAGATGTTTGGCCGTGCGCAGCTGATGGAATTGTTTCAATCCTGCCTGCTTAGCTATCTGGTTTTTATTATGCAACCTGCTCATTACCTCCCATCTCATTGTATTGTCGCAACCAAAGACCAAATAAAAATGAGTGGCTTAGCATAATGAAGTTCTTCCTAATAATTGTCTCCATGTGTGCTAACACTGGTCTAATGCCTGCACAACTACTTCACGACCTGTCCAGTGATCCTGTCTAGAGGGATCATTAGGGATATCTAAGACAAACCGAAAGGAAATGCATCTAAACGCACGAGGAAAAAGCTGAGAAACTTTCACTTCTCCATGAGCTTTAACTCTAATTAATATGGTAACAGACTCTGCAAAGACAGTGTAATCACTTCACAGATTTCAGTGACAGTGAAAATGATCCAGAACTGCAACATTTTAGGTAAGCTAAGTTGCACCTTTGATGATAAATAATCTGCAGTAGCCACTTTATATCTCACAGAGGTGAACATATGGTTAATCGAAAAAATGTATAAATATATGCACTGATGAAGTGCTTCCGAAATATATCAGCATTGCAGATACCTGTATCCATGTGATTTTAATGAGGGAAATAGTTTTTTACTGTTTCATGGGGGGGTTCAATCTGTCCGCTTACAGGTTTCTTACGGTTAATACTTCTGATTTGCATTTTTATCTTTAATTTCAAATAGTTTCACTCTGACCTTTACAGAAGGCAGCAGTTTAAATATTGTACACAAACCTAAAATTACAGAATTTTATAAATGTTCCAGAGAGCAGTGATTCTGCAATTTGATATTACAGATTGTTCCTTGATGTACTTCTATAACTATTTAAATTTTTAGTTTATTGAAGTATACTTTCGCTTTCAGTCTCACATGCCTAGAGACCAGTCTACAGACCCATAGCATTTACAGGTATTTCCTGACTGGTTGCTGAGCAGTTACTCAAGGTTGCTGGAAGTCACCAGGTAAAACTGTTTATAAAGAAGTATACGGAGCCGATTGCTCTCAGTTAAAAAATATTTGCTTTCATAGTAAAAGTCACATCTTTTAAAACATGTTGGATGAAGCCAAGTGACACAACTTTTGCACTGCAGTTTTTCAAATTTCACTACTAGCCGGAAAGTGCTTGCAGACAGGCTGGCATCTTCAATACAAACTGCAGGTGGCTCCAGCAATCTGCTATCAGGAAAGTATCCAGTCCAAAGTCATTACAAGGAGGTTTTCAGGTTTTTTATATATATATAAAGATATTAAACTGTTACAACTGAGGCAGAGGAGGAACCACCTGTTGCTGATATGTCCCTGAAATAAGAGCTAGATAGAAAAAGAAATGTACGACAGTCTTGAATTTTTTTCTGATTTCATACCAAAGCTGACTTTAATGGCTTTGATATTGTTTTAGTTCAGGTTTATTACTATTACAAGAACAGTTGCTTCAATGCCCGTTTTATATTGTAAGGTAAAGACCCTACAATAACCTATTTTATACACACACACACACACCCCATGCATGATTGCTTGGTGACAGGGGAAAAACTCCCTTTTAACAGGAAGAAACCTGCTCAGGGAGGGGTGGATATCTGGTGCAAATGGTTGAATGTGTGTTTATATAATAAATACTTTATATTTTACCCAGAGATAACTATCAGGAACCATTCCCACCCATTATAGAAACTCAATTTTCCAGCATTGTTTCCGTCTTTGAAACGTGCAACTTATGTCTTTTTTAACCCTATTTCTATTCTTCAGCTCTCAGGCTTATGTCAGCGTATAATATAATTCATGACTTGCAGTAGTAAATTACATTTCTGAATTTATGAACCAAAAATTGTTGAGCAATTACAGAATATTTTCATTACAATCCCTGGAGAGAATGCACCATTAGGTGCTGGTTATGATCCATTCAATTATCTCCCTTTTCAAATGAGATCACAGGGGTGCAGTTACCTCTGACCACATATAATATTCATGCTGCGTGTTTCCATTCGGTGATAATCAGAACTCAATCAGCAGTTTGACAAATGATCAATCAGCTGAAGACTGCTTTCTCCAAAGCCCGTGTGTGGAAGCATTTTGCTCTGACCTAGCTGATCTGGAACATTAGCATTTATTTGCTGCCGTGTAACTTGTTATGCTATTTTGTTAGGCTAGATAATAGAGCGTAGCTGTGCACAAACTGCAGTTCATCCACTTATCTCTAAGTGTCTGTATTCTATGTTGTGGATGAAGCGGTATATCTTTCTGCAAAGACAGGGCTTTAGCCAGGAGATGACAGCGAGGAACACTTCAGCTGATTAGCTCACGCTTTTGGCCACATGCTTTTCACTTGAGATTCAATAAGAGCACCAAAATGTGTGCGAGTAAGTAGGTTGAATAATTTACCTATTTACGATGTTGTTCCACTGCTCAATGGAATAATGCATAAGACTTCTGGTTGGAAGGAAACTCTCCATGTCTCGATGTCACAGTTCATATTTGTCATATTCATGAAGCTGTCACTGTTATGACCTCGAGGATGGGGTTGCTACAAAAACATGTCAGATTTAAGCCACAAGAGTCCAGGAAATACAGCACCCAAGGAGAAAACACAGGTTACAGAGATTCAAACACACACTGAAAAAGTACAACTGTGGTCATAACAAGTTTGATTATTTAATATTTTTGGATTAGTTTTACATTTTTAAATGGCCATTGTTGGTCAGCCATTTGATCTTAATTAAACGAATCTGTTAAATTTCACCTGCTAGTTCAACAGCTACTCTTCACAATCCAACTGCTTACTTTGCTTAGCAACTCCTAATTTCTCCTAAGAGAAATACATACAGCCTGCCAAACATCAGCATAATAATCGTCTTTAAACGCCGGTGTGCTGATGTAAGCGTTTAGCTCAAAGCACCGCTGTGCCTCGACGCAGCCTCCCACAGCTGCAGGAGTGGCTGCAGTCTCACAGTCTTGTCAGACACTCAAGGCATGTTTTATTAAACCTGCATCCTGCTGTATCTTTTTAGCTTTATATTTTCATGAGGCGAAGTCCCTTCTAAGAAGTTTGGACAGTGCTTTTCTGGCCAGCCCAGTCTTGATGTGAATGCTGGTGGAAGAAGGTGTGTTATGGTAATGTTCAGCAATACATTATCTTCCAGTTTATTAGGTGCATTGGTGTTAACAGGCATGTGTTTGTAAGATTTATTTCACCCCTTTTAGATTGACGGGAGCAGACTAAACAGAAACAACACATCCAACAACATCCCTCAAATTGAACATGAAGGTAAATCAATATAACCTCTAACACTGTTTCAAGCAGAACAGGCAGCAGGCCTGCCTAATGAAGCTGCCACCGGAGTATGTTGCTGCTGACACTGTAAAATAAGCCTCGTTATTCCATGCTGCACCAGTATGAAACTGTGCTGACCCTGGTCTTGCAATTGTTAAAGTGAAGTTATTTAATAATAGAAATGATAAAATTCCTCCATCAAGGCTCCATAGGCCTTGGGACAACCTCCTGAACACCCGGCTGAATACCTGCAGCTACACTTCTTTCACTTGATTCATAGATAATATTAGGATTTCATTTGGGCTGTGTTACAAATTGTGTTTTTTTTTTCTTTCCCTTTATTTTGTGCCCAGGGACATAATAAAAGTGAAGCGCTTGATCTGAGCCAGTTATTAAGATGCGATTTCAATTACTTGCATCAATGCAAAGTATATTTGACTCTACAGGTGAGCCACTTCAGCACAAAAAATCCATTGTGATATCAAAAAAGGGCAAATTCTGGAGCTGTTGAAAATATATTTACAAAAGTGCTTCATCTGCTGTTAAAGTGTGGAAAATATTTAAACTGTGTTTGCATTCCCTTTGTGCCCATCGTTTTAGAATCACAAAAGGCCATGACTATGAATTTAATGATCAGCACTTTATTTTTGTAATGCTGCAACTTTGTACATCCACCCTTAGGTATTCTAAAAAAAATGGTTTTTATTAGTTCAGCTATACAATTTTTTGTAGGTTTCAGTGCTCACTTGACAATTTATTAGGTACCTGTTTAACTGATTTTTGATGTCCATATCTAATCAGACGATCTTTAAAGAAGCACCTCAGTGCATTCAGACATGCAGACATACTCGAGACAATCTGCTGAAGTGGGATTTTCCCACATAGTCACCCCTAGGGTTTGCAAAGAATGCTCTCAAAAAGATGTGTCCGTTTTCTTGGTTAAAATATTTAGGTAATGTCAGAGGAGAATGGTCAGAGTGCAGAAGAGCATCTTCTTCATGGGCTACAGCAGCAGAAGACCACACTGGGTGCCACTCCTGTCAGCTAAGAACAAGAGACTGAGGCTACAATTCACACTGGCTCAGAGAAACTGAACAACAGAAGACTGGAAAAAGTTGATGAGTCTCGCTTTTTACTGGTTAGAGTTCTTATGGACAGTATGATCATGGTGTTGTAATGGTGTCCCAAAGCATAGCAAGAAATATTCAATTGGTGAAAAATACCAAGTGAATATTTTTTAAATGTCTGAGAGCATAGGGATGTTGCTAGCACATTGTTAAGTCTATGCGAAGAATCATTAAAGCAGTTCAGAAGAGAAAGGGGGTCCAGCCAAGTACTATGAGCTGGAAGTGGTAGCTGGAGTAAGGAGTTCTAAGCATCTCTGTGCAGACTGCTGCCCCCACAAATGAAGTTTACTACGACTTCACATCCATGGCAAATGTGGAATCACTGGTTAGTCTTGGGGTGTCCAAAGGAAACCCACCGAGGGTTATTGTGTATGTTTTAGGGATGGACACATGTGACTGGTTGGTTATGTTTTGGGTATATTTTACAAGTTCACAGTAGGTAGCTGAAGATAATTATTACAAAGATGGTAAAAACCAGATTGGGAAAATGGTGCAGTGTGCTCTAAGGGAGACTGTTATCCAATAATCCAGGTTTCAGGGCAAAGTTCAACTGAAGTTGAAGTTGCTCACCTTCAATTTTCTCTCCAAGTTTTCATATATCACCACCTACACTCATTCTCCAGTTCACACAAACAGAACTCAAGGCACATTTTTTTCCTATGTGAGATATACCATAAACAAGCAGCTGAAATGAGCTGTTAAAGGATACAGTATAAATTTCTGTTTTCACCTAGTTATACAGGTGTAAAATTCAAGGTTGTTTAGCATGTTTTGTAGATATTTTACTTAATAATGGATTGGATTTATATAGCGCTTTTCAAGGCACCCAAAGCACTTTACAATGCCACTATTCATTCACTCTCACATTCACACACTGGTGGAGGCAAGCTACAGTTGTAGCCACAGCTGCCCTGGGGCAGACTGACAGAAGCGAGGCTGCCATATCGCGCCATCGGCCCCTCTGGCCAACACCAGTAGGCGGTAGGGTACAGTGTCTTGCCCAAGGACACAACGACCAGGACAGAGAGTCTGGGGATCTAACCGGCGACCTTCCGGTTACAGATACGCTTCCCAACCCCCTGAGCCACGGTCACCCCTACTTGGTCATCTCTGTAATAAGGCTAATAGATCATTGTGGGGGGCTTCATCCGATCTGTGTAGGTGTAAAATAAACAATAGACTTTTTTTATATATATATATATACTACACAATTTTGAATGTGCATCTCAGTGTGTGTGTGTCATCCTTTTTCAAGTACTATAGAAGTCCAATTAGAAAAGCAAGGACATGACATGAAATTTCAGTAACAGCTGGGTTCTTGTATAATAACAGCATCTTTACCGTCACATCCAATGATTTATAAATGGGTGATATTTCCATCAAGCGTACTTGGCTCTTGTGTTTTCTGATGCCAATGGGGTGCATGAAGAATCTCTCATGCATCTGTTTAGCGCTGCTGGATTCATTTTCAGCATCTTTGAAGTGCCTTTTGAGAGCTTTTACACGCATTAGAAACAGTCTCTAAAGATAAATGTCAGTCAAAGAGCCCTGCAGTATGACTTCATATAAAACAAGGACAGCTTCTTTCAGAATTTATATAGAAATCCTTGAAATGTTGATGACAGTCCTGACTTTGCTTTGGATTGTCCAAAGGTGAAAGTTTACTACAAATAACTTTTATAAATTTCACTCATAAATAACTATAAATTTGATCCAAACCACTTTCTAAAGCTGAGGTTCGTCTTATTTTATTTTTTATGACAATTAAACCTTTTAGAAGTTTAAAGACCAAATGGATGAAGGCTTGGGATTGTATTTGTTTCATTTTATCCACATAACAAAATTCAGGTGTTTTCAGTGTCTACATCGGCTGTATGAGGCTCCACAGCTACAGCGGCGTTTGGCTAATTGGAAATAGGTCATAAACTAAAGTGGAGGACAAATTTAGATTCTGTGACCTGATGATGACACTAGAAGAAACATCACCACAATTACTGAGAGATTAGACTGACCCATGTGGGCTCCTTGACACATTTTGTTTATCCTTCCAATATTTATCAAGACGTTTCACTAAAAAACAAAAAAGATCATATGAGAAAAACCTGGAGCACCTGGACTGGACTCCAGTAATCACTGACTTCCAGTTGGGAGGATGCGGCTCAGGAAGTAGAGCAGGTCATCTACCAATTGGAAGTATCCTGGGGCAAAATACTGAACCCTGAGATGCTTCAGAGTTGCTTCTGATGCATTCATTAGAGTGTTAATGTTAGATAGAAAGCTCTTCGAAAATAGAAAAAGTGAATGGGTGAGTGAGACATGTTTGTACAAAGCACACTGAGTGCTCAAGTAGAGTAGAAAAGCACTATACATAAGTTTCAATAGGTTTACAGTAACTAAACAAAGGCAGAAACAAGAAAAACTGCTTTATTGACTCTTTAGAAATGTTTGCACACTGAAAAACAGTGAATATTATATGTGCACCGATTACAGCTCAGCTATGCGCCTTACATCTGAGGCACTGAAATCCAAATGTGTGATTTCTGTGCAGATGTCTCATTTGGTGATTAAGGCAACTTGCTGAATGTGATTCAGATCATCAGTGAGAATACAGTTGAAATTAATATGAATGATCACCTGCAGTTTCATCAGGAAAATTGCTGCTTCTGTATTTCTCCTTCACGTCCTCAGAGGCAGCGGAGAAGAGCCCTGCTTGCATATTTAATACATTTGTGTGATTGTGCGTGCGAGTGTGCGTTTAATTGCCGTAGTCTGCCAAGTGTGGAAGAAATTCACCTGGTTGCCTTTGCTGTACAATACTTCAGGTATAGCAGTTAATTGGATTAGCATTTGACGCAGGTTATCTAATCATCACTCAAGGCAGATTGGCGTGAAAACGGTTGACACACATTCGGGAGCAAACAGAAAGTTTGATGGAGTCTTTCGTATTTCAAGCTGATTAGAAGTGCAATAAACCAGAAGAAAAGTGCAATAAAACAGCAAACTCAGGGTGGATTGAACTTTAAAGCTTAACTAAACCCCAGAACACTGGCAGAGTAACAGAGGGAGGAAGCTGGATTAGCATGTGGTGCAGATTATGCCAGTCATCACAATGAAAGTGTTTTTCCAAAGTGTTAAACAGGGTTAGGGCTCAGATCCTCAGACTGTAATCCAGCCTGTGCATCACTTCAAACACACAAACATCTCGTAATTAACCTGATGCTCTCAAAGCATTTTACGAGACTTCAAAGTCTGTTTTAAAGCAACGAGAATTACAGCAACACGTATCATCACCGCAATGCAGGAAATCAACATAAAGGAAGGATGGTGTGAAACGGGGGATTGTGTCGCACATCAGTACATACAGCACACTTAAATGTTGAACACTTTCTGTTTTGTTGTGTTATATCTGTCAGGGTAGTGTTGTTTCAAACTGAACACAAAAGCTCTCTTACTGGAAATTACACTTACCAACCACTTTATTAGGTACACCTTGGTAGTACTGGTTTGACCCCTTGTTGCCTTCAGAACTACTGAAGGTGCCGGAAACATTCCTCAGAGATTTTGGCCATGCTATATTGACACGGTGGCATCGCACAGTTGCTGCACATCCATAACGCTAACATGAACGTTGTCATGTTCTAGTGGCCAGTTAGAGATGACTTGAGCTTTTGACATGACGTGTTATGCTGCTGGTCATAAAGAAATGAAATCAAAACTCATCTGAACCTGGCAACATTTCACAATCTTCTGTGGTGCAATTTTGCTAAGTCCATGCAAATTGTAGCCTCATTTTCCTTTTCTTCTTAGCAGGAGTAGCACCCACTTTGGTCTTTTGCTGCTGTAGCCGTTGCAGTTGTAATGTGAGGCTTAATTTCAGTCCCTAAGAAAAAACACATCTGTGAGCTAACACTGACATTTGCATTTTTCAGTGGTGCAGAAAAATTGTTTGGTCATCCCTCCTTTTCTGCTACGCAGCCAAGGTGACGACTGCTAAGGGCAAGCAGTGGGCAATGATACAACATCCAGGTAATAATTTGGGTAGAGCACTTCACGTAGCCGTATTTGATGGTGTGAACACATAAAAATATAAATATGGAAGTTTTGGGGGAAAGAAAATAACAGGTGTGTGTTTCTGGTCTCCCTCAAACCGCCTATGCTAAAAGGAAAAATAAAAAAAATTATGACTAAAGAATAACATAAAAGAATCCAGGTTTAGACACTTAAAGTAGTTTTGGACAAGGCCTTTTGTTTTTAGTGGAACCGAGGTATTAAAATTCAACAACACTTATTGTCTCTTCTTCAGGGTGGAAACATGTGACTTGAGACGCAGCAGCAGACACATGAACAACTATTTGTACAACATATCAGATCTTAATTTTCCTGACATTAAAGTATCTTTTTCACAGCTGGCATAAACCTTTTTTGTTGTGATGTGCCGAGTGCATATCAGACCTTTCACTCAGCTGAATAAACTTTTCATTTCAAACAGTTTATAAAAAGTTCAAGTGCCGCATCTTGGGAAAGGTTTAGCATCATTTCGGTTCTGAAAATCAGACTATGAAGCATTTTTATGAGTGAGCGTGGGAAAGCGATCTATCACTCCTTGCATTCAGATATTCGTATGTTTTTTATATATATATTCTTTAGCTTTTTTTCCCTCTCTTGCACTTCTTGCAAGGTCATGGCAGAGTTTTAGAGGTGGGGCAAGAATACTACAAAAGGGTCTGTGCTCACAAAGGTATGTTTCTTTCATTTGGACCGTAAGAAATAGTCATCTAATGTGATTGGATACAGACACAGATATGCAGACAACCCACGTGAAGTACATCCTTCTCTGGATCCCAGGGACTGGGTTTTTTATGGGGGGTTTCATGCAGGTATTCATATCAACATTTTAACCTCAGTTTCTGAATACAACACCCTGAGGACGGGAATCAAGTTGTGATCTTAACCTCTATTTCACAAGAGTGAGTTAATTAAACACTGTATTTTGGTTCTGCTAAAGGTCCTGAAAGAGCAGAGAAGGAGGAACGAGCGGGGGAAATTAACAAAAGTAGTGGCACAAAACAAGAACTGTCACAGCTGAAAAGAGACGAATGATGTAAACAAAGGCAGCAAGGTTTGAAAGAGCTATAAACACAGAGGCCGGTGACAATATTCATTAAAAAAGATCATGAAAACAATTTAATGTGTACGTTGCGTGTCTACAGATCATGCAAAGGACATGAGCAACAATTTGAGATGGAAGGAATAGTAAAAAAAAGTAAATGTTGCCCTCTGCTGGGCAACAGTCTTATCTCTAATGAGAGGCAACAGCATAATATCTCATGTCTGATTGTACTTGTACATTCAGCATTCAGCAGCAGCAGATGCATATTTAACTTGTGCATTCAGTTGAGACTGAATCATGAGATTGTACACAGGTCTTCATTTCCTTAGATTGTTGCAGTGGTTTTAATATATTAAGATTTATTCCTCTTATGAGGACGTTTGTTGTATTTTAGATGTTTCATAATGTTGAACTGGCCTGATCTTCCACCTACAGTCACATCCAAGGGCAGTACTAAGAATACTCATACTACTGTATCATTTTGGCTCCTCTTTATGTGACTAAAATAAACTGAGTGGAAAATAAGAGAGGCAGAATCACATTCACATGATGCCATCGAGAAATGTGGGCTAAAAAAGGCTCAGCCGTGGTCATTGTGCATCACGTGTTGTGAACTGTTATGCTGCTCACCGAAAAAAAACAAGGTTACGAGTAATCACAGCAGCAGAGCCACACGTATTTTGTCTCATCGCTGGTTTTGCTTCAGTCGTTTGCTTCATGTTCCTCTGTTACCAGATGCCATGAAGCCTTCTGTCTCATTACGTCTGTCAGCAACAAGAAAAACTCGCTTAGAATCTATGCAGTCAGCCTGAAGCCAGGCAAAATCGATTTCACAACAAGCCAGCATGAAACAACACTGTTGGGATGATTCAGCTAAACTTGTAAAACTGAAATAACACCCCCCCCCCCCCCCCCCAAAAAATGGTGCTGTGCAAAGGGGGGAAGATTCGGCAATCCATATTCTCCCGTCTGGTTGTTATTGTGTAATTTTATGCCAGTGTGGCTTAAATGTGACATTTGCATGCTTAAAACAATAGCAGCCACACTTTTAGGTTTGAGTTGGAACTAATGTGACCTGGTGTACTTAGAGGGGATTTAAAGTGAAACACAGACACAAACTTTGAGATTTTAAAAGGCTGTTCTATGTTATTGTCTGTTTCACACGCAAAAAATTAAGGCAATGATGTTTTAAGGCGATGTCATTGGGAAGAAAAACGCAGTCTTTGCAAACACCATCATGCAAACATGGAAATTTGTTGCATTTTTTTTTTGGCAGTTAGGACTGCAGTAACAAGTAACAATATGGAGCTGATTCCCCGATGTAGGCAGGATGTGGATCATGTTGGTGATGGAGGAGCAGAATAAGCAGATGGCTGATGGAGACTTGGCTAAGATGCCTTGCTCAACCCAATGACAGGAGGGAGGAGTAATTCACAACGGGCAGCCTAAAAGGATAACAGTGATTGAATATAAAGAAAAGGGACTGAATGGTTTAGGGAATGTGGGTAGATGGATCAGTGGACAAGAGTGAAGAGAATAGCCCATATAACCTACATTAGGAGTGCCCAGACTGGAGTTTTCAATGTGTAACCTCTAAAACTAACACATCAACCCCCTATATTAAAGTTGCCTATGAGAAACAAAGTCTGTACCGGAGGTGTTGTCTGCCTTCCTAAATGATTAGAGTACAGTACATTTTCCAATTTCTACAGAGCTAAAATGACAATTGCATACACGCTGATAAACTTTTCCACATTCACTAGAGGGCAACGGTGAGGTTAGAAGGTAATATTCAGTGCAGAAACCTATGTGCAGATCTTGTGCTGGCGCATCTGGAATGAGAGGAATTTGTCACTCTTACTGTGATTGTGCCACAGCATGCCATCTAAACTGAAGAAAAAGCTTGCTGCCAAAATATCCACAAGCACAATTTGAAGTCGGAAGCAATCACAAAACATAATGCAAAGGAAGTTCAAGCAGTCTCCTATTTAAAGTTTTTGCACTGCTGTAAACAATGAGATTTATTCTGGAAAAATTGTTTTGGGCTTTTTGTTGATTTCGCTGGTGATGGGAGTCAGTCTGCCCTGTGTCACACTTGTTGTTTTAAGTGCCTCCAATAGCTACAACAGCTGGGGTGGAGGGTAGCAGATAACTCCCGCCTGCTTATTCCCCAGGGCGCCATTTCTGAAGGTCAAGGAGCTGGACATTTCCTTGAGGCTGAGAAAAAAAAAACTATCAAAAGTGTGAGTTTACCTTCAGTTTTTTTTTAATACAAACTGAGAAGCATCGGGAGATAAAAGTTGGGACTAAGAGTACGAAGAACTCCCACATGAAAGAAATCAAACACAGTGTGGTGTTCTGCCAAATCCTGCGTTAGTAGATGAAGACATCCATTAAAAATCATGAGAACGATCTTAAACTTGAGAAATTATTCCAGTTTAGATCGTAAGATTTTCAAAGTTTCATCAGAAACAAGCGTTTTTCTTTTCTTTTCTCAGGCCAAACCTAGATAAGCACTCCCCACCTCAGAGAGATACTGAGAGTCCAAAAGGAAAATCACAACCTATACTCCCACAAAAAAAAATCTTTTTATACCCGATCCAGCAATGTGTGGAATTAAGGAGGACTGCTGAGTTTTAACAACATTGTAAACCTTTTCTTGTCACAATGGATTGGTTCAGGTCAAGCTTAAAGTTTGTCTTTCATAACCTTTTTGTTGTGGACTGCGCTTTTTTGCTTTCCTCTATCTCGGCTAACATGTAGCATGATGCACCAGTTGTGTCCATTTTCTACTCCCACAGCTATCAAAATCATAATAATTTAATCGTGACAGTAATGTTAAATGACATGTGACTTAATGAACAGCCTCTAGTCAGAGAACTGCCCGGTGAATACAAGAACATCGTCTTTGTTCTTTTGGTTTATTCACAGACGAAGCCCGGTCTTTCATCGCTTGCAAAATTTAAGCTGATCAAACACAAGAAAATGGCAACAGGGCGATGATGAAAGAATGATGCGTTCCCATTTCACCTTACACACTAGTGAAGAATAAGCAATAAGGATATTAACAAAAAACAGAATTCCTTTAATGTGAACTTTGTGGGTGGCCTTTGGGCCTCTGCTGAATGCGAGGTATGCCCTGATAACAGCAACGATAAAGTGATCTCCATATGGACCTCCTTAGGCAGCTCCCTGAGGCAGCCTAGAAAGCCTCTTCTGAATGTCATTATACATAATGTATGGTCTATATTTACACTTAATGACTCTAAAGATCATTTGAGAGTGATGACAGCAGTATACACACCGGTGTCTCTTTCCTCTCAAACAGATTTGTAAATGTTCACAAACCTCATCCCGGTGTTCTTGTTGTACGTGTTCCACAAGACAGGAAATCCTGAAACAGACTATCACGAATACAACATAATAAAATAATGATTTTTTTTTTTTTGTTCTAATCCCATCTTTCAATGGCAGGATACTGAGTAGGAATAACATGAAGCCCATACCTTCCTTATTTTGAGTTCAGCAGAGTGTTATGCTAATATTTGTACAAGTGTTCTGCCAATAGTGATGTTTCCCGTCCTCCCATTTTACTCTCCCCGAATAAAATCGGACGTTTGTAGCTAAATTTGAACCGCACTGTAACTGCAAGAAAAATTCCTAAAATTCCTCAACACTGATAATTTTAAAAAATAAAAAGGGGGGGAGGAGGGTCTTAAATGAAACTCCATGGATATAACTGTCTGCTATTGATTGTTCACAGTCCGTGTTAGCTGAGTTTATAATTTCCAACCCTAATTTCTTTCAGCATGTTTACAGTGAACATATTTTTGGCCAAAAATATTGTTTAGTGATTTGATGTTTGTATTGAAGGGAAGAATAAGAACAAGCTAGTACAGTGTACGATAGGCAGGGACCAAGCAGTTCCTTTGTGTTAAAATGGTATCTAGTATCTGATGTGAAGGAATTGTTTAGGGTCTGTTGTGTTTGGCCTCACGCAATAGTTTTATCCGTATCCTGGATACAAAAGAATGAAATCGGTTTGACAAGGTGCTTAGTTTGTGAGAGACTGTGTGTGACTGTGTTTCTCTGTTTTCTAGGTCCAAATGGGTAGGCCATTTAAATCCTCTCTCAGTTTTTAATGAATTTACTGACAACGAACGAGCTGAATAAGTGTGTGTGTGTGTGTGTGTGTGTAGCGGGGGGGGTTCTCACCGAAAAGGCTTAAAACAATTTGTGCTGCAGAAAAATAAGAGCGTATCCCTATATTATACAAGTGACTGGCTGAAGCTCAGCAGCTACCGCCAAGAGAGGATGCAACAAACATATCAGACTTTCC
Source organism: Aulonocara stuartgranti (assembly GCF_965226115.1). Taxonomy (NCBI): domain Eukaryota; kingdom Metazoa; phylum Chordata; class Actinopteri; order Cichliformes; family Cichlidae; genus Aulonocara; species Aulonocara stuartgranti. The sequence continues at coordinate 15,747,464 of NC_138954.1, read as the reverse complement.
AGAAGTAAACAAGTTAGAAATTCAGACTGAGTCACTCTGCCTTCATATAGTGATTCTCATTAAGAACCTCACAGATGAAATATGACAAATAACAATATATTGTAACTGCTGAAACAGCCGGTGAATTAAAACCACTTCAATTAAAAAAGCAAAGTGCTGGTCATCATTTAAACTTTTTTTTTTCCTTCTGCCACACCCATCAGTGATGTGTAAAAGTCCAAGTGAGGAATGAATTGAAAATACACTGATGGGTTTTGTTTTGTTTTGTTTTGTTTTGTTTTTTTTTGGGGGGGGGGGGGTGTTTTTTTCAAAGCTCAGAAGCAAATGTTTATGCACCAGATTTAGGTTTCAATCTCGTTTAGTGTTTTGGCAGTGCTCTCTCATTAGCATAGGCCTGAAGCGGCCCTCTGCTTGCACATTTGATCCCATTTCAACAGAGGGGCCTTGCACCCGGGTTGCCTCAATAGCTTTTATTCCTCTCTATGGGTGGGGGGATGGGGGGTTGTTGGTAGGAAACAGCATTAAAAACGGTAGAAGACCTGCACTTGACCAAGAGAAAGATCCCATCAGCAGCTAAAGTAGAACTGACCTTCTCAAATAACAGGGTAATTATGCTTTGTGATATTTATATTCTGACCTGCTGTCATTTAAAGAGGTAAAGCGCAAAGGTGAACTCCAGCGGTCGTATTATTTTATGTCTCTGCCAATAGCCGTTTCCTGACCTTGTTCTGTGCAACTTGAAATGAGCACATATCATTTCCTGCATTGGTCCTTTGGTTGCATGAAAGTTTCTGCATCAAAGAGGATCCACCTGGATAAAAGGATGTGACATATAAAGTAATGGCTTGAAAAAGTAATGGCCCTTTTGACCACATTAATCTAGCAGACAGAGATAAAGCTGTGACTATTATTATTTACATGGAGGCAGAGGTACGGAGGGAGGGTCCCTTGCTGACACAGATTCCAGTATTTTATTTTATTTCTTTTGTACAGATAATATTTATTTACTGAACTATTGCTGCTTTTGTGTCATATCGGAGTTTCCATAATTAGCAGTTTACCACTTGTAAACAGTGTTTACATCAGGAACCAAGTGGTAATTATGGCTGTGAAAAGAAATATTTGCAAGTCTCTCTAATATAAACAACTATAGACACAGACTGATGTCTAAGATCAGGCAAAGTCTGCTGTTAAATGTAATTCAGTTAAATTAAGAAAATTCAGCTACTGCTAGCATTTTAAACTTCTCCTTTCTCTTTAAGGGATCGCCACAGTGAATCCTCTGCTCCAGCTCACCCTGTCCCGGGAGTCCTTTTTCTGTCACAGCAGCTCTCTGTATGTCCTCCTTCACGATATCCATGAACGAATGAGGCACGAATGAGGCACAGCTAAGACACCAATCAGGCTTACTGGATGGTTTTGGTAAATATGAACTGCATTTTCATACATTCTATACTTTGTCCAAGGCCTTGTCCGCAGTGGGCCAGCATGTCTATTACACGCATGATAAGAGAATGCTAATACATTTTTGTCATTGACTACAGCTGCATTTCTCTTTCACATAGAAATACTGAGATGTATTAAATTGTATGTGTTACATTAGATTGATCTCTCAGGGTTTAAATGTTTAGTGAAACTTCTTCACGGTGACAGAAAGGGTAGTTTTATTGTTTTGGCCCACCTAAGTGGGCTATATTTGGCCCACTTAGGTGGGCTATAATGTAAAATGAGTTTAACATCCCTGCTGTAGAACATTGGAGTGTAGGCTCCTTCAACCCAACTAAACAGCAGAACAGAGCCATTGTTGTTATCTAAAATTCAATACAGGATATACTTTCAAAGAGTAGTTATTTTTTCTACCATAACCACTGTGGGCAGGCTAACTATTCAGCTAGTAAGCTAACATTTAGCTATCAAGATCTTCACACTTTTGACTTTGTGTGTTTGGTTTTGGCCTGACAGAAGTATTACATACTTAGGATTCAGAGTACTGCTCTTAGTAAAGCCTCTGTGGAGGAATCTAGCAAACCTCTTATTTGTTTGAGAGTGATTTCCTTGCTGATAGAGCATTTGAGAATAATAGCTATCCCCTTAATCATCATGTGGCTGATGAAACAAGTCTGAGTAACGTGTGACGCTCTTTGGGGGCAGTGTTATAGGACTCTTTTGTAGCAAAGTGTGTTAGTCAAAGCCACTGAACAGCAGCCCAGGAAGTCATTAAACGCAGAACATTAACACAGCTTTCACTTCCCAGCCTTTCAATAGCTCTCCTAAGATTGTGACAACATTGTTCAGCTCTAATACTGCGCATATTTGGATAGTGAGTCAACCATAGTGTTCTTCCTTTCAAAAATGGATTGACTGGCACAGCAGTAAAGTTATGCATAGAGGTAACGTTGAAAGATAAGTACTGTTAAAAGTGCTAATGTTGTAATAATATGACAGCATGCAGTCTTGTTATTCACCAAGAAATGGAACAAGGACGTCCTCTGTTCTTCTACCAGTCTGGCAAAGAGTTTTTTGGCATTGCTGTTAGTGGAGTGGAGTTGAATGGGCATGCTTCTTGCTATGCAGCTACACACCTGAGCTGTTAAATGGATTTCAGGTGGTGGATAGCAATTTATAATTGGAAGATAAAACCTCACACAGGGATTTTCAGGAACTCTAAATGTGGCAACTTTGGTTCGAGGATCTCTTTGAATGATTTGTGTGAAAATGCCCTCTGAGATTTGTATCTGTTCTTTTTTTTCCCCCTTCAGGGACACGGCATGCTTTATAACTTTCCAACTTTCCAAAAACGACAATAGAAGTTCTTCGAACGCACAAACAAACTTACCTTGAGAAACGTATGTCACCATTATCTTCCTCTGCTGACTAAGGCAGCATCCTCCCACTAGGGGAAACAATTACACACAATGCAGGGAAGCAGCACACAGATTACATCCTTCCATTGATAAGGCCATGGCTACTAGAGAATAGCAGACATGAGAGTCCTTGGAGACCAACACTGTGTGAGAAGATCCTGTGCTGCTGAAGCCAACACCTGCCCTGTAGGGACATGAACTCCTGATTCGGTTCCCACTGTACCTCCCATTGAGTGTTTTAACTGTTCCGATGACTTTCTCGCTTCTGAACAGACACCTGGTGGATCCACTATTACAGTTTTGGGGTTACACCTCGTAATGCTCATGAAGCCTATGCATAAGTTCATTAAGAAAGATCTGTAATCAGCTTTGCTGGGTGTTAGTCTGTTTATCTGGTTTCTACATCACCACCTCTTTCCCACTCTGTCAATCTCAATACTGTCGTCATTATTCTTGTCCAATCCTCTTCTTGCCCGCCTTCTTCAGGGCAATTAGCCTCCACTTTGCATAGCTTAAATCAGTGTTCTCCGTCATTTTCCCTTTCAGACTCTCATTCATGCAACCCACCTCCTCCTCATCTCCACCTCACAGACCCCTCAGTCAGAACTCCATCCAAGCTTCAGTCTTCAACTTCACCACCACCCGCTTCTAGACTTTGGAGGGTCCTGTCCTAAATATGATCACCGCTGGAATTTGGTTATACCACGATGGGTCATCGGAGTCTAATCACCATGTACATTAATTTATCTATCTCAATAAATCATGTTCAATTTCTTTCACGTAGTTTCTTCTTACCTTCTACATCTGCTCCAGCTGTTCCTTCAGCCCCTGGTACTTCTCTATTTTTTCTATGCAGCATAGATGTTCCTGTACACTATCCCAGCCACTGTGCCTCTCAGTGTCCATGGCCTCAGTTTGCGTCTTACATCCTGGTACTATCTGTTGTGTAGTGTCCGGGGCACTTTGTATCATCTACAGTTGGGTCCTGTTACCCATGGTGGGCCGGTGATTAGGGCCTGTTCTTGGCCTTCTTTCATCAGAGCCTCTGTGCTGTTCTTTAATCCAGACTTTTCTACCCACTGGTAGGAGTTGTTGATTTCAGCCATTCCCTCTATCTGTCAATGGTATTTAGTATTTAGTATTTATTTATTTATTGTCATTGTCAAGAACAATGAAATTGCGTTTGGGGCTTCCATACAACCCAAAAAAAAGAAGAAAATAATAAATACCCCTTAAAACCCAAGTGTACATATTTAACCCAGTGTGACTCCAATGCAATAAGACAATCCTTAGCAATAATGTTCGTAGAAATTCAGACAAAGACCTGAGAAACATGACAAAATACAACAATGCAACCCATTCAATATTATTGTACTGTGAGATATGATATCAGATATGATAGTTATCTATTTAAGAAAGAGGGGGGGGGGGGGGGCAGGAGGGGGAAGAGAATAAAGATATGATGCACCAATGCAGACCAGTTCATTGCTATTAAGAAGTTGGATATGGTTATTGTCCGTGAGAGGGGGGCAGAGAGTTCAGGAGCCTCACAGCCTGTGGATACAGGCTGTTGGCCAGTCTGGATGTTCTGGCCTGTATAGACCTGTACCTTCTCCCTGAGGGCAGCAGATGGAAAAGGTGGCGCGCAGGGTGATGTTGGTCCCGCAGGATACTGTGCACCCTCCTCAGACAGCGAGTGGGGAAGATATTACTGATCTCTGGCAGACTTGTTCCAATAATTCTGCCAGCTTCTTTCACCACCCGCTGGAGTGCTTGCTGATCGGCCTTGGTGCAGCTGGGGAACCACACTAGAAATCCATACGTCAGAACGCTGCTGATGGCACAGTTGTAGAAGTTCAACATCAGAGATCTGGGAATGTGTGCGCTCCGCAGTCTCCTCAGGTAGTAGAGGCGCTGTTGGGCCTTCCGTACAACTGAGGTGATATGGTTGCCCCAGGACAGGTCCTCGGTCACAGTTACCCCCAAGAATTTAAAACTGCTCACCCTCTCCACCGCCTCACTGCCAATGAAGAGAGGCAGATGGTTGTTATGACCCCTCTTCCGGAAATCTACAATGATCTCCTTGGTCTTTTTGGTGTTTAAGACCAAGTTATTGTCGTGGCACCATGACTCTAGTTGTTGCACCTCTGTCCTATAGTTTGTCTCATCATTGTTGGATATAAGTCCGAGCACTGTAGTGTCATCTGCAAACTTAACAATGAGATTGGACGCGCAGGAGGAAATACAGTCATGGGTGAAGAGAGTGTATAGCAGAGGGCTCAGAACACACCCCTGAGGGGCACCGGTGTTGACCACAAGGGTGGAAGAGGTGTTCTTACCCACTCTGACACTCTGTCTACGGTTAGTGAGGAAGTCCACAATCCAGTTGCACAGAGAGGAGTTAAGTCCCAGTTGGTGGAGTTTGGGACGGAGTTTGTATGGCCGGATGGTATTAAAAGCCGAGCTGTAGTCTACAAAGAGGAGCCGTGCATAGGTGTTCCTGTGTTCCAAGTGCTTCAGTAATGTGTGCAGCACTGTGGCGATCGCATCCTCGGTTGACCGGTTCTCCCTGTATGCAAACTGGTGCGAGTCCAGGGATGGTGGAAAAGCAGCTCTGATGTGTTTAATGACCAGTCTCTCCAGGCATTTGGCGGGAATGGGGGTGAGTGCCACAGGTCTGAAATCGTTCAGACATGTGACATTTGACTGTTTTGGGATGGGAACGATGGTTGCTGCTTTGAAACAGGATGGTACCAGTGAACAGGACAACGAGGTGTTATATATAGAGGTGAAGACATCCGCCAGGTCCGCAGCACAGTCTTTTAGCACCCGGCCCAGCACTCCATCCGGCCCGGCCGCCTTCCTGGTGTTAATGCTCCGGAACACACGCCTCAGCTCATGAGTGCTCAGGACCGGAGCAGGGTCGGTTGAGGGGAGAGGGGACAGGACAGGGTCGGTGTTCTCCCTGTCAAAACGGGCATAAAAGAGATTTAGATCCTCAGCCAGAGTAGAACTGTCGGCTGAGGGTGATGGTGTTCTTCTTTTGTAGTCCGTGATAGCCCTGATGCCCTCCCAGACCTGCCTTGGGTTTGTGTTGTTCTCAAACCTGGCCTCGATACGCCTCCTGTGCTGCTGCTTGGCAGTCTTGATGCCTCTTCTCAGGTTGGCCCTGGCAGCACTGTATGCCTCCTGGTCCCCGGATTTGAAAGCGTTGTTCCTTGTTCGAATAAGTTGTTGAACTCCGTGTGTCATCCAGGGTGGATTATTAGGGAACACACGGAATCGTTTCCAAGTTGTTACATTGTCCACACAGAAACAGATGTAGTCCAAGACAGTGGAGGTGTAACTGTCCAATGCGACACGATTGTCAGTGTCCTGCACCTTGAATACATCCCAGTCTGTGCAGTGGAAACAGTCCTGAAGCATCGGAATAGCATCCTGCGGCCATGTTCTCACGGTTTTGGTTGTAATCCCAGTGCTCTTGATCTTTTGTGTGTATATTGGGTGTAGCAGAAGGGAGAGATGGTCTGACAGACCCAGGTGGGGATAAGCCTGGGCTCTGTAAGCATTCGCCATGTTGGTGTACACCTGGTCCAACGTTCTATCTCCTCTGGTAGCACACTTCACATTACGGTGGAAATTGTGAAGTACAGATTTCAGGTCCGCGTGGTTAAAATCCCCAGCCGCAATAAAGACACTGTCCGGGTGTGCTACCAGGCTGTTATTGATGCTGCTGCTCAATTGTGCTAACGCTAGCTTAGCATTAGCATCTGGTGGAATGTAAACAGCGCAGATGTAAACGGCAGAAAATGCAGGAACTTAGTGCTCCATGATAGTTCCTCGTCTTGTTCCTCATCACCACATTTCTTCACCTGCCTGAGGCATTCTTGGAGCAGCTCATCTGATGGGAGGGGGGGCTTTATGTGAGCTATCAGTTTGTACAATCAGCATTAAGAACACCTCTTCAATTGCTTAATTACTTAATGTAAGGTAATTTAATTTATTTTGAACATGGCATGGCTGTTGGTATTTCAGAAACTGCATATGTACTGTACACACAAACATCTCTAGGGTTTACGTGTTCTAAAAAAGAGAAAATATCCAGTGAGCAACAGTTCTTTAGGCAATGATGCCTTGTTGATATCAGAGGATAATGGCCAGGCTACATTGAGCTTTGAACAGTAATTCAAATAACTACTCTTTACAAGCAAGGGAGATGTTATAGCAGTAGAAGACCACAGTTGTGGTAGTGGTGTATTGATTACAACCAGCTAAACATAATTTAAGCACCACAGCAACAACCTAACTAAGTATTGTTCCTGCTTGTGCCCATCATTTTATGACCATAGTAAGCCAGTGTACCATCTTTTGATGGCTGCTTCCAGCAGGATAATGCACCATGTCCCTTAGCTCAAATCATCTCAACAGGTGTAAACAGTTTTAAAGAAAAATTAGGAAGACAACATACAGAGAAACTTATAAGTACCTAAGATACTGAAATGCCCTCAGCTTTGTGTTGAAGCTGATTTTTGACTTCTATAATTTCAAGGTTTTTAAAGGAGCTGCCTAATCAAGCTGAAATTTATTTTTACTTTTCTATGCAATAGAGAGTAATAGGCACTTTTTCAGAAGGATAAGTATGTGGAATTAAAGTGATGTGTTAATAAAACATGCATTGCAACTAATAAAATGTGATACCAATATGTACAATCATCTGATTATTTTTTAAAGGAGTGATAGGTTAAAGGTCCCCTATTCAGCATCTAAAATAACTTGACCAACACTGTTAAAAAGTAGTTTTTCGTGCTGCAAGGTCACACAGAGGAACCTCAGTTCCTATTGTGACTCTCTTCCTCATCCAGAAGCCTCTACCTAGAAAACTGTCATTGATCATTACCAAGAAAAGTGTGAAGTAGTATGGAACAATGTCCAGCACGCCAGTCGCCCAGCATTTCCCCGCATTGTTCGATTCATGGATTTTTACCTCATCAGAGGATTTTGACGTCCATCACCAACGACCTTCACACAGACAGGATTTCTTAGAGAATGTGGTGGGCACAGGAAGCGAAAGACGTGTGCTTTCCCTTGCAGACAGAATTGTTTTTACGTAGGTAGGATTCAGTAAGTTGAGTCAGACAGATTTTTATCATTTACCATAAACGTCACTAGAGTCATTAAAAACGTAATACTGAAAGATGCCACATTCTCACAATGCGATTTTACTTTAAAATTATAAAGTGCAAAAAATATATAAGAAATCTACATTTTTTACTTAAAAAAATTAATTAAACACAAAAAACTGCAGCCACAGTAGTCACTATATGGTTAGTTTTAATGATATTTGACAGTCAGTTATGTTATGTTGTGCTTTGCGAAAGTCTTGAGTCACCCCTCATTTCTTTATATTTTGCCACCAAGGAGAGAAACAAAGTTTTAAAAGTAGTCTTTCAGTCCAACCTTTGTACCTGACCATTTTCAAAGAATTTCTTTTTGTTAAGCCACTAAAATGAAACCATTCATGTACAAGAAAGGCACCTAACTCAGAGAATAAACTGGAGTTGTGTCAATACATAAAAGGAAACCTAGCAAGGAAACAATTTTAAATTGTATCTTTAAGCACTTGGTTACTAGCAGAGAACAAAAACATATCATTTGTTTCCATTTCTTTAGTTGAATCTGTGAAAAATGCCAATGCCAGGAATAAGGAAAAATTCCCCAAAACAAAAAATGCTGTGCCGTGTATCCTTTGGAGAAAAAAAAAAGCAAACAGAACAACTAAAGAAAACAGAAGCCATTGCTAATGACCTACTAATTTTATTCAGTTGTGTTGCAACAGGGACACATGGAAAAGTTTCAGGACACCAGTCCTCGAGGACCTGCGTTTGAGAGCCCTGATTTAAAGAAATTTAAAGAAAGCTTTCAGATGAGAGTTCATGTCTGTTCATGTTGGGTTTCTTTTTTTTTTTTTCTTTTTTTTTTTAAGACTAAAAATTGACTTCCAATCTTCTTACAACTGTAGAAACTCTGTTTTTGTCTTATATATTTTTATCACAGTATTTCTGCACGTTTCGATAAATTGCTTCGCTTATTTGCCATTTTAACACCAAAATATAAAGAAATGAGAAGTGCACTGAGCTGTTTATTTAACGGTCGGTGATGCAATATCATATTAGAAAGTCCAAGCGGAAAACCACAGTACTGTCCAAGCATTTACAGGCTAAATAACATGTACAGGCTAAACCTGCAATCTAACTGACCTTTCTACAGTAAATCTCTTCATCCATTCATCCAAGTTTTGTTTGTCAGTGGCTTGTTTCAGTGAGGATGCTTATTAGAACTTTACACTTCCTGGTTTATGTTGCTTATGCATGCATTGGTATCAATCTGTTGGATTTTCTTCAAACTGGAAAAAAAAGTAAGAATTTTTTTTAAATATATATAATTTCTATCATTCTTATTTGATCAAATGAGAGAGAAAAACATTTTTAGCAGAAAACGGTTAGCATCCATTCAGTAAAAAGTAATTATTGTGGTTATTGTGGGAATTAATATTCAAAATAAACTCTTGATCAATGTAATATGCTAAGAATCACCAAAAGAAACATGATTGTTCAAATTCATAATTTCATTTTTCCTATTCCTTGTTTAGATTTACTTTTTTTCAAGCGAAGTCCATTGAAACTGGGACATCAGTTTTGATGATCACACAAAAAGTAAACTCACCAAAGAAACACCATAAGGACGGGCAGTACCTTGTGGTAAAATGAGCAGTACAGCTAAGAGTCTAACTAGTAGCTGCATTGGAACACAAGTAAAGTTTAATATCTAATGTGACGGATCAACTTGGGAACCATACAGAGGACAAATTTATGGATGTTTTATACTGGGTAGGATCCCAGACTGCGCTTCTGGCGGCCTTAGTGAAATTAAAAATATTTGAGGAAATGTCCGGGATTTTTGTTCACCATAACTTCGACCGCTGTCTTCCAACTGGTCTTACTAAAAATAAAATGTACAAAAAAAAATAAACCTATAGTCCATGTGCACAGATTTAACATGTAGTTCATCTTTGATTATGAACAGAGAGAGTTGGAAACAATGCTTTGCTAATTAGCATGCTTGTTAGACGGAGGCCTATTATATACTCCTGAGAACCAAGGAAAAAAGAATCTTCCCATTGAACTTTTTTTGTGATTTCCTTCCTCTTTGGAGCTAAAAGAGCCCACCCAAACACATGAGATAGAAAGCCCAGGATGTCCTCTATTTAGTACATCAGGACTTAGTAGGGTGGCACAAATAAGACAAAAGATATAGACCAAAAAAACAAATGTCCATTACAGAGGATGTAAATCAATAGGCTGGTTCTCAGGAGGATAAGGAAGTAAGTTCAATTTTCATTACTTCTGAACCCCCATGTTTGTCTCTTAGGGTAGAGTCTAATGGTTTCATTGTTTCTCCTCACAGTATGAAAACAGATGGCCTTACACAGATGTGAACACACCCTATGCATCCAAATATGGCCCTAAACAGATGTGAGGCACATAAGGATGAACTTTTTGGCCTCAATTTATGCACACACACCCATATTTTTCTCCATTGCTGTTTATTTCACGCCTCAAATATTTAGTAAACAATTAAGCAATTACAGTTATCTGCACTGTAAAAAAAATATTCCGTAGAAAAACGGAAAATGTCCTGGTAATTTTCTGCCAGTACATTTTCTGTTTTTTTACGGAAGTTTGACGGACTTTTCTGTAAACGATAAAACGGAAAATTCTGTAGATTTACAGTATACTCTCTGTACTATTTACGGACATTTCCTTCAGCTATAAAACGGAAGATTCCGTTTATTCACAGTATATTTTCTGTATCATTAACTGATATTTTCCGTAAATAGAAAATTTGAAATTTCTGTTTATATTACTATTTCCAAGCACTTCTTTTCACTGTAACTCATTAAATATAGTTCTTTATATCCTTAAACGTACATTTCTATGCAATTACAACCTAGTACACCATGTACTCAAAAATTCATAAATTAAAACTTAAATTAATTTGTGCTTCGTACACAACAACATTGGTACAATTAATGTTAAATATTCTTTTATTCTCCTCAACTCTAAAACTATACTAAAATATAATGACAGCATCCATCTTGTCATAAAACTACTAAACAGCTGATACATGAACAAAATAATTCACAAGCTTTCAAATTTGAGCATTTTTATTTCCTTAAAATCAGGTTGCCCTCATGTAAATGTGTTTATTTACATTCATTCAAGTGGCTACCAAGTGTTTTCTTCAAACAGGACACCTGACAAACAAAAAATGTCATATTTAACTATATGTTCACATTTAATAATATCCATAGTACCTTTTAGTTAGAATCACTGCCTTGTGGTAGTTTTGCCTCAGCCAAATGGTTAAGGTGTGGCTTACATCCATGTCTGTCCACTTATGATACAGTATACACATGTAGTCAGTTATAGCCAAACACCTTTGATTACTGAATTACATTCACTTCATTAATGAAGTGAATGTCATTCACATTTGTGTGAACATTTGTCTGAGAACAACTCTTTACCTTAAAATATAACATACTTGAGTCAAAATTTGTTGACTGTTTAAGTGGTGCCACATGAATAAAACTGAACAGATCTAAAGAAGATGTTCCTGAACTTTGGGTTTATTCGAACAGGACGGATGGATAACCACAGGACTTTTCACCATATGATAACTAAAACACAAAATAAATTAAGACAGATCACTGTCCCAAACTTAAAGATAAAAGTGTATTTACTGGACTTGTTTTGTCAGTGAGGAGCAAAGTACAATTAGAAGTGCTTGTTCTGATGAAAAGTTAAACTGTAAACAGCAGCGTAGTGAATAAGGATCTGTGTCATCCTCAGCAGTGACAACACTTAAACATCATAGTTCAAAATCCTTAATGCACACCTTTTTCTCCATGGTGTTCAAATGCTCTTAGCTGTTTAAGTAGAGGAAAAAGTCTGACATATTTCATGACCATTAAATGTTAGACAAGGCTCTGAAAACAAGGTTACGGTTACAAACAAAAACCTCTGCTTGTGCGCACAGACCCTAAATCACAACAAATAAGACAATAGTAAGGCAAATTACTACAAAGTCTTGTTACCACTCTTCATATACCAGTGTGACAAAGTCCTGAATGCAGCCTGCATGTTAGTCCATCAAGGTCCATCTGAGCTTTAAGTAAAATACACTCAGCTTTTCCTTGGATTTTCAGAGTTGCTCAGTTCATACAGGAACTGCAGCAGTCGGGATTAACGTGTCGCTGTGTTGCTCCTCCAAGTCAGCCATTGAGACTAGTCGCAATTTATTCTGAGAAAAAAAAGAGAAACAACAAGTCATTTTTAAAAAGTTTGTATTTTTATTTTATTTTTTACCTAGAACATAAACAACATAAACAAAAAAGGATTAGGGCTGTGCGATATGACGATTTATATCAGATGACAATATAAAAATGTGTATGTTTCATATTATACACTATTGTTTGTTATGTGGTGTTGCAAAATAAACTGTTTATGGCAATATATTTTTCATGATTTTGATGGTCACTGTAGTGGCTATATTAATTTCTTAAAGTTCTCTCTTTCTCTTATACTTAAAATAACCACACTATGGACGGACAAGTGACTGTTTTTACGTGTACTTTCGTTACCAACAATGATGGTAAAACCATTGCGTGGCTCCGCCGTCCGCTTGTTTATTTTCCACATAAACCTTTCACAATAAAGCTCAAATGATGTACATTATTCCCAAACATCAAATTTCAGAATATGCATCAAACAAATGACCTCAAATAAAAACATGAAGTGACTATAAATGGCGCTTACAGTCACCACGCAGATGAAGGCACAGAGAATACCAGCATGACCAGCGAGGATGAGGCAGAACCAGCTAGCTCCATCAGAAGGACCAGACAAAAGAAATCGAGGACCTTATTGTTAAACGAGGGGCTACCTCTGTAGCATGGACATGGTTTGGTTATGAAAAGTCTGACACGCCCCAGAAAGCTATACTATGCAAATTATGCCACAAACTGGTCCCCATCACCACTCAAACACGACAAACCTCTTTAACCACCTACACAAGAATCACATGAAAGAGTATGGAGAGAGTTTACGAATGAAAAGCAAAAAAGAGCCGTCAGGTGCTCAAAATAATCCTTAGACTCAAACGTTAGAACAGGCTTTTCCTCGCAGCACGCCGTGAAATAAATACTCAGAAAGAAAATGGCAGCCGTTTAAACTCATGTCTAAAAATGTATAGTTTCATGCATCGGTCAAAACACTCGACTCCAGGTACACGACGCCCAACTGAAAACACTTCACATAAGTCGAGTTGCCCGAGAATCACAGAATTTACAGAAAATGCACTATTTTGTGATATATATCGTTATCAGGAGAGAAATGTCTTATATTGGGATGTGAGATTTTGGTCATATCACACAGCCCTACAAAGGATTATAATTCACGTAGAGTTGCATACACATAACACCATTCTGTTGCAACAAAAGCAGTTTATAATTAAAGTAACATACATACCTTGAAAAACGAAATCAACCACAACATTAAACTCACCTTGTGTTTGTAGAGAAGGTGGTCAGGGTTTTTCTTCATTTCCTGAGACCAGCTGCTCTGGATTATTACCAGCTTGTATCTTCATCTTTTTTTTCACTTGGTGAAGTCTTTCATTGCTCTGCACTGGAAAACCAAAGTGTGTGATCAAAGGTGAAATAAGGGATATTTTTCCACTGCAGGACTTAGAGTCAAGTAGTGATAGCTGTTGAACCATTTCTCAAATAATCTGTAAGGATCTGGATTTTTAAGAAAGATACAAATATCTCTGCTTATATTTGGCTAAAAGCTTGATATAGACAAGGCATATAAAGCCCCTGCACACCAGCACTGCGCTTACATTATAGTTCAATCAAGAAATAGTTATTATTGATTTATTATTGAATTTTTTTTAGTAATAATTATTAGTATTTAATCATATTTGCACAGTGGGGTGACAAAAATATTCCACATACTAGAAATGCTGCTCAACATTTCATAAATTACATTTTCAACAAATGCTGGAGTAAAAACACAGTTACAGGGAAAATGTGTCTGTCTATAAATATTAACTAAACATTTCTATGTGCTACAAAATAGACATGTGGTGAGGTGAAACTATACTTTCAATAATATTACCACTACAGTCTGTTAACCACCGAAATAATCTATGCTGGTCAGCTAGCTAAAAGTATTTACTTTAGCAGCCCAAATCAGAGTGCTGCTAAAGTATCATCAGCAAAAGCTAATGCTACATTAGCATTTGCTAGCGTCAGCCGGGAAGGTCTGAGGGTTAAACTAGGGTTAGTGTAACTTTGCCCGAAACCCTTTAAAGTGTACAGTAGAGCCAACTGTAAAACACGGGTATTGATACAGTACTTATGAGAGTCCTAGAATAATTTCTAGGACCATAAGTTCTCACTTTCCCCAGTTATCCACATCGCTGACTTTCGCTAATTAGCTAGTTAGCAGTCACAGCTGTGTAATACCCAGAGAGACACAGACAGCTAACTATAATATTTATGAAAACTGGTTCAGCCACTGAAGGGCAAAACTGGTGGTATCACAGTAAAAATTATTTTAACATTAACTAAAATAAAGCTTAAGTCATGTTAAACCTAAATAACAATTATTTTTTTAAAAATGAGTCAGCAAAATATTCCTGACTTGTCTGGAGACAGCCGAAACCAGTTAACAAATAAATTAACAATTCTTTCTAAATAAAAACGCAGAGTCTTTTGAAAATTATTATTTTGATAAAAGGAAACATGAGTTTTAATACTTACCACAGAAATTTGAAGGCAGTTTCTCCAACTTCAGAGTCCAAAATCCAGATGAAGCCTGAAAGAAGCCTAATGGCTGCTCTTGCGCTTACTTTTCCCTCCTTTTTGGGTTCTTTTTCCCACAATGCATTGCAGTAGTTGAGAAATACAGAAAAATACCTGTAAATGACTAATACGGAAAATTCCTTCACGTTTATACAGTAGATAGTACTGTATTTTTACGGATTTTTTTTTACAGTGTGCAATGAATTACAGGTAGTAATTTATTGAGAGATGAATTGCAGAATGGCAGATAGATTAACAGTATTTTGTCTCTATCTGCAGTATTTACACACTTACATATACACACGCAGTTACTGTCCCTCTATTTAGAAAGGCAGAGGCGTCACGGTGTAATTATTTTACATGTAGTTGTTTTTTTCCTGTGTAATAATATTCAACATTACTATCAATACATTTTTCAAAAAAATGCCTCTCAAGATGGGTTTAAAAACATGAACAACTGTAGGATACTGTTTGTCCATGATTTAGACAGGGGGAACAAATCGTGGCAGGATCAGCCTGATATTATTTGTATCCCACTGTAACTTTACTGTATGAAGAGCTAACATCTCCAAAATGTCAGGAGTAGTTAGTCATTACAACAAGTGTTTGTGAACTAAAAATCAAGAATGTGGGATACTGTTTGTCCGTGATATGAAGAGCCCAGCGCTGCTCCCGACGCAGGGAAAAGTAATTAAGCAGGGGAGACCTACCTCGGCACTTGTGCAGGTGAAGCCAAAGGGAAGATATGCTACCCCCCCCCCCCCCGCAATGGCTCTGCGCCCCCCCTAGGGGGCGGGCCCCACACTTTGGGAAGGTCTGACATAAGCATACACGTTCCCTCTTCACACTGTTAGCTTGTGGAGCAAAATGCTCTAGTCATAATAGTTGTGTGTTGTGTGTGACTTTCAATCCCTAAGTCTCTTCCAACAATCGCATGAACACCCACCCTTTGATGCTGAGCCAAAGGATGTTGCTCAACAGGTCTTTGACTTCCATGTCAAATATTACTCCTCCGTTGTTGCTTTCACAACAGCATAGTAGTAGATTCATTTTTTGTTTCATCTAACCATCCATCAGGGCTTAATGTGCTTTTTTTTTTTTTTTTAAATCTGCATGGGTGTGACAAAATAATTAAGGTGAGATAAAATGTGAACCGATGCTTAATCTTGGCACATCTGAGACAGTGTTTACTCTTGTTTCTTATCTCAGACCCCCACGAGCTGCTGAGATGATATGAGTGAGTCCATGCTGTAATACTGTATCATATATCACTACCACCATTTACAGCTTGTGGGATATAAAAAATCCCACTTGGGATGGAGGCCGTTCTACAATTTGCAGTGAAATAATTATATGTACTACATATACAGATCAGTGCATGTCTTCCATTACAGGAAATGATGTTGAACCAGCATTCCTGACTGTGAAGGATTTTGTCAGTTCATGATTGCTGCTTTGTTCAAAATTAAAGGACAACATTATTAAAAGCATTCTTGAAACAGGTTATTTCTTGTTTTAGAAGAGCTGATGTAGTGAACATCGCAGGGCTTTTTGAAATCCAAATGCTATTTAGTACTGAAGAAAGTGGCAAGAGATCAACTTGCTGCATTAAACAGTAACTTTCTGTCAACAAAGGATCAAATGCTTGTGTGCAAAAGAGATGAAGTGATAAGGTCACAGGGGAAGAGCTCCGAGGCAGGGCTGGCATTAACATTTCCATGGGTAAAAAACTTCCTTCTCAAATTCAGGTTCCACTTCCAAAGGTTAGATCCCATCTGCAGGAAGTCTGGCTCTTCTTAAAAAAAATCTCCTTGGAAAATTCATCATCCTGGAAAATGACAGGTCAGAACATACAGACACAAAGGAACCAGAAAACAGACAATCAGACCAATAGATGCAGAAATACACAAAAGGTAGCCCAATGACCAGAAAGTATTTAAGTAATGAAAATGCCTGACAATAAATGCATACGAACACAAACCCATCAGATTCACGTGTCCCCCGCCCCTGAACAGAGTTCAGGGCTGAAAGTGCATGCAGGACAAAAGCCAAGGATGAGCCTTCTGACGGTTTAAAGTCTGTCCTTATCTGCTGGCACTCTGGGTTTTATTAGTTTGTAAACTGATTTACATCCCACTTAAGTTAATGTTGTCACAAGGCATCCAAGATGGAAGCTCAGCACACACAGCAGTGTTATCTGAGAGAAGCCTTTTATTAGGTGAAAGATTCACTACACAGAACACTGTTTTTCTGCCAAGTGTGAAGTCATCATAAAGTAGTCGTGACTGTTCTCCATAATTGTTCTATAAAGTGTGAAGAGCAGCCACTGGATCTCTGTTGGGTTTAAGGTTTTAAAATCTACTTTTCCAGTCAGGAGTAAGCAGCACTGGGCACCGAGGTGGTAAAACTGAAGCAGGAATAAGCCTTTAATGCCTATAATGTTGTCATGGCATTGCAGACCCCTGACCGAGCTTTTCAAAAAATGTTTTTGTATAGGTTTTGTAGAGGCAGAGGACATTTGTAAGGCCTTTTACAACAGCAATTAATAGGCAAAGAGTGGGGACCCCCAATTCACCTTTAAGGGGACCTCATCCCCTAATAAAAGCCACTCCCTATGTGTTTGCTGCTCTCAAAGAAGCACACACAGAGTGAAAACATAGGAAGAGAAGATGGTTCAGTGTGCCTCTTCTCAAAGAAACTTCATCTTCAGTTGAGATAAATCATGAGACAGACTGGTTAATGTTTAGCCCTGTAAAAACCTGAGATCTACAGATAAGATACTTTCATGCTTTTGTAAGACAACCTGAAGGTGTCATGAAAATGGTGTGTTGCACTGCCTTGCATATCTTTCCTTGGCATGTACTAATACAGTACATAAATACATACAACTCATACAACTGTTATAAGAAAATCAGTTCTTCACAAATGGTCACACCAGATTCAATAATCAGTGGTTTGGAGTGGCGCTCAAATCTATACTGTTCCCACAAAAATATCAAAACATTTCAGCAGCCCCTGCAGGGAAATTAGTTAAAGATAAAAGCATATCCTATGATGGCTGTAAAATAAAATAGTTTCTCCTTATAGCACACTAATTACATTTCCACTGTGGAAGTCAGATAAGCTTAATTTTGTAAACAAATACAAACGATCCGGGAGGAAGCAGGAAATTTCTGGAACGGCGTAATTCAACTGTCTTCTCCAACAATACCTGTACACACGGCCGTTTAGTTGGTGTTGTTGTCAAAACAAAACGTAATAATTAAGGAGTTGAGTTTTCAATTTTGGAGTTCACATCTTTCACTAGCTGGGACCACATCCTCGGTAATGATGGGCGATGAGGGATGAGGAAGTGTGAACTGGTGCTGCGGTTTGGGGAAGGCCTCGAAGTGGACTGCCGACGGCTCCCGGGCCGGGCGGATCCCCATGTGCTACTAAGAAATGATTAAAGG
Organism: Aulonocara stuartgranti; assembly: GCF_965226115.1. Taxonomy (NCBI): domain Eukaryota; kingdom Metazoa; phylum Chordata; class Actinopteri; order Cichliformes; family Cichlidae; genus Aulonocara; species Aulonocara stuartgranti. Next base: position 15,729,222 of record NC_138954.1, on the reverse strand, counting down.
AAAGGAAGAGAGAAGAGGAGGAGAAGAGAGGGAAAAATAGGGGGGACATGAAAATGAGAACAGCAGGTATTGGAGAAAGGGGGCTTTTATAGCCTGAGGCCGGAGGGGGCGTGAAGAAGGAGGACCCGCTCCTGAAATTCAGATGATATCTCCACTAAAATGCGTCACAAGTCAATTTTATATGTTATATTTCTGATTATTCTGCTGTTTAAAAAGCCAGAACTGAAAAAAAAGGTTAATTTTAGCCATGCCCTTTTTTTAAACATCATTATGCTTTCTGTTTGTTACATAACTGATAGTCTATCTAGTCTGGGTCAGCTCATCAGCTCAAGTGTTCACTGACCCAATCTCACAATGCAGCTGTAGTCTCATGATTGTGATTCCCCCGCAATGCTACTGTCCACTGGGAATGAATAGGAGTCTTTGAAGGAGCCTGTCAACCAGCGATGATTTCAGAGCGTGTGAGTGCGCAGCTGGATGTTTTTTGGACAATGCATCACCCTGTCAAACACAAGCTAAACAGCCTAAAACCCTAGAAATCATTTCATCGTCCTTTTGGCTCTGCTGCCTCCTTCCAAATTCCCCTCGTCATCAATGTGAAGAATTGTCACTCTTTATCCATGACATCAAAAAACGTGCTTAGGAACTAATTTATCGACCTTCCCCTTTCTGACCAAACAATAATTAGATAAATTTGAGCAATTAGTAGAATGAGTTCCTGACTGTCACAGGCTATTTCGTGGGTCGCTGCTTTTCTGTGTTATGTACGCTCTTCAAATTTTTATACTGCAGTTTGTTTGTTCAGCCGCTAACCCACAGCATTCCCAGCAAACTCTCAGTGCATGTGTACGGTTTGATTTCATCTTCCACTCTTTCAGTTCGTTGCACCAATTTCTTGTTGTAGGGGAAGCAAGAAAGGGGAAAACTACAACCACTCTTTGCTGACAAATCTCCTCCAATCCCTGGAGAGGTCACCACTCTGTCACAGGGCTAACACAGACAGATAACCATTCGTGCTCATATTCACACCTATGGATGATCACACCATGTCTTTGAGCTGTGGGTGGGAGAGTTATGATTTTGTCTATGTTCAGTAAGAAAAACTCCCAGTCCTGCTCCTTCTTGTGATTCACTGCGTTTTCAGTGTAACTCTTGAGGATTTTTAGCAGTCTATGTCGCATAGATGAGATTTTATGGTGTAACAGTGCCACTGTTCACCGTATATCTGGTATGCACCACCTCTGAATTGAAACAAAAAGAGATGCAATAATCAAACGCACCATGAACTTTCCCATTGACAGCTGGAAAATTTTAAAAATGCTCATTACAGCCCCATTACAGCTCTTACATGAATCTCATACGCAAGCTTTTCAGTGTGTTTACATTTTTATTTTTTTTTTAGCTTTCAAACATTTTCCACATTCTTCTGCTGGCGGTCAGAACAGTTATCACAGTTCAGCCTGATTTGACGTGAAGGTATGATTTGGGGACACTACCAGTAGTGGTTAAAACTGTGATAAGATCCAGATACATTTATTGTACTGTAAACTGTGGAAGATTTCTGGAATTGTTTACATTTCTGTCAAAACAGGTCACGGCAAAATATATGCTGATGTTTGCCTTCTATGTGAAGATATATCCTCAAATGGCTCATATCTGAGAGAAAAAATGAAGAATCCAAGGCCACAAAGCTAATATAAATACACTGGGGTTTTGTTATTTTTTATAGTGTTTTTGCTTTTGCTTTTTAATTAATTTATATTATTGTTGTAACACATCAGACTGAGGGTTTGGTTAAAATATTCATCTCTGTGTTGCAATAGTTTTGAATGAAATTGATACAATGACTAAGACATACGAATCTTTTTAAGCTCAAAACTCCTTTTTTTTCTTTCTTTTTCTTTCCTTACATGAACTCCTGTCCTCTTATGCATATTTACTCATGACTACTCATAACTTGTGATCTTACACAATCCAAAGAAATGATGTTGGTCACCACAGGTTTTGGTTAAAATGAGACCTTTTGTGCCTTTCCTTACATTCTGTAACAGCATACTGTATACGCTGTTACGCTGATGAATGCTCAGATCAAACATAGCCAAAGTTTCAAACTGTGAGGCCAGAAAACATAAGAATGTGACATAAAAAGCTCAGGATTCACACTACTGCTCTAAACACTCAGTTTAAGATTTACCTTTTTACTTCTGGCTCCTAATGAGAGGATCTAGATACAGAGAGGAGGGCATTGACACAACTTAACCAATTTTGTGCAAGGAGGAGAGCATACACTCTCAAGACGTTAAATCTCCATCAATCAACTTTATCACTTCACTGTTGTGTTGCGTGAGCTTTCCCAGACACACTGCTAAGGGCACGGAAGTCACACCCACCTAAGGAAAGAGTTGCTTTAAAGATAGAGGAGCTAAAACAACTTAGTTGAGGGGCTGAAGCCAGTATGAGCTGAACAAGAATCACTTTGAACTGTGAGTCATACAAAGCTGCTACTATACAAATCTACTGCGTAATGCACGTAGGTCTATATATGAAGATGTAAAGTAAGTTCCTCAGCTTCAGTAACAATAAAGCTTTAACCCCTTTAACAGATGTTTGTGTCTTCTTGTTCTTCAAACCAAAGAGCTTACGCATGTCTACATAACCTTATACGTCACCGCTTTACCTAAATCCGCTCCTGTATTTAGTTTGGACAGTTTCCATCTGGAAAGAAACCCTCACTCTTAGGCATTGTTGTTATAGGTTCAGCTACTGACCGTTGGCAAGATGTCACTGTTTGCCTTTCTTTATCTTACTTTGTAAATCTGGTTCAAATTCATGTCCTTCAGTTTTAACATTGAAGAAAAGACAGCACTAGTGGAAGAAAGTATATATTTTTATTCAGTGTGACAAACAGATATTGATAAATTATTTATTAGGTCTTTAACCAGCCATCAACTTTTAAATGTTAGTAAGTCATTGCTAATGTGACTGGGTCGCCTCTGTCTAGCAACGCTGGGAGGATAGAAGCTCATATGAAAGACTGTAAGTGAGGCCAGGCTGGATGGGATTCAAATTTCATTTTTGACTGAGCTGCTTGAGCGCTGCACTTTTCTGGCCATGAATATACTAAACTTTAACTACTCGTGCATCCACACACTTTATTCTGTGCATCACTATTTCTCAACTTTGCCCTCTGACTGCACCGGTCCTAGAACACTTTGCACCAGTACTTCTTCTGCATATCAAAGGCAACAAACAGTCATGATAGATATGATAAATTTTCCGTCAAGAACTGATCGTCTGTCAAACTTCAGCTCTTAACCATTGGAGGTGTATTCCGTCGGTTTAAATGTAGCTTAAAGATAGAGTAAGGCAGTCTGTCAGTTTAACACTAAAACCAAATTGTTTACTTGAGTTCAGAGATATGATAGTCATAATCAAACAGACTTGAACTACCTGGCAGTCTTTCAAAACCCTATGGAATGTATACACCTTAATCACATTCCTTGCAATTTCAATACTGGGCATATTCCAGTAAGAACAATGACTGTCCAACAATGACACTGAGGCAAAATACTTTTGATTTTGCTCTGTTAACGCTTCCAAAATGGTATTTTTACTTTACTCATCTTGGTTTATAGCGGTAAATGCTTCCCGTTGACTAGCATCCATCATTTAAATGCTCACTCACAAATGAAAGCAGTTGAATCTTTATACTCCCTATGAATATTTATGAAAAGACTAAATGGACATAGTTGTTCATCAGGCAGTTCCATTCCTGCAGTTTTGGCTTAATGCTAATATTGTCAAAAGGAAAAAAGGAAATTATTTCATTTTCTGCCATCTGCAGCGTACACCTATCAGGCATAACATTAGAACATTTCAGTGCAAAAGCAGCCGTGACCCATACAGGCATGGACTCCACGGGACCCAAGGAGGTATACTTGTGTATATGTTAGCAACAGATCCTTTAAGTCCTGCAAGTTGCGAGGGCCTCGATGGATCAGATTTGCTTGTCCAGCACATCCCACAGCTGCTTCATTAGCTTGAGCTCTAGGAAATTTGGAGGCCAAGTTTACACCTCAAACTCACTGTTGTTGTGCTCCAAGATTTCCCAGAAGAACATTGCCTCCAACAGCTTGCCTTCTTCCCACAGCGCATCCGGGTGTCTGGCATTCCCCAGATTCAAATCAAAATATAAGTTAAGCCTTGGCTAAATAAAGCATTAAAATTAAATGGGGAAGTGTAATATATTTTCTTGTAGCTAGGTCTAAGCCTTCTGAAGACAATGTCCTTGTGGTGAAATATATCTGCTACTTCAAACTAAAATCTATTTTGTGAAGATATGTCATTATTATTTACATTATATGTCATTCTGTTCATGTGTTCCTGAAAACCAAAGCACATTTTAGTGATTTTAGTCAAAAATTCTAAAGACAATGTTATTTTTTCCCTTTTTGCAATTTGATCCGGTTTGATCTAATACACAAAAATGAGCAGAGTTCAAAAGTTCAGTGTTTGCTCCTATTTTTGATGGACAGGAAGCTGGAACTCACTGACAGTCATCACTTTCTGTAATATATTGCAAAAGTGTTACATAAAATAAATTTAGTCACAGTAATCATTATCATCAAATATGACACACTGACCGATGTTCAGAAAGTATGTTTTCCAGTAAAGTGATTTTGATGCTACTTAAAAGTTGACACAAAATAGAACAATTAAAAGAAATAGAGTCATTGTGAAAATAATGACAGAATAAATGAAACTGAAGGTCATTTAGTTGTAATAAAATTGGGAGATCATGACTTTAACAATAAAGTAGGAGGTAAATAGTTTAATGATACTGGAGGCATATAGCTGAGTTTTACTTTTGTGAGTTTGACTTTCTAGGTGGTTATTTGCTACTTTTACACAACTACCCAAAGGGGGGGAAAAGGGGACATGAAGGGGCTTAAAGACAGTTTGAACATATACCATATAACTCCAACGTGTGAAGTGGACATGTACCGCAAAGGAATCTATAATTTTGGGTAAAGAACTTAATACAGATTTTCACTAAATCATCCACAGACATTCACCAGTTAAAGCAGCTGCTGTTTGTAGCCTTGAGTTGAGGGGGCAGGTGTAACAGGCAGCTCAATTCACAGAGTTGATGTTTCACTCTGCCGGTGCTCTAACTCTCTGTCAACAAAATAACTAATAACTATTTAGAGAACATGCTTTCGGTTGATGAATTGCTATTGCCATCTATAATAAATGTTCCCCATTTTTAAGCCAAAAAGGATTAAACACCTCAAAAAACTGCTTCCTAATCTAGTGGCATGTAAACTTTATCAGTGGAGGGCGGGTGAAGCCTGAAATCACTATGTGGGAGTTGTCTTCTTTCCCACTCCCTTATGTGCTGTCCAAGGTGTGACTGCCCAGAAGCCAGAAATTACTCAAAGTCAGAATTTTCCAACTTTAAAATGAATATAAATAGGAAAAAGATGACTTTAAATGTGTAAAATTCTCCTTCTGTGAACCTGTATTTCTTCCTTGGACCTGTATTTAAAGCAAACTCGTGTTTTGTCTCTAAAAACCTCACGATAAAAGGCTTTGCCACAAAACTGTAAATGTTTGCATGAATGGAAAATGTACCTTTGGATGTAGCTATTTAAAGATCCTGTTCTATTACTCACGAAAGTCCAAAGACCAGAAAGTACTGCACAGGGAGGTAGTGAGAGAGGGGCCAGAGGACAGGGAGAGGAGGGAGGGAGGGCGAGGGAGCAGAGGGAGGGATGAGAGCCCAGTCTTTTGGATTTCTCATTAATTCAGTGTGGCCCTCTCTTTCAGTTTTTTAAAGCCCGCCCACTAACCATTATCAACCCAGGCCTTATATATGCAGCCTGTTGCTGTTGTTTGTGAGTACATCTTACAGAGGACCAGCTCAAACCCACAGCTGCCAAAATGAGAGAGTTCAAGAGCAAGGCTTTCTGGAGGGCAGTTCTGGCCGAACTGGTTGGGATGACCCTTTTTATTTTTCTCAGCATCGCCACAGCTATTGGGAACACAAACAACAGTAATCCAGACCAAGAGGTGAAGGTGTCACTGGCCTTTGGACTTGCCATTGCCACTCTGGCCCAAAGTTTAGGCCACATCAGTGGAGCCCACCTGAATCCTGCAGTCACCCTTGGGATGCTTGCCAGCTGCCAGATCAGTGTGTTCAAGGCTATCATGTACATTATTGCCCAGATGCTGGGCTCAGCCCTAGCCAGTGGCATTGTGTATGGAACACGGCCTGAAAACAGAACTGAACTGGGGGTCAACGCTGTAAGTATAAACTTTATCTTCAGTTTCAAACATTTCTGCATTAATAGCAAAAATAAAAGCACAGCGATGCGATGATGCAACATTGTGTATTTAAAGTACCTTCACGGTGAAAACTGAAACTTTTACAAGGATGTAAGTGCTGAATTGGCACTGATTATGTGGTTCTTGGGACATTCTGTCAATACTTATTAATGAATAGTGATGACACATTATTATTAAAGTATGCCATGCTGCAACAGCTAAAAGAAATAGGAAATATATATAGTGTCCACCCACTTGTACTTTGGCAATCTGTTTCTGGAAATTGAGGTTTTGAATACCAGAATTCTTCACTTAAATTAATGAGCAGTTATTACTTAATGCTACACCACTCTGTAATTAGCACCCACAGCTCTCTCCTTACTGAAAAACAGCACTGGTAGGACCTGATATCACCCAGCCCCACCCCCCCACCTCGAGAAGCTGCACAGCTCCACTTAATGTGAACAATAATAACCATGTTTTCCACGAAAGAAATATGAACAAGCAATGTGGCACTTTGCAGCACTGCCAGATTGCTGTCAGGCTTCCTGGGCAATGCCAGGAGCTACTAAATAGGAAGTGGTTGTGCTAGGAAACAATCTATCTATCTGACAAAGTCTGACAAAGTCTGACAAAGTGTTGTTTTGGATTCCTCCCTTAACTTTCACAGCTCAACGGCGTCACACCCAGCCAAGGCGTAGGCATAGAGCTTTTGGCGACCTTCCAGCTGGTGCTGTGTGTCATTGCGGTCACTGATAAAAGACGGCGTGATGTCACCGGCTCTGCACCCTTGGCCATTGGCCTCTCAGTCTGCCTGGGACACTTGGCAGCTGTAAGTTTCACTTTAACGCCATCGTCAGTCATATATAACTTGTAAAAAGGGAACCAGGAGCAGATATGGCAGGATTCTGCTCCTGCTGATGATATTCTCTCACGTTGCCTATTTGTTGTTGTTGATTGACTGCAGATCAGCTACACAGGCTGTGGCATCAACCCTGCTCGCTCCTTCGGCCCGGCTTTGATCATGAACAATTTTACAGACCACTGGGTAAGTCAGAGGGGGGGAATCACTTTATGCATACCTCACATTTTTTCTGCATGGATATTATATGTCAAGCTTAAATAATTCAATAATTCATCAGCAGACAGATGCCTCAATTACTTGTGAATCTTCCTGCATGTGTTAATCAGTTACAGCTTTCCTATTGTTTTGCATTTAGAGAGATCGACTAAAGTAAGCCTTTTGACCATGACCGGAATCTGCGTTTCTCTTTGTCTTGTAATGATGCCAGACATTGATCAAAGCTCTCCCTTTGTAGGTGTACTGGGTGGGTCCAATGTGTGGCGGTGTGGCAGCAGCTCTTCTGTACGATTTCTTGCTTTCTCCCAAATTCGATGACTTCCCCGACCGCATGAAGGTGCTGGTCAGCGGGCCAGTGGGTGACTATGACGTCAACGGAGGCAACGATGCAACAACTATGGAGATGACCTCAAAGTAGTGCTACGCAAACATGAAATGCTATTGTAAATATCTATACTCCTGTACAAAAGCATTAGAATTTAGTTTAGTATGTTAGTGGGTTTTTTTCTCCTGTTTTAAGGTAACCAATGAGGATTGTGGTCAACGGGTCAGTTAGTGCTTCCTTCCTATTTTGCTCATGTTTTTGGCCAAGCACCAGTTTTTTATCCCAAAAAAACTGGTGCTTGGCCAAAAACCGCTGAGACAAGTTAACTCTAAAATTCCCAACAGAGTCGAGTGTTAATGTTTGTTTTTACAATATCAGTATTCCAGGTTGAGCCATTTTTGTATACATATTTCTATGAATCTTTATCACGTTTTATTTCTGATGGATAATGTATTGTGTGTGCACTTTTGAAACACCTCTCACTTTTTTAAGTAAAAGAAAACACTGGATATTAAAAAAATATTGTGTTCTTTATTCCAGTGTATGGATTAGATTTTTCTTATGGAGTCCGATGACCACAAATCTATCACACATACAGGACCTCCTATGAAAAAAGATGATATCCTATTACTCTGCAATCCTCCTGCAGACACTGTGAAATCAGAAAGCTCTTCACACACAAGTTCATTTGTGAAAATGGAATATGTAAGCAACACTTCAACTAAAATAACTGTTCTTAAAACCAGATTTTACAGAATGATGAATTAGCTGATATTATTATTTAGTTGTGTAAATTTCTTCACAAATTTTTAAGCAATCTGAATAACCTTGTGGCAAAGAAAGGTTTAGTTTAGCATCCTGGCTTTATTTAAAAACAAATGAGAGTAAAGTTGTCTGCAATTCACAGATCATGAAGGGTAAAATGTGAAATGTGAATAAAAAGGTCAAAAAACATAAACAAAAAGAGGGGAAAAAACATTTGAGTGAGAACCTCACATCATACCCCAAAGCTTTAATCTCATCTGGTGGTGTTACATTTAAATTAAATCTAAAGTTTCCAGAAATCTGAAAAAGGCAAAACAACAAAAAGAGAGAGAGAGAAAACTGACCTCCTGTGTTTCATCTCTTTTACAACCCCCTCCCAAAAGTTAAGTACAAGGTGAACTGCTAAAAATTATATAATGACTTAAAGTTAGGCACAGCCTCTGAATTCCTCTCTCCTGGTTGGATGCCTGGTGCTGCAAACTAACTGAGACCACGGGTCTTCCATCCGATGTGGACTTTGGCTAAAGTGGCTGATTTGCGAGCTAGGTGCACAGGAAGTCTTGTTCCAGGTCACAGCTTGGAATCAAGAAAGAAAGAAAGATAGAATAGGACACTCTCTTTTCCTGTAATTTTACATGTTTACTTATTCATGCTAACACATTTCTTTCATTTACTACAGCAATATTTTTTATCATTTAGAAAAACTGAGATGTAAAGTGGAAATTGCACTTCTTTTTCTTTAAGATCAAAGCGGGCTGCATGTGGCCATGAAATGAGTTTGATATCCCTGCGTTTTAATGAAAGTCATGTGAAAGAACTGAATGTGATTTAGTGAAATACAGAGTTTGTGATATTAAGTATTTGAAAGTTAGACTCTGATGAAGCTATGTTGCAGGGCAAAGTCCAACAATGGTAGGAAGCAGGAAGTGAGTGTAGATGCTGGTGGTGGCAGAGATGAAGAAGTTGGACAGTTGAGGAAGAGACGAGGAGGAAGTGGGTTGCACAAAATGTGGGTCTGCAAAGCAGACAGGAAAGAGGCTGATTAGCTCGCAGAAGGTGGGCAAGAAAAGGATTGGGCCACAGTGATGACTACAAAAAATGTTTGGTGAGAAACAAAAGTGATGTAAAGAATAGGCTAGCAGCCCAAACACCCAAGCATGCAGACAGTGACGTATGAATACAGATTTTCCACCCCTGTTTTCTTGGGTTTTGCGCTGCCCAGCTGTTGTTGATTACAAATGGAGGGGTTGTGCTTTTAGCAGGTGAAGCACTGGCAGGTTGCTGTTGCATGTGACAGTTTTGATCCAGCAATCAAGGCTCCTTTTTACTGGCTGCAGCATATTGTTGAGCTTTAGCACAGGGGGCTGGGATTCAGCTTCTGCTGTGTTCTCCCCAAAGCAACAAAGTGGTCTCTGCAGTACAAATTTGGGAGTTGCTGCACAGGGTTTAACTTATCAAAGTGTGTTTTGTCCCTGAGCATTTCTCAACCTAAACCTGCAATATGGGACAATCACTGACTTTGAAAAAAAAAAAAACATTCAGTACAGTGAAGATGTATGTATTGATTGCCCTGCCCTTCATCAACCGAAATGATGGTGGTAGTTTTGTTAACCAGTGGATCTATAGTAACTCATTCATTGCATGACATGCTATATAATATGTAGGGATTCGTATACAGGTCACTGCTAAGAGGGTAAGACTTCTGAACCACTCACTAGACAAGAGAAAATCAATTGCTTAAAGTCCATTCCTGAAAATACAATTTTAAAAACAGCCCAGAAACTAAAGAAAAATCCCTTCATCCAACTGCTTTGTGCATAAAGTCTATGTGCGTCTTACTTCAGTCGGATATATCGACGTACAAGGAATTTAAAATGTATAACCAGCATGAATCAGATCTACATTTGATAGCCAGATAAAAGGGTTTGGAGTTGTACTGTTGATTAATCTTTCTTTGTTCTGTGCTTCACTGCTGTCTCCTACAATAACAGATAACATCATTGTGGCTGGTGAGGGTGGTGATGGAAAATATGTCATATGTAGATAAGACTATTTGCGATTAGGATCCTTATTTAGAGAAAACCACTCAGGCTCAGCGAGAGTCTTTTATGCACAGACGCTTCAATCTCATCGTCTGGACCTGCAGATGAATTAATCCCCCCCCCCGTGTTGTAAATAATTTGTTGTAATTTGTTGTATATAGATGTAAATAGTTGTTGATACTTTTTCTTACTCTGTAGCTGTAGGGGTGAGAAGCCATTTTTCTTTGTGAACCTTTTCTCTTGTTTTTGGTTAGGGAGGCAGGTAAGACACATGTAATTTTCGTTTGGGGTTTTCTGTGAAGGTAAGCCAGCTGCATTTCATTTCTGGAGTTTTTGTTTGTTGTTTTGGCCATGCTCACCCTGATGCCTGCTACCTTTTGGGACTCAATAAACTGACTGGCTGTTGTGAAATCCGTGGTAGCTGTTTTTTGTTGGTTCGTCCTCCTTAAGAGCAGGGAGTGGGGGGGCATTTTTCCTTATTTTTATTTTCCTTATGTCGCACGCCGGTTCCCTGGGCTGGGGTGTAACATAAATGAAACATATATAATGACAATTTAATCTTTTTTTTTACTTACTGTTTGATGTAGTTGCACTTCTTCTCTGTTCACCTTACTTTTATTTTGTTCTTTCACCCGTTTCAAGCAGCTGCGAGGAAAACCCTTTGAAGTTGTCAGTGCTGTTTTACTCTGCCTAACAGACCAGCATACATATTGATTATATACTTGACTTGCTTCCATTTCTGCTTGATTAAATCATCTCTGTCCATCCTATAATCTCTCGGTTAGTAGGCTGAGGCCTCCCTCTCATTACAAGCACCATAATAAATCCTCTCTGGGGTTCATTAGAGCATCCACATCTTCATATGTGTTCATGTATATGATATATGGTATATGGAAGACAACATTTGTGGAAGAAATGTTTGTGTCTTATTTACATCTGAGTGCCAGGGGGAGTGAGGGGAGGATGCTCACATGATTGGCTTTGGTGGGCTCTCCATAGCCAGAAACAACACCGGTCATCTGAAAGGCAGATTTCTCTCTGACCAATCTACTGGCCTAAAACAAATTATATTCACTTTGTTGGATAAACCTGTTCAACTACTTGTTAATGCAAATGTTTAGCCGAAAAATCACAAGGCAACACTTCACTGCAGTTAGGTGTGGGGAAGAAAGGTGATTTATGTGACTTTAAACAGGGTGTAGTTGTTTGTGCCAGGTGGACCGGTCTCAGTATTTCACAAACTGTTGTAAACAAGGATTTACAGAGGATGTCCCCAAAAAGAGACAATAGGCAGTTCACTGCAAGGAAATGTCTTGTTGACGTCAGAAGTCAGAAGCTAATAGCCAGAGCATTTCCAAATACACAACATGTCAGGAGGAATGCTGACCCACATCCACCCATCTACATTAAAGGGATGGCTGTGGAGCGTGTGAGCAGCTTCAAGTTCCTGGGTGTCGACATCTCCGAGGATCTCATCTGGACAACCAACTGCTCCAAGCTGGTCAAGAAGGCTCACCAGCGCCTCTTCTTGAGGACTCTGAGGAAGAACCACCTGTCCTCAGACATTCTGGTGAACTTCTATCACTGCACCATCGAGAGCATCCTGACCAACTGTATAACAGTCTGGTACGGGAACTGCTCTGCCTCGGACCGGAAGGCGTTGCAGAGGGTCGTGAAAACTGCCCAGCGCATTCCTGGAGCACAACTTCCTGCCATAAACGACATCTACAGGAAGCGGTGTCTGAAAAGGCCTGGGAAAATCATCAAAGACCCCAGTCACCCATCACATGGACTCTTCATCCTCCTGCCCTCTGGGAGGCGCTACAGGAGCCTCCGGACTAAGACCACCAGGTACCGAAACAGCTTCTTCCCCACAGCTGTCAGACTCCTGAACCCTGCCTCCTGACATCTGAACCACATTAAACTCATGGACTGAACATACAAACAACCACCTATAACTGAACACACACACAATGGTCAAAAACAAACAAATGGACAACTGTACCCTCCTACACACAATAATAACATGGACTGAACCACCACTCACAACCACTAGCACTTTATATAGCCTCTGTAAAAATATCCACATATTTCACTTAACTGCACTACTGTAAATGCTGTATAGACAATCATTCTGTACAATACGATAATTATAATTCTACAACTGTTTACAACTGTTTATAACTTACATAGTTCATATTTCATTTCTGTATAGCTTTTTATTTCATATTTCTGTATAGTTTTCATATTTATATCCTGTTCATAGCCTGTACATACTTATAGTTATAACATATTCACACCATACCTTCATACCGTGTACATTATAACATACCCATAATAGACCCATATTTTGTACCCTCATACCTATAACAGACCCATTTCTGTAATATATCTATATTATGGTTAAAGCACTTCTGGATGGATGCAAACTGCATTTCGTTGCCTTGTACTTGTGACATGTGCAATGACAATAAAGTTGAATTCTATTCTATTCTAATTCTAAACCTTGAATCAGATGGGCTACAGCACCAGAAGACCACACTAACATTTCTGTCAGCTAAGAACAGGAAACTGAGGCTACTATTTGGATGGACCCACCAAAATTAGACAGCAGAATGTTAGAAAAACGTTTCCTGGACTGATAATTCTTGATTTCTGCTGTGATATTTGGGCGGTAGGTACAAAATTTGTTGTAAACAAAATGGAAGCATGGATCCATCCTGCTTTATATTGATCCAAGATGGATGATCACAGCGTACACATCTTCTAATGGCTCCTCACAGCAAGATATTGTGTCATGCCACAAAGCTCAAATCATCTCAAACTGGTTTCCTGAACATGACAGAGAGTTCACAGTGCACAGATGGCCTCCACAGTCACCAGATCTCAATCCAATTAATGGATTTTCAACTGACAAATCTGCAGCAACTACTTGATGCTAGCAAGTCAACATGGACCAAAATCTCTGAGGAATGTTTCCAGCACTTTTTTGAATCTATGCCACGATGAATTAACGTAGGTCTGAAGACAAAAGGGGGCCCGACCCAGTACTAGCAATTTGTACCTAAAAAAGTGTCCAGTGCTACAGCTGTTTCAGAAACATTTCATGCCATTTGGCTGTAAGAACTGTCAATTAATTTACAACTATTTTTGCATGATTTAAACTTGCAACTTTCACAAGAAAAAGTATTATGTGTATGCAGAAAGTGCACAGAGATACATTTTTAGGCTCTGATCTTGTTAGTCGTCACTCCACAAAAGCAAACCTCCACTGCCTGTGGAGGATGTTGGGCTTACAGCACACTACAGGATCAAGGAGTACCTTTAAAGATACACGTGTGCCAAAAGATAAAGTGCTGATCTTTAAGGAAATAAAATATGGTCTGCAAGCACAGAGCTTAAAGAACAAGAAATGATAACCTCCTGTACCAACATTTGCATTTACTTCAGTTCATTACATCTTAAAATGCTATCACGTGTTATTAGGGCTGTTCGATATAACAATATATATCGGATGACGATATAAAAACGTCTATCGTTTCATTTTATGCTATCGTTTGTTTCGTGGTGTCGCAAAATAAACTGTTTACGGCAATATTTTTTCATTATTTTGATGGTCACTGTAGTGGCTATATTAATTTCTTAAAGTTCTCTCTTTCTCTTATATTTAATATAACCACACTATAGACAGACAAGCGTTTGTTTTTATGCGTTGTCGTTAGCAACAACGACGGTAAAAACACCGTGTGTCCGCTTGTTCCACATAAACCTTTCACAATAAAGCTCAGGATCCTGTTGAGACTTTTCAAAATAAACTGAATCACTGAAAGAGTATGCAGAGTGTTTACGAATGAGAAGCAAAAATGAGCCGTCAGTTGCTAAAAAATAAGACTCAAACGTTAGAACAGGCTTTTCCCCGCAGCACGCCATGCAATAAATACTCACAAAGAAAACGGCGGCCGTTACAACTTATGTCTAAAAATGTATCGTTTCGTGCATCGGTTAAAACACTCGACTCCAGGTACGCGACGCCCAGCTGGAAACACTTCACGCAAGTCGAGCTGCCCGAGAGTCACAGATTTTACAAAAAATGCTACATTTTTGTGATTTATATCGTTATCGGACGATAGATGTCTTAATGTCGGGATATGAGATTTTGGACATATCGCACAGCCCTATATTAAATGCCATGTCATCCCAGTCATTCTAGCATCTTTCCTGGGTGAACATTCTTTATAGTCAAAACACATGTTAATGCTATCTCAGGCAGATTTTTTTTTTTTTTTTAAGAAAAGAAAAAAGAAAACTTGATTTTTAATGAAGTCAACATTAAAAACAGAAGAATCAATCAGAGTGATGTGCAAGTAAAAAAAAACAAAAAACATTTGTTTGATGAAGAAAAATGCTGCCCAAGTAAAATGTGATTCTATGGAGGGCTTCTCATCTTTCTTTCAAAGATGAAGACAAGAAGCAGTGTGACCCTTTAACCTGCCAGCTCTTTCACACAGAAAAGCTGAACAAGGGGCTGGTTTCCTTGTCGTGAATTCAAAAGCTCCCATTTCCTTCACAGTGGCAAATGACAGATGTTAACTTCAAAGCACCGTGCCCCTGCTCAGAATAAAACAAGTAGACTGAAAGATGGGGAAACCATTTAGCATGGCAGTAGCACCTACACCCTCCAGCCTATTTATTCTCTCCTTAGCGCTCCATCATCTTTTCTTGTATTTCTTTTAAAATTATCAGTCACTAGACATTTGAAAGAGTTTGTTTTGAATTTTTAATTATATTATTGTATTAATGCAGTAATGTATTTAAATGAAAATTTTAAAATGACTCAAACCTGGATAAAATTATAATCTCCAAGCTGCCCCTTACTGCATGTGATATTTTTGTACTAATTGATACATTTTGCTTATTTAAACACTTTCTTTGTATTTCCATCAGATCCATTCAGTTCCATTCAAAGTCCTGTCTTTTGAGCTGCTGTTGTGGTTTGCCGTCTTAAATGAGAAACGTAGCATCTCCTTCAGTAACACTAGAAAAGCAATGAGCAGAGCAGGAGACCTGGAGGTCACGCTCACTGGGTGAAGCCCACATCTCTCAGCTGCTTCTAATTAGGCCTGATTTGTTAAAGGCACACACCTGATAAATGCCTGTGAATGTCACTCACAATTTCAGGTGGCTCACTGGTGGAGCAAAATTTGAGTTGCCAGATTCTGTAGCACGCAGGTGCTCCTTTGAAAGCTGTCTGTTATCACTGGACGTTATCTGAGTAGCCATGTCAGAGATTAAGTCGTGGTCGTTTTGGAGGGCAGTTCTGGCGGAGTTCTTGGGAATGATCATCTTTATTTTCATGGGCCTCTCTGCTGCAGTAGGAGATCCAAATGATTTCAACCTTGATCGTGAGATCAAAGTGGCATTTGCCTTCGGCCTGGCCATCGCCACGCTAGCCGAGTGCATAGGTCACATTAGCGGTGCACACCTGAATCCTGCCGTCACCCTGGGCCTGGTGACCAGCTGTCGTATAAGTATTCTCAGAGCCCTCTTCTACATGTTGGCTCAGATGTTGGGGGCAGTGGTTGGCAGTGCCATTGTGTATGGTATCAGGGCAGAACATGTTGATTCACTTGGAGTTAATGAGGTAAGGTGGAGTCCATGATTTTCCTAAATAATATTAGCCTTAAATGATATTTGCTACTTGGACTAAGTGGCATTCAAAGAATTGCCTTCAGCCTTGCTTGAGTGACAATTTTAACTCTTCAGGTCTGTTTGTAGTCTTAATGTCACATTTTAACTGTTTGTAGCAGTCATGCGAAATGATGAGCATCATGCTTAAAATAATGGAAGCACTGTAGGGTATAAAAATCCTCTAATCCCATTGGTATTATCATTTCTAGCTAAATGGTATCAGCCCAGCTCAAGGTTTTGGCATGGAGTTCATGCTCACTCTGCAGCTGGTTCTGTGCTTGGTGGCACTCCATGACAAAAGACGTGACATTGGCGGATTTGCACCTCTGGCATATGGCTTCTCTGTAACGCTTGGACATCTTGCTGGGGTGAGTACATGAAAACATTCATTTATTTCCCATGTCATTAATTTGGCAGATGGTTTCTCCATCTTTCAGAAGCCAACACAATAGATTGGCTCAGAGTGAATTGGCTGTACATCAGCCTTTCATGTAATCAGCTGATGTACAGCCAGGCAAGCAAGTGGTGTTTTCCTCTATGGGTTGCAGATCTCCTACACGGGATGTGGGATCAATCCAGCTCGATCCTTTGGACCTGCAGTTATACAGAAGGCGTTCAATGATCACTGGGTATGTATTGGTGACGCACGAGCTGAAAATGTGACCTTTTTCTAAGTCACTGGGCTTACAAGTCATTCAGATTGTAACTGATGTGGTTTCTTTGGTTTTTCAGGTGTACTGGGCTGGACCGATGAGTGCTGGAGTGGTGGCAGCGCTTCTGTATAATTATGTGCTGGCACCCAGTGACGAGAGCTTCAAAGAAAAAACTAAAATCTTGCTCTGCTGGGCCCCGGAACAGGAACGTGAAACAGAGCCCCTGCTGGAGGATGTTGTAGAATAATCAAAGGAGCCAGTCTGAAAACAAATTCTGCTATATCAAATAAAAAGAGAAAAGCTACACTTGTCTTTCTGGTGTTACATGAAATCTTGCACAGCACAACATCTTCCTGTTTTGTCATTTCCCCGCCCCTCTCCACAAACTATAAATAGTGACGCATATACATGTTTTAACAGATTCTTAAGGGGTAAAGATGACAGAAGTAAAGAGTTGGGCATTTTGGAGGGCTGTGGCTGCAGAGTTTGTTGGTATGTTACTGTTCATACTTATTGGCCTATCCTCTATTGTTGGAATAGGTCTGGGCAATGATAAAAATCAGATGATTGCTCAGGAAATAAAGGTCTCGTTGGCCTTTGCACTAGCCATTGCCACACTGGCTCAGAGTTTGGGGCACATCAGTGGAGCACACTTGAACCCTGCGGTCACCCTGGGCCTCCTGGTCAACTGCCAGATCAGTGCACTCAGATGTGCGTTCTACATCCTCGCTCAAATGCTTGGGGCAATTGCAGCCAGCGCTGTTGTGAATGGATATAAGCCTGGAGAGTCTCTTGGTGTTAATGCGGTAAGAGGTTGCACTTGTCGTTTTGGTTTTCACACAACATAAACCAGCACATTCAGTCTAATCAAGCCTAACTCTAGTTGGACTAATGGGCAGTAATTGTCTTTTGCAGCTAAATGTCAGTGTAGGAGCAGGTTTTGCCATCGAATTCTTTGCCACCCTTCAGCTGGTTCTGTGTATCATAGCAGTGACTGACAAGCGAAGGACTGATGTTACAGGCTCTGCACCCTTGGCTATTGGGCTGTCGGTGGGACTTGGGCATTTAACAGCTGTAAGTGAATCGCAATCAAAATCTGTATGAATTTTTATATGAGTAGCAGTCAGCTGATTGCAATCCATCCTCCTGAAATCTGTCATCTTAGAAGGATCAGGCACATGTGCATTCATTTTATATAAAACTGCTCAGAGCAGAGCATTAAAGGGTATTATTTAATATCAAGTTGAGGGTGAATAAATCGCTAAATAGCAACTGTTTGTCAAAGCATACCTGAACCTTTTTGCACTATTTAAGCATCTTGATCATTTTTAAAGCAGCTTTGTTGTTGTAAATCAAATATCCTGTACAGTTAGCGTTGGTGGGTGTCACAGTTTCTCTCAATTTACGATTCAAGATTTTCCCTACACTATGTTACCCAATTCTGCAGAGTATTTCTATGTGCGTCAGGGTGGTGTGGCAGGGGTTCGGCAAATCACAGTTTCAAAGGCGGCTACACAAGTGTCACATTGAGTCGAACACAGCAACATATGTCGACTTTAATAAAAGTCTGCCAATAACCGTTTTAAATAGTGTTTGCCTGGAAACATAACAGATGCAGATAAACAAGTCAGCGCCTTGGTTTTTGGTGCAAAAAGTAGTTCAATGAAGCTTCTTGGGCTGTTAACAGTTTTCAATATCTTTGTGATTTAATACACAGTTTTAAAAAAAAAAGTTTATTGTGGTAAATCCGGCACATCTAAAACTCATTTTCTGTAGAGCTACTGCATTTCTTATGCATTTTATAAAAAGATATATGCAAGATTAGCCCCCTACCATCGTCTTTGTGTATGGATAAGATATTCCCATTCTAAATTATAACAAAAATTATTCCATCACATGAGTGTATTTACTTATAAATGATATGCTTTGTTTTTACATTTACAGATAAGTTTCACTGGATGTGGCATCAACCCTGCTCGTTCCTTTGGGCCGGCTTTGATACTGGGCAAAATGAAAAACCACTGGGTAGCCGTTTATCAAAACGCCTTTTATCCAAAAAAAAGAGCAATTTTCCTTATCCATTTCATTTTGTCAAAGATAAAACTCATTTCTGCTTTCGTTCCAGGTGTACTGGCTGGCACCGATGTGTGGTGGCATAGCGGCATCTCTTATCTATGATTTCCTTCTGTATCCACAAACACGCAACTTTAGTAGTCGCATTGGCATCCTGGTTCACGGTCCACAAGAAGAATATGTGGAGATAAATGGAGAGGAAAACAATAGTCCGGGGCCAAGTCACTGGCCAAAACAGTGAACAATGTGAAATTTTAGCTTTTCTATCTGTCAGCATTTTATTTATTTTTTTACTATACTTTAAAAAGGCCATCAGTTTTATTCTTATTTTGCAGTGTGTGTCTTCACAATCGCCTGTTCTATGTGTTGTTTGAACAATGACTCCTTTAATAAAGATGCTTTTTAGTCAAGTTTCTCTGTGTATTCATATTCATACAGTTTGGTACTGGACAAATTTCAAACTGAGGTCAGTGCATCCTCATTTGTTATATGTATTCACCAGAATAACGCAGTGTATGTTTACATCCCGCTGGCCTCGTCAGTGCTTCCTTTACAATGCATTCCAATCTGTATACATAATTTAGGTTTTTGGCAACAATCCCAAAATCATCTCGTTGCACCCGTGAAACAACACAAGGATGTGGATCAGTTAATTGCACATACAAGCACGTTAAAATTCCTCGCAGCTTGATTAGATAACATGTGGCCATAATGGAGATTTCCTGTTTTGCCTGTGTCATAAGAATGTCCTTTCTCCATCTGTGCATGCGCCCCTCTCACATCCCATTTTTTATGGCTCGTAAATATTTGGTGGTCCCCACACCCTGGGCTAATCATTGAATAACCATCATATGACTTTAAACCCCACAGGTGAATGTTTCCCAACAGGAACCCCGTAATGTGGGGGCAGTCAGCCAAAGTTGTATAAATATATGTGTGAATTATTGTAAGCTTAAAATCCAGTCTGGATGACTGATGCGTTTGGATGCACATCCCCTCGTTTCTTGCTCCGTGTTGGATGATCATTAACAAAGTGTCCCTGTCCCAAATAATTTTACAATGCCATGCGAAGTGGTAAAGCACTTGGCAGGTGAAAGCCATGATGGAAAATCACTACCATGATGATTACAAGACAACATACTTAATGCAGCATAATGCATGATTTCAATAAACTCAAATGCTGGCATCACAAGCGAAGAGGAAATAGCTACACAAGCTGCATAGACTGCAAAAGTAATTGTATTTCATTAGATTTAAATGCAAATACCAGAACAATCAGATAAAAAATATTTATCTGTATTCAGTATGTGGTCGATGGCCTTCCTCACTATAAATAGTAGTTAATACTATTCTTCTACATAATGTATACGAGAGCAACCACATTCATTTTTCGTGAAGCTTGTATCGTGCATCAGTGGAAAACTCCCTTGATGGGTTTGTCTCCTTTGTATGACATGATGGCACTTCTTCACATTTTTCTTTTTTATGGTCAAATCGCAGAGGCTAGTCACATGACCACAGTCAAAAATCTCCTTCCTTTGTGTGCTTAACCTCGGGGGTCAGAGCATTGTGTTTAGCCTCTTGTTTTGAAGTTTGTCCCCAAAAACACAGACAAAGCTCTTTTTGTTGCCCCTCAGGCATTTCTGTCTGAAAGTGTTCTGCAAATTATTTGGCTCCCATGTTGCCCCGATTATTCTTGGCATTGGCGAGCATTCAGCAGACCTCTAATTATATTTATCTAGACAAAATAAACAACAGAGACAGAATGTCTGACCTGGTTTAAACTGATTTCAGAGTGCAAAATGAATATTCAGCCCAAAAGCACCCAGAGAAAACCATCATTTTATAAAATTCCTTCAAACAATTTCAATGTGATGCCCTTCACTTGCAATACAGACATGAAATATGCAATTTGAGTGCTCAAGTAGAGTAGAAAAACACTATATAAGAACTGGTCCATTACTATTACCAATAAATGTAAAAGTGTTTATAGGTTATTAGTTTAGTCTGAGTGTGTCTTTTAAAGTAACTTTCACAAAGATCAGGAAACATTTAGAAACCTACAAATTCAAGTGTTCACAAGCTTTCTTGTCACTAACTAAGTGCTGGTCAGTTTGTGAAGCTTGTAGATTAGGTTGCCGGATTCTAATCTTCAAGCGAAGAATTTCTTACCAGTGCTTTCTGCTTTTTTGGCAAACATTCAAAAAAAAAACACAGCTGTGTCAGAAAGTGGGTGTTGCTGTGAGAGGGAGTGGAAAGGGGTTGCAGTTAGATATCTGGGGAACTGTGCACAGAAGCCTGTGTGAGAAACAAGGTGCCAATGAAAACTGCAGAGGAGCACACTTCTCACTTCCCCTTTTCATGACCAGTACGACAACGCAGTGATTAAAATGATCCCTCAGCTCTTTCTACGTGACACTGCTGGCCTACATTTTCACAGCTTTTTAGTGTTTTTTCCAAACATCAGCACAACAATCATAGAACCAGTTAACAGACATCATAACAACAGGGTTTTGTCGAAGCGAGTGGCTGGTCCCGCATCTACAGAACTCCATAAGTTTAGAGTCTTTGGCGTGTAAATAGGCATGTAAGACGAGAGATCAACACAGGACACAGTGTTCATGCAACTTGAAATGAACGAAATGAAGGCAGAAGAAATTCACCAAACGCTCGCTGAATGCCCAAGGTGCAGGGGCTTGCTATAACTCTAAAACAGGGGTGGCTATTAATATTGCCCACCCCTGCTCTATTATATCATCTTTTATTGCACAAACACATTACATTAGATACACATGCATTAACCGGATGCTTATTTTTCTTTATGATATATGTAAATACAGAATAAAATCTGTCTTGTATTTTACGCCACAAAGTAATACTTAAAGCAGCTTCAATCTATGAATAAAACAATGACAGACTGGATCATTAATGACTGACATAACAGCTCACTGTTCTGTGTGACCTTTTGAACAGTAGATCATATCAACGCATTCAAGTCCCGCAGCCCAGTAGTTGCAATGTCAATTGTATGGCCACAACACACGGAAATGTTCCTTCACAAAGACACACATGCACAAAACACATCAGCATGACTGCAGTGACCTCCGTTAGGTACTCATTAACACTGAATGCCAAACCTGAACACACTGGCCTGTCCCTGACCTGAACTCTAACTACGCAGGACGTCTACAATAGAATTTTAATTTCAGTACCACCTCTATGCTTCAGGTATAGAAATTAGGGTAAAAAAACACTAAAGGGACTTTGACCAGGAGAGAGTGAATGTCAAACATATAGGCTAAGAGCACACACATATACACATGCACCTTATGGTCCGTGTATGCAAATGGAAACTGATCTTTTAAAGGGTCTAATTTAGAAATTTAAATGGATTTACAAAGTTTAAAAACTTCATTGAAGTTTTTATTATTTTATTATTTTATTTTATTATTATTTTATTATTTTCATGCACATATAAAAGTATAAAGCATGTTTGTTGTTCTTGACAAATTTATTTGAGTCATACGGAGAAAAATAATATTGTACTTTAGACCTCAAATCTCTTCATCTGATGGTTTTATGCATTTCTAGACTCACTGTGATCTGTAATGGACATGCAATAAGACATACTGTTGAATCTGAACTTATTTTATTTTATCCAACCGCTTCAACATGTTTTCTAAATAGATGGTCTAACAAATTGGAACTTTTGCTTACTTGAATTAAAGGCGCGTTGTTATGCAATTGTTTTACTGCTCTGGCCCATTTGAGATCAAATTGCCTTGACACCCCCCTGCTTTTAACTGCAACGTGGGACTAAATGGTATGAAACACTGCCACCTTCTGGACTAACTTGGGTTAACCCACATGGCTATACTGAGGGCAATCTGTGACACAAAGATTAAACACATACACCAAAAAAATGTCTTTCTATTCCAGATTCTGAGGAATCACAAAAAGTGGTTTCCACTAATCTCCATGGCATATGCACTCTTCAGATATAGTTTTCAAATAATGTTGTGCATTGGAAAAGTTGAACTCACCATCCTGCTTTTTTCCTAAACTAATACTAATGTAGACTTATTTAGACTCTTTTGTAAAGGGGCTTTGGGTTTCTTGAAAGGCAGTGTATAAATCTAAGCTATTATTTTTAATGTCTGCATACACAGTTTGAAAGTGGAGAGAATAACTGAACGTTGTTCAGTCACAGTGGGTACGGTCAGAGGTTTTGTTTGTACCATACTTGCACCCAACAATGCTACAGCAAGGCTCATGTGTTCATTAGGGTTTGCAGTGGATTTGCAAAACCCTTCAGTTCGAGCCAAAAAGATGACACATTTTCATCAGTGCAACAGCTTTTTTCATGGCTTCTTAAAGCAAAAGGGGTGCCCAGGTCGCCCAACAATCCACCAGCTGCCTAATACCACACAGAAGGACATGCACCCAGAGATGTTTCTGCATTGTGCCACTTTTAGTAGGAATCTAGTCTGAGCAAAAGGACGAAAAGGTTTTCGTCCTTTTGCTCAGACTAGATTCATGAAGAAACAGATAAAGTGTATATTACAAGGTAAATTTTCTATTTCATCTGGAATTTTGCATTCAGCAAGAAATATTAAATTATTTCTTTCATACATTTTGGTTTTGATATGACATTTAAGAAAGTCACATATCTCCCCATCACATCTTCATGCCCACTTTAGCATATGTGCATGAAATTCAATAGCTAGTCTTTCATGGTTACTAGGCCTTTTTGTAGTGGCCAGTACTGACACATATTGCCTTTGCTTTCAAGCATGTAGAGGGTAAACCACCTTGTATGTTTTCAGTTTTCTTCATAGCACAGAAAAGTTCATATAAATGTGAAAAAAAATAATCGAAAATGTAGAAAAAAGATCAAATCAGAGGAGACAAATAAATGAAAGTTTGAAAGGAGAAAAGGGAAAGGCCAGAGGAGAACTTTTTACATACTCAGTGTATGCATGAGATTCATGTGAACAGCCTATGTTATCTTCATCTGGTTATGTTCTCCAAAGGCTCCTGGACCTCCATTATTTCTTAAGTCCTTGTTATGACTCTCATGCACACTAAAAAGTGTTAGTTTACCAACTAGGCAAATATGATGTACTGACTGTGAGGAAAATATTTTAAAATTACACCATTACCATAATAATTTGCATGATACGACTGCAATTGTTTTTAATGGTGGAAAGTGCGCTGGAGACATAAATTTTTACATGGCACCTTGACTGTAATTAATTTTAAATCCTGCACCGCTCTCGACCTTTTCCCACGCTCAAAGAAACCGGAACAACTTTATCGGCACTTCCGGTTTCCAAAAAGAGACGATGTCGCCGTCTTCATTTAATTTTGTCGACGCTAAAGACAAATTTACGGTAAGAAAACACAGAACCTCAGCAACTTATAAATATATGTGCAGTCATATATTTTAGATTACAGTTGAAATCCTAGCCTGGGTTTGTTAATGTAGCATGTCGCATGTTGTTACTATAGCAGGTAACAGATGAAGCTAAGCTAACGCAGATGCTAACCAACGATGTCGTTTGTTTCATAAATGTTTCTTCTTCGTCTTCTTCTTCTTCACACAATCTCAGGCGTCTGCCGTCCAGGCTTTGACTGGAAAAAGCATCAAACCTTTGATCAGTATTTTTAACCAGATCCCCGGCAAGTAAGTGAAGTTGTTAGTTCTTGCTAACTTATTGTAATGTAATTACTTATTGTATTGTAATCATTTCTGTTGGCTATTATAACCTATAATAATGGAGGAAGGGATGCAACCTTACTGATCGCTTGTTTTTCTCATGTTACAGTGAGGCGGAAAAGAAGACAACCCTCGATCAGGCTCTGAGGGGAGTTCTTGGTGATCTGATTGTAAGAAATGCTTTTTGTTTGTTTGTTTCTAGTACGCGTTTGTTCGCTTTTAAAAAAATGAAATTACCCTCAAAATCCTCAAACGATATCTTCAAATGTTTCCAGGTTGAGCAGAAGGCGAGGTGTGATGACTACCTAGCTCTCATTTACCTGAGCATTGATGGCGTTACAGAAGGTATGTTACTCATCTAGGGGTCTCATAAGTAGATCCAGGTGATACACTGATTTTTAGGATAAAAAAAAAATGAATAGCTTATTCCTTTTGTGCCAGGGAACAAAACCTGTACCATAAATAAAAACAAAAACACTTTTGGATTAGTCTTTTAGCTCTTTAGTTCTTTATCTTTGAACATTCAGCCAGTGCAAAAATCTGTGACACAGCATATGAACATCAGCCACTGCCTTGTGAATGCCAAGTTATTTCCCATTAGTCTCATAGCATACATCACTCAAAATGAGCACATAGTAGCATGTGGCTGATATATGTATACCATACTTTTATAGCCAAAGAAAATCCTTTTTGGACATATATGTGTGAGAAATCCCTATTGCACATCTACTGAGGCGATTTGGCAGGTCTGTTATGCTGTGGGGGGTGTTTACAGATATGCTTCTGATCCACTTGCCCCTTTTTATTTATGAAAAGCATGCATTTTGTAAGCAGACTGCTCGGGTAATCTTCTGTAAGTCTTAGAGACAATGTGTCATGTATGAAGAAACTTAAGACTTGTGTTCCACTGCAGGTATCTGTTCTGCTACGACCCCTTTCGTCCTGCTGGGAGACGTGCTGGACTGTCTTCCTTTGGACCTGTGTGACAAAATCTTCTCTTTTGTCGAAGAGAACGTCTCCACCTGGAAATCGGTAAATAAATTCCAGCTGTTGGGTAAAGCCCCCGACAAATTTGCCCTGCGTTGATCACATGTTTACCAAAGCTGTGCTCTATTTTTCTCACAGAACTCCTTTTACACTGCAGGGAAGAATTATTTATTGAGGATGTGCAATGGTAAAGAGCTTATCTCATCATTCTGTGACATATGAAGCTTTTTATCTTTAAAATGCAGAGCAGTGTATTTTCCTGTCTGTGTAGATCTCTTAAGGAGGCTGTCCAAATCACAGAACACAGTTTTCTGCGGGCGAATCCAGCTCTTTCTGGCACGTCTCTTCCCTCTGTCTGAAAAATCAGGTAAGAACAGCAGTATTTTATCATTATAAATAAATAAACCAACACAAGCCTTTTGAAGATGAGGAGGTTTGCAATCATTCATGGCACTCTGTCAACCGCATTCACAGCTTCTCTGATCGAGTGATTGTTCTTTTTTATTTTGTTTGCTTTCCAGGCCTAAATCTCCAGAGCCAGTTTAATCTAGACAATATAACAGTGTTCAACAAAAATGAACAAGAAAGCACTCTCGGCCAGAAGGTAAAGATCTGATTCTGAGCACTTTAGAAGTAATCAAAAACTGTGAATGTTAAATGTGTTACTGTGTTTATAGCACACAGAAGAAAAGGAGGATGGTATGGAAGTGGAGGAAGGAGAAATGGGGGAGGATGATGGCCCTGCACCGAGGTAAGTTAAAGGCTTTCTCAAGAATAAATCACAAGGTTTGTTTCTTTTGTTTATTTGTTGAAGTAAACATTTTGATCGGCCCTTTATCTGGTTTAATTGTTATTGCAGCTCCATTCCAATCGACTACAACCTGTACAGAAAGTTCTGGACACTGCAGGACTACTTCAGAAATCCAGTGCAGTGTTACGATAAATTCTCATGGATGACATTCCTTAAGGTAATGCACCTTACCGCAGATGCCTTTCCTCCTCATTTTTAAGATGGCAAGTATCCAAGTAGATGATTAAAAGTCAACGATCACTCTTTTGTCCTACGCAGTTCTCAGATGAGACTCTAGCGGTATTCAAAAGCTATAAGCTGGATGACATGCAGGCCTCTAAGAGGAAGCTGGAAGAGCTGAGAGCATCAAGTGGAGAACATGTTTACTTTGCCAAGTTCCTCACAAGTGAGAAGGTGAGAAGACTTCATTTTAAATTTCCATGCTACACTTAGTTTGTAAACCTCAAAGTTCTGGACCAAAACAGAGCACTGGGTAGGAGGAGGAAAACGGTAACGGCTGCCAGCTGTTTGCCTCTAAACAAAACTATCATCAAATATTAACACATGTTGATAAGGTTTTGTTGCCTTTGGAGTTCTACAGTGAGTTATTGTAAGTTTGAGTAACATTAGTCATATCTTCACTTGTCAAACACACGTAGGATAAAACATAGACACAAACAAATGTTGAAATGGCTAACAACGTGTGGCGCTCTGACAACGTTTGTTCCCTCACTGCTGCACTGCAGGCTCCATATCCATGGCATTTACTGCTTGTTTTGCTCATGCTGTGTCATTTGCTTTACGTTTCTGAGTTTGCTGTATTTATCTACATGTCGCTGATCTCCATTAAATATTTGTAAAGATCGGAGTTGCACATTACCTCACTTTGTTTCTTTCGTCTTTATCTCCAGCTGATGGACTTGCAGCTCAGCGACAGCAACTTCAGGCGGCACATACTGCTGCAGTACCTCATCCTCTTCCAGTACCTGAAGGGTCAGGTCAAGTTCAAAAGGTGAGCAGTGTCTCAGTGCTGACCTCGTAAATAAACTTTGTCTGATAAAGTATTGGTTATTCTGAAGTCTTATTTGTATTGTTTTTAATATTTTTCTCCTCCTGCAGTTCCAGCTGTGTTCTGAATGATGACCAGGCTGCGTGGATTGAAGAGACAACTAAACTGGTCTATCAGGTGAGTCCTAAGTTATGCTGACACACACAAATATAAATCTATAAGAAATAAAATGGCCAAACTCTCTATAGAATGAATTTTAATTTTAGTGGAGAAAAAAAAGGTCACCCAACAAACCACCCTGAGGTTTGTGCAACAGTATGCTATATAGGTACCAAAATGTCACAGTATTAACTGGTTGCAACAGGTGGCTGCTCCTCATTGAGCCTGGTTCTCCTGGAGGTTTCTTCCTGTTAAAAGGGAGTTTTTCCTTCCCGCTGTCATCAAGCACTCGCTTATATCAGCTCGTCTGATTGTTCGGAGTTTTCTCTGAATTATTGTTGGGTCTTTACAAAGTAAAGCACCTTCAGGTGATTGTTGTTGTTATTTGGCGCTATTGAATTAAACGGAATTAAATTATTCATGTTGTAAGTTTAGGAGAAAACAAGCAAATTATTCCCAGTTTTCATTTTTATTTTAACAAATATCAAGTTCATTTTCAGATAAGTATTGAATCAAACAAACAAATAACCCTGTGTGTGTCTATGTTCATGTGTGGGCTTGTCTGTATGTGCAGTTGTGTTTATGTGTCTGACACTGGTACTAATCTGTGTGGAGCTTCATGAATCAGAGGTGGATAGCACATTTAAACGTGTGTGTGTGTGTGTGTGTGTGTGTGTGTGTGTGTGTGTGTTAATTTGAATACCTCCCAGATTGTATGTTGTTTATATATTCTTGGGATTATAGCTCAGTTTGTGAGCTAAAATCCCTGTGTGGGACAGGCAAAAGAGACACAGCACGTTCATTTCACAACTGACATTTTGTTTTGTTTTGTTTTTTATCACAGCGGGTAGAACAAAAACAAAGGGAGTTTGCACTCAAGCATGAAAGGTGACAGCCGAGTCCACCCAGTTTTGCCTGCAAGCATGTGATCCCAGATATTGTAAACATTAGCCACATTGTTTTGGGGGCATTGTCATTCAGAAATGAAACCAACACACTGGGTCTTCAGTTTGCTCTTGCAGCCAGCAGCAGAACATTTGGCATGATTTCCTCATATCTGACTTGTTTTCATTCTTGAGAGGAAATGACTCTGGGAAACTGCAGCTGTTCATTTGGAATTTAAAGTGTTGCCCCTGTGTTCATTCCCAAATGCATTTTTTTTTTCTACTATTGGGTCCGCTGTCTGCAACAAACCATTTCAGCTTCCTGTAGGCTGGCCTCTTTTTAAGCCAGTTTTCTTGTTTTTATCCCTCTCTGCCTTGATTAGACTTAATTTTCCTTTTTGATAAAGTTTGTAGTTGGGGGCTGGATCAGGTGACCCTGAATCCTCTTTAAGTTATGCAGAAATAGGCTTAGGCTTCCCATGATGCACTGTTTCTTTTTCACTTACCTAGTGCTATATAAGCACCTCTGTGTTTATACACTACTCTGCATTTCCACAGTGTGTTTTGTCCTGTCTTCATTCCCCCACCCCTAAAGAGTGGCAGCCTGGTTCTGCTGGAGGTTTCTTCCTGTTAAAAAGGAGTTTTTCCTTCCCACTGTTGCCAAGTACTTGCTCATACAGTTGGTGATTGTTGGGGTTTTCTGTGTTATTGTCGGCTCAGTGTCTTACAATATAAAGCACCTTGAGGCAACTGTTGTCATTTGGCCCCACTGAAGCCTTGAGCTTTTTGCTCGCAAGAATTACTGGTGTGAAGTTAGTATTTAAACTTTGGCCACGTTTAATACGCATGCACCACTGTTACAATATATGTATATACCGTATTTCCCGGACTACAAAGCGCACCTGAATATTAGCCGCACAAGCTAAAATCAGGGGAAAATCCTGTTTTGTACATACATTAGCCGCACCTGACTAAAAGCCGCAGGTGTTTCAATGTTGACTCATCATATGTAAGAGAATATGCACAAAGGGAATTGTCAGGAAAGAGACGGCTGTTTGGGGACACACCCCTTTTATTAATATTTTGAAAAACAAGTTCTGGGTACATATTTGCATAACTTTTTAGGTATATGTACAAGTACCGGTAATTACAAGTACGAAACATGTACTGTGCTTCATAAATGAGTAACAAATGTAGTACATAACAATAACCTACAGCACACCAGAAAAATAGATTCGGACTACCTTTTAGGCTCAGGTGCAGTGACACGGCTTCAACAAGAAGAAAAGTCAGTCATTCACCATCTTTCTCTTCTTCCTGCGCACTAAAACCACCAAAGTCCTCTTCTCCAGTGTCGGATACAAACAGGCTCAGGATGGCTTCGTCATCCACTCTCAGCTCCTTTCCTTCGTTGTCACTTTCAAAACCAAAGAAATCCTCGTTGTCAGAGTCAAACACCCTCAGAAGGGCCGTGGCGGTGTCCTCCTCTCCATCATGCAGCAGTCCAGCCCTTCGAAATCCGTTGGTGATCGTGGATGTTTTCACACTTTTTCACGCTGTCATATTCCACCGGTGGAGTTGAGCATAACTTGCTTTTCGCAAGTTTATCGCCGCTAGTCATCCACGCCTCCCGCTGAACGCGTAACGCTACTTTGAAGTTTGTTTTTCGCGCTACTTGTACGGCACTATGTTTCCTGGCGGATGGACATGTGACCAACATACCACTCTTGAACCCCGATACTGTGTGTCTGATCACATGCCCTTCCTCCAGGCAACGTAGCGCCGTACAACAGCGGAACAAACAAAACAAATCGTCTTACGATATCACAAAAATCATGGATAATCCATAGAAAAGCCGCACCTGACTAAAAGCCGCAGGGTTCAAAGCTTGTGCAAAAAGTAGCGGCTTATAGCCCGACAATTACGGTATATGAAAACACTAGGGAAACCCTAATAGGTTCAATCCAAGTGGATGTCACAACAAGCTGTAAATCCTAATTTTCTGTTCTGTGAAGGAAAAAAACAGAAATGGTCCTTTCTCATATTTTGTGCTCACCTACCTACTATGTAAAAAACAAAAAAAAACAAAACGGTGGTGAATCACGACTTTCTGTTATAAATCCCCTTTAATCTGTGCTCTGCTCTTGCAGCTGCTGAGGGAGATTCCTCCTGATGGGGACAAGTTTGCTGCCATGGTTGAGGTAAGCCATGCTTTGGGAATACCAGTATGATTAAATGAAACTTTTGTTTACGCGCTCACAGCTTGTCAAGTCTTTTGTTCTCTATACACTGGTCCCACTATAAATGTTCATTATCTCTGACAGCACATTCTTAACACAGAGGAGAACTGGAATGCCTGGAAAAACGAAGGATGTCCGAGCTTTGTGAAAGAGAGGTACAGCAGTGTAATGTTTTGAAGTAGCCGTTCCAGATAATCATTTTATTTGATTTAGGGTTTAGTCAGTTTTTACAGCAGCATGGAATGCTGGATAGCATGCCAAAATAACAGGTGGTCCCACTTGTTTGCCTCTTTAACAGAACAGTAGATGACAAGCCCAAAAGACTCACAAGGAAAAGACAAGCTCCAGAAGACTTCCTTGGAAAAGGGCCAGACCGGAAGATTTTTATGGGAAAGTATGTGCTTGAATCTGGGGGTGGGATGGTGGAGTGGTGTGAAGTGTGGTTTGGTTTTTTTGTTGGTCTTAGATTTCTCTCTGTATTGGTGTCCATCCTGCTGAAGTATTGTTGGAAATTTAGTGAAACTGTAAATTTTGGTCATTCAAGCTCTTCTCTTGTTTGCTAGTGATGAGTTGACCCGGCTGTGGAACCTCAATCATGACAACATGGAGGCCTGCAAGTCAGACAGCAGGTCAGAAAAGTCCTGAAATGAGTTCACGTTCGGCTTTTTGTATATACACCCTACATTTGTTATTTTACAACTGCGGCCTTTCTTTCAGAGAGTTCATGCCGTCATTGGATGAATTCTTCGCAGAAGCTATTGAACAGGCCGACCCAGCCAACATGGTCGAGGAGGAGTACAAGTAAGATGGCTTTTACAAAACCTTTCTTAACCATGGAGGGGGAAAATCCACTATTCCATCTCCTACCTGAGACTTATTTTTAATTGTATTTCTTTTATTTACTTTCCATATATTTACTATTTTCCTGATGTCTTTTATGTCTAATCCTGTAACTCCTTGTAGGGTTGTGCGAAATGCAAACTATGGCTGGCGGGCTTTGAGACTGCTGTCCAGGAGAAGTCCACACTTCTTTCAGCCAACAAACCAGAAGTTTAAGAGCCTGGCAGACTACCTCGACAGCATGGTCAGCAAGTTGGCCAAAGAGCTACCAGTAAGGATTTTATTTTATTAAAAAAAAGCAAAAACAAACTGAGTTTCCATAAGTCCATGAACCCATCCTTTTTCTTTCTTTTTTTTTTTTTTCTCCGTTCATGAAGAAGGACATCCCATCTGAAGAAATAAAGACAGGAGAAGAGGATGACGATGATAATGGAGACAATCTGCTCAAAGACAGCAATGACAGTAAGTCATCACATGTTCTGTATTTCACTCTAGATGTTTCTGACTTCACATATGTTTGTGTGTGTCAGCACTTAGACAAGGAAACTATTATTATTATTAGATCATCCAAATGAAGGACCAGTGAGCTTATGTCATGGTGAAGTTCACAAGAATCACTACTCCTCCTATTATTTAGAATTTAATCAGACTTACAGTTAAAGATCAACTAATGTGTCTTCAGCTGTGCTTAAGGTCAAGGTCACCTTTGTTGTTACACAGGTGCAGGAATCACTACACCTTGATTGTCATGATTATAAATTGAGTGTTTGTGTGTATTTAGACACAAATTCTGTCATTGGGTTAATAAAGTTTTAGGTTACATTGGGTTCCCATGAAGAATGATATCACCCAGCATGAGGTTTCTCGATGTTGGTAAATTTTTGCACGCACAAAATGAACGAGAAAGAATCACTTTGGCACACATGTTGCAAACCAGTAGTGTGATGTTAGGAGGTGATGATCAGGATCTTAGTGATCATGATCATGGAGGAAATAGTCCTATTGGTTGGGGACTTCCTGTCACCATTATCAGTGACATGGCCAATGCTATCACATGATTTCATGCTTTTTATTTCATTTCTTTTATTTATTGACCGTGTTGTCATAAATCTCCTGACAATTTCACCTGGTGGAGAATGGTTTTAATTTGCCCCGGATGTGACTGTTTGACTTCTCAGTAGATTTTAATTCTCATTATTTCTCATTCTCGAGCAACTACACGCTTCATATGTTACGCTAACCTGTGGTCGATTGTTGGATTTCAGTGAGGTCAGTGTTCTAAATCAAACAATCAAGATGTGATTGAAGCAGAAGACAAAAATATTCCATCCACTGTAGTTAATGGAGTGAATAGAGGCTCAGATGTAACTGGAGCGGCCCGTTCCCTGGAAGCTGATCACTGAAAGCCTTAATGTAAGAGCCAAAGATTTTTCAATGCAAGTGAAAGAAGCCATCATTAGGATGAAGAGGCAAAATAAATTGTAGCAATTAGTGATGCCTGTTTGAGATCCAGGTATTAAAAACAGTAAATTTAAAATTGTTAGTTTGTCTGATTTAATTTTGAGCCTCGGAGAAAGGGAAGGAGCAAATGGGGGATCATTCATAAAAATAGCTGTTAAACCTCTTGAATTGTAGCTGAAACTCTACTTCAATCACATTTTGATTGACTTTAAACCCACTGTGGTTTCTTTAGAGAGTGAAATTACAAAAATTGTGTCATTGTCCAAGTATCTATGGACATGACTGTACCAGAAAGAGCAGGTGTTACTGATTTAACTTGTACTACTATATGAAAGTGATATCAATGAGCTAAAATAGAAAATACTGGACTGAAACAGAATTTGCTTCTGTACCTTTCCCCTTAATAACATTGCATATTCAATTTAACTATCAGTATGTTTGCTTTCCCTCTTTCATACGCTTAATTTAAGATGATGAAAGCATGACCCTCAGTTCCAACTTCACACATATTTCCATCTTAATGTCTTTAACCCAACTTGACCTCTGTATTTTACAAGCTCCCACTTCCCACAATGAATTGAGTTTATTGTGTTAGCGCAGTTCCAAGCCTGGAGCAGAGAGCTATTTATGTCCTTCCTATTCCATTTTCTTCAAGGTCCGAGCATTCAGAGCAAACTTGTGACGAACCAGCAGATGGATGACGTAGCAGCCAAACTGGGCGCTCAGTGGAAGAACCTCGCTTCTCATTTTGAGATGAAGGCGGCAGAGTTGCGAGAAATCGAAACGGACAGCGAAGACGTCGACATGCAGGCCAAACTGCTGCTGGTGGCCTGGCAGGACAGAGAGGGAACACAAGCTACTGTGGAGAATCTGGTCGCAGCTCTGAACGCCACAGGTTTCTCCCAGATTGCAGACGGCCTCAGTGAGGCTTAAAATCTGTATTTCCATAACATTGTTCCACTTTTTTCATACAAAAATGTTGAAAACTAGTTTTTATATGTCAGATATTGGTTTTCCCCACTGTAGAGATTTCAATAAATGTTTTCGCCTTGTAAAAAGTTTGGTAGCACGTTTGTTTTGATACACAACAATCTCATTTTGGTGTAACACTTTATTTTCACCACCTATGAAACGAGTTCAGTCAATTAAGTTATTACAGAGAGTTGACGTTCAGGCCTT